>NW_026526810.1:133221691-133918722 GCF_024362965.1 Panthera pardus | reverse complement strand
GAAAATTTCAGTGGAGAAGTGGGAATTACTGGCAGAGAAACAGAAACAATATAAAAATGAACCAAATGGAAATTTCAGAACTGAAGAACACATTTTCGGAAGTCAAGAGTTCACCGAACGCGTGCAGCTGCATGGACGTGATGGAGGAAAGACACGTAAACCTGAGGATGGGCCAAGAGGAAGTATCCAGGGTAAAGAACACAGAGATAAGAATTGGGGGGAAAATTAACCAAGTCCCTTGGGGATTTGTTAGATGACCTCAACCAGTCCAATGTACATTAAGTTGGAACAGAAGAAGAAAGAGGACAAGGCAGAAAAAAAATCTGAAATATAAAGGCCTCCCCCCCGCCAATCCTAAATTTGATGAAGGACAGAAACAGAAAACAACAAAATGTTTAACAAATTCCAAGCAAAATAAACACAAAGAAACCCACCTCAAGGTATATCGTAATCAAACTGCTGAAAACTAGATTAAGGGCACATACTGAAAGCAGCAAGAGCAAACTGACATGGTCTATACTGGGCAAGGACCATGGATGGAGACTAGAAGAGAATGCAACATCTCTAAAGTACGGAATGAAAAAATCCAATCCGGAATTCTATATCCAGCAAAAGTAGCCTCTAACAGTGAAGGTTTTAAAAAAAAAAGCATTTTCAGATAAATGGAAACTGAAAGAATTCATTGCCAGCAGATCTATGTTATAAGAAGTCCCACAGCACGTTCTTCAGGGTAAAGGGAGATTATAGAAGATGGAAACTCAGATACTCAAGAAAGAATGAAAATCACTGGAAGTGATAAATATCTGAATGAGTTCAAGACTTTTTTTTCTTTTTGCAGTTTCCTGTTAATGTTCTTAAAAACCTTTAAATTTTTAAAGATGAAAATCATAGGGGCACCTGGGTGGCTCAGTCGGTTAAGCTTCCGACTTCGACTCAGGTCATGATCTCACGATTCGTGAGTTCGAGCCCCGCATTGGGCTCTGTGCTGACAGCTCAGAACCTGGAGCCTGCTTCGGCTTCTGTGTCTCCGTCTCTCTCTGCCCCTCCCCTGCTCATGCTCTGTCTCTGTCTCAACTATAAATAAAAACATTAAAAAAAATTAAAAAAAAAAAGATGAAAATTGTTAACACTGGTAAGATTTATAGGTGCGTACATGTAATACATATAACTACCATAACACAAAGGATGGGGAAGATATGGATCTATAAGATTTTAATATTTTATATGAGATTTTAATATTTTACACAAGATTTTAATATTATACACTATTAACTGAAGAGACCTGTGAAAAGTTAAAGATGTATATTGTAATCCCCAGGGAACTACTAAAGAATAATGCAAATAAGTATAGGTGAAAAAAAACAACAAAAATATTACATTGAAATTCTATATTCAAATAATCCAAAAGGAGAGAAAAGAAGGAAAGAGGAACAAAAAGTAGACAAATAGGAGAAAAAAAGTAAAATGATAAACCCAAACCTAACATAGCAATAGTTACACTGGTGTTACATTAATGCACTAATTTCTTTAAACACATCAATTAAAAGTCTGAGAATGTCAGGAAAAAAAAAAACCAATACCCAACTATAGGCTGCCTACAAGATACATACTTTAAATACAAAGACACAGACAGGCTGAAAATAAATGAATAAAGAAAAGGACATAGCATGCAAACAATAAGCATAAGAAAGCTAGAGTGGAAATATTAATAATCAGATAACATAGATGCCAAATAAAATGTATTACCAGAGATAAAGAGGACCATTTCATAATGAAAACAGGATCAATTTATCAGAAAGACAATCACAATAACAGAGGTTTAAAATACACGAAGCAAAAATTGACAGAATGAAAGTGGGAAATAGACAATTCCACAATTATTCCTGAAGATTCCATCACTCCTCCTTCAGCAACTGATAGGACAATTAATTTTAAAAAAATCACTAAAGACATAGAAGTGTTGAACAGCATTATAAACCACTTTGACTTAATTGATATGTATAGAAAACTATACTCAACAATGGCAGTGCACACGATACATTCACCAGGACACATCAGGTTCTGGGCAAAAAAAGCAGACCGGAACAAACTTAAAGACTAGAAGAGCATGTTCTCTGACCACAGTGGCATTAAATTAGAAATCAAAAACAAGACCACACGGAAAACCCCTACTATTTGTAAATTAAACAAGATACTTCTAAATAATCATTAAGTCAAAGACAACATCACAGGACAACTTAGAAAATATTTTTAATTAAACGATAGTGAAAATGTAACATTTCAAAATGTGTGGGACCCACAAGGACAAGCTAAAGCAGGTCCTTGAGCAAAATTAATAGCTTTAAGATCTCTTTGTTAGTAGAGGAGACAATCCTCAAATCAATGATTCTCAACTTTCACTAGTAACTAGAAAAAGAAGAGCAAATTAAAACAAAATCAAGCAAGGGGCGCCTGGGTGGCTCAGTTGGTTGAGCATCTGACTTCGGCTCAGGTCATGATCTCACAGTCCATGAGTTCGAGCCCCACGTTGGGCTCTGTGCTGACAGCTCAGAGCCTGGAGCCTGCTTTGGATTCTGTGTCCCTCCCTCTCTCTGCCCTTCCCCCCTCATGCTCTGTCTTGCTCTGTCTCTCAAAAATAAATAAATGTTAGAAACGAAATCAAGCAAAAAGAAGAGAAAGAAGAAAAGAGATGAAGTCAGTGGGATAAAACATGGACAAAGAAAATCAACGAAATCAGAAGCTGGCTGCTCTCTGAGAACATCGATCAAATGTAAGCTCCATAAAAGCAGAAATCTTTTCTGCTGGTCCACCGAGTTATTCTCCCAATATGTAACACAGGGTAGGAACTCAATAAATATTTGGAAAATGGATGAATAGATGGGTAAATGGGTATCTGGATTTCATCTGGGAAAACAGGAGCAACAGGGGTTGGCCTTGATGGATAAAAACATTTATGTAGAAAAGCAAGAAGAGCCACATTCCAGACAACGGAAACAATTGAAACAAAGACAAGGGAACTGAGAAGCATAAGAAGTACTCAGAGAATCGTGGCCTTTGAAATTGAAATCTACCATTTTGTAATTTCTGCTTACTGGATATCAATCTGTCATGCCCCTAAATTCAAGTTCTGTCGACGTTCTAAGTAACATAATAGTTTCATACACAAACATTTTTCAAGTGCGTCTATGGTACTTCTGAGACAGAATAGCAGGTATTAAATACTGGACATGCCAAAGAACTCGTCAAGCATTCACATACATGTGGAACTTAACAAATCCTATGAGGGAAACACTGTATAACTCTTTAAAAACACGTCACAGACCTCTCTCTCCCAAGAAATCAAACTTGAGGTAAGAATTGGCAAATCATCTTTTCTCACACTCCTTGCCTTCCAAGAACTACATATTCCATTCTCTACGCTCCTGAAGTAGGATTCACATTGTTTCCGTTGGGAATACTGGTGACTACGTCTTTTTTTTTCCTGTCTCTCCCAGTTGATGGAGACATAAAAAGAACTTTTTAAAACCCAACAGTCAGAAACCAATCCGATTAAAAAATAGGCAAAAGAGCTCATTGACATTTTGCTAAACTGCAAACAGGCACATGAAAAGATGTTCAGTGTCACCGGCCATTGGGGAAATGCAAATTCAAACCACAATGAGATAAGATATCACTACACACCCATTAGAATGGCCGAAATACAAACTACTGACCAAACAAGATGCAGCGAGAATATGGGGCACATGAAACCCTCTTACGATGCTGGTGGGCACATAAAATGGTACGCTTGCTCTGGAAAAATGGTTTTGCAGTTTCTTACAAAGTTAAATATGCACATGGCGCATGACCCACACTCACCAGAGCAACGAACACCCACATTCATAAAAAGCCTGTACACAAAAGTTGGAAGCGGTAAATACTGCAACGAACTCAAATGTCCTTCGACTGGTGACCGCATAAACCGTGCTACCTCCGTAGAGTAATAAAAAGGAAGCTAACTACTGATACAGTGGTTTGGGTGGATCTGGAGGGTATTACGCCGAGCGAAGGAAGCCAGTCTCCGAAGGTTATGTGCTGTGTTATTCCACTTATGCGATATTTTCCAAAAGACAAAGCTACAGTGAAGGAGAACAGATCGGGGGTTACCAAAAGTTGGGGTAAGGGCACAGCACTCCAGAGTTTTGGGGAATGACGGAAACCTTCCGCATCCTGACAGTGGTGGTGGGTTACACGGATCTATATTGTGTTAGGATACGTAGAACTGTCTCCAAAGAGCAGATTTTGTTGAATGTTAACATAGAAAATAAAATAACTTTTGGGGAGTCCAAGGGAGATGTGGTCTACCCATTGGCTTTGTCAGTTAGGGGTTGCTATTTGGATTGTTGAGGCTGGTGGCTATTACGCCTTGAGATCTGAGCAAAGACATATTCCAATGAGAACACCTGCGGCTCGCTGGAAAGAGACCGCCCCTAAGGTCTACACCGCTTCTTGAGAACAGACAGCAGTTCTGTGTGATTTCTCCTTTTGTCCCTTGACCTGGATGGGAAAGCAGGGAAGTCCCACTTCATCAGGGCAAGCAAAGTGGAAGGGAGAAGTTGGGGAGGGGGGGGTGTGGATATAAAGGTAGGTTAGCTCTGTCTGCCCCCTGAGAAGCAAGGCAAGAGCTGAATAAAATCTTTCAAAGGGAGGGCAAGCCCGGGTAGCAACTGTCGCACGGGGACTTTGGCCATGGCAGACCTAACCGGGAGGGTCTCCGGCCTCAGGAAGAAGGATCGGGTGAAGCCATTCCAGAGCCAAAGTAGTGGTGGAGAGGACTTCCAGAAGAGGGATACGCGCTAGTCACCAGGAGCGCGGATGCTGGAGTCAGGTCACAGGGGTTCAAATCCCAGCCCTGCCACTTCCCAGCTGTATGACACAGGGCAAGTTACTGTATCTCCATGTGCCTCAGTTTCCCCACTTGTAAGACAGGGACAACAACAGTTGTCTACCTCAGCAGGTTGCCATACTATTCAATTAGTTAATATATGTAGAGCTCTTAGAATGTATTTTTGCATATTGTAAATGCTTTGTAAATAAAAGCAGGCTACAATCAGCCTACAGTCGTTATTGTTAATTATTATCACTGATAAAAATCACCAAAGTTAACCTTTCCTTCAAAATCCCCATGTGTTGTCTGAACACTGTTATGCAAAATAGCACTAAAAAATTAATTAGAGGGGCATCTGGGTGACTCAGTCGGTTGAGCATCCGACTTGGGCTCAGGTCATAATCTTGCGGTTAGTGAGTTTGAGCCCCGCATCGGGCTCTGTGCTGACAGCGTGGAGCCCGCTTCGGATCTTCTGTCCCCCTTTCTCTGCCCCTCCCTTGCTTACCCTCTCTCAAAAATAAATAAATATTAAAAAAAAATCAATTGGAAATTAGTGTTTTATGAATAAAACATGTTTTCCAAGTCATCAAAGAATCTGGCACGTAGAGTCGTGCATTTCTGTGAGTCGGGGGCTGTTTTGCGTAGACAGCAGCTGTGAGAGACGGTGAGCGCTGGCTGTGGGGGCCGGCACAGCCCTGAAAAGGACAAAGTTGGCTGCTACCACACCACCTTGCATAGACACACCCCCACACACATCTAAAAATTTACAATGAAAAATAGGATCACTGTGGCCTCAGTGCGCTCTATAGACGGCTTTCATAAAAGTGCATAAATCAGATTCTATTTTAATTATACTGCCAAATTTGTACAGGAAAAAAAAACCCTACTTTTAATATTTTACCTAAAATAAAAACCTCCCCAAACCCAAAGCACAAAACTCCGACCACCTCAATATCTACCTTCAAATACAAGTGATTACAAACCGAAAGGTCCAGGGGCACCTGGGTGGCTCAGTCGGTTAAGTGTCCAACTTAAGCTCAGGTCACGATCTCATGGTTTGTGGGTTCAAGCCCCGCGTCGGGCTCTGTGCTGACAGCTCGGAGCCCAGAGCCTGATTCGGATTCTGTGGCTCCCTCCCTCTCTGCCCTGCTCGCACTCTGTCTCTCTCTTTCTCAAAAATGAATAAACATTAAAGAGAAAAATTTTAAACACTGAAGATCTGTCGGCTTAAGAGAACCTCTATTTGCAAGACTTGCTGAAGTGGTCCCCGTGACATAATCCCAGTGCTCTGAAAATCCTGCCAGAACTGCCACGCTAACTAACCTATATGGATTGTCTCACTTCTGCTCCTCAGGTAGCTACTCTCAGGAACAGACTGGAGGACTTTTTGGGAGCAGTGTGAGCTGTCTGTAGTTCTTAACCTTCGTGTGTATAGAAAAGGCCAGTGTTGTTCAACTGACTTTACAAATTCAAATTCAGCTTGCGAAGAAACTGGCGAAAGGAAAAACAAAACCCAAAGCTTGGTCTAACCAACACAAACCATTTCCAGCCCCTGAACATCTCCCAGCATTCTGGGGCACAAGATGGGAGAGGGGATCTGAATTCCATCAAAGAAAAACCTTATCTGATTGGCAATTCAGATGATTAACCCCCGTAGCAAGTTATGTATGTTATTTTTTTTTTTAAGATTTTTAAAGTTTACTTACTTGAGAGACAGAGAGAGAGAGAGAGAGAGAGCGCACACATACAGCAGGACAGGGCAGATAGGGAGGGAGGGAGGGAGGGAGGGAGGGAGGGAGAGAGAGAGAGAGAGAGAGGGAGAGAGAATCCCAAGCAGGCTCCGCACTGTTAGCACAGAGCTTGATGTGGGGCTTGAACTCATGAACTGTGAGATCCTGACCTGAGCCAAAATCAAGAGTCAGAAGCTTAACCGACTGAGCCACCCAGGTGCCCCAAGTTATGTGA
This sequence comes from Panthera pardus, assembly GCF_024362965.1. Taxonomy (NCBI): domain Eukaryota; kingdom Metazoa; phylum Chordata; class Mammalia; order Carnivora; family Felidae; genus Panthera; species Panthera pardus. Next base: position 133,911,890 of record NW_026526810.1, on the reverse strand, counting down.
TTTACTTATTTATTTATTTAAATGTTTATTTATTTTTGAGAGAGAGACAGCGCATGAGTGGAGGAGGGGCAGAGAGAGAGGGAGACACAGAATCCGAAGCAGCTCCAGGCTCCGAGCCGTCAGCACAGAGCCGGATATGGGGCTCGATCTCGCGGACCATGAGATCATGACCCGAGCCGAGGTCAGATGCTCAACCAACGGAGCCACCCAGTTATATATTTTAAAGTAATGTTCATTCTTGTAGCTTGTAAGCCCCAAAATGTACCCACGGAGGTCATTAAAACAGTGTTAGCAACTGAACAGCTTTATCTTTTTTTCAAAGTGTTTGCATTCTTGTCCAGCATCACTGCACCTTGTGGAGTTAGAGGGAGGTTTGAAAAAGACAATATTCTTTGTATTTTCACCTCTGGGGCTTTTTTAAACTTCTGGATGAACTGGAACCTTCAGGACTGTGCACCTGCTCGTTCCCTGAGGAAGGCGCGGGGATCTGCTTACACACGACAGGTGGGGCGTCCCTTATCTCGGCCTCAGGAAACTGTCTGCGATCAGGCTGCACAGGCTGACGGAACGGGCAAAGTGACAGACGAGATTTAATCTGACGCAGAACCAGACCCACGCTGGCGTGAAGTCCGTAACGCAGCTGTCTTAGCGGGCTAAGGGCTCCTCGAGTTCCTCTGCACCCTAGACCAGTGACGGACCTTCTCAGGGCTACAGATCCCAGCCTCGTGATGGCATTTTGTCGAGGGCCAAACACGGTTCAGAAAACCAGTTCTCAGGAAGGCTGGCAATCCGCGTCACCTGTTCTCGGCTGCCTGGGCCCTGGGACTCCAGGAAGAGCACGGCTCTGGGGTTCAGATTGTGGAGGGTTCAATCCCTGGGCCCGTCGCTTCGCCGTGCAGTCTTGGCGAATGGCTCGACCGCTCCCGGAAGAATACTGCCCGTCTCCGGAAGTCCTTGTGAGGGTAGGTGGTAATGTACACGAGCATCTAACACAGTGATGGCAGACAGGTGCTCGACACAAAGGGCAGTGTGGTGTCACCGTAGCTCGCCGTTGTGACTACCGTTGTTCGTAGCAGCCGAAAGCAAACACCGGCCTTCAGTGAAATCAGCGTTAACGACAGTTGCTGAACAAATTCTGTAAGTGCTCGGTCCACGAGAGAGGCCTGCACTGGAGTAAAAGCAAGCCCTCCCGTGATAGCACACGATTCGTGGTCAGAGGGTGGACCACGCATCACACCCACACCTCCCTCTCTGACTTGAGTCTCCCGAGTAGCCAAATGCCAGCTTCTGAGTTTCAAGTGATGTCACAGATCCAGGTAGGTCCTACATCATCTCCGGTTCCAGGGACAAGAAGATGACCTTGTGGCTCTTCCCTGGCCCTAGACCTCCGAGTAGCCACGCGTGGATGCAACTTCTAGCTTAAACTACTGTTTTACGGTAAAAAGTGGCACAAAAAGATCAAGCGACTTGTCTGTTTGATTCTATGTAAAAAGAGCAGAAAAGCGCATTTCGTCCTCTGTTCATATGACTATCTCATCATCTAGAGAGAAACAGGCTCTTGGCTCTACATGCTCTAGTGATACGAAGATGCTGGTGTCTGCGTAATGTTCCCGGAAGTCAAAGGGGGACTATTAATTTCCAACAGTGAACCTAGAATCTGTCCCTTTTATCTTGAGATGTTCTCTCTGTTAATTATTTAAAACAATAAGGATGGGGGCACCTGGGTGGCACAGTCGGTTAAGCGTCCAACTCTTGACTTCGGCTCCGGTCACGATCTCACGGTTCGTGGGTTCGAGCCCCGCGTCGGGCTCTGTGCTGACCGCTCGGAGCCTGGAGCCCGCTTCGGATTCTGGGTCCCCCTCTCTCTCTGTCCCTCCCCCACTTGCACTCTGTCTCTCTTGCTCTCAAAAATAAACATTTTAAAAAATTTTTAAAAAGAAAAAGACTTACTACAAGGTTTTAGCATTTTAGATCGTACAAGCAGTAAGGACTAACAACCACTCACTCAATGATTTGCAGGCAGACGTTTCATAATAAAAGCCAGCCTTCCATGTAATTATGTTACATTGATTGCTAGAGCACCCAATAGCAAAAGAAATGGAGAAACAGTGTAAGAAGCAACATGGCCTCTGTCATTTTCAGGTCTGGATCCCAGCTCTGTCAGATTCCCAGCCCTGCCCACCACTCCTGGCTGAAGGGCGCCAGATTTTTTTCTGCTCTAAGACTCCTGGTTCTCCTGTGATCCACTGGGTCCGTCAGGCTCTTCAAGTCTTGCTCATCCCTGGGCTGCACCTGCCACTTAAGCTCCGGCTCTGAAATCGATCGCTTCCTGCAAGGACTGACCCTGTCCGTCAGGAAAGCTGTCTCTATGGACGCTCGTGCTACCACTCATATCCTTGGCCGTGAAAGGATCTACAGCAGTCCTTGACTGATATAAAAACCACTGCCATTGTCTATTGATTAAGGGAACTTCAGCAGAGCCTCTGGAATCTGGAGAGCTTCAGAGCGTTAAATCTAGAGGTTTAAAGCTACCAGACTTTCCATCCAGTTCAATAAATGTCCCTGAGCACCCTTGGGGACCAGACCTAGGGCGGGCGATGCAGTGAACACCGTGACCTTCGCAACTGCGGCCCGCTCGGGGTCTAGCACAGGAGACTGGCCAGCAAATAACCATCACAGAAGTATAGGAACTCGGAGGAGGGAGCAATTAAATAGTCCCCGCTCTGCCCCCAGCCCCAAGCTTGGCAAAAAGCCCAGCTAGAGATGCAACGTGAGGACAAGACACCCCTGGATCATCTCACAGGTGAAGCAGGAAGAGCAGGATTCAGGTGAGCTTCTGGGTTTCAACTAGTGAATAATGAATGAGGCAAAGAGGAAGAATAGAAACAATCACTTACAGAAAGAACAGCCTTGAAATTCTCCAGTTGAGCGTTTAGAAAATGGGTTACTTTATCGTGAAATATACTCTCACTTCGTTTTTCCTAACCAGAGTTATCAAGCCAACAGACTTCCCATGTTTATTTTTGAGAGCGAGCAAGCAAGCAAGCATGAGCAGGGGAGGGGCAGGCAGAGAGAGAGGGAGGGAGGGAGGAAGGGGCAGAGAGAGAGGGAGACACACAATCCCAAGCAGGCTTCAGGCTCCGAGCTGTCAGCACAGAGCCCGACTCGGGGTTCAAACCCACGAACCGTGAGATCATGACCTGAGCCTAAGTCAGATGCTTAGCCAACTGAGCCACCCAGGTGCCCCTTCCTTGAAATCTTTGAAACGATTATTTAATACTACACACACACACACACACACACACACACACACACACACACACACACAAACACGTGCCCCCCACATGTACATGCACTCACGTGCACTTATCCCACAACGAGCTTACACACACATAGACACACTTCACATACTGGTGACCCCCCACATGCACGCACACTTACACGCAGGCACGTGCACACACACACTCCACCTCCGCAGAAGTGATTTTGTTTCTTGTTTCTGTCAGAGACTAAAAGACCTAGACACTGTATGGTTAATTCTTTTTTTCCACTTTATAGGGTTTTTTTTTTCCAGTTTATTTATTTATTTTTGGCGGGGGGGGGGGGGGGGTAAGGGCAGAGAGAGGAAGAGAGAATCCCAAGCAGATTCTGCACTGTCAGCACAGAGCCTGACATGGGGTTTCATCTCACAAACCGTGAGATCATGACCTGAGCCCAAATCAAGAGTCAGATGCTTAACCGACTGAGCCGATCAGGTGCCCCCCACTTTACAGTTTTTTTTTTTTAAATTTTTTTCAACGTTTTTTATTTATTTTTGGGACAGAGAGAGACAGAGCATGAACGGGGGAGGGGCAGAGAGAGAGGGAGACACAGAATCGGAAACAGGCTCCAGGCTCCAAGCCATCAGTCCAGAGCCTGACTCGGGGCTCGAACTCACGGACCGCGAGATCGTGACCTGGCTGAAGTCGGACGCTTAACCGACTGCGCCACCCAGGCGCCCCTGCAGTTCTAAAGCAAACAAGAGATCCTGCAGTTGAGCAGAAAAGAAACCCCCAATAGAGGTGTGAAGCAATATGCTTTAAAACTTGGCCTTTGTTCTGAAGTCCAGCAGCACGAGGAACACTGAGGGCAGGAGGGCACAGCCAGTCCCGGGGACCGCTGGGGGAGGGGGAGAGGAGGGAGAGGGAGGAGGGGACTAACACAAGTCACGCAGGATTGCCAATCTCAACCACAGAAGGAAAAATTAAAATCATGGAGGTGGAGGGGCACCTGGGTGGCTCAGCTGGTTAAGCACCGGCTTCGGCCTAGGTCATGATCTCACGGTTCATGAGTTCGGGCCCCACATCAGGCTCTGTGCTGACAGCTCAGAGCCTGGAGCCTGTTTCGGATTCTGTGTCTCCCCCTCTCTCTGCCCCTCCCTTGCTCGTGCTCTGTCTCTCTCTCTCTCAAAAACAAACGTTAAAAATTTTTTTAACGGGCGCCTGGGTGGCTCAGTCGGTTGGGTGTCTGACTTCAGCTCAGGTCACGATCTCGCGGTCCGTGAGTTCTAGCCCCGCGTCGGGCTCTGGGCTGACGGCTCAGAGCCTGGAGCCTGCTTCCGATTCTGTGTCTCCCTCTCTCTCTGCCCCTCCCCCATTCATGCTCTGTGTCTCTCTGTCTCAAAAATAAATAAACGTTAAAAAAAAATTAAAAAAAAAAAACATTTTTTTAAAACGTCACGGAGGTGGGGAAGGGGAAAGCAGACAAAATAATGAGCATAACACAGAACTTGAAAAAGACCTAAGGCTGTCATCGAACGTTCATTTTACAAAGGGACTGTTATAATATTCACTTGCTACATTTGTTGCTCACATCTAACTTTATTTTTTAATGTTTATTTTTGAAAGACAGTGGGGGAGGGGCAGAGAGAGAGGGAGACAGAGGATCTGAGCAGGCTCTCTGCTGACAGCAGAGAGCCCAACGCGGAGCTCGAACTCGCGAACGACGAGATCATATCCTGAGCTGAAGTCGGACGCTCGACCAACTGAGCCGCCCAGGCGCCCCTGTTATTCACGTCTAGATGAGATGTGGTCAGGTCCTAAATGGACTTAACCAGAAAGTATCTAAAAAGGTCCCTTCAACAAATTTTTGTTTGATACGATAGTTTCAAAACATTTCAGCAAAGAGAATAAAAATAAAAGCTAATCTTGTTTTTATGATTTTGTATTAATTTCTATTAGTGTACAATTTTTTCTATTTAAAGTACTTTATGGTTCCATTACCCATAACATGGGTCATCTTCTAGACTGGACAGTTTCCATTAGTTTCAGACATGTGACAGCCTGTCCTTCCATAGTCGAGATGAAAGTCAGAAGAGCAAAGTTTAAGTAGTTGAAAATCCATGAATGGGGCCAAAGCCACGTAACTGGTTCCCCAAGATAAAACTTCGTACAACTCACTGAAGCTAGCCGTCTGTCTTCAGGATATTTCAGTGGAGAGGTTGGGCTCTTGGAAGACACTAAAACGGAAAATACCCAGGTTTTCATTGTAGGACTTCTCTCTTAGTTTCCTATCAAAAAGTGGGGTCCCAACACTCCGGGGTTGGAATCCAAAGGGCATCTGAGCCCAGCCTCCACCACCCACATTCTTTTGCTGATTATTGCTGTTACTGGAAAATGCTTTTTCTGTCCTTTTTTTTTTTTTAAATCAATATCACATAACTACTTTTTTTGTGTTTCGAAAGGGCCATCAACTCCTGCTTCCAGCCAAGGTGGACTTACAGGCACTATATGTGCCATTGTACCTAAAACAGCTAAGAGGAACAGACTAAATACGTCATACAAAGGTTTTCAAGACACTGGACAGAAGACAATGAGGGACCATGATCGCTCAGATAGGATAAGCAGAAGACGTGACCCCACAATTGCCCTGCAGACGGCCTGGAGTTTCCTGGCAGTGATGCAGGGAGGGAACCTCGGTGAACCCGCAGGTCTCCCTAAGTTGGGGAGAAAGGGCTGAAGGTCCAGAAAAGCCATGAGCGCACGGGGCAGAACACTGAAGGGGACAGAGCCACAAGACAGGACACTTTGGAAATCTGCAGAGAAGACCCGTGAGTCTTCAGCTGGGGACTGATCACTTGCGTGTGAGGAAACTACCCTGGGCTGAGGCAAGAACCACCCAAAGAGAATAGAGAGGACACCCACCAGAGCCCACACAGGGCTGGGAATAGTTCCTGTCATCATCAGCCAGGGTGGAAAACTACATAATCCACAGGGCACTGGGTCGAGAACTCAGAGGGTTTTGCCCTAGACTAAGATGTTGGTCCCCTCCTAACAAGGCTTAAGAGCATGACGCAAAAGGATCAAACTATTTCCAAGTGACTGAACCACATCCCAGAACAAAGCTGGAAAGTATTTACAGGAATAAAAAAAAATACCTAGCTCCCAACAAGGTAAAACTCATAATGTCTGGTATCCAAGAAAACATGAGGACCAGGCATTCAAGGAAGCAGGAAAACATGACCCATCATAAGGAAAAGAACCAAGCAGGCAAACTCACCCAGAAATGACGGAGATGACAAAAGAGCGGGGACCATCACATTGTTAGTATGACCTCATTATATGTACAAGAGTCAGAGGAAAGACAGACTATGTCAGAAGGACACACGGAAGATGTGTGTATTTTAAAAAGTCAAACTACAATCCACTAGACACGAAAACTACAGTCTACTAGATGAGATTAACTGAAGAAATTAGTAAACGTGAAGAAACAGCAACGGAAACTATCCAAAATGAAATACAGAGAGAAAACAGACTGGAAGGAGGTTGGGAGAGAGGCAGAGATGGGGGCAGGGGGAGAGAGAATATGAGACTAGAACACCAGGGAGTTTGTAAGACAAGCTCAAGTGTGCGGACATCCATGTAACTCAAGTCCCTAAAGGAAGAGCGGGGGGGGGGGGGGGGTGGGGAGGGAACAAATAATAACTGGAGAAACTAAGGCTGAAGTTTTTTCCAGATTTTACGAAAATTATAAACCCACAGATCAATCAGCTCAGTAAATCCCAAGCACAACAAACACGAAGGAAATCGTACCATGCAGAGCAAAATCAAATTGCTTAAGACCAGTGATAAAGAGAAATTCCGGCAAACTAGGAATACAGAACTTCCTCGACTTGATAAAGAGCATCTACAGCAAGCCTGAAGCTACACCACACTTAATGATGAGAAACTGGCAGCTTTCTCCCTCACAACGAGGACAAGGCACGAATGGCCCTCTTACCACTCCTACGGGACATCACACTGAAAGTCCTCGCAAGTGCAAGAAGAGACGGAAAGGAGGTAAAAGGTATACAAATTGGGAAAGAAGAAATAGAACGGTTTGCAGATGACATGATGGTCTGTAGAAAGCTTGAAAGTGGGGCGCCTGGGTGGCTCAGTCAGCTGAGCGTCCGACTTCACCTCAGGTCACGATCTCGCGGTCCGTGAGTTCGAGCCCCGCGTCGGGCTCTGGGCTGACGGCTCAGAGCCTGGAGCCTGCTTCCGATTCTGTGTCTCCCTCTCTCTCTGCCCCTCCCCCATTCATGCTCTGTCTCTCTCTGTCTCAAAAATGAATAAACATTAAAAAAAAAAATTAAAAAAAAAAAAAAGAAAGCTCGAAAGAATCACCAAAACAACTCCTAGACCTAGTAAGTGATTATAACAAGGTTACTTGATACAAGGCTAATATACAAAAGTCAATTGCTCTCCTATATCCCAGCAACGAACAAGTGGGATTTGAAATTAAGAACACAATGTCGTTTATAATAGTGCCCCCAAACTGAACTATGTAAGTATAAATCTAGCAAAATAGGTACAAGATCTATATGTAGAAAACTGTAAAATTACTACAAAGAAATTTTTTTAAAAGATCTAAAGAAATAGATGTTCCATGTTCATGGATTAGAAGTCCCAATATTGTTATAATGTCAATTCAATCAATGTCAAATTGATTTATAGATTCAGCACAATCTCAACCACAATCCCAGTAGGCTATTTTGTGAATATCGACAAACTGAGTCTAAGGTTTCTTTGGAAGGGCAAAAGACCCAGAATAGCCAACACAATACCGAAGAACTAATACTACCTGACTTTATGAGCTTTATAGAGCTACAGTAATCAAGACATCATGTTATTGGGAAAAGAATAGACATATAGTCGAAAGGAACGAATAGCCCAGAAACAGACCACTCAAATACAGTCAGCTAGTCTTTGACAAAAGAGCAAAGCAATTCTATGGAGAAAGGACAGGATTTTGAACAAATGGTGCTTGAACGACAGGAGGCCCATATGAAAAAAAAATTTAGATGTAGATCTTACAAACCGTCACAAAAATTAACTGAAATTGGATAGAAACGACAAAGTATTTTCAACTGAATAAACATGAAAACACAGCATACCAAAATTGGTGGGCTGCGGCTAAAATTCTAGAATTTTATAGCACTAAAAACCTACATTAGAAAAGAAGAAGGACAAAGGAGAGGAGGAGGTGAAGGAAAATGACCTCAGCTTCTACTTAGAAAACCCAAAGGAAGCAGAAGAGGAGAAGTGATATACTTCTGAGCAGAAATCAATGAAATAGGACAACAAAACAAAACAGTAGGGAAAATCAATGAAGACAAATCCTGGTTCTTGGAGACAATAAATAAAATTGACAAACCTGTAGCCCAATTACTCAGCAAAAAAAAAGAAGAGGGGCAAAATGTTAGTATCAGGAATAAGAGGTAACATCACTCCAGATCTACAGCTACTAAAAGGATACTAAGGAAATAAGTACAACTTTGTGCAATAAATTCAAGAACTTAGATGAAATATACAAGTTCTTTGAAAGATGAAACTACCAAAGCTTATGAGAGAATGCATAGAGAATCTAAATAGTTTTAACAAAGAAACTAAACTTATAGTCGAAAACCTTTCCGCAAAGAAAACCCCATACCCAGATAACTTCACTGGTGGAGCCCACCAACCCATTTCAGGAAGAAATCATACAAACCATATGCAAACTCTTGCAGCCATTTGAAGAGAGGGGCTACTTCTCAATTCATCTATAGGTCAGAATTACTCTAATGTCAAAATCAGACAGATATATTACCAAAAAGTGTGGGTTAGCACATACAGCAACTCTAGCAGGATCTCCAATGCTCTGACGTGGGAATGCAAAATGGTACAACCGCTTTGGAAAACAGTTAAACCTATACCCACTGTTTGGTCCAACCATTCCACTCCCCGGTGTTTATCAAAGAGAAATGAAAACATACGCCCATACAAAGACTTGGACACAAAAGATCAGAGCAGCGGGATTTGTAATAGCCCCAGACCGGAAACAGCCCAAACGTCCATCACTAAGTGAATGCACAAACTGTGATATGTGCATATAATGGACATATGACTCAGTAATAAAAACATTTTAGTGTTAACACAAGCAACACCACGGATGAATCTCAAAATAATTATGCTCAGCAAAAAGAAGCCAGAAAATAAGAGTACATGCTCTATGATTGCATTTGTATAAAATTACACAAGATGCAAATTAACCTACAGTGACAGAGGTCAGTGTTCGGAAGGTGGGGGGAGACAGGGGGCCGAAAAAGGGTCGCAAAAAACTTTAGGGGATGATGATGTTCATTCTCTCTATTGTGGTTCTGGCTTCACAGATATATGCATATCTCAACACTTACCAAATTGTTCATTTAAAATATGTTCAGATTATCATATGTCAATGATACTTCCAGAAAGTTTCTTTTCTTTAAGGGGAAAGGAAGCAACAAAAACAAACAAAGAACAGTATAAAAAGAAAAAAAAAGGAGGAATATATCTTAATGATTCCAGAAAACCTACTCAAAACACTTCATAGTATGAGGCAGGATGCAAAGGAGAAGGAGGAGAAGGAGAAGAAGGAGAAGGAGGAGAAGAAGGAGGAGGAGGAGGAGGAGGAGGAGGAGAAGGGGAGGAGGAAGGAGAAGGGGAGGAGGAAAGAAAAAAAAGAAAAAAAGAAAAGAAAATATTCAGTTTGAACAAAGAAAGGAAACAATATACATCGGACTACTTCTGGACCTAAAGGTGATAGCAGCTTTTTCCCTGGGGGAAAAAAAAAAGGAAAATATTAAAAAACTTTTTTAACATTTATTTATTTTTGAGAGACAGAGAGAGACAGAGTGCCAGCAGGGGAGGAGCAGAGAGAGAGAGACAGACAGAATCTGAAGCAGACTCCAGGCTCTAAGATGTCAGCACAGAGCCCGATGCAGGGCTTGAACCCATGAATTGTGAGATCATGACCTGAGCCGAAGTTGGAGGCTCAACTGACTGAGCCACCCAGGCACCCCAAAAGAAAAATATTTGTAATCAAAGCCAGTGATTACATATTCCAGCAATCGCAGCAGAACTATATTTTTCCCACCTCCCACCCCACTCCACCCCACCCCTATTTCTACCCTCTTAGATTAGCTTTCAAAATCCCACTGGAAATCGCTCATTGCAAATTCCACAAAAGATACAACCCCTGGCTCACAGCTGCTGATGGTCCCGCGGGAGCAGCCCTCAGGGCTGGGGATACAGGAGGCTGCATCACTGAGTGTTCAGAGGGGGACAATGACATTTAACACCCTACCAACCCACGGAGCTGAGCGTTCAGATCTAGCCAAGAAGACATCTGCCTCTCCACGTTCAAAACCCTGCTTCCAAGCCCCACCAAAATACGTTGAGAAATACTGCTCAGAGTACATTTCTGTAATGTTATTATTTTAAAGGGTGTTTTGGGATAATACGAATTCCCTAATAATAACATGAGTTCTCTAGTTTCTTAAATGCATGTGAAAAGGATATGGGTGCATTTGAGCTGTGGCATTTTCCAAAGTGAAACCTTGCAGTTTGATTCTTTATTCAAGATCGATTTCAAGTTTAATCTGAAATGCGAATACTAGAAAAAAGTGGGAGGAAATCAAGAGACTGGGAAGGGGGAAGAATGGGAGATAATTAAAATGACCTCGTCCATCTAGACCCTCAGAGAATAAGCTTTCCAGAAAGCCAAGTATTAGGAGGGGTACACATTTTCTAGGAGCACACTTTTTAAAGTTTCAACCATTTCATTCAATAACAAAAAGAAACCACCCGATTTAAAAAAAAAAATGGGCAAGGGACTTAAATAAGCATTTCTCCAAAGATTTACAAAATGGCCACTGAGCACACGAAAAGACGTTTAACGCTAGTTTAGTCATTAGGAAATTGTAAATCAAAACCACAATGATGGGACACCTGGGTGGCTCAGTCGGTTGAATGTCCAACTCTTGATTTCAGCTCGGGTTGTGATCCCAGGGTCGTGGGATAGAGCCCTGTGTTGGGCTCCATGCTGAGTGTGAAGCCTGCCTAAGAGTCCCTCTCTCTCTCCCTCTGCCCCTCACCCCTGTTCATGCTCTCTCTCTCTCTCTCTCTCTCTCTCTCTCTAAAAATACAAAAACCCACAATGAGACACCCTGTCCGACCTCAGCTCAGGTCATGATCTCAGTTTGTGAGCTCGAGCCCCACGTCGGGCTCTGTGCTGACAGCTCGGAGCCTGGAGCCTGCTTTGGATTCTGTCTCCTTCTCTCTCTGACCCTCCCCACTTGTGCTCTGTCTCTCAAAAATAAATAAATGAAAAAAATTTAAAAAAACAAACAAACAAACCAATAGCTTGAAGATGGAAACAACCAAGGTCTCCACCAGCTGATGACCAGAGAAAGGAAATACAGTGCATCCACACAATGGGTATTACTCGGCAATGAAAGAAATGAAGTTTTGACACCTGCTACAAGGTGGTTGGAACCTGAAAATGCTACGCCAAGTGAAACACTCCAGTCATGAAAAGACACATATTACATGATTCCACTTATATGAAGTATCTAGCCCGGGCAAATTCATAAAGGCAGAAAGCAGATTAGAGGTTGCCAGGGGGTGGGGGAGGGAAGAATGGGGTTGTTGCTTCACGGGGACCGAGTTTCTGTCTGGGGTTAGGACAAAGTCCTGGAAATGGATGGTGGTGCTGGTTCCACAACTTTGTGAATGTAGCTGACGTCGTCAGATCTGTACACGTTTAAATGGTTAAAATTGCCAATTTTGTTATGTATGTTTCATGGCATTAAACACGTACCCCAATTTTTCAACCATTTTGAATGACGGGCTTTCAAGAAACGGATAATACGATGCAGCCCTGAACAACAGGGGGTTGGCAATGCCGACCCCCGCAGTCAAAAATCCACGTATAACTTTTGATTCCCCAACAATCTAACTACTAATAGCCTACTGTTGACTGGAAGCCTTACTGATCACGTCAGCAGTCAGTCAACACATATTCTGTGCGTTGTATGTAATATGTACCTTATTCTTACAACAAAGTAAGCTAGAGTAAAGAAGATGCTATTAAGAAAATCCTAAGGAAGAGAAAATACATTTACAGGGCTGTATCCATCGAGAAAACCCATGCTGTTCCAACCCGTGTTTCAGGAGTCGACCGTATCCACACTCGCACCCATCCATGCGCTCTCTGTGCCAGAGGCTGTGCTGGGTGGTGAACGTGCAAAGTCTCGTGGGCGCAGACAACAGCACTTACAAAAGGGCCAGGGCAAGAACACAGGCAGGCATTCCCAGGAGGCATGAACGAGGGCCCTCAGGTGGGCCCGGAGGGTCTGGAGGGCTTCCCGGTGATGAACACACAGCAGTGGCTGAGCTTTAAAGCAGCCAAAGGAATTTGCCAAACAGAAACAGAATGGCATCCAAAGAAGTGCCCCGTTCCAAACAACAGCTGATGAGCTTGTACATCAATTTTTTTTGATGTTTTTATTTGTTTTTGAGAGAGAGAGAGAGAGAGAGAGAGAGAGAGAGAGAACGAGTGGGGGAGGGGCAGAGAGAGAGGGAGACGCAGAATCCAAAGCAGTCTCCAGGCTCCAAGCTGTCAGCACAGAGCCCGACACGGGGCTCGAACTCACGAACCGTGAGATCATGAGAGCTGAATTCGAACGCTTAACCAACTGTGCCACCCAGGTGCCCCCTTAATGACCTGTTTAAAGACCCTATCTCCAAATAGAGCCACCTTCTGAGGTGCCAGAGGTTAGAACTTCAACACACGAATTGGGGGAGGGGGACACAATTCAGCCCACAAAAACGGTATTCATAGTACCACGCCTTCCAGGTCCAGACACCACACAAGGGTCCCCACCAGGCCTGGCTGGTCCACCAGGCTATCTCCGGGCTGCTAAATGGGTCTCCGTGGAGAAGGACCACCAGAGTGCTCACCACTGCCACATTTATTCTGCACCTAGTCACGTACAGTGCCTGGCTTGGAATGAATCAAAAAGCAAGTGGGTGAATCTCCTGACACTCTCAGCTCACTGAAATCGGTATCTGGAACCACCTTGAATAGTCTTCTCCAATGTTCTGGACCACAATCACATTCTGTTCCTGGTCAATACACAGTTCTTTGTTTCGTAGCACATCCCTGCTCACAACCAAGCTCTCGCACGCCTTCTGTCCCTGACTCACTTTCCCTCTTTGGCATCAGGCGGACTTCAGCTTTTTTTCCTCCAAAATGCAATCCCATTTATAGCACAGAATTCTCCAACAGTCTAAACAGTCATTTTTATTTGCCCTCAGATGTTTTTCCCAAGGAGCAGGGAGATATCACCAGGGGACAGCACCACGGTGCTATGTGGCGGTGGTTTTGCTCGAGTCGGGGAACGAAGGCGAGTGTCCGTGCGTGGTGGGGCACGAGCATCTTCACAGACTGGTGGGAACCGCGGAAGGCTGTGACACGCTGCTCACGTTAGGATGCTCTGGGCGGGGCTGCGTTCGGCGGAGGGAGTGGTCACGCTGGAGCCCCGCCCCGCCTGACACCTGCTCAGGGCACCCACACCGCTCGCCCGTACCCTATCCCTGCTCGAGATCGACACATGCAAGCACACAAGAAATGCTGCAGACCCGCCGGGTGTAAAGGTCACCCCTCGCAAGAACGGACACTGGCTGAAGCCGACACATCACCTGGACGACTGTGCCGAGGGCTTTCAGCCGTCGTGGGTAGGGATCTCGGCTCGCTTACAGTAAAGTCGAGAGGTATGACAGTTAAAAAAGTCATAGGTCCTGTGAACAGACATGCTGAGGTCTAAAACAACTATTTCTAAGCGAAAGAGCCTTCATTTCCATTTCCCCCTATTTTCTCTCCCAACACATCCCACCTGACCGTTCCCACGGCGGTCCTCAGGGCAGAATTCTGGTTCTGAACCCGTAAGTGGAAACCCACGGCACCCTTTCCGTGGGCTGGCTGGAGCTGGTTATGAATTCAGTGACCTTGGGAGAAGCTCCCAGGAAGTGCTCAGCCCGGCTCCAGATGCTAAGGGTAACAGTTCCCATCCTTGAGGCGCGCAGAAGCTAACAGGGAAAGACACAGGAAAACATCAGTGTCCACGGGCTACGGCGAGTGCGGGAGCGGAGGTGGGCACAAGGTCCCGGGGGGACTGGGAAGATCAGAGAGCTGGAACAAAGGGCAGATGCTGCGGGCAGGCACCCGGCTCTGCCACGTTCTGGCCATGAGATATCGGCGACTGCTGGATCTCTCTGAGCCTGGGTCTCCTGACTGTAAGGTGTTACGCGTGTTATAAGTCCTTCCAAAAAGCCTCGGTGATTCCTGGTTTAGCCTGGGGCAGTCGGGAGAGCTTCCTGGAGGAAACGGTGCTTAACCCTCAGTGATACGGACGGTCACCGGACCACCCACTCCAAGTCATTTCAGTCACCGTTTGCCTTCTTTGGGGGTACTTAGTACTCTGGGAAATCACCTGCTCGTTTATTTGCTTACTTGTTTGTTGCTCCCCCTCTGTAAGGACCGCTTTGTTTTGTCTGTTTCCTTCCCTGTTCTTTCTACAAGTGGGCTAGGCACGCTGGAGGCACGCAGTGAATCCATGCTGGGAGAACAATTCTCTGGTCCGCAGTCTTCCCACGCACACTGGTCTGCACCACGAGCAAAGCACGGCCATGGGCATTATCCGATCACCGAATCCGATCTTGCTCATGACAGACATTCAGGCTGGGAGAGGATGTATCACGTGCAGGCCCAGGGTCTCATCCGGGTCGCGTGACACCAAGAGCCGCGATTCTCTGCCACGCCACACCCCGCCAGAAAGGGCCTCGGCTCCCATGCCCCTGCTGGGACACGGCGAGGCCAGGACAAGGTCGGCAGCCAACGAGGCCCTCGAACATGGCAGATTCTGCCGGGAGCCGGGAGCCAGCACACGCCTAAGAAAAGAAGCTCTTCTGCTGGCAGCAGGGTCCCCTGAGTGGCAATTTTATAACAAGAAATGGAGTGAATATAAAAAGACGTTAGCTGCGCATCCCAAGTCAGCCCCCCCCCCCCGCCACCCCCCTGGAACTGACAGGCATGGCGGATGGAGAGTCCAAGCTGGAACGGCAGAGGGGGGCCTTGGTCTTCTTCCCAGGGGACGTGGCTTCTGGAGGGCCCGGCACTCAGGCATGCGGGAACCCAGCCTGTCACAGCTCTGACACTCCGGTGTGAATCCAGAAAACACAGATGGACTGGACCGGTGACAACCAGCCTGTCTGGTGGGGCAGAGTGGGCCAAGAAGAGGGAGAGCTGAAAAACATGAGGAGGCTAGAGGGAGGTTTCAGCAGGCTGAGATGGGGACCGAAGAATGGAAATGATCAGAAACACGAACGAAAGCAGACGAGCGTGGCCGCCTAGCAGGTCACTCCCAGTGAGCCTTCTCGGCCGCTAGCCTGTGTGGGCAAATTCAAGTCCGATGCCCTCCACGCGGGACCCACCTCATAACAAAAGGAAAATCAACGGCATTTTAAAGCAAAACGGACAGCGACTGGTTTTGGGGGTCCCCGTCCAAGAGGTGTTGCGCAGAGAAGGCCACAGAAGGAGAATGGATATGGACGAAGACAGGCATCAGAGCAAGAAGGGGTGGGGGGAACAGATCTCCTCTCCCACCTCCCCCCCCCCCCCCCGGCCAGGCTTGACTTCCTGCGAGCCCTGGCGGGAGCACTGCCCCCCGTGACACCTGTGAGAGCACTTTGAAAATGTCACTGGGGCACCTGGTTGCCTCAGATGGAAAAGCACACAACTCTTGACCTCAGGGCCGTGAGGTCAAGCCCCACATTGGGTGTAGAGATTACTAAATAAATAAACTTAAAAAAAAAAAAAGGGAAGAAAGAAAAGGGGCGACTGGGTGGCTCAGTCAATTAAGCATCCAACTTTGGCCCAGGTCGTGATTCGCGGTTTGTGGGTTCAAGCCCCACGTCAGGCTCTGTGCTGACAGCTCGGAGCCTGGCACCTGCTTCAGACTCTGTGTCTCCCTCTCTCTCTGCCCCTCCCCTGCTTGTTCTCTCTCTCTCTCAAAAATAAACATTAAAAAAATTAAAAAAGAAAAAAGAAAATGCCACCGTACTTAATCAATATAAGAGGTGATTATTACCGGTGCTATTCAAACAAGCTCATTAAATAATTATCTGTCAGCCACCAAGTCCCCCCTTAGACACACACACACACACACACACACACACACACACACACCTGCACATATATTCTCATACACAGCTCCTATATTTGATACTCAAAAAAACACCGTCAGTGATGGTGCCATAGTCTAAAAAAAGTGGAATTTTTTGGACAAAGAACCCTAGAATGATAAGTAGTCCTAACTCTACTGAAGATATATATAGTCTGCCCTCTGGTTAGATGCCAGAGTTCCTATTTGCAATCATTTGCAACCACCTCCCAGGCTGCAAAATGCCTTTGTTCAAAAAAGAGCAACCCAATCTCTCATTTCTGCACACCAGGCTGTCTGTCTGTTCCTGTTAGTCAGTGTTCCACAGTGATGTGCCATCATCTAAAGCTTCAACCTGCCTTCCTGATTCACGGCCCTCCTGAGAGGGAGGGAATGTTGTAGTTTTCTAACCACAGATACACTTGCTATTAATGGTCTGTGGTTAGCCACGGAAGTATATTACAGAACACGTGGGGAAGCAAATAGAAATGTGATCGTCGATCCTAACCTAAGTGATTTTTAGATCTGTTCCTATTCCATTTCATCATTTGCTGTCACATGGGATAGAATCTCTTGAGTTGGAAGAGATAAGTGTCCCCTTCCTCCTGACACAGAAGGCAGCAGGTGCAATAAACAGAAAGAGCCCATAAAAGACCCAGGCTATGAGCGTATTACCCTGAACGGACCATTTAACCCTAGACTCCATTTCCTCATCTGTACATTAGGGACAATGACCCTATTTCACGGGGTCACAATGCCGAGACACTCAATTTAAAGAACTTTCTATAAAAGCAGGACAGATTTAGAAGTTCAAGAATCCCTAACCAGGTTGGTTATCACCCAGCCTCGACGTCAATCGGCCAAGGATGTAAGGAGGAGGAACTTTCTGGAGCGGGTGATTCCACGGCTAGGAAGCGTGCTGGCTTTGTAAAAATCACAGCCCAAACCTGCCTCCGGGCTCTGGGTGTCTTCTAAGCACTGCTGTCTCTTCTCAAGCTTCTCATCTCCTCCTGATCGGTACCCTTCGGGCCACTTTATAGCAACTGCTCCCACATGACACCTCAACACCATTGTTACCGGAGCTGAGCCCAGGCAAACCGCAGGTTCAGTTCTGAACCGACCCCTGGATCCTCGTCTGATGCGAGGGTACCCTGTGCCACGTGGCAGGGAGGACTTAGTTTGCTCGCAGAAAGTGCATTAGGTTCATGGGAAAACGATGATCCGATGTTCTCCCTCGTCTAGCTGGATATGTGTGGGACTGGTTTGCTAAGAAGTCGTTTCAAACCAAAGAGTAAAGCTCTGATACGGAAGCAAAGTCTGGAAAGGTCCGCGGAGGTGTCAAGATCCTCTCCCTGCCAGCTGCCACGTCCCGAGCGTTGACAGCCGCCAGAAGAACCAAGAAGCATGCGAGTTTCTGAAGGTACCTCCCCCTGCAAGGAGGTGGGTGACCGTTTTTCTGGGACGCACCAGCATTGATCACAGAGAGAATAACGTGCCATACAATTCGTCGTCGGTAAGCACAAACGTGAGAATAATGTATTAGTAAGATAAAACACTGGGTTAACCCCCCTCTGACTTCAAAAGACACAGTGTATAGGGGCGCCTGGGTGGCTCTGTCAGTTAGGCGTCTGACTTTGGCTCAGGTCGTGATCTCGCGGTCCGTGAGTTCGAGCCCCTCGTCGGGCTCCGTGCTGACAGCTTGGAGCCTGGAGCCTGCTTCAGATTCTCTGTCTCCCCCTCTCTCTGCCCCTCCCCCACTCATTCTCTCTCGCTCACTCTCTCTCTCAAAAAAAATAAAACCATTACAAAACTTTTTTTTTTAATTTTTTTTTTTAACATTTATTTATTTTTGAGACAGAGAGAGACAGAGCATGAACGGGGGAGGGGCAGAGAGAGGGAGACACAGAATCTGAAACAGGCTCCAGGCTCTGAGCAGTCAGCACAGAGCCCGACACGGGGCTCGAACTCACGGACCGCGAGATCGTGACCTGAGCCGAAGTCGGCTGCTTAACCGACTGAGCCACCCAAGCGCCCCCATCACAAAACTTTTTAGAAGCACACTCAGATCACGCTGCAGCATTCAGCGGAAGCGTTGCTGATTTTCAACATTGTCTCTACTCTCTTCTGGAGGTGTCAGGACCAGGAAGACCAGGCTTCCTCCCTCCCCAGCCTGCTGCCCCACCCTGACATCTCTGTGTGCTCGAGCCGTTCTCCTCCCGGGTGGTCTTGCCCACTCTCAGAGCTTCAGTCACATCCTCTACTGGCCGCTTCTCCTTGAAATCTCGGGCCCAGAACTGCCCCCATCTCCAGGCCTGGCTCCATCAGTCCACTGACGTCGTCACCCGGAGGCACGGACGTGGGCGTACGTGTACGCATCCGTGTCTGTGTGCAGGTGAATACCATCTGTGAAGTCACACCCACCGTCTTGCCTGCCACCACCCTCCCAGGCTCCCTCACCTCTGAACACACCACCGACAGCCAGTCGTTAATCTACAGTCTTGGCGTGTCCTTGACAGTTGCCATGTTTCTTCCCCTCAATATCAAATCAATCATCAAATCGTGCGCACGCTAAATTTTTCAGTGTTTAGACTATGAAATAGGTCGTCAATGTCCACCCATCTTAGGTCTGTCGACCCCACCTGGTTTGTCCCGACGTTTGCTCTCCGGGCTCCCGGGGGCGCCCCAGCTGGCTCAGCCACCAACGGTCTTACCGGCCTCCTTCCCGTTCTTCGTAGCATCAGAGTGATCGGACTACCTCACAGCCCTGCCCAAATCCTGTAGCGGTCTCCACGTCTTTGGGATGAAATACTCAGCTCTTGGGGCCCAGCTTCTGCATAAAGTGTAGCCCCACGCAACCCCCCACCCCACCCAGCTCCTGGCCTCCAGCCCTAGCTGGACCACCTCTAGTTCCCCAAGTACTTCAAGCCTTTTCCCAAGCCACCTGCCTTTGGGGGACACCTTCTTCCCCTGTCCCTTACCTGGCTTCCTTCTCTTCGAAGCTCATCACATCATTGCTATTTCCCCAGAGAAACAGCTCTCATTGCCAGCACTACAGCCGCGAGCTGGGCTGGGTGATTCTTCCGCGTATTTGCAGGGCATCACCTTGGCTGAGCATGATCACCACACTTACTTCACCCAGTCTCCATCAGACTGTGACCTCCCTGAAAACACGGACCGTGACATTCCTTTTTGGGATCTTCAGCATTACCTGCCACAAAGCTGACCCTTCAGGGAGGTGCTGCATTAAGAGCTGTTTCTAACACTTGGGCAGTGGTTCTAAAGGGAAGATCCAGGGGCGCCTGGGAGGCTCAGTCGGTTAAGAGTCTGACTTCGGCTCAGGTCGTGATCTCACGGTTCGTGAGTTCGAGCCCCGCGTCGGGCTCTGTGCTGACGGCTCAGAGCCTGGAGCCTGCTTCGGATTCTGTGTCTCCTTCTCTCTCTGCCCCTTCCCCACTCGCTCGTTTTCTCTCTCTCTCTCTCTCTCTCTCTGTCTCAGAAATAAACATATAAATAGATAGATAGATAAATTAATCAATCAATAAATGGAAGATCCAAGACCTTTGAGAGCCCTTCAGGAAGTCCGTGAGGCCAAAACCATTGCCATCGTAACACCAAGATTTCATCTGCCTCTGTCCCTGTGTCCACACGTGAAAAGGAGCAGTGGGTCGAACTTCGGGTACCTTAGCCGGGTCTAGGTGGCGGCACCGGGTCACTGTGCTCTTTGCCGCCACTTACAGAAAAAAATGCCAAGTGCACGTAAGAATGTCCTTGCTGAAGCCGCAAGAGATACTAATTTTAGTGAAACTCCACCCTTAAGAGCACGTCTCTACTCTTGTGAGTGACAAACGGCGTGTGCACATACAGCACATTTGCTGCACTGACCAAAGCGCACCGGCCGTCTCACGGCAAAGCTGAGCTGCGAACATTCTTCAGGAAACACCATTTCCACTTGAAGGAACAACCGAGGCACACGCCGAGTCTGCACAAACTCAAGAGCTGCGCAATCCAGCGAGCCGGCATGTTTCAAGTGGTCAAAGCCTGACGTCACAAAATCACGCGCAGGTGATGCAAGATGGACCAGACGGTGCGACCCCTGACCTCCAGTGTCAAAGTGAAGGGCCCAGAGCAGAAAGACGGGCACGCAAATCCGCGCGGCAGTGGACTCCTTCCTCTCCTCGGAATTGGCTGTGTGCCCTCCCCGTTAGAAGTCTGTTTTGTACCGGAGTCTCACAACCGTACCATTTCTACCTAAGCTCTCATTTCAAACAAAATATACAGCTTCCAAAGCTGGGCCAAACTAGGGGGGGGTGTGGAGAAAACCCGGGGACCAGGAACACAAGAGCTGGACTCCAGATGTCACCAGAGGCACCAGGTGAGCTGAGCATCCAGGGCTAAGACCTCCGGGTGTGCATCTCCAGCACCAGGGGTACGTGTCTGCCTACAGACGGCGTGTTGTGGGAATCCGGTCAGATCTCGGCCACACTTCACCTTCCACCGACAGCATTTGATATCGGTAATAACCCTCCGAAAGGAGGGGATGTAACGAAAGCCCATGCAACAAACACTGTATGAGAAATGCGGCAGAAAAGGCAAGGGTGAGCGAGAAGTAAAAGATCACGTGATGTGGACATTTGTGCTCTGAAGTGTCAGCAGGCATCCCGTGAGAAGTACTTGCCACAGGGCAATACCCACATTCTCGCTCCTTCAGATCCCTATCTTCCACGAGCCGCCTTTTACCTCCCAGCAAACACGAAATGAACTCAGCAAAGTTGCAGGATACAAAATTAACAAAGAGATCTGTTGCATTTATATAAACTAACAATGAAGCAGCAGGAACAGAAATGAGGAAAGCAACACTATTTATATAACTGCACCAAAAAGAATAAAATGCCTAGGAAAATTTTAACCAAGGAGGTGAAGAGCCTGTACTCTGAAAACTATAAAATACTGATGAAAGAAACTGAAGATGACAGAAACAAATGGAAAGATATACCATGCTCATGGATTGGGGAAACCAATGTTGTTCAAATGTCCACACCACCCAATATAATCCACAGATTTAATGTAATTCCTATCAAAATACCAATAGCATCTTTCACAGAACTGGAACAAATAATCCTAAAATTTGTACAGAACCACCAAAGACCCCAAATAGCCAAAGCAATCTTGAAAAAGAAAAGCAGGGGTGCCTGGGTGGCTCAGTTGGTTAAGTACCCAGCTCTTGATTTTGGCTCAGGTCATGATCTCATGGTTCGTGAGATCACGCCCCACATTGGGCTCTGCACTGAGAGCACAGAGACTGCTTGGGATTCTCTCTCCCTCTCTCTCTGCCCCTCCCCTGCTCACAGTCTCTCTTTCTCAAAATAAATAAGCTTAAAAAGAAAAGAAAAACAAAGCTGGAGGCATCACAATTCCAGACTTCAAGATATACTACAAAGTTGTAATAATCAAAACAGTTTGGTATTGACACAAAAGTAAACACACAGATCAACGGAACAGACTAGAGAGTTCAGAAATAAACCCACACTTCTATGCTTAATTGATCTATAACAAAGGAGGCAACAACATGCAATGGGAAAAAAACAGTCCGAGAAATGGATAGTAACATGCAAAAGAATGAACCTGGACCACTTTCTTACGCCATACACAAAAATAGACTCAAAATGGATGAAAGACCAAAACGTGAGGCCTGAAAACATGAAAGTCATAGAAGACACAGGCACTAATTTCTCTGACATCAGCCATAACAACCTCTTTCTAGACATGTCTGCTGTGGCAAGGGAAACAAAAGCAAAATTAAACTATTGGGATTGCACCAAAATAGGAAGCTTTTACATAGCTAAGGAAATGATCCACAAAACAGAGAGGCAATGGGATGGGAGAATTTACAAATGAAATTATCTGGTAAGGAGTTAATATCCAAAATATATAAAGAACTAATATAACTCAACATCCCTCAAAAAAATTCAGAGGACATGAACAGACATTTTGCCAAAGAAGACATCCAGATGGCCAACAGACGCGTGAAAAGATGCTCCACATCACTCATCACCAGGAAAAAAGAAATCAAAACTACAGTGAGATACCACCTCACATCTGCCAGAATGGCTACAATCAACAACACAAGAAACAAGTGTTGGTGAGGATGTAGGAAAAAAAACCCTCGGGTACTATGGGCGGGAATGCAAACTGGTACAACCACTGTGGAGAGCAGTATGGGGGTTCCTCAAAAAACTAAAAACAGAACTACCCTACAACCCAGTAATTCCACTGCTGGGTATTCACCCAGAGAAAACAAAAACAGTAATTCAAAAAGATAAATGGACCCCTATGTTTACTGCAGCGTTATTTACTATAGCCAAGATATGGAAGCAACCTAAGCATCCCTCAAGAGACGAATGGATAAAGAAGATGTGGTCTATATGTACAAGGGAGTATTACTCGGCAATCAGAAAGAATGAAATCTTGCCACTTGCAGCAATATGGATGGAAGTGGAGTATATCATGCCAAGTGAAATAAGTCAGTCAGATTCTGTTCACGTGTGGGATTTAAGAAACAAACGAGCAAAGAAAAAAGACACAAACGAAAAGCCAGACTCTTAAATATAAAGAATAAACTGATGGCTGCCGGAGGGGAGGTTGGGGGGTGGGGGGGAATGGGTGAAACAGGTTAGGATTATGATGAGCACTGAGTCGTGGATAGAATTGTTGAATCACCATATTGCATACCTGAAACTAACAGAACACTCCATGTGAATTTCACACGGATGAAAAAAAAAAAATGCTCCTCTTATAAGCATCTCCATGACAGAAGCAATGCCAGCATCACCAACGTGGTTTACCTTTCAGCCCATACAGAGAAAGGAGATAAATCACAAACACCCTACACATCCTCTTAGTTTATGAAAACCCAACAAAAGGCAACTCAGAAACGTCCCCCCATCGATCACTTAGGAGTTAGTCTACGAATCTCTAATTCTGCCAACTAGTCAACGCTGCAGAAAGTATTCCAAAGCTGCTATTCTGCTCCTGAAAATAAATATCTATTCATTCCCATTTTAACAAAGGCAGACAAGAAGAAACCATTGCTTGTACACGAAAAAGAGATCATTACAATTTTCTCTAAAATAAGTCTGTGTTCACCGTGGCACGACAAGGGATGCAGTGTTAGCGTATTTGAAGACGTACAGTTTGTTTCTAAAACAAAGCCTCACAGACCTGTTTAAGCACCGGGGGAAATTCAGACTCACGGATTTCAGAATGATGAGGCAATGCTCAAAACTCAGAGCTGTGGGTTGTACAGGAAAGTTCTGGAATCAAACCAACCAGAGTCTGAAACAGCTGGTTCTGCGCCTCCCTAACTGTGTGGCCTTGAGCAAATTACTCTGCCTCTCTGAGCCTCAGCTGTTCTACCTGTAAACCTGAGTAAGTCAGCCTGCCCGCCACAGGACTGCTGGGACGTTAAAGAGCCTATCGACCTAGTACTGTGTCTAGCACAAAGTCATTCGGAGTTTGCCTTTGCTATAATAAGGACCGCTGAGACCCCCGCCTGCTCGATGGCCATTCTACAGAGGTGCAGTCGTGGCCCAGGAATGTGGGGAAAGACATCTTCATGGCTGGGAGCTGACTGGTCCATGTGCTGTAGGATTCATGGAGCTTGGGGAGGGGGGGGGGAGGGGAGGGGAATTGGAAGGGCTTGAACGGGTTGCATGTTGCAAGCCGCCATGTTCTGTAAAACAGCTTTAACTTGTATTTTAACAGACTCCATTCTTTTTTTTAAGACTTCCTTGTTGTATGGAAACCAATTGGACAATAAATTTCATATATTAAAAAAAAAAAAGACTTACTAATTAAAAAAAATGTTTTATAATAGAATTGGTTCCTTTGACCTTCTTTTTTGGGTTCTTAATTAAAGATGAATTTCTGGAGGCACCTGGGTGGATCAGTGGGTTAAGCGTCCAACTCTTGATTTCGGCTCACGTCACGATCCCAGGGCCGTATGATCGAGCCCCACGTTGGGCTCCATGCTGACAGCGTGGAGCCTGCTTGGGATTCTCTCTCTCTGCCCCTTCCCTGCTTGGGTTCTCTCTCCTTCTTGTTCAAAATAAATAAATACAACATTTAAAATGAAATAAAGTGAAGATCAGCTCTGCCTCGAATCCTTGCAGGCCCTCTCCTTCTGGGAATTTCCATGAAAACGGCAAACGGTGCCATCATCCCTCTTTATCCTTCAGTGTTTGGGGAGAGAACAGTGTGGTCTCTTAGAAGTTACTTAGGAGCAACGCAAAACACTGCACAAGGCTACAGGTGTGTCAGACACAGGACGGTGGTCCCCTTGGGTCCCGGCTGGCCCTCAGGCTAGCAGTCCGCAGAGCCTCAAAGCCCGGGCACCAGCCCCTCCGTGCTCCGTGCAAAGGGGACCCTGGGCCAGATGTTCTGGAGCATAAACCTAAGTATTCAGGATGTCCAAGGTTTTGTTCACTTTAGCTGATAACTAGTTATTGATTTGGATTAGTATGCAAATTACTAACTCGATGCAATAACTTATATGCCAAGTTTACAGTCTTTTTGCATCTCTATACCTCTCTCTCTAACAGGTAGTTATGTCTGTCAGTCCTGATAATCCATCAGATTCTCTCTTCTACAACCGAAAATCCATACAAATGTATACCCATTTGAATTGTTGCCTTGAAGATTTTTTAATTTTCTTTAACGTTTATTCATTTTGGAGAGACAGAGCATGAGTGGGGGAAAGGGCACAGAGAGAGGGAGACACAGAATCCACAGCAGGCTCCAGGCTCTGAGCTGTCAGCACAGAGCCCGACGTGGGGCTTGAACCCACAAACCATGAGATCGTGACCTGAGTCGAAGGCGGACGCTTAACCGACTGAGCCACTCAGGCGTCCCCGAAGATTTTTTTTTAAGCTAAGCAAAACTGTTGTATTTTTTCCCCCTGAAATCAAAGCCAGTATTTCTCTTGCACGAAACTGTCACGTGTTGCTTCCTCACCGAGAAACACAAAACTGACAAGAGTTGGTATTTATTTTTTTTAAAGAAATGTAGGTTTAAATTTTTTTTTTTTTTTAGATTTATTTTTTTGATAGAGACAGAGCACAAGTGGGGGAGGGGCAGAGAGAAAGGAGACACAGAATCCGAAGCAGGTTCCAGGCTCCAGCTGTCAGCACAGAGCCCGATGCGGGGCTCGAACTCACAAACTGTGAGATCATGACCTGAGCCGAAGTCGGACGCTCAACCGACTGAGCCACCCAGGCGCCCCTAGAGTTGGTATTTAAAAGCACGCAAAACTGGTTCAGCCATACCCCTAACCCTTTCGAGGGGCATAACAAGATTAATCATCTTTTCTCAAGAAAGGTAGCTAACGAAGCGTCCCGGGCCAAACAGCGTACTTCGTTTCCAAGGGCAGCACCTAATTTATTCCGCCTTGAGGAGAAAGACGTGGGGCTGACAGTGTGGAACGGATTTTTTGGCAGAGTGAATTAGAGATCCTCTGGCTAAAGGGCCCTCTGCCCACTCTCCCCTTGCTAGCAATGGATCAGGAGAGAATTGTTACACTTAGAAAAGCTTCATCCCTCCGGTGAGAATGTTTAGCTGAAGAAAAGCAACTTGTAACAACAAAGCAGTTGGTAACTGAGATGCTAGGCACTGGGAACTCCAAACAAACAATTCGGGAGCCTCTATTCAAAGGTTTATATTATTTCCTTGACCCTTGAAACTTTCAGCAACCCTGCGGAGAAGCCTGTGTTCCCCCTCCCAACCCACCCGTTTCAAACAGGCCCTAAATCTTGACACTCTTGAGTCTCGTTGGTTTGGAAGAAATCCCTGAGCCAGACAAATTGTAGAACCCATTGTCTGGCCAGGGAAGAGGGCCGTGCACCCTGGGAGTGCATAATCAACCAGAAAGGGTCACCAAGAGGCTCCTAGCAGGGGAGAAACTCCCAGAAACACCTGAATGCTATTTGGTCCCTCCAAAAGGCCACTAGGTTCAGATGCTAATTCGCCAGCCTCACAGTTACCGTTTCTAGTTACAGTAGATCAAAAAAGGACTCATCATGTGGATATAGTTAAACAACATTCATTAGATTGACTTTCTCAGGCTATCTATCCCCAGAGGGGTTTGTTGTCTTCAGCCTCGGAAATGCCCTCGAGCATATGTGACCTGGGAGTGGGGGGCGCCTGCCAAGGCACCGCTGAGAAAGTCAGCAGGCCCAAACCACCAAAATTATTCTCTGTTGTATCAATTCCAACCCACAGTTATCATTCACTTAGGAAGCCAGGCAACACTCTGGAGCATGTCAGAAAGGAGCAGAGAAGGTGAACCCCAAAAGGCACGGGGGGTAACACCATCGGGGGACACCCCGCAGATGTATCTGCATGTGGGGGAGGGGAAACATCACTTCCCCACAGGGTCGGGGAGAGTGCTGGAGTTCACACCACAAGGCACAACGACCCAGACCATCTCGCTGGCAGGGATCAGGAAGCCCATTTCTCAGCACAGAGAACTAAGGCACATGCTGAAGTCGGGTGCCTTGTCCCAGGAATCTGAGAAGAGCCACCACCCCATCTGGATTGGGTTTTGAAAAGGTGAGTCTCGGAAGGTAGAAATTTGGCCCAAATCGACGAATAATTTTCAGAGGACCTCTGAAGGCAGCAGGCTAGGAAAAATAGGGGGTGTGGGGCCTGCAGATAGAGAGCTGTTCCTCGCTGAAGCGCCCAACCCTCACTGTGGAGAAGGCCAGGCCCAGCCGTGCCGTGGAACAGTGTGAGCACGGGTGAAGAACTACAACAATACGCAAGCCGCAGACATTAGACGTGAAGGCAGATGGGGTGCTTGTCACAGCCAAGTGCCAGGCCCTGTTAACAGGAGACACACAGGGGCGCCTGGGGGGCTCAGTCAGTGGGGCGTCTGACCTCGGCTCAGCTCGTGATCTCACAGCTCGTGAGTTCGAGCCCCGCGTCGGGCTCTGTGCTGGCAGCTTGGAGCCTGGAGCCTGCTTCGGATTCTGGGTCTCCCTCTCTTTCAGCCCCTCTCCCGCTCGTGCTGTCTCTGTCTCTCAAAACTAAATAAATAAAAGTTTAAAAAAAAAAAAAGGAGACACACAGATTCCTGTGGATGGGACAGAGGGAGGGAGGGAGGAATATAGTGAAGTCAGGAGACTCTGTCTGAACTTTGCTTCCTCGGGACAGAAGTCAGCACAACATTAGGCACATCGGGCTGCCTGGCTCTGGAGGCACCTGGCTGGCTCTAGAAGACTCGGTGACAGGTGGCTGCAGTATCATGGCTTCAGGGTTCCCTCCAGGGGTGCCATTCACCTACAAGCCAGGCTTTTCCCTGAATGTTGGCCAAGCAGCAGGCCAGTGTCCACGGATGCAGGACAGGAGGGAGCCCAGCCGTGTGCTCTCGGCAGCAACCTCCCCGTGCACAGGGCCAGGTTGGCCGTCAGGTCCCACAGGCACACAAACCCTCCCCCCCAACCCCCTGGTGCCTGATACGCTTCTGAATTCAGATTCCGACCTGGGAACAGAAGCATGGAACAGGTACATGTATTACCCAATATCCCCAGAGGCTCCTGGGGCAGCACCCATAAAAACACGCTCAAAAGCACAGAAAAGCAGAACTCTCACACAAAAAGAAATACACATAAACCATTAAAACCACATGCTTCAATTCAGAGGAGTTGTAGTCTTTTTGTTTGTTTGTTTGTTTTCTTTCCCCCTTTCGCCAAATGATTTCAGATCAGGCCAAGTCTAAGTCACAAACAAGTTACCAGAAAACATCTGGTGTGCAGAGCCTTGCGGATTTTGAAGTCCCAGATAAGGGATGTGGGCTGAGTTAGCGGCCTCTGCTCCCTCAGGGCTACCGGATCACAGGGCAGCACCGTGCGAGGGTCGGAAGCTGGCCAACAGACAGAGCACCAGCCTAGGCCCCGGGGCACCCGGCCGAGCGCCCAACACACCTCAGGGTGAGAACGGAAAACTGCACGCATAAGGATGTGCTACAGTGAGACTGGTGGTGTCTCCACCTCTTTAGGAAACATTGGATTGTGATTTCAGGGGAACAGGAGTTAAAAAAAAAAAAAAGAGGCATAGTACTTTACCTAAATGTGACGGTGAAGGTCAACATTTGGTAAATATGGTATTTAAAAAGACAGGGAAATTCACACATTTAAGAAAATGCACGGGGGCGCCTGGGTGGCTCAGTCGGTTGAGCATCCAACTTCGGCTCAGGTCATGATCTCAAGGTCCATGAGTTCAAGCCCTGCGTCGGGGTCTGTACTGATGGCTCAGAGCCTGGAGCCTGTTTCGGATTCGGTGTCTCCCTCTCTCTCTGCCCCTCCCCCACTCGCACTCTGCCCCCTCCTCCCAAAAATAAACTTAAAACAAAAATTAAAAAGAAACTGAGATAGAATCCTGTAAATAATCTCACAATGCCTTATGTTTTATACATCTGGATTTCTAAATGTCAGGTTTTCTTAAAGCAGAGTGTATCTATAAATAATTTCCAAGATCCAGGAAAACATCAAAACTTGCAGACTAAAAGGTGCAATTATCTAGGTCTTGTCTTCTTTTTTCAGTTAAGCACTCTTAAAGAGGTACACGACCAGCTGGACGTAGATGCTAACACGGAGACAATGAACGCAAGGCAGTGCGGCAGGGTTCAGAGAGCCCTGGGTTTTGTGGGAGACTTGCCTGCGTGGCCACGGTGAGTCTCCCCAGCATCCCTCCGTCTACCTGATCCTCTCTGAAATGAGTGTGATAGTGTCTTACTCACCTTAGAGTGTGGCTGTATTCACTGAGACACAGATCTGAAGAACTCTACCCTAGAGCAGGGACTGTTTTACACCGGGGCTACGCTTTCGGGTCGGTCAATGAGATGAAGATCGCCTCGCGATGACCCTTGAAAAACCCCTTAGTCCACAGTGCACCATCTCTCCATAAATCCCTCTGGTGTGGGAACAGACTCCGGTGGTTGGACGCTGTATAGAGGCCACGGTGAATAACAACCGGGTAAAGAAACAAACTCAAATTTGCACACGTATGCAGTTTTACTCACAGGTCTAGTGTTTCACCAACCAGGTGCACCGATATGTGTCACCCATGCGTGTTGGAAGTTTGCACGCTGATTGCCATCATTCAGGGGCTTTGCTACACACGACTGAGTTATTTCACTACTGTGAACAACGAAGAAGGGTTTTTTGGTATTACTGAAAAGCTTTTCAGCATCAGGAAGTTCTCCCTTTGCCTTTCACGATAATGTAAAGATAGCGAGGCCCTTTGTAAAATTTTACTATTGAGTTTTCATTCAGCAGCGTTTACTGAGCCTACCCTATGTGTGAGGCACCTTGCACAACAAAGGAAGGAAGCAAAATAAACAGACAACGCAGGGACCCTGCCCTAAAGGATCTCACGAGCTGGTGGTAGAAACAGACCACACCGGAGGCGGCCACAATGCAAGATGGAGTGAACCAAGCGCCACTCAGAGGTGCACGTATCGTAATCTGCAAATGCAGAGGAAAGTTGAAGGAAGGCGGAAGGAGACCGTCTCGGCCGGGCCCGGGATGAGCTGTATTTCAGCAGGGAAACAGGAGGGGATGAGGGTCGACAAGGCTTGACTACCGAGCCGTGGCAATTCTCAGCATCCTGGAGGAACGCACATGGTAGAGGGATGTGCTAAGACCCCAAATCCAACATCGATGGGACGCCTGCTTAGCATCAGGAACCAAGACAG
Source organism: Panthera pardus (assembly GCF_024362965.1). NCBI lineage: Eukaryota > Metazoa > Chordata > Mammalia > Carnivora > Felidae > Panthera > Panthera pardus. Next base: position 133,881,606 of record NW_026526810.1, on the reverse strand, counting down.
ATCAACATTGTTGCAACCATCAAGAGAACAGGACAGCAACACCCAGCACTCAGCATTAACCTCTCCATTCTAGACCACGCTGCAGGACCTCTGGCGCCTGCCCTCCAGACCCTCCCTCCACGCTTCCGTCCCGTTCTCTGTGCTGGCAGGTTGCTGGGGGCACCGGGGTGCTGCAACGTGCTCCTCTGAAGTTCCAACCCAGACCTGTCCGTCTCCAAAGCCCACGCTCTGGACCCTGGGAAAAGTGATTTGTTGATAGGCTACTGAGGGTCTCGAAAGAGATGCACGTGATCGTTGGCGCTAATTTGCAAGAGCTAATGATCCACTTTACACACAGGCAGCCTATGCTTGCTTATCTTTTTAAACAGTCCTGCAAATGAGATGCTCAACCAGACATTCATGTCAGTGGACTGTGCCAAATGTGTAACAGCAATCTCTAAAAAAGAAAAAACTCAAGAGATATTCCAAGACTCCCGCCCAAATCCTTCCTAGATCATGGGTCTCACATCTGCTGTTTCCTTTCTTAGATTCTTAGCTAGTTGCGAGAGAATGCATGCTATTGGTGATCAGAAGGCATATGTCACGGAATTTCTGTAGCAAACATATGCCCCTCATCATTTTTCTAAACTGCTCTAACATTTTTTCCCACCTCCTCCATCCCTAAGAGAGCTTAGACACTTGTCACCATTCTCTGCGTGTCAGAGGGGCCTCTGTGGCTGTTCGATGGCTTTACAGGACAGCTCAGAGTCTGAGCCCTGTTTCCCGAATTCTGCACCGCCCTTCTGGAGCCTGGCCTTGTACTGATGCTAGCTCCGGGCAAGAACACACTTTTTATTACACGGATTCCAGAGATAAGAAGCTTAGACTTGACACAGACAGGAGAGCTGCTAGATCCCATGCCGGGGAGATCAGGTGACACCCAGCAGGGGCTCTGACAGCCTTGAACTTCCGAGGTAATAATCCCATTTTTTTTTAAGCCCAGCTTTGAACCCTTAGTTAGACGTTGTTCAGTTTGGGATTCTAGAACTTCATGAAACAATAGTTTTAAAAAGGGTTCAGCAAGTGAAATAAGCCAGTTACAAAAGGTCAAATCCGGCAGGATTCCACTTATCTGTAGGGTAGTCAAACTCACAGAGACAATAAGTGAATGCTGGGGGGGGGAGGGGGGGAGTGGCACCAGGGGCTGGGGGCGGGGCTCGGGAGTCTGAGTTTCACCGAGTTTCAGTTCTGCAGGATGACAGCGTCCTGGGGATGGGCAGTGGTGACGGCTACACAGCAGTGGGAGAGTGATTAGTGCCCCTGAGCCGCAGGGGCTACTCAGGGAGACGGTTAAAACTTCCCAAGTAGGCAGTTACCAGCCTGAAATGACCCACTCTTGGGTCAAGGCCCGCGGTGTGGGCCCTCGGGTCAGTGGATTGTGCCGAATGTGTAACAGCAACCTCTAAAAAAGAAGCTGCTGGTCTGGAGTGCACCGAGACTCAGACCGGAGGCCCGGGGGCACCACGTGAACTGGCCTCAGGCAGCTCTGAGCTGGGCAGGCCTCCCCGGGCAGGGAGCTGGGTTCTAAAGGACGTGAGGAGCAGTCGGGTGAAGAAGGTCGTGGAAGGCAGGGCCGCAGCCTGTGAGGATGCATGTCAAGCACCTCTGGACTTTTTCAGAATCCAAGGGTACTGGGGGGGAGGGGAGGAGGTGGCCCCCCGGGGGCCAGGGAGGCAGGTGGGAGGCGGTTCCAGATTTGGGCCTGTCCTCCAAGCTATGGGGGAACTTCCGTGGGACTTTGAGACACTCAGAGATAAATGGGATTTCTGTCTCAGAAAGTGAAGCGGGGCGATGGGAAGGGAAACGGGGGTGAAGACAAGGAAACATGTCCGGAGACCCCACCGCGAGCCAGGGAAGGGCACGCAGGTCTGAGCCAGTACGTGGCATGCAAGGCACACAATGAACCCGTCTCCTAAGCCCCCTCTGTGTCCATGAAGGTTCCCATCACTATGCATCAAGTGTAACTGGGCACTCGGCAACGCTGTGTTGAGTGCCTGGGTTCAAATCCCAGCTCTGAAAAGTGTCAGCCAGGGGGACCTTTTTTTTTTTTTAAATTTTTTTTTTTTTCAACGTTTTTTATTTATTTTTGGGACAGAGAGAGACAGAGCATGAACGGGGGAGGGGCAGAGAGAGAGGGAGACACAGAATCGGAAGCAGGCTCCAGGCTCTGAGCCATCAGCCCAGAGCCTGACGCGGGGCTCGAACTCACGGACCGCGAGATAGTGACCTGGCTGAAGTCGGACACTTAACCGACTGCGCCATCCAGGCGCCCCTTTTTTTTTTTAATTTAAGTTTATTTATTCCTTTTGAGAGCGAGAGAGAGAGTGAGTGCACAAGCAGGAGAAGGAAAGGGGCAGAGAGAGGAAGAGAGAGAATCCCCAGCAGGTTCTTCACCGGCAGCGCAGAGCCTGATGCAGGACTCGAACTCACAAACTGTGACATCATGACCTGGTCCAAAATCAAGAATCAGTCGCTTAACCAACTGAGCCACCCGGGCGCCCCTGGGGGACCTTGAGAAAGTCACCCAAACTTCGGGGCCTCTGCTGCCTGGCCTGTCAAAACGGGGATCATCACGGGCACCACGTCAAAGGGGTACGGCAAGGATAAAGGGGGCACTTGCAAAGCGCTCAGGCCCGAGCCGCCTGCTGCTGCCTGCCGAGAGCTTCCCTTCCCCTCCCCCCACGGTCTACACAGCACAGTGGGGCCTACACACGGGCAGCCAGAGACGCAGGGGCCCCGGCCCCACCTCCCAGAGCACAAGGTCCGGTCTGGGAATGACAAGCGTGTGGTGAGAGCGTTATAATTATGTACAAGATGCGGTATGAACACATATTTGTATCTAATTAAATTACAGCGACTCAGCACAAGACCATTTTCAAGGAAGGCAGAGCTATCACACACGGAGCCAGATCTCAGTCTTTGGGAGCACTGGTGTGTGGGCAGTCCTGCTTAATTACTTTCTAAAGGACTAATTTGGTGGAGCCACGCTAACGAATGATTATCTGTATTAGAGCTCCCACGCGGTCCCCGAGGAGCAGTCTGCACGGCTTTCGCCCAGAACGGTTAGGCGTCGCGAGCGACTCCCCGGCGGACGAAGGCTCCTCCCTCAGTTCGCCTCCTAGGATCTGCAGCTGTTGATGGCACCGTAACTCCGGCTAAGATGTGGAGGGACGCTCTAGCAGAAGCAAGCCCGAAGTCCACCCAATGGTTTCTCGACTGGAGCGTATTTTTCTAGGAATGGTGAAATTCTCGTTACATAAAACAACTTGGGGAGGGGGCGGGGGGGCGCTGATTTAAGAGCCAAATCGCGTGTAATGTTAAAAAATGCTGGTTGTGCCAAGAACTACCTCGTTGTGGCAATTACTTTGGCTGAAAATAATGTGTTTGGAGCCCGCTGCACCGCAAAGGGCTCTTGACAAATGTTTCTCCTTATGGATTCAAGAGCCGGCGTCCAGCTAGCGGCATTCTGTGATGTTTGTGCAGACAAGTGGGACGCCACCGGGCCAGTGGCGTGTCTGGCCTTTTGCCGACAAGGTCCCTCGCCTGAAATGCCTGGTCTTCTGAATGCCTCAGTCCGCTCGTTCTTTGATGAGGGGAAGAGTTGGATGTCACACGATGTCATACGCCCACACCGCATAACAGCCTCTTAATTGAAAGTCTTCGGTGCCCCCCTCCCTCCCCGGGCACCCAAGGCCTTTAGGGGGGCTGCTGGCTGAGCCAGCTCCTTCCGCCCCCCCCCCCCACCTGCCTGAGTCTGGCGAGGCCTTTCACGTGGTCATCTATATACACATGCGATAAAGAACACATCAACACAGACTTTATTTCAAGCAGGGAAGTGGCCTGACAGCTTTCTCCAACCACGACTTAGGGTACACCTGTTACACGCGAGACACTTTGCCCGTGCGTGTGTCTGAGGAGGTGCGATGGGGCCAGGACGGTGGTCCCTGATCCCACTTAACCAGCGTTGACCAGGAGAGCCGTTAGGGACCAGGAGGGCATTGCTGAAACACAGCTACCGAGATGATCACCAGGAGACTCTGCCCAGAAGGCGGTGACAGCCTAATGACACGTGAAAATAAGCCACAGTGACGGGCCTCTGGGATAATCGTGGTAACAGAGATTTATGGACTAGATGACCACATGGCCACCGGGGAAAGGCCTCACCAGACTCAGGCAGGTGGGGGGTGGGGGTGGGCAGAAGGAGCTGGCTCAGCCAGCAACCCCCGCTAAGGGCCTTGGGTGCCCGGGGAGGGAGGGGGGCACCAAAGACTTTCAATCAGGAGGCTGTTGTGATCAGGTCTGTCTTCCAGAAAGAGCATTCCAGGTGTCAAATTCTTCCCTAGGTGAGCTCATCTCTACCGTGGTTTCAGCTGCTATGTACTGATGGCTCTCGAATTTTGTATCCCTATTCCGGACGCCTCCCCAGCTCCGCGCCCCACAGCCCACAGCCCACGCAGCCCTTCAGCCTGTATGGCCCACAGTCCCTCACACCCGCAAGCCGCACCGTCATCTGCCTGCCCATCCTTCTAGCTCCTTCTAGCTCTGCAAATGGCGCTCAGATGAGCCAGAGTCTCAGTGTCATCCCTGGCTCCCTCTTCTCCCTGACCCCGATGATGCACGTCCTGGTGAGGTGGCCCTAAGTGCCCCTCGAGTGGAAATCAGCACCACAATCCCCTGGCTTCACGCAGTGGACTCCGGCCCCCTCCCCCTCTGCTTCTAGCCTACCCTCCACATTGCAGGGGGAGCCCCCTTTCAAAACTCCCTGAGGCTCTGACCACGTCACTCCCTTGCCTCAAAATTCTCTGCCACGTTCTCTCTGCTCCTCAGAAGAAGATCAAACCCCTCAGTGTGGCCGAGAAGCCCCACCGGACCCTCCCTCCTTCATCTCAAGCCACTCTGCTCCTTTTTCTTTCCCCGTAGGAGACCTTTCAGTTTCCAAAAGGACCTTCCACTCTCCACTTCCTAATCCCTCGCCCTGGTCTGGAGGGCTCTTCTCCCCCCCAACCCTGCCCACTCCCCCCACCCCCTTGCAGTGTCAGACTTCCACTCATCCTGGAAAGAAGAACTCACACAGGCCTTCCTTAGGAGACGCCAATACTCATGCCCTGAGTCCAAGGCCCTGCAACCCTCTACGAGGTTCCTTAGACTTCCTAGCACCTTCTATCCCTGGGGTCATTAAGTAACTCACTGTGAAGGCAGCACTGAATGTCTAGCTCCCGATGAGCAACACGTTGACCATGTACACCCTTGGAACACCTTGAAGGGGGCTGAGACTGGCAGAAAGACAAGTTTGGGGCTGCCATTTTTTTCTAATTATTTTTGAGAGAGAGGGAGAGAACCAGCAGGAAGGGGCAGAGAGAGACAGAGAGAGAGAGAGACAGAGAGAGAGAGACAGAGAGAGAGAGAGGGTCCGAAGTGGGCTCCACGCTGATATTGCAGAGCCCGATGTGGGGCTCAAACTCACAGACCGCGAGATCATGACCTGAGCTGAAGTCGGATGCTTCACCAACCGAGCCACCCAGGCACCCCCTTGGGGCTGCCATTCAAAAACACAAACAAAAACCCTGCTGAGAACGACGAGCTTCTGAACAGAGCGGCGGGGATGGATGGATGATCAGCAGAATCCATGACGCCGAATGAGACTGGAGAATGGGGGAGAGAGAAGTCCAGGATGATTATTAGGGAAATCTAGGGTAGTTTATTAAGCCCGGAGAGTTCAGTTCTTTCCCAGACAGCTGGCAGAATAAATATTGCAATTTAAGACACAACTAAGTATTCTGCAAAAAGGTGGCTTTCCACACCAAGAGTATTTTCCAACAAGGATACAGCTTTAGAGGAAACAAAATTGGAAGTATGTCTCCCTAACTCTTCTTTTAGAAATTAGTTCTTTAAAGAAAGAGAAACTCTTGCAAAGAGCTATTTCTTTAAAGTAAACCAAAGAGGATGTGCACTTGTTCCTGTGTGCACCCCAGGACACCCCCAGTCCTGGACCGCATTCAAGCCCACTCGCTGCTTCCAGCAGAATATTAAATCTATGTGTCAAACATCTAGTGAGAAAAGCATGAAGCTTCTGGGGGTAGGATGCTGGACTGACAGTTCCATAGCATTGCGAGTTTACAGCACACTTTTTTTGATTACCGATGTTTCTGCTGGCATTTAAAACATTTTGCTAATACTAGAAACCCCCTATTAATAAGCTAGGACTTTAAAGATGAATAAGAAAATTTTTTTTTCCAAAAGCGGGGCGCCTGGGTGGCTCAGTTAAGCACCTGGCTCTTGACTTCGGCTTAGGTCACGATCTCGAGGTTCGTGGGTTCAAGCCCAGTGTCAGGCTCTGTGCTGACAGTGTGGGGCCTGCTTGGGATTTTCGCTCTCTGGCCCTCCCCCGCTCACGTGCGTGCGAGCACGCGCTCTCTCTCAAAATAAGCTTAAAGACTTTTTTCCTGAAAGAGATTTTTATAAGTAGTACCAAATACCATCGATTTAAAGTCCTTACTAATAAAATCAACGCTTTAATGTACGGTTTTTAATGCCGCTGTGATTAAGTTTTTCACGTTACTAGTTTTACGGCCTGACCTGATTACAACACTACCAACAAAGATGTTACTCCTCTTTCCTTATCTACCTTCCACCCAACTAAAGTGTTTATTTTTTAAGAGGATATATAAAAAGGCTCACACTATCTCAGAAATTAGCAATAACCCACTAACAGTTACTTTTTAAGCACAGTTTTGTGAATTTTCCACCAAAACGCTTGGGTTTGTTTATAATGTCATAAATGCTTGTGGTTTGGCTATAAAATAAATTCCTTGCCGGGTGGAGAACCAAATGTACCAGTAAGAAATTCTTGGGGCGCCTGGGTGGCTCAGCCGGTTAAGCGTCTGACTCGGTTGTGGCTCAGGTCATGATCTCATGGTTCGTGGGTTCGAGCCCCACATCAGGCTCAGCGCTCACAACTGCAGAGCCTGCTTGGGATTCTCTGTCTCCCTCTTTCTCTGCCCCTCCCTTCCCCGCTTGTTCTGTCTCAAAAATAAACATTAAAAAAAATTTTTTTAAAGATGTTCAAGATTTTAAACAAATTATTCTTAATTTTCAAAATATAAATCCTTAGAAATTAAAAAGATTTTCTGTTTCAAAACTAGAAAATATAAACAGCAGTAGCTCAAAAGACTAATAACGGTGATTTCACAACACGTCTGGAAGTCGCAGGGACCATTGACTTGACCCGCCACGGTTAAAAAGTAACACCGGGGGTGCCTGGGTGGCTCAGTCGGTTGAGCATCCGACTTGATTTCGGCTCAGGTCGTGACCTCAGTTTCCTGAGTTCCAGCTTCACACTGGGCTCTGTGCTGACAGTGCAGAGCCTGCTTGGGACTCTCCCTCTCTTGCTGCCCCTCCCCTCCTTGCGCTCGCTCGCTCTCTCTCAAAATAAATAAACTTAAGGGGCGCCTGGGTGGCTCGGTCGGTTAAGCGTCCGACTTCGGCTCAGGTCATGATCTCACGGTCCGTGAGTTCAAGCCCCGCGTCAGGCTCTGTGCTGACAGCTCAGAGCCTGGAGCCTGTTTCAGATTCTGTGGCTCCCTCTCTCTCTGCTCCTCCCCTGTTCATGCTCTGTCTCCCTCTGTCTCAAAAATAAATAAACGTTAAAAAAAAATTTTTTTTTTAATTAAAAATAAATAAATAAATAAATAAATAAATAAATAAACTTAAAACAAAAAAAGTAACACCTGTAGGAGAAGAAGATCAGGGAACCGGTAGTTAAACTATGTACCGGCTTCAGAAGGAATTTGATAGTCTCTCATGACACCTTCCAAGGGAAGACAGAGACAAGGCTACTATCCAGAATCATAACCCTTTAAGGCAATGACCAACTTCCATATTATGATAACGCTGAAATATCTTTTTTGAGCACCAGGATTATTTACAGCATCACACCCCAGATTACAACGGTGTTGTAACTTGATAGGGCTCTGCATGCTAGAGGAAACTCACCCTCAAAAAGGAAAGGTAAAAGCAAGAAAAGAAAGAGCTTACCCATCACACATATAAAACAGACAAGAATTTTAGGTGAAGATCAGTAAGAAGTACAAAGCACAAGAGCTATTGTCTTAGGCTGCATTACAAGAAGTATAAACTTTAGAATAAGGGAGGTGAAGTATCCTACTCTATTCTGCTCTGCTTAAAAACCATGTCTAGAATACCACATTCAGTTATGTCCAATTTTAAAAGACATACAGACAAAAGGAAACACATGTAGATCAGGCAATCCAAAATGATTAAAATTGTATCTTATGAGGCATATTTTTTTTCCGATGGTAATGTTTAGCTAGAAGAAGACTTCAGAAAGAGCAGCCACAACTGTTTTCAAACATGTGACAACCTAGTGTATGGAAAAGAGATTAAACCTATTCTCTGTGGATCCAAGATGCAGAACTTGGGCCAAATTTTGAGCGTACATAGGAACCGGCAGCCTGAACTGTCCAAAGAAGGAATGGACTCCATGGAGAGAGAGGAGTTTCCAGTCCCTTGGAACGGCTCAAACAGTAGCTATATACCTTCTGAAGCATCCTCCCATCCAACCAAGATTTCAAGCCCTGGAGGGAGGGGTGCATCGGACCAGGGTAAGGGTAGGGGGCAGGCGAGGAGGGCCAGGGTGCTGTACTCGTGCCACCTCGGCGGAAGCAGCTCTGTGTTCATCTGCTTTCCATTTGGGTTCCTGGGTGAGCTGTGCTTTGAAGAAGCAGGTCAAAGGCTTAAGAAGGTCAACCACAAGATGAAGTAACCTGTTAGGTCCCCTCAAAGGCTGAGATCTTCCAACGCATGGCCTCTCAGCAAGGGTGTGCACAATGCTTCCTGGTGAGCCCCAACTGATGGAAAGTATCCAAAGTGACTCAATGAAATAGCAACATTTTATTCTTTGCTCCCACTTCCCTCTTTCCTCCAGTTCTGCTCCTCTCTCATCCGCAAGGTGCAATGTAAAAAGAGGTAGATAGTTTCGACGTCAAAAGATTCAGATTGGTTCCTTAAACATATTAAAGCCAGAGCTCCCATACCACCCAGCAGTTCTGCTTCTGGGCATCTGCCCCAGAGAAGTGAAAACACAGGTCTACACAAACGCCTGTATACGAACGTTCAGAGCATCGTTCTCTGTAATAGTCAGAAAGTGGAAACAGCCCCAAACCCCATCAGCCGGACAATAGATCCCCAAAATGCGGTACATCCATAAAATGGAATATTATTCAGCCATAAAAAGGAACGAAGAACTGGCACATGCTACCACCTTGGACAAACCTTAAAACACGATGCTTAGTGAGAGAAGCCCGACACAAAAGGTCGAATGTCGGGATGATTCCGTTTACATTAGAACATTCAGAATCAACAGAGACAGTAAGCAGATTAGTGGTCATCAGGGTCTCGGGCAAGGGGGGGACAAGTGACAAGGGGGTTTCTTTCTGGGCTGATGAACATGTTCTAAAATTAGATACCGGTGAAGCGGGCACAATTCTGTGACTACGTGAAAAGGCACTTCATTGTATACTTTCAAAGGTACATCAGTCATATCTCAGTAAAGCTGCTAGTGAAACAAAAAAAGATTCAGAACCAAGCCTTTCGAGTCGTGTGGTTTCATAAAGTCACCAAATCTCTTTGAGCCTCAGTTTCCTCCTGTGCCAGAGAGGGAGGTAACACCACTTCCCTCAACGGGAGGCTTTGGAGAAGCCAGGGAGTAGAGAACGGTTAAGTATTTCCCAAATCCTAAACGGGCTTATCAATGATAAGTTTTCTTCACTTTTCAACTGGTGCAGGTTTCTAGCTCATTTGACAAGAGTTCTAAGTACTTGGGAGAAAAAAAAAAGAGAGAGAGAAACAAAAACACACACAAAAAAAACGCTGCCCAAGTTTTCTCCTAAAGTCAGGGTACCGATATCTGAAAGAAGAGAATGAACTACACATCGCCTGGCTTTACACGTAGTATCCGCTGCAAATTAGGGGGCACAGCAAGGAAAAACAGATCAGAGGAAGACGGAAATTTCATTCATTCGAACAAAGCTTTCTTTTCCCGCTCGTTTATATATTTATCTTGCCAAGAGGATGCGAACTGTGACCGTCCCCCAACGAAGAGGGATGGCCTGGATTTTCTGAAGCTAATACGGGACTATGACTTTTCAGCTCCTGTCACCATCAAAAGCTGGAAGCTTCAGCAACATCCGAAAACGGAGGAGTTCATCTATGACACTGTTGTAGCCTGGCCATTGTCGTGTAAATCTCTAATTTAAAAAGAAAAAAAAAAATCTGTTTTTCAAGGCAGCTAATGAAATACCCACATGTTTAATTTAGTTCTTGGGGAAACAGTGTTGCTACGATCAAGTACTTTAATCAAATCATCATAGTCATTAACTGAATTGTATCCATTTATATTTTCACTTAATGGGAGCCTCTTAAAGTGAAGAATTTCACAGCAAAACATCTGTTGCTTAAGACAGCACCCGTTAACATCCATTTCTGCCCCCATAAACTACTCGTGCTGTAAAGTTTATTCATATGGTAACCAAAACATAATAAAAACAGAGCTAAGAACCGTCTGAGGAAAGAAATTCAACAGTTATGATTCATTCACTTGTGTGATGAAATGATCTTACTGTTGGAGTTTAGCTATTTTAATGTGATTTTTTCTTAAACTGTTACCCATGCAACATGTAAGAGCTGGCCTTTACTTGCTTCTAGACATCATTTCCAGAAAAATACTTTATCAATACGGCTAAACGAGCAATTAACAGCAAAAAAAAAAAAAAAAAAAAAAAAAAAAAAGAAGGCAGAAAACCAAAATACTCATGAATAGATGTGTAGGTCAACTTTACAACTGAGCTGCTATTTAGGAACATATGACCAGGCCCCCAAACAACTGCTCAAATAAAAATATCTAGGCTCGTTTTCATAACCTAAATCAAACTGTCAGCATATATGCCCACATATTAATGTTTCAAAACCCTTCCTGCCTGAAATTCACTTAATATAACTTTCAGCCACATGCTTTTCACAACTAACATAAAAGGATTTTTATCGAAAACATGTAGGAGGCTGTACTACCTTCACATCAAAAATAGCAATTCAAGAGGCGCCTGGATGGCTCAGTCGGTTATGTGTCTGACTGGCTCAGGTCATCATCTCACAGTTCCTGGGTTCGAGCCCCACATTGGGCGCTGTGCTGACAAGGGAAACCTGGAGCCTGCTTCAAGTTCTGTGTCCTCCCTCTGTGTCTGCCCCTCCCCCACGCTCTCTCTCTCTCAAAAATAAATAAACATTATTAAAAAAATAGTAATTCAAATAGGATTGATTGTAGGTCATTTAAGGAAACTATTCAAAATTTTGCCGAGAACTCTATTCAACCTATGGGAGAGCAAAATCAGACCCACGACTGCAAACTGTGAGGGATTCCAGTGGCTCCCAGAGCATCAGATACACTCTATCTGCCTTCAACACCTCCTAAGCACCGAAAACACAGGGCTTCTGCTCTGGGAAACTGCTTTTACATCTGGAGAGTCAAAACTTTCATTCCACTGAAGAGCGCATTACTAAGTTAATGAAGGCCTGCATGTGATTAACATGAAAATTATAGGCTGCTAAAATGATCAGGAAAACGCTTCCACGAAAAAGAGATCGATTCCACCAGGAATTAAACTATCATTATAGAGGAACAATCAACACACCCAGGGATCTTCATTGCTACAGCTAATACCTCCCATTTGCAGGCAGGTGTTGATGAGCTAGAAAAGTTTCCCTAAACCACAATTACAATGGCAAAAATAAATTGCTCAAGTTGTCACAGCACCTAGAATGCCAAATTATTCGCAAATTCTATACAACACACATTGTTTCTTCGTTGACAAACTTTGGGGACCCTCTGATAAAGCAATAAATCCGACGTCAAAAAAAAAAAAAAACTGGTTAACTTTTGTGCATGAATTATCATACGTCGGGTTCTCGTAAAATATGCTGTGGTGTGAAAATCTTTTTCAACCCTGCTAGTGAGACTAAATAAAGCCTTTCAAGCACGAGAATATTACATTTTTCTTTTAAAGATGTCATATTGGTAGTTATTTACTGTTTCCCTCCTGTAAAAAAAAAAAAATGCAACAAGATCTGCCAGCCCGTAAACAAAACAGTGCGAGCACGTTCCAGCCAGGTTCGCCGCTCCTGTGCACCGCGCTGCACGGCGGCGGTTTCCCCAAAGTAGAACTGACCGGCTTCGCAGGCTGCGGCCGCCACGAGCACCGCGCACCTCCCCAGGGAGTGCTGTGCTACTCGGCGGTCTGTTTTCCGAGTTCCTCCCGCGGACCCTCCCGGGCGGACGCGAACCGGGCGGCCCCGAGCAACACGTCCCCGCGCCCGCGGCCGCCCCGGCCTCCCCACGCGCCGCCCGGCCCCGTGCGCTCCGCGGGTCCCCGGCACCCCCGGCCGCCGCCCCGCGCGCCCTGGCGGGCCCGGCGCGGGCGCGGACGCGGGGCCCGGGGCGCGGGGCGCGGGGCGCGGGCGGCGGGGGCGAGCCGGGCGCGGCCCGCGGGCCTGCACAATGCGCCCGCGGCGGCGGGAACCGCGCGCCTCCGCCGCAACTTTGCGCGGCCTCCCGGCCCCGGCCTCGCCCCCGCGCCCGCCCCGGCCCCCGCCGCCCGCGGCCCCCGCCCTCCCGGCCGCCGCCCCTCACCGTTGCAGAACTGGAGCAGCGAGGACGTGTCGTACAGGCTGCTGTAGCTCGAGAAGCCGTCCTCCATGCTGAGGCCGCCGGGCCGCGCCCGCTCCCCCCCGGCCCGGCCGCGCCGCCGCCGCTCACCCCCACACTGAGCCGAGCCGAGCCGCGGCCGGCGCTGGCGCTGGGGCCGGCCCTGCTGTGGCGGCGGCCGCGGCCGGTTACCATGGCAACCCCGGGCCCGCCGCCGCCGCTGCCGCCGCCGCCGCCGTCGCCGCCGCGCGGGCCCGACGCCGGCGCTGCCGGCGCTGCCCGCCAGGGGGCGGCCTCGGCGGGGCGGGGCGGGGCCGGGGGCCGGGGACGCGGCCGGGCGGCCGGGTGCCCGAGCGCTGGGGGCCTGCGGGGGCGCCGGGGCCGGACCCCGCCGCCTCTCGGGACCGCGGCGTCCCCGGGAGGGCGGGACGCAGGGGGGGGGGGGGGGGCGGGGGACAAAGGCAGCGGCGGGGCGGGCGCGCGGGGAGCCGGGCCGGGGGGAGCCCCTCCCCACCCCCACTGCGGGCGCGGAGGCCCGCGCTGCCCGAAGGCCCCGTCCCCGCGCCCGCCCGCAGCTCCAGGCCCAAACATGGACTGCGTGCCAGCCCATTTCGGCCGCGTTTCCCCCTCGCAGCGGCGCCGCTTTTGGCGGCCGCGGCGCGCCCCTCTCCCCACACGTTTTCCGCCGCCACGAGGTCCGGCCTCCGGGGAGGATTAGCGCGGGGTGGTGACTCCGCGCGGCCGTCAGCTCGCGGGCGGGGAGAGAGGCGGCCTGCCGCTGCAAATGGAGGCCGGGCACCTGAGGCCGCACAGTCTGGGCGGCCTGGGAAGGAGCCACAACATCTGCTCTGCTCCTTCCCCTCTGATCGGCCCCTGCGGTACAGATTTGTCACATTACACACTTGTTAACTGGTTCCAGGAGCCCAGAGAGCTGTGTGCATTCCGTCTCGGGAAGACAGCGAGTTCCGAACAAGTTCCATAGCAGGAGAGGCACCCGGACCCACCAGTGTGTAACTTTCCCAGCGCGCGCGCACACACGCGCACACACACACACACACACACACACACTCACACACTGCATTAATGACTGGAGTTCCACCACGCTCCGCGTCAAGTACCGGTGCTGGTAAATAACATAGGAGGAAGCAGGAGAGAAGAATGTCTCCGTTGGATGGTCCCCTGGGCGCAGGAGAGACTGCCAACATTTGAGCTCCTTGTAAACACAATTGTTACAATTCACTTACACGATATAACCACATGTGATTCCCTTACATGTTCTAATTCACTTACACGTCTGAAGGGTTGCAAGTTGTTAGTATTCGCCTGTATGGGTTGAACACACTGTAGGTGAAATGAGATATGAGTAAAAAGTTTCCATCAGGACGGTGCGTGGGCCTCACTGGGTTCAGAGGCAGAAGCAGAGGGCGTGGTGAGGGCGGGGGCTCTGTCCCTGCAAGTGGCACGTTTGGCGTCTGGGTTAGTGACAACTGGCGCTACACATCACTGGACATCATGGGCAGAAGGGAGGTTGAAGACCTTACCCGGGACCTGGTCAGGAAGACCGAGCACAAGGGGACAAGAGGGATTGTTCACAGGAAAAACACGTGTGGGACCCTGAAGGGCTGCGGGCACTGTTGGTTTGACCGTCCCAGTGCTTGAAGGACGATGGGAAGGACAGTGATCCGGGGTCTGCTACGGGCCAAAGGGCTGGTCTGATAGGAATGAACGGCTTGTATTGCAGACAGGTGGGAAATGAGATCGCACAGAGGCGGGGAGAGCCAGGTAGGAGAGGCCCGGAGGGCCGGCGGAGGAGCCTGAACACAGCCGGCAGGAGGAAGATGGGAGGCTTGCACACAAGCCAGTGGCTGCTAAGACTGCATTAGAGAGATGAGTCTGTGTGTGGACAGGACAGCAGGGCCTGGAGCTGGAGTGGCCCAGGGTGAGGCCAGGCCAGAGGGAAGAAAGAGAGACTGAGGGATGGGCCAGAGGGACGTGCCTGTAGGGCAGACAGCCGGAGAGGTGGGAAAGCCAAGACAGATGGCAAGCATCCCACTAAAAATGCCTGGAGCAAATGGAGATTGGAGATGGCCTGCCAGAGAAAGAATGGGATTTGGGTAGAAGTTGTTAATGGACTTTCTAAAGGTGAGAATGGAAAGTCAACAGAAGCAGGGCTACTGGTAGCGGGAGCTAGGAGAGAAAGAAATTCCAAAGGAGCATCAGGAAAGAGAAACAGGGAAACCTAACAGGACGTTGTCAGAAGACCATGGGGGAGGGGAAGGGGGGAAAACAATAAAAGTTACAGAGAGGGAGGGAGACAAACCATAAGAGACTCTTAAATACTGAGAACTGAGGGCTGATGGGGGGCGGGGGAGAGGGGAAAGTGGGTGATGGGCATGGAGGAGGGCACCTGTTGGGATGAGCACTGGGTGTTGTATGGAAACCAATTTGACAATAGATTATATCTAATTAAAAAAACCACAAGCATCTGAAAAAAATAAGTGAAAAAACTATAAGCACTGAGTGTTGCAAACAGGTGGGCGTTTTCACAGAATCCTCTGCAGGACGGATCATGGAGGATGAGGCCTCCATCTGGTAGCAAAGAGCTTGCTGGGTGGCCAGGAGCATCTTGGTGACCAGTGGGGACAGGAGCCAGGGCCTGCTGGTCATCAAACGATGAGCACAGGTAGATGCGTGTTTGAGAATTTTGGCAGGAAAAGGAAATGCGGGCCAAATACAGAGGGCAATGGAGGCAGCAGGGTCACAGAAAGCCACCCCGGCCACCGACCAGCACAGGTAGACTGCAAGAGGCAGGTGCTATAATGGAAACCAATTTGACGATAAATTTCATATTTAAAAAATAAATAAATAAAGCATAAAATTAATGATAAAAAATCAAATCAATCAATCAATCAATCAATAAAATATGTGCATGAAAAAAGAGGCAGGTGCTATAGAGAAGGGGGTTTTAGAGGACAAGACTTAACGCAGGTGCACTGTGACCTTTACCCTTGTCTGTCTTCCCGTTTCCCACCTTTCCCCCTTCAAATCCCATCCTAACCCTACCCTTACTCCACTTGGCAGTTTTACATATTAGGATACAGCAGAGAATTGGTATAAAAAGCTGACTGTGGCATTCTCAAACTTGGAAAGGAAATGATAATTATAAATAAGTGATTAAAAGAGGGTTCTTCTGAAGAATGTTAATATTCTTCATTTATGACTTTAAAGATATGATCTTTGACCACAACTAAGGAGAGTTAAGAAAAAAGAAAATTCAGAAGTGGGGCAGGAGAAAAATTGAGCTAGAGATTTTCAGAGAAGATGTTACTTGCACTAGAGCAAAATTACAATTAACAAGAGCTCAGTCCACTTGCTTTTGAGATGATAAAGATCGTTATCACGCTCTTAACCTAGAATATGAAATGGCTATGTTTTGGGGGCACCTGAGTGGCTCAGTCGATTGAGCTTCCAACTCCGGCTCAGGTCATGATCTCACGGTTTGTGAGTTCAAGCCCCTCGTCGGGCTCTGTGCTGACGGCTCAGAGCCTGGAGCCTGCCTGGGCTTCTGTGTCTCCCTCTCTCTCTGCCCCTCCCCTGCTCATGCTCTGTCTCTCTCTCAAAAATAAATAAACATTAAAAAAAAAAAAAAACAACTTAAGAAAAAGATCCATGGGGAGAGTCCAAGAAAGATCTCTGAGCACTTAATTAATGACATATGGGTTTTGCACCCAAACACTTAAACAGTCTGTTGTTCTGTGTCATTTTGAAATACTTGGTGGCCCAAGACCAGAAACTGTTGTCATTGTCATAAGCGATGTATACTCTCAAGGACAATAGAACCAAAGCATTCCGTGGCATTAATAGAAGCATACAGTACAATGTGTGGAAAACAGATAGGAAAATAGAAGCTCTGTAGCCTTTATTCACAGAGAAGTAATAAAAAACAAAATTACCCAGAAACGTAGGCCTCGTGTGTCTATTGTTTAATTCAGCATTTCTCCAAAAATAGTTAATCCAGGACCAGGCACCGTGCTTGGGGCTGGGAATATAGCCACCGAACACAGTATTTTCCAAACTGCCAGTGTGGCCGTGTACTCGATTTAAAGAGTCATATGTGCACTTCAAAGAATAAAGTAGAAAATTCTACTTTAGTGGGCATGTACCTAGAGGAGTTGAAAGCAGGGTCTTGAAGAGATATTTGCACAGCCCTGTTCATAGCAGCAACATTCACAACAGCCAAAATGGGGAAACAACCCAAGTGTCTGTCACAGACGAATGAATAAACAAGATGTGATGTATACATAGAATGGAATATTGTTCAGTTTTTAAAAGCAAGGAAAATCTGACACCTGCTACAACACGGATGAACCTTGAGGACCTTATGCCGAGTGAAATAAGCCAGACACAGAAGGACAAATATTGCATGATTCCACTTGTATGAGGTCCCTAGAGGAGTCAAATTCATAGAGATGGAAAGTAGAGTTGGGGGTGCCAGGGGCCGAGGGGGGGGTGGGAAGTTAGTGTTTAACAGGAACAGAGTTTCAGTTTGGAATGATCAGAAAGTTCTAGAGATAGATGTTCGTGATGGCCGTGTGACCGCATCATTGTATTTACTGCTGCTGACCCCTGCACTGAAAAGTGGGGGGGTCTGATTATATTCTAAGAGCAAAGAAAAGTTGCCCTTCACTTAGTGTTGTGGGTTAAACTGTGTCAGCCCAAAATTCGTACGTTGAAGGACTAACCTCTACTACCCTGGAATGTGACCTTATTTGGATGCAGGGTCTTCACAGAGGTCATGAAGTCAAACTGAGGTCACTAGGGGGGTGCCAAGGTGGCTCAGATGGTTAAGCGTCTGACAATTTCAGCTCAGGTCATGATCTCACAGTTTATGAGTTCAAGCCCCTCGTGGGGCTCCTGGGTGACAATGAGAAGCCTGCTTGGGATTCTCTGTCTCCCTCTCTCTGCCCCTCCCTTGCTTGCTCTCTAACTTTCCCTCTCTGTCTCAAAATAAATAAATAAACATTTTCTAAAAATTGAGGTCATTAGGGTGGGCCCTAATCCAATAGGACTGATGGCCATATATGAAGAGAAAGTTAGGACACAGGAAAAGTGGACAGAGGAAAAAGACAGTTGTCCAGAAACCAAGGAGGGAGGCCTGGGACGGATCCTCCCCTTGTGGCCCTCAGAAGGAGGCAAGCCTGACGAGCCCTTGATTTTGGCCTTCTAGCCTCCAGACCAATGAAGTGATCAATTTCTGCTGCTTAAGACCCTCTCCCCCACTCCCCCCCACCCCCCAGTGCATGCTACTTGGTTACAGACGCCCTGGAAAATTGACATAATATAGAATCCCAAAGTCAAGGGTTGGTTCTTCCATGGATTCAAAACACCATTCACTACTGATATCAAAATATAAAATACACTCTATGATAAGATTGTCACTCCATAAAATGAGAGGCAATCAGAGATTCTTGGCATCAATAAAGAACATTAAACTCTTCGGTCTCCAACCTGCCTGTACTGTTTCTACAACGCCCCTGACAAATGGTCTCTCGGCCACCTCAGCATGGAAGAGCTTGAATTATTGAAAAGATTGTTGGTTATTTTTATCCCGAATCGCCTTTCCCAAAGCCTTCTTCACAGACCGCACTTTTGTCCGGTTGATCGAATCTCCGGTGTCCCGGTGTAGGCTGTCTGCTCAGGAATCGTGCAGTAACAGCCTGTGTCCCAGTCTCCCCAGCTCCATTCTGTGACTCCAGGGTTAACTTGCCCAGAGAGGGGTTAACGATGTCATTTCATTCTCTGTGGCCTCTACCCCATGAAGGGCAAGCATCTTGGCACAGACTTTCAAGTGTGTGAAGCACTTGACAGCAAATGCTGTCCTTGGCCTCTGACACGCTCCTGCCACACCATGCTATCGGCAGCTAACGTTCATGACTCTCAGTCATGCCATGCACTTGACTGCTCTGGACCCCTGCCCATGCCCCAGCCCAGTGTGCCTTTGCCTTCCCCTCCCGCCAGCTTAGAGGCTGAGTAATCCTGTCTGCTACACTTCCAACATCTGCTGGTACTTTACTGTATCCCTCATGTTAAGTTGGCCTTGCCTTAACTGGTGTGCGTGTGTGTGTGTGTGTGTGTGTGTGTGTCCATCCATCTCTCCCAGGAGATTAGATGCTCCAGATACTGGTCATGCTGGACATAATGTTGAAAGTAGTTGGCGCTGAGTGAATGCTGAGTGAATGAATGAATGAATGAATGAACCTGCTAGACAACATCGGTTGCTCATAACACACGATAAGCTTCCAAATGCTTTGTAGAGAGCTGTTGTATTCTCCAGGCTGAAGCCCCCCATCCATCCTGTGATGTAGTCTCTCAACCCCTTGTCTGAATAGATGCCCACCTCGCTCAAACGGGCTCTTTTCTCCTGAATCCTGGCACCCAGAACTGAATACAATAACCTCAGCAGACCGACCGGTGTGGCCTTTCCCTTTAACAACTTGGATGTTATGATTCTATTAATGCAACTGAAGCTTGTATTGATTTTTTTTTTTTTTTTTTTTTTTTGAGCAGTCAGGATGTATACTCTTGGTTCATGTTGAACTTCCGGTCAATTACAAACCTATCAGTCTTTTCAAATGAACTGCTGTTGGGTTTTCTCCATCTTGTACTGAGCTAATCGATTAAAAAAAAAAAGAAAAATCTAAAGACAGGATTTATCTTTACGCTGTTAAATGTCATTTTGTTGGTTTCAACCCATCCTCTTAGCCAACCCAAATCTTTAAGCTCTGATATCTGGCATCTAAGGCATCAGCTTTCTGACGATGGGGCGTGTGCCATCACAAACTCTTTAATGCCCTCTTTCATCCTTGTAATCAACAGACACGTTAGCAGCACAGGAGGGGGTGGGGCTCCGTGCACCCATCCCGATGCCTCACCAGCCGCATCTCCGTTGCTGTATGTATCGATACTCTAATATGTTTGTCCAACTAAATATGCAATTGCCCCAATTGTTTGTTCACCCAGCCTATTTTTCTTGAGTATGCACAGTGTTTTGTGAAGGATCTCTACCAGTGCTTTGTAAATCCAGTCTGGTAACGCCACGAAAAGAGAGAACAAAGTTGGTTTGGCTCTTAGGAACCGCATCTCCTTCCAAGATCATACGTGCTACCTCTTCAAAGATCTGTTAAAATGTTTGCTCGGAACCCATATTAAACCCATCAAATTTATCAGCCGTTATTTTCCAGAAGCCAACTTCTTCCGTGTTGGGGAAAATTATGACATTTTTCCCTTCCCAGTTTTCTGCAATGCCCATCTGGTGAGGTTCGAGATGGTTTGTCAAGGCCCAGAGAAGGCGGTCGCGGTAACTAAGGAGCACCCACCATTTCTCACCCATCTTTGGGCTCTTGGCAATTCCTCTGGGGATGTTTCTTCTACACTCTCCAGTTTTACAACTGTTCTCCCTATGGGAGAAAAAGAAACCCACAAGGCAGAGTGCAGAATATGCAGACAGCTTTCAGAGTCTTCCAAGGCCCCTGGTCCCCCTGCTCACGCATCTGCCGCCCCAATGAGTTCACGTTGCCCCAGACCCTCCCTAGTGGGCTGTCCCTGGGGCTCCCCCTGTGTGGTGCCCCCTGCGGCAAGTGTCCTTCCACTCAGTCTGTAAGCTCCACTCCACTGGGCTCTTTTCTCCTGAACGAGATACAATAACCTCAGAGTCCTGCCAGAGTCCCCGCCTCCTCCGCTGCTTTGGGCAGGCAGCACGTCCACGTGTGCCAAACCAACCTGCCTTTTGAAACTCTGTAGAAACTGGACCATTGACACCATGGGAGCTGGGCTTCTGCTCTTGGCTTTGTGTCTGTTCACCTGCCCCACCCCCACGCCTCAGCCCCCCAACACCTCCCCGCCCCCCAGCAGCCAATGTGGAGTCCTCATAGCGTTCTCCTTGGTCTCACACCTGGGAACCTGGTCCTCACATCTGCAGGCACAAAGGTGAGTCAGCTGTAACTCGGGGAAGCTGGCTCCTGACTACCTGTGCACATCCTGTCCTAGAGGGCTGGGGCGGGTCAGAAGCACTGGCTGGGAAACAGCACACACAGCCTTATCAGGGGCCTCTCTCCAGCCTCATTCTGCTATCACAGGACTGTCGGCACCGGAGAATCATGAACTTCTGAGCCGTCCACACTTGACTTGTTAATAGTCCAATGGATTTGAAAACTCCTTACTATCCGAGAAACCCATGGCTTTTCTCCTCTCAGAAGGTTATTCGCTCAAAAGTGTTCTTTTTTTGTGTGTGTTTAATTTATTTTTGAAAGAAAGAGAAAGAGAGAGAGTGGGGGAGGGAGGGGCAGAGAGAGAGGGAGACACAGAATCCGAAGCAGGCTCCAGGCTCCGAGCTGTCAGCACAGAGCCTGACGCGGGGCTCCAACCCACAAACCGTGAGATCATGACCTGAGTCGAAGTTGGGCGCTCGACCGACTGAGCCACCCAGGTGCCCCGTCACTCAAAAGTGTTCTTGATGATCTGGATTCATCAAAATGATCTACAAGCTTTGAAGCGTCTGAATTGAAGTGGAAAATTTAGAGTAATGTTTGATTGGCTTTCCCTTTCTAGAGTTATGTGTGATTTAGGAAACTCGACATTGTGACTGTCTGTAATTTCATACAGTCTCGCAGGTGTTGCAATAGATTACAAACAAAATCCCCGTTGCAACGTCTCCACTCAACAGTGTCATTTTCAGGAATTTTTGCAAGGTTTTATGGCAGTTTTTGGCATACTACCGACTAACCGCAGAGTAAATACACCAATATCAGGTCGGCTGTTCATCCCAGAGTGCTGGGGCAGCCAGATTTGTGCCTGTGTCCTGGGTGATCAGCAGGAGCCCCCCTGTAGCCCTGGGGTGTTCTGGTTTGGAAGACAAATTATATGGCAGTCCTAGCTAGCATGGAAAGACTTAGAATCTCTAAGTCTATACAAAATATTGTATATTTTAAAAATTATTGAGATTCACACAAGTATATTTAAAGCGCTACCTTAAGCTGCCTCATGGCCTCAAAGTTGCAAAAAATAAAGTTGCCAGAAATCTGAGTATTTATCTGGAAAGCCAAGTAAAAGACCTGCTTCTGAAGTTTGCCTTGTCCCTTCCCACCACTTCCATCACAGGCTTTTACATTTCTGTGGGCTGGACGCATAACACTTGTTTGTAATTAGCCCAGGGTCCTGGAAGCCTTGCTAAAATGTCTGCCTTTGGACTTTAGACTCCAGCTACCCCACTGATTAAGGCAAAGGTTTAAAGGGTCTTCTGATGAGAGATCAGTGGTGAGACACTGCTGCCCCTTCCTCACTCATGGCTTGCTCACAGACAGGGTGCTGACCATTGGCTCACTCCTTTGCACACACTGAGTGACCACTCTGGGCTGGGAACAGAGGACACGAGGGGGAATAAAGCACCAGCCCAACCCTGGGGGTCTCATGGTCCAGGAGGAAGCATATGCACAGGAACACACCAAACACACAGGAGGGGACCAAGGCTCACTGGGGAAATGTGCCACTTGCCACCCATGCATGAACTCCAGCCCATGCTACATGTCTGTAGGGTGGGTAGTACTGCCTCAGTTTTACACATGGGGAAACTCCCCTGGGAGCAGAGGGGCAGGTGCCTAGCTTGAGGTCATGGGGCTGGTGAGTGGTGGAGGCAAGGTTTAAAATGTGCTTTCAAGTCCAGACCCTCATTGTACTGTTCTCAACGACCATCTCTGCAGCTGAGGAAGACATTTGAGAGCCGAGGGGGAAGGAAGGGAAGACTTTACCCAAGAAGCTGGATAATAAAAGCTGACATCCCTGCATCCCCAGAGGCTGGGCAGATGGAGACGAGCCAGGGGTGGATGGGCCCAGAGCTCCAGCCCTGATGGCCTGGGAGATGAGACAGTGGGAGGACAAGGGGAAGCTGTCCAAGAAGAGGCTAGCATGTCTGGGAAATGATGAGCCGCCCAGCTCTGTTCAAGCCAAGCATGGGGCAAGGAAGTCAAACTGGAGGCCCCACTGCGGAAGGTCTGGGCACCCCTACTAAGGGGTTGGCTTGGCCTGTGGGTAACAAGAAGTCCCTGGATGCCACACAGTTAGGCTGTGCCTTAGGAAGGCTGATGGGAAAAGGTGTGTAAACTGGACCAGGGGACACTGGGGACATGAAAACAATCCAATGGACCCCTGGCGTACCTCTAGGTGAAGTGGTAAGACCCTGGGCACCGGCCTCCCAGGTGGGTCAGGAATGGGCTGGCCAGACCAGGCTGCTGATTCAGAGGACACCAAGGAAGGATGTCTTCTAAGGGAAAGGGAGTTGGGGGGGGGGTGGTGCAGGAAGTGAGGTGGGTATGGGGAGAAGGCCATGGTTTGGGCAATGAGGATACCACTGGGGACCCAGAGGCTGGACAGCTGAGTAGTGACAAGGCCAGAGGGCTAGAAGTGGCCAGGATCAAGCAGTCACACAGGGAGACTGTGTGACTCCCTCATGGGCAGCATGGCCAGGGTGGGGGGAAGGGTACTTTGTCAGGGTGGGAAGAGTCAGAGGAAGGGAAGTTGGTGACAATTCAAGGAGGTAAGAGATGGCTGCTGGGACAGGCTTCCGGAGGAAGTGGGTACTCTGCGGGGGGAGTCTCCTTGGATAGAAGGATGGAGGGCACGTCTTCTGGGAGGGAGGGTCAGAAGGACGAGATGCATGGAAAGCCACAAAAAACGTGAGGTTTCCTTTATTTGTTCAACAGATATTTTGTTGGCAACATAATCGCCCTTGTAATGGAGACCTAACAGCGGCCTTCTAGGGAAAGGCGGTAGACCGAGCACATTCTACTGAAGCTTCTCAAGCCCATGGGCAGAGGGGATGGAAGGAGAGGATGTCCATAGAACCACAGGCTGGGGAGCAGGACAGGACAGGTATGGGCTCATCTGCCCCCAACAAGCTGCCACTGAAGCCAGTAAGGCTGGGGCAACCAAGAAGCACCCCATCTGCTACCATAGAGCCCCCCAAAGGTTCAAGGACTGACAGCACCAGCACCTATGGAAATGAGGGGCACAGGAGATGCTGGAAACAGGAGGATTAGCCAAAAGTATGCTTAGGAAGCTACTACGGACTGAATCACGTCTCCCTGAATGCCTATGTTGAAGCCTTAACCTCATCGTGGCTGTATATGCAGATAGGGCTTAAGGGAGTAATTAGGGTTAATTGGGGTCATAGTGGTGGGCCCTAATCTGATAAGATTGTGGCCTTATAAGAAGAGGAAGATCTCTCTCTCCACCCCCCCCCCCCCCCCACCAATCCCTCTCCCTCTCCACCATGTGAGGACACAGTGAGAAGTCTGCTGTCCACAGCCAGGAAGAGGGCCCTGTGGGTACCCTGAGCTGGGACTTTCAGCCTCCAGAACTGGGAGCAAATAAATTTCTGCTGCGTAAGCCCCCCGCCCATAAAGGTATTTTGTTTGGCAGCCCAAAGTGACTGTGACAGAAGTGGTTAGACCCCTTCCCGATGCCTTTCCTCTCCCTGCAGAAGATTAGAGTTTTAATCTCTGCAACAGGGGAAGTAGGGGGTTCTCTGCACCAACAGATGCCAAGGGGTGCCATCCTGAAGATGAGAAAGAAGTGATTGCCTAAAGCTGAACGAGGAACCATCCTCCAGCCCCCTTCCCACCCTCAGCTCTGGCAATCTTGGCAGTCAAGTATCTGCTCATGGGAGACCCTTCTGCAGGGAACATGACAGACCTGGAGGTGTGGAAGGTCAAAGGTCACAGGGGAGTCCTCCTGTTGACAAGCCTCATCTGTGGACTCAAAGCTTCAGGCAGGTTTTGAAGGTCTCTCTCTAAAATGTGGATGGAGGGGCTGAGGTCTCTAAACACTTGAGAAAATATAAAAGGATAAAAGGAGGGGAGTAATAAAGGATAAAAGGAGGGGCCTGTAATCCAGGCCCAGACGAACCATCAAGCGTGTAAGGCTAAAGATGTTTTCAGTCATGCAAGTTCTCAAAAACTTAGCTGCCCTGTGCCTCCTTTCTCAGGAAGCTACTGCAGGATGTGTTCCACCAAAGTGAGGGAGTTGCCAAGAAAGAAAAAGACGTGAGATCCAAAAACCAAGGAATCGGATCCAGGAGAGAGGTGAAAGGAATCCCCAATGATATGGGATGAGAGATCGCAAGGCATCAGTTGTGGAAAGGACAGTAACAATTTGCCAGCAGGCAGCCAGTCAGATGACAGCCAGAGGACACAGGTGCTGGAGAAATGCCACCAAAAGATGAAACTGGAAACTATTGAGAGGAGATTTACACACAAGCCAGAGTATTTGGGAGATGATGTGGTGATGGATACATACAGAACAGAAGACAGTTACTTACTCCAGGAAAACAAAAAGTTGTAGAAGAAAGGAAATTCAATCATATACCACATGGCTTAACTATGGAGAGCATTTCATTGTCACAATAATATAAACACATAATGATCAAGTAAAAAAATAATGATATGACACAAACTTGACCAAGGAGGTGAAAGGCCTGTACTCTGAAAACCATAAAACACTGATGAAAGAAATTCAAGGTGACACAAAGAAATGGAAAGATATACCATGCTCATGGACTGGGAAAACGAGTATCGTTAAAAGTTCCATACTACCCAAACTAATCCACAAATTCAATGTAATCCCTATGAAAATACCAACGGCATATTTCACAGAGCTAGAACAAATAATGCTAAAATTTGTATGGGACTACAAAAGACTCCAAATAGTCAAAGCA
Organism: Panthera pardus; assembly: GCF_024362965.1. Classification (NCBI taxonomy): domain Eukaryota; kingdom Metazoa; phylum Chordata; class Mammalia; order Carnivora; family Felidae; genus Panthera; species Panthera pardus. Next base: position 133,856,086 of record NW_026526810.1, on the reverse strand, counting down.
ATGTTGAAAAAGAAAAAAACTAGAGGTATTGCAATCCCAGATTTCAAGATATACTACAGAGACTTTTGGATGGCCCAGTCAGTTGAGCAGCTGACTTCAGCTCAGGTCATGGCCTTTCAGTTAGTGGGTTTGAGCCCCACATCAGACTCACGGCTGTCAGCGCAGAGCCTACTTCGGATCCTCTGTCTTCCTCTCTCTCTTTCTCTCAAGCCCTTCCTGGATTGCTCGCTCTCTCTCTCTCTCGAAAATAAGTAAACATTAAAAAAAAAGACATACCACAAATGTGTAGTAATCAAAACAGTTTGGTACTGGAACACTTGGGTGTCTCAGTCAGTTGAGCGTTCAGCTCTTGATTTCAGCTCAGGTCATGATCTCGTGGGTTTGTGGGATCGAGCCCCACGTCAGACTCTATGCTGACAGCACTGAGCCTGCTTGGGATTCTCAATCTCTCTCTCTCTCTCTCTCTCTCTCTCTCTTTCTGCCTCTCCTCTGTCTCTCTCTCTCTCTCTGTCTCTCAAAATAAAGAAATAAACTTAAAAAAAAAACAGTTTGGTACTAGCACAGTAGACACATGGATCAACAGAACAGAACAGAGATTGCAGAAACAAACCCCTGTTTATACAGTCAATTAATCAATGACAAAGGAGGCAAGAATATGTAATGGGAAAAAGACAGTCTTGGGGGGTCGGGGTGGCTCAGTCAGTTAAGTGTCTGTTCGACTCTTGATTGCGGCTCAGGTCATGATCTCATGGTTCATGGGATTGAGCCCTGCGTTGGGATGTTATGGCAAAGCTTGGTTGGGATTGTCTCTCTCCCTCTGTCTCTGCCCCTCACCCACAGTCATTTGAGCGTGCACGTGCACGCTCTTCCTCTCTCTCTCTCCCTCAAAATAAAGAAATAAAAAAAGAGACAATCTCTTCTACAAGGGGTGCTGGGAAATTGGACAAAAACATGCAAGAGAATGAAACTAGACCACTTTCTTACACCAGACACAAAAATAAACTCAAAATGGTTTAAAGACCTAAATGTGAGACCTGAAACCATAAAATTCCTACAAGAACACATAAGCAGTAACCTCTTTGACATCAGCCATAGAAACATTTTTCTGAATACATCTGCTCTGGCAAGGGAAACAAAAGCAAAATTAAACTATTAGGACTACACCAAAATAAAAAGTCTCTGCAGAGCAAAGGAAACCATCCGCAGCATAAAAAGACAACCTACTGAACGAGAGAAGATATTTGCAAATGATGTATTCAGTAAGGCGTTAATATCCAAAATATATAGAGAACTGATACAACTCAACATCAAACAAACAAACAAACAATCCGATTAAAAATGAGCAGAAGACGTGAATAGACATTTTTCCAAAGAAGACATCCAGATGGCCAACAGACACGTAAAAATTGCTCAACATCACTAATCATCAGGGAAATGCAAATCAAGACTGCCATGAGATATCCCCTCACGCCTGTCAGAATGGCTAAAATCCAAAACACAAGAAACAACAAGTGTTGGCAAGGATGTGGAGAAAAAGGAACCCCTGTGCCCTGTCGGTGGGAATGCAAACTGGTGCAGCCACAGTGGGAAACAGCATGGAGTTTCCTCAAAAAAATTAAAAATATGACTACCGTACGATCCAGTAATCCCACTACTGGACATTTGCCCAGAGAAAACAAAAACACTAATTTGAAAAGAGACACGCACCCCTATGTTTATAGCAGCATTATTTACAATAGCCAAGATGTGGAAGCAGGCCGAGTGTCCATCTATAGATGGATGGATATATATATATATATATATATATATATATATATATAGGAATACTACTCAGCCACAAAAAAGAATGAATCTTGCCACTTGCAATAACATGGATGAGTCTAGAGGGTATAATACTAAGTGAAATAAGTCAGAGGAAGAAAAATACGATTTTACTCATACGTGGAATTTAAGAAACAAAACAAATGAACGAAGAAAGAAGAGACAAAGAAACCAGACTCTTAACTATAGAGAACAAATTGACGGTTACCAGAGGGGAGGTGGGGGGGAGGATGGGTGAAGTAGATGAAGGGGAATATGAACACACTTCCCGTGATGAGCAACGACTTATGTCTAGAACTGTTGAATCGTGAACCTGAAACTAATATAACACTGTCTTTTGTACTTGAAGAAGAAGAAGGAGAAGGAGAAGAAGAAGAAATGATAACATGGCTGTATTGGAAAGATGGGGAATGTGTGTGCACGTGTGGGTGTGGAGTGAGTCACGCGAAAGAGAACCAAGTCTTCATCCGCTGTGGTGGGGCATTCCAGATAACACGTTTCTGAACCCGGCAGAGCAGGAAGAATCAGGATACTCATATTATTTCAAGAAAGGTGCCCTTTGCACACCAAAAGGAACGGATACAATATTTGGAAGTGGCAGTTGGTTCTGGGAAGTCAGAATGTGGGGTTGGTACAGTAAATGAGGGAAGCTAACTGCTGCTTTTTGTTTTGTTTTGTTTGTATTAAGCCCTGGAGAAGTACTTGATTTTTTCAAATATGGGCAGTATGGAGGCGCCTGGGTGGCTCAGTCGGTTGAGCTTCCGGGTTCGGCTGAGGTCATGATCTCACAGTTTGTGAGTTCGAGCCCCGCGTCGGGCTCTGTGTTGACAGCTCAGAGCCTGGAGCCTGCTTCGAATTCTGTCTCCCTCTCTCTCTGCTCCTCCCCCACTCATGCTCTGTCTCTTTCTCTCCTTCAAAAATAAATAAAAACATTTAAAAAAATTAAGAAAAACTATGTGCAGTATGGACTTAATGAACTGAAATTAAGTTTAAACTTATATGTACATCGGGGCGCCCGAGTGGCTCAGTCAGTTAAGCATCCAACTTTGGCTCAGGTCATGATCTCGCAGCTTGTGGGTTCAAGCCCCGCACTGGGCTCTCCACTCTCAGAGCCTGGAGCCTGCTTCAGATCCTCTGTCTCCCGCTCTCTCTGCCCCTCCCCAGCTCGTGCTCTCTCTCTCAAAAATAAATAAGCATTAAAAAGATAAATAAAATTATATGCACATTTCAATCTAACTTCTTAAGCTTCGATTTGTTTACCTGCTCTTTAGTTCGTTCATTCATTCATTCATTCATTCTACAGACATTGAGTGTGAACCTCCTTCTGAAAGTCAGGTGCTGTGTCAGAGGAAGAGGAAGTTTCAGTTCCTGCCCCTAAAGAACCTTTCCTTTTCATAAGAAAAACTTCAAGGAGGTTAAAGATTTAGGTGCCATTTTACTTTGTTTTGTACCGTAGATGGGTTTCCGAAGAACTCTAAATGGTGTATTCGTAAATCCACTGAAGCCTTGAGACAATGTGGCTGGGGCTTCTGATTTAAAGGGCCTTATGACAAACCTGTCCGGAAAATACAATCCACATAATGTACCACTGTATAAACTCATATTTTCATATAGTGGCCACTTCGGTGAGAAACAGATGTGGCAGCAGGAAAGGTAGTCTGAGAATAAATTTAGGGGCAACACACAGCCATTTGGGAAGAGAAGAATTAATTTATGACCAATATTACTAATGACCACACGTTAGAATTCATTTATGTACTGTGGTGTGTCCTTAATTACATTATTATGTGCATTCTTTTTAAAATAAGTTTATTTATTTCATTAAAAATTTTTTTGATTTTTTTTTTATTCCTTTTTGAGAGAGACAGAGCGTGAGCGGGGGAGGGGCAGAGAGAGAGACACACACACAGAATCCAAAGCAGGCTCCAGGCTCTGAGCTGACAGCGGGAGCCGGAGGCAGGGCTCGAACTCACTGACGGCAAGATCATGACCCGAGCCGAAGTCAGACGCTTAACCGACTGAGCCACCCACGCGCCCCAGTTTATTTTATGGATTTTGAAAGAGAGCAGAAGGGGCAGAGAGAGAGGGAAGACAGGGAGAGAGAGAAAATCTCAAGCAGGCTCCGTACTGTCAGCGTGGAGCCCCATGCGGGGCTCCATCCTGCGAACAGTGAGATCATGACCTGAGGCGAGATCATGACCAAGGGTCAGACGCTCAACTGACTGAGCCGCCCAGGCGCCCCTGCTATTATGTGCATCCTCATTATGTGTCATGTACTGATTAAAAACTAGCCATATCCAGCGGATGGAAGGGTAAAACGTTCATCTATAGGCCACTGGGATTCTGTACTAATTAATTTCACAGATTTTTTACACTTTCTCCATTTATAACAGACATGACTTCTTCCTTTCGGCTGCATCTGTGAGGACACTGAGGACAGACTCTTCAACATGTTTAATATATGAACGGCCATTTTACCCACTGAGGTTTTTATTTTTGCCCAAAGATTTGTATTGTATCAGATTACAGCAGCAGGAAATATTTTTAAAAAATAGCCATAGTTTGGGAAAACCACCTGTTTTAGTTGGGAGAGTATACATATATCAACTGTATCATGCAAATTGGCTAAGAAAATGCTCTTTCTCCCAAATGCTACCTTTTGTGCTATGACTATTTTTTTTTAATTTTTTTAACATTTATTTACTTTTGAGACAGAGAGAGACACAGCATGAATGGGGGAGGGTCAGAGAGAGAGGGAGACACAGAATCCGAAACAGGCTCCGGGCTCTGAGCTGTCGGCACAGAGCCCGCCGCGGGGCTCGAACTCACAGACCGTGAGATCATGACCTGAGCCGAAGTCGGACGCTCAACCGACTGAGCCACCCAGGCGCCCCTGTGCTATGACTATTTATAACGTCCTTGCTGCTGCCCCAAAACCGCCATGATGTGGGAAACAGAAGGGGCTAATAAGCAGTACCCATGATTTAGGCATGCCTTTCCCATTGGTACAGAAATCATGTTGAATAAAATACATCGCACCGTAATGGAAACGCATCTTGCGCACGGTGGCCAGGTCGGTCTGCTACAGCCCAGCTCTCATCCAATCACTACCCTGCTCTGAAGTCCCTAGTGGCTCCCCATTGCCCACCGGTGAAGAGTAAACCTGGCCTATGAGCTGCTGTGACAGGGTCAGTGTGGGATATGTCATATCTGCCGGTGCCTCAGCCCTGCTGCCCTGTGAGATGAACCATTTCATTCTCTGGATACACCCTCACTCTGTTCCATCTCAGACTTTGCGCTGTCCCTTCCTTTTTTTTTTTTTTTTTTTTTTTTTTTTTTTTTTAGTAGGCTTCATGCCCAACGTGGACCCCAACGTAGGGCTTGAACTCACGACCCTGAGATCAGGACCTAGGCTGAGATCAAGAGTCGGATGCTTAGCTGACTCAGCCATCCAGATACCCCTGGTGTCTTTCCAAGTAAAGGAAGACACTGGAGCTTTCTCTCTCCTCCACGAAAGGACACAACGAGAAAGTGGCTGTCCGCAAGCCGAGAGAGAGTCTCCCCAGAAATCAAAGTTGCCTTGACCTTCAACATCCAGCCTCCAGAACTGGGAGAAAAGAAATGTCTGTTGTTCAAGCCCCCAGCCTGTGGTATTTTATTATGGCAGCCCAAGCAGACTAATACAGTCCCCGTTTTCCCAGTCACTGTCTCTCAAGGGTCGTCTCAAATGCCACCCACTCAGGGACCCTCTCCTCCCTCCCTGCCGGATGCCCTGTCCCTGGCCGAGCCCTTTAGCATCCGGTGCTGTCTAGAGAAATCCCAAAATGTGGGACTTTGTCCCTTGCACCCAGTGCACTCTGCAGTCCCTGAGGACAGACACTGGATGCCCCCCGATGCTCTGCAATTAGAAAGGGGATTTGCCGCGGACCCAGAGCTTCCCGGAACTTTCCAAGAAGGCTGTGACGCTCTGCCTGTCTACAGCACTGTACCAGCAGGCTACATTCCTAATTCTATAACAGCATTAGAATGTAAAATGCATGTCAGTATGAAAAGAGGAACAGCCTCCTTTTTTTTTTTTTTTTTTTTTTGTATTTTGTAACTAGAGAAACGCTTTATGATCACTGGACTCATTTTCATTTTAAGCTAATTAGTAAATTGCATTTTTGGCTCTTTAACTGGCTAGGTTAAATTTAGCTCATCTCTTCCCTTAAACTCAAGCTGTCAGTGGGATTTGCAATTAGAATTTTCACTCCCAACTTTCTTTGCCATTCAGGGGGATGCCAGCAACGTACCCCCACTTCTAGCCCTTTCTCCCCACAGCTTCTCCTGACCCGAGGCTCCCCGTGGATGCACCAAGACAGCTCCTTACCCCTAAGCGTTGCGGGTCACCCACGAACAAGGCTGACATACTTCGATTGCCCCCAGGCGGGCAGGGCACACGCCCAGCGCTGCAAGTCAGCCGTCGGTCACACAGCCGAGTGCCTAGCATACAGCAGCCCCGAGGGACTTATTAAACTATGCAGTAATCACACGGCCAGGACTGGAGCAAGGGCCTGGAGCCCCTGACATGCTGGGCAGGAGCCCTTTCCTTGCTGGATGGGGGCGAGGTCTGAGGGGTCCCGGAAGGAGCCCGGCTGGCAGGACAAAAGGGTACGTTCAGGCGAGGACTGGGGGACGGGGCAGCATTACAGAAACACTGAGCAGGACAGAAATATTTGCATCGTAGCCATCGTCATGACCAAATCAGGTGCATGAGCTGACTCCGTGCCCAGCCAGGCCCTAAAGATGCCTAAGAACATCCCGGTGAAGGGCACGGATGTGTGTCAGCGCCGAGGTCACCGGCCACCCCCGCGTGGCTGTCTCTGGCGACCAGAGTCATTGTGAGGGCCGGGGAAGTCCCCATCCCTAGCATCCGACCCTCCCACCTCCAAGCCCTCTGCCCTGTGCTTGGAGCTCAGCTTCCCTCCCTCCCACCTGGTCTCCCCTTGAGCCCTGCAAAGGGCCCTTCCCCAGCCCGAGCTCTTCCCACCCACCCCAGCCGCCCTGCCCCGAGCCTGGTTCACAGGTCCACGACCCCAGCCCTCAGCCGGACGGCCAGAGCATGCTCACCCAGCCTTTGTCAGGCAGAAGAAAGACACCTGGCCAGTTCCTCCCAGTGTGAGCTCCCCGCTGAGACCAGCCTTAGGAGCACAGCGCCTGCATCCGACCTCTTCTCGTCCTCCTTAAGCAAGATGGGCCTGTGCTTTCCAAGAAGAGAGATCTATCCATTATGCAGGCACTAATGGGCCTCTGGGCCTCCAGAGCTGCTGGGAGCAGGGCGGGTCTGTGAGGGGGGGCACGCCCACCTGGCCTGGCGGGATTCTCTTCCCATCCCCGCCCCTGCTCTGGGCCACAGGGCCCCGCGGTCTCCGGGTGGTGGCAAGTAGGGCAGAGAGAGCCACCCCAGGGGACAGGCGGCAGTTAGTGAAATGAGCTCAGCGATCTGGGGAGCACAGATGGCATCTGCGAACAAGCCGCGTCTTTGCAGTCAGAGCTACTTGGAATTTGGGCGGATTACCTGTGGGAAAACTGGGAAACGTTTTCTCTCTCCCAGATGTGGGACCTCCCAGCGTCTTTCCAGCCCTGGGCTTTCCTCCTGTGGCCCCGGCTGATTCAGAGGCTCCCAAACACCCAACCGCGGGGCGAGGAAAACGTGCAGAGAGTTTTCGTGATGCACCCAATGAGTTTGATTTCAGGCCTTTGCCTTGTTCGGAGATTGTCCGTCTGACATTTTTGTGATCTTTTTTTAAATGAAATGATAGCTCCAGGAGGTGATCATTATTTTTATTTTTTACAGTTTAAAAAAAATTTATTTTAACGTTGATTCATTTTGGAGAGAGAGACAGAGCGTGAGCGGGGGAGGGGCAGAGAGAGAGAGGGAGACACAGAATCCGAAGCAGCTCCAGGCCCCGAGCTGTCCGCACAGAGCCCGACGCGGGGCTCCAACTCACAAGCTGTGAGATCGTGACCTGAGCCGAAGTCGGACGCTTAACTGATGAGCCACTCAGGTGCACCCATTATTTTCATTTTTAAATGTCCTTATTTAGCAAAATAAAGTTTGCAGCCTTATGTTGCTGCTTGGGGGGCGGTGGTCAGGGACACGCAAGCAAAAGTCTGTGAATCATGTGTAGCAGCGAGGACTGGACCCTGGAGAACTCTTACTTTGGGCTTTGGTCACTGGAGGCCCCAGAGGGGGGTGGGGGGGAAGGGGACACAGATGTTCACCCATCTGTGAAAATGGCATTACGACCACACTGCTCCCAGTATGTTCAGGAAACCTGGGGCGGGGGGGTGGGGAGGGGGGGGGGTCTCTTGCATTTTGTCCAATGAGCTCTTCTAGTAACAGCACCTGCCCCTTGCCTGCCAGGCCTTAGAGCACCCTGGGTCAAACTGGGTCGTGACCCACTCTTGGGTCATGAAATCAATTTAGGAGGGGACTGAGACGAGCATTTTAAAAAGAAAGACCGTGGAGCAGAGCAGAAAATATCAGAGTATGTGATGTGTAAACATGGAGTAGGGTAAATATTGATTCATAAGCCTTTTGTTTCATATACATATTCAAATGTATGTGTATGCGAATACATATTCAAATATATTAATATATTCAAATGTATACATATATTCATACATGTTATATTCATATATACACATATATGTGGGTGTGTACAGATTGACAGATAGATGATAGATATTCTGTGTGGAGGAGTAAATTCCTCACAAGCCCACCCTCCTGTAGATAACATCTACAAACTTACAAATTATGGACAAAATAGCCAAAACCACATCTTGAGGGCCCTGGAGAGTAAACATAAGCAGGTAGGCTTGGGAGTAGCATTAAAACCCAGAAGAATCAACCCAAATGGGACAATTTCCCATTTTTGTGGCCTTGCCTTGAAGGCAGCCACATTTGCGGTAGGGGGACAAGGTGGCCAAATTCTAGGAGAAGGCCTATTTTCCCTCTGGACTGAGGAACCAGGAGAAGGAAGCTTGGACAACCACAGTGGTTGGAGAGTGGGGAGGAACCCCATAAAAGAGAGAGCCGGAGAAGGAACCCAAAACATTTTGTGTGTAAACCCCGCCCGAGTTTCTGGCTGACCCCCAAACCACATGTGTGTGTGGCATGTTAAAAGCAGTTTAACCAAGATCTGGGCCCCCACCCAGCACAAGTGTCACAGAGTTTGAAGTTTGAGTCTAGCCAAGTTAATTCTTACTGAAACGAGAACATCAATTCTATTCAAAACAATGTCACAGAGTCCAGAGTCTCTACAACAGAATATCTACGATGTCCAGGATACAATCCGAAATTACTCCATATATGAAAAGCCAGGAAAATGCAACCCATTCTCAAGAAAAAAGGCAGTCAACAGAAACCAACCTTAAGATGACCCAGATATTGGAATTATTAGGTAAGATCTTTAAAATAGCTATTATGACAATATTCAACGAGGTAAAGAAAAGTGTGTCCTAACAAAGAAAAGATAGGATATCTTAATCAGGAGATTTAAAATATAAAAATGAACCAATTGGCAGTAGTATTCATAAGAGTTAAAAAGTAGAAACAATCCAACGTCCATCAACTGATGAGTGGGTCAATGGAAGGTGGTATATTCCTACAATGGAATATTATTTGGCCGTTAAAAAGAATGAAGAATTGGTGCAGGCTACCACATGGATAAACCTTGAAAACACTGTTAAGTGAAAGAAACCAGTTGTAAAGACCACATATTGTATGGTTCCATTTATAAGGAATTTCTAGAGTAGGAAAATCTGTAAAGGCAGAAAGTAGACAAGTAATTGCCAGGAGCTGGGGAGAAGGAGGAATGGGGAGTGATTGCCAGTGAATATCAGGTTTCTTGTAATGAAATGGGTGTAATGAAATTTCTTGGAATGATATAGTAGTGATGATTGTACAATTTTGTGACCATACTAAAAAAGTCTGAATTGTCCATTTAAAATTAAATGAAATTTTCAGAACTGAAAACCCTAGTATCTGAAATGAAAAAAATTTCACTGAGTGGACTCAGAATGGGAAGGGAAAAATAATCCATAAACTTGAAAAGGGATGAATAACAATTTTACAGTCTGAAAGAGAGAGAAGAAAAAGACAATAAAATTAACAGAGCCTCAAGGACACATAAAACAATATCAAAGTTTTAAAAGTTCCAGAGGACAGGAAGAGAACGGGCAAGAAACGTATCTGAAGAAATAATAGCTGAAAACTTCCCACACTTGAAGAAAAACAAACCATAATTTCAAGAAGCCCAGCAAATCTGAATAGGATCAGTGAAGAAAGCTATGTCTGGGGGACATCAGAATCAAACTGGTGAAAACCAGATAAAGGCAACACCTGGAAAGTAGACAGAGAAAAACCATGCATTACACACAAGGGAATCAATATTTGAATGACTGCAGACATCTTATCAAAAACCATGGAGACCAGATTACAGTGGAACAACACCTTTAAAGTGTTGAAAGGGAAAACATTATCAAGCCAGATGTCTATACACAGCAAAAGTATGCTTCGAGAATAAAGATGAAATAAAGGCATTTTATTTATTTATTTTTAATTTTAACATTTATTTATTTTTGAGACAGAGAGAGTCAGAGCATGAATGGGGGAGGGTCAGAGAGGGAGGGAGACAGAGAATCTGAAACAGGGTCCAGGCTCTGAGCTGTCAGCACAGAGCCTGACGCGGGGCTTGAACTCACAGACTGTGAGATCATGACCTGAGCCGAAGTCAGATGCTTAACTGACTGAGCCACCCAGGTGCCCTGAAATAAAGGCATTTTAAAATAAAGGAACTGCTAAAGGAGGCTCTTAAGTCTGAAGGAAAATGAAGTGGGGAAAAAAACTCAGATCTTCATGAATGAATAAATGGCATCAGAAATAGTAAATACAGGGGTGCCTGGGTGGCTCAGTCGGTTGGGCGTCCGACTTCAGCTCAGGTCACGATCTCGCGGTCCGTGAGTTCGAGCCCCGCGTCGGGCTCTGGGCTGAGAGCTCAGAGCCTGGAGCCTGCTTCCGATTCTGTGTCTCCCTCTCTCTCTGCCCCTCCCCCGTTCATGCTCTGTCTCTCTCTGTCTCAAAAATAAATAAAACGTTAAAAAAAAATTAAAAAAAAAAAAGAAATAGTAAATACAGGGGCGCATGGGTGGCTCAGTCAGTTAAGTATCCAACTCTTGATTTCGACTCAGGTCATGATCTCATGGTTTGTGAGACTGAGCCCTGTGTCGGGCTGGGGATTCTCTCTCTCCCTCTCTCTGCCCCTCCCTGCCCCTCTTCTGCTCTCTCTCTCTCTTAGTCTTTCTCTGACCCTCCCCTGCTCTCTTTCTCAAAAATAAATATTTTTTTTTAAAAAAGAGAGACCCATAGTAAATATAAAGCCATGTCAATGAAAAGTAAATGGTTGGATGGCGCGCCTGGGTGGCTCAGTCGGTTGAGTGTCTGACTTCAGCTCGGGTCATGATCTCACAGTCTGTGAGTTCGAGCCCCGCGTCGGGCTCTGTGCTGACGGCTCAGAGCCTGGGGCCTGTTTCAGATTCTGTGTCTCCCTGTCTCTCTGACCCTCCCCCCGTTCATGTTCTGTCTCTCTCTGTCTCAAAAATAAACATTAAAAAACAAATTAAAAAAAAAAAGAAAAGTAAATGGTTGGAAGAGGTGTAACATGCCAAAAGTAAGTATGATAAGGTCGGCGTGCCTCTATTAATATCATGTAAAATAGGCTTTCAGGACAGAGACTATCACTAGAGCTAAAGAGAGACACCTCCTAACAATGAAAGGGTTGATTCATCAGGAAAACATAACCATAGTAAATGTAAATGTGCCAAATAACACAGCCTCAAAACACATAAAGCAAGACTGACAGCTTTGAAGAGGAGAAAGAGGGGGTGCCTGGCTGACTCAGTTGGTGGAGCATGCAACTCTTGATCTTGGGGCTGTGAGTTTGAGGCCCGTGCTGAGTGTGGAGCTTACTTAAAAATAAAAAAAAAAAATCTTTAAAAAAAAATAATAAAGGGGAGAAATAGATGATTCCATAATCATACTAGGAGATTTGAACACCCCTCTCTCAGCAATTTATAGAACAGTTAGACCATGAAAAAAATGAGTAATGACAGAGGATCCCAACACATCTTGACCTAATTGATATTTATACATATGAGTTATGATGTAAAATGTATTTCTTACTATGACTCATTTCTAAAAAAAGATTGAAAATCACCCTGCTAGGGCAAACACAGAGGACTAAATCACAGACCCCTAAAATTCAACATCTAGGGGCCCTTGGGTGGCTCAGTCGGTTAAGGGTCTGACTTCAGCTCTGGTCATGATCTCGCGGATTGTGAGTTCGAGCCCCACGTCAGGCTCTATGCTGACAGCTCAGAGCCTGGAGCCTGCTTCGGATTCTGTGTCTCCTTCTCCCTCTTCCCCTCCCCCACTTGTTCCCTGTCTCTGTCGCTGGGTCAGGTGTCCCCACAGGCGACCAGGATGCCATCTGCAGAACAGGCCTTGCTGTGTGCACACTGACACACCCAGTTGCCCGAAGTCCTCAGCTCTGCTGCAAAATCCCTGCCAGGCTGACCTGCCGGGAGAGACGGTTACGGCTGCTCCTTTCTATGCTTCTCATGCAAGTTGCTGGCAAAGTGGAGTCTGCAGAGAATGGAGGACCAGAGAAGGATCTTCTGGTGGGATCCCACTCGACAGGGGCCGGGTCTGCAGCTCTTGGCTGTCTTGACTCCACATCAGAACCTCCAACCAATGCCAGCCTGGGTCACCCTAGAGCCCCAAACTGGGGACAAAAAAGACACAACCAGCACTGGGGGGGGGGGGGGGGGGTTTCAAGCACGCCTCAAAGTTTTCCCCTTCCACCAGCTGTCTGGTCCGTAGGACACGTGACCAGAGCACAGATTCTCTTCCTGCCCATTAGTCCAGTGCTGTCCTGTGTGCGGACATTCCTGGCGTGTCCACACTGCCCACCTCCGTCCTCTTCTATGCTCCAGCCACGTAGAGTTACCGGTAGCTCCTTCGAGCATAGCAGGCTGCCGTGTGCCTTTGGGTACCGCTCTTCCCGCGCCCATGAACTCTCTTCCTCCATGACAACTCTAGTCCTTGCCCTCTGGCCCAGACGGCTGCCCCATGAAACTCTCTGCCACCCCACCCCATCACACAGAATGAATCCTTCCCCTCTCTGGGTCACCTCTGCCAACAGAGAAGTTCTGAGAAGCTCACTTAACACACGGCATTGTGATCACCAGTTTCTCAACTCTAGGACACACGGTTTTGCTTTTGAAGGTTCCAGATATAAGGCTGAATTTTCTATTCAGTGTGCACCTCACATGTAGGCATGCTCCTTCCCCCCCCCCCCTCCCCGGGGGAAAGCTGCTGTGAAATCAAAGGCAGGTCTCAGAAGTGGGGTGACTCAGCTCCCTCCCCTGACTTGCCTCCGTGACCCCAAAAGCTTGATGCAGTCTGAGCTTTGGCCAATACTTGCTGGGTCCAAGTTTGAACTCAATGCAAGTATTTCTTGAGGGCTGCCCTAGGAAATTCATGTGCTCTGCAAAATGGAGGGATTGGGATAACAAAGCAAAGTTCCTGTCCTTGAGAGGGTCAACACTGCGTATGTGAACAGGGTGCTCCGAAGGAACGAAGCCCACGGTGGCACCACATAAAACCACCTGCAGCAGCACCTTGACCTGGGCTAAGGGGCTTTGTATTTGAGGGATTTTTTTGTGATTTTTTTTTTTTGAATAAAGTGTTACAATTTGTAAATGTCTTGCATTTTCTTTACCAATTCTACGGAGAACCCTAACCGCCATTCTGTGTCTCATTTTATAGAGAAAGGAACTAAGCCTCAGAGAAGGAAAGAGTCTTACCCAAGGTCAACAACTAGAAAGTGCCAGAACCAGCTCGAAAGTGCCAGAACCAGCTCGAAAGTACTGGAATCAGGAACAGTCACCCAGCTGTTCTCATTCCCTGACTCCTGCTCTCTCGCAGCCAGAGAAAACTCGGCTCAGTGGAACCTACCTCTTCTCTTTAAAATAGAAACCATGTAGCCCACTCTCCAGCCGAAGTCTAATCTCTGCTCTGTGAAATAAGAAGGAAACTCTGAAGTTTCTCCCTATGCCTTCTCCTCACACGGTCACCATGGCAATGGGAAAATATTATGCGGTGGAGGAATTGTGGGAATATGAATCAGCAGAACCAGCACAAGGCCCTTGGAAAACTGTGATTCCCAGTGGACACGCTTCACGTTCAGAGTAAACACTCCAACATGATAGATTGCACTTTGCCTCCTGTAGAAACTCCACGGCCAGCTCACTCCATTAGCGACAGACCCGCTGTCTCCACGCAAGCACTGGCCTCCTCCTCTCTTTATAAGAAAAGGCTTTGGCCATTTGTGAGCACGATTGCTGCTTGGCAACACAGGGCTCTGGGTATCTGCTGGCTTCGCTGAATTTTAAACATTTTTCCGTGCCAAGTGGAACAAATTATTGATGTTGATCTGGGTGGATATTTAACGTCGTCCAGTGTAATTTCAATGGTGAAGAGTTCACACCCGGCTTTTAAGTCTAGGATAATGAAGCTATTAATCAAGCATTAAATAATTGTAGACGGTAATGACCGCCTCATCCGGCTGTTGCTAAGTCTCCCTGAAATTCTCAATCAATGGGTGATAAAAAAGACTGATTCAGTTCCTCTAGATAATTGCACATAGAATTGCCATGTGATCCAGTCATTCCATTTCTGGCTGTATACTCAAAACAGCTGAAAGAAGGAGATGGAACAGATATCTGTATGCCTATGTCCATAGCAGCATTCCTTATGAGAGCCAACAGGTGGAAACAGCCCAAGTGTCCATTGACAGGCGAATGGGTAAACAAGAGATGGCATACTCATAAAATGGAACGTTATCCAGCCTTAAAAAGTAAGGAAATGCCACAAGAACACGAATTCAAAGGGATACATGACCCCTATGCTTACAGCAGCACTATCTACAGTAACCAAATTATGGAAGCAGCCCAAGTGTCCATCGACTGAGGAACGGATAAAGAAGATGTGGTAGAGATATGCGATGGACTATTACTCAGCCAGAAGAAAGAATGAAATCTTGCCATTTGCAACGGCACAGAGGGAGCTAGAATGTATAATGCTAAGTGAATTAAGTCAGTCGGCGAAAGGTAAGCACCCTATGATCTTACTCATATGTGCAATTTTTAAGAAACAAAACAAATGAGAGAAAGAAAGAAAGAAAGAAAGAAAGAAAGAAAGAAAGAAAGAAGGAAGGAAGGAAGGAAGGGGACAGAGACAAACCAAGAAACAGACTCATTACTATAGAGAAAAAACAGGTGGTTACCAAGGGTGGGGGGATGGAGTTAAGGAGGGCACTTGTGATGAGCACTGAGTAATGCATAGAATTGTTGAATCTCTATATTGTACACCTGAAACTAAAATAAATACATTGGAATTAAAATAAGAAACTTTAAAAACAAAGTAAGGAAATTCTGGTACTTACAGGGAAGAATAAACCTTTCTTCCTCTAGAAGAAAAAAAAAAAAGTAAGGAAATTCCAATTCCTGCTACAACATGGTTGAAACTTGAGGACATTACGCTAAGTGAAGTTACAAAAGATAGTCACATAAACCAGTCACAAAAAAGACAAATACTGTATGATTCACTACATGCTGTCCCTAGAGTCGTCAGATTCATAGAGACAGAAGGTAGAAGGTTTCCATGGGCTGGGGGAGGGGAGATACAGAGTTAACGCTCAATGAAGATAAAGCTGCTGTTTTTGCAAAATGAAGGGTTGTGGAGACGGATGGTGCTGACCCGTTGGCGGCTGCACAACAGTGGGAATGTGCTTAGGGCCCCTGAACTGTGCACTTCAAAATGGTTTGACATGGTAGATTTTCTGTTCTATGTATTTTATCACAATAAAAAAAAAAAAAAAAAAAAAAAAAAAAAACAGTTGAGGAGCGGGTAAGGCAGCAGCTTGGGCGTCCCCAAACACCGACACAGACCTACTGCTGCCCAAGCCAAGGGTCTGTAAGCACCTTGCGTATTTCGCAAGCACGCATACCTCTGTGGCTCTGTGTAGCCCATCCTGCTTCTTCTGCTGTATACCTGGACTGGAGCACAGGCGGTGACCTCTCTCCTTCTTTCCTCCATCAGCCACCAAGCAGCACCCCGGCTGTCCCCTCTCTGCACCCGTTTCTCCTGGGAGTGTGGCTCTGGGGGATCCCACCTTACAGCTGTTCGTGGGAACTGAGCACACAGTAGGCATCAGCCATTGCTGCGTTCAACCCGATTGCCAGACCCTGACCAATGTGTTGTTAGAAGTGTTCTTATTCTTCCCAAAGGGGTCAGTTCTTGTCTACGGCCGTACCACCCTGAACGCGCCCGATCTCGGCTGATCTCAGAAGCTAAGCAGGGTCGGGCCTGGTTAGTACTTGGATGGGAGACCAAAGGGGTCAGTTCTTTCAACCAAGGGAGGGACACTCTCAATGGGGCTGTTTGTAGTATGGCTCTTTACTCTCCACACAGACACCTTCCCAACCCTAGTGGGTGTCATGGTGAATTTCATGGGTCAACAGGGCTGGGCTAAGGGATGCCCAGATCGCTGGTAAAAAGTTCTTTCTGGGTACATCGGGGAGGGTGTCTTGGGAAGTGCGTTTGAGTCTATAGCCTGAGTAAAGATGGTCCTCCCCGGGGTGGGCGGGCACCGTCCAGTCCACTGAGGGCCTGAATGGAACATAAAGCGGGAGGACGGGCAGATTTGCTCTTTGAGCGGAGACGTCATCTTCTCCTGCCCTCGGATACCTGCACCCCTGGTTCTGGAGCTTTTTGGATGCAGATCCTGGCTTATTGGCCCCAGGTTCTCAGGCCTTTGGACTGGGATTGAATTAGAGCACTGGGCCCGGTTCTCCAGCTTGCAGACAGCTCCCTGGGGGACTTCTCTGCCTCCACCAGCAGGTGGGCCGATTCCTAAAAGAAATGTCCTCCTAAAGATCCCTGCCTGTATCCCACTGGTTCCGTTTGTCTGGACAACCCCGCTCTGCCATGCTGCTGGCGTCTCTTTTCTCAGGCACAGTGAAAAGCAGGCCAGGCCACCCCTATGGCCCCACGTGGGTGTGTATTTGGGTGGCGGGGACTATTCATTAGGCAGAAGGTGCCTCTCAGCCTAGCCACCTGCTGTGGCCCTTTCTACCCGTACTCAGGTGCCTTTATTTTTTTATTTTTTATTTTTTTTTAAATTTTTTTTTAACGTTTATTTATTTTTGAGACAGAGAGAGACAGAGCATGAACAGGGGAGGGTCAGAGAGAGAGGGAGACACAGAATGGGAAGCAGGCTCCAGGCTCTGAGCCATCAGCCCAGAGCCCGACTCGGGGCTCGAACTCACGGACCATGAGATCGTGACCTGAGCTGAAGTCGGAGGCTTAACCGACTGAGCCACCCAGGCGCCCCTGGTGCCTTTAGATACAGATCGCAGTGGTGTCTTTGCTAACGGGCAACACGGATGCATGTCTTAGGGTTGACATTCACAGAGATGAGGCTTCTAGCTGAACCCCCTTCCCCGCACCCCCCCCCCCGAGGGTCCCACCCCACAGGGGAGCCGGCGGCAGTGTGTGTGGGCCTCGGCTGGACTGCCTCGATTCAGATCTCACCTCCCCTCTTCCCCCGACACCAGGCTCCCGTTCTTCTTCCCTCCTCAGTACCCGGCTTCCCAATGGGTAGAGTGGGGGACAGCATGGCTTCCCCTGTAAGGGGCCTCACACGGAGACCTGGCCCAGAGGGCAGGGACAGCTGCTTTCGCTGTCCAGCTATCTAGGGTGGACACACAGCCGTGGCAGCCCAGGCTTTGTGCTCCTTGGGGAAAGCGACCAAGAGAAAAGGCTTCTCACTGCGGGAACCAGTGAGGTTTTCTGAACAAGGCCCAACGTGGCGAGCTTAGACCCCGGGGCTTGTGTCAGGTGGGGAGGGGAGACTCCAGGTGGGGAAGACCCCCCCCTTGGCCCTAGTGGTGGCTAGGAAAGCACAGGGATAATCAGGGCTGCCTGCCCTCTGGCCCCGGCTCCTACTGTCCGTGTGACCTTGGGCGGGTCAGGGGCCTCTTTGAGTTGCTCTTCATTGTCTGTAAAAGTGCAGGACTGTGGAGAGAAGGAAGGGAAGCAGGGAGAGGGAGAGAGGGAGGGGAAGGAGGGGGAGGAGGAGGAGGGGGAGAGAGGGGGAGGAGAGCAAGAGGGGAGGGGGAGGGGCGAAAGACAGCCCTGGAGGTCTCACTGCCAATCCCTGGCTGGGTGGGATTTGGGCCGGTCTCGGCACCCCCACTCCCCAGCTCTCTCCCGCTCAAGGATGTGTTCAAGGCCCTGAGCCGGCCTGCAGTTGTAACAAGAAGCAAAGTGCAGTCCTGATACCCAAACCCCGCCTTCCAGGGAGGGCCTCCGTGGGTCAGTGACCTCCCAGAGCCAAAGCCTCCGGCTGGCCCCGGCCTGGCCCCTCCCTCGCCCAGCAGAGTGGGTGTGGGGATGCGCACCAAGGGCCAGAAGAGGCGTTCCCCCCCTCCCCCTGCCCTGAGCGGCCAGCCCCCATCCCTACCCAGGCTCGCTCTGCTGAGGCTCAGAAAGGTTAAGGAACGTGGATGGCAAAAGCTAAAAGCAATCAAAACACCGGTACAGCTTAGTGGAGAATCTAGAGAAAACCCCCAGGCACGAGAACAGTAGTGAGAACAGCCGCCAAGCTCCCTGGGTGCTCGGTGGATGCCGGACACTTTCCCAAGTGCTGCCCGTTATGAGCTCAGTTATCCCCGGACGGGCCCAGGGGTCCTCACCGCCCAGGGGTCCTCACCGCGGGCGCTCCTGTGGGTCCGCCTCCCTCAGCGTCGGAGATCCATCCTGCCGTTCGTCCTCCGTTCCTTCTTACGGCCGAGGGCCGGTCTACAGCGCGAATGCCCTGATCTGTAGATCGATTTTAATGTTGACAGACACGTGGGCGGTTTCCAGTTTGAGGCTTTCATGAACACGCTGCTGGGAACACTGTCCTTGAGTAAATACGTGCGTTCGTGTCCACTGGGGACATGGCGGGAGTAGTAGGGGTGTTTTCTCGCCCACACATCCTATGCACACACGCCTACGTCCCGCAGGCCTGCCGGGAGTATAATTCAGCTTCGGTAGGCAATCTCTTCTCCAAAATGCTCTCACCAGGTTGCAAGTCCCCCAGCGAGGTGTGTGGGTGCCCGCTGCTCCTGCTTTTCCCCAGCCTTTGTATTTACAAACATATAATGTCTAAATTAAGTAAAGCCAGGGGCACCTGAGCGGCTCAGGCATTTCACCGTCCAACTCTTGATTTCGGCGCAGGCCATAATCTCGCAGTTCGTGGGCTCGAGCCCCGTGTCGGGCTCTGCGTTGGTAGTGAGGAACCTGCTGGGGATTCTCTCTCTGCCTCGCTCTCTGCCCCTCCCCCACTCGAGCTCACTCTCTCTCTCTTTCTCTCTCTCAAAATAAATAAACTTACATCAATTTATCAGTCAGCCAAGCAGAGCTAATCTACAGCCTTGGGGATCTGGACGGTGCTTGCCTTTGGGGTAGTGCCCGGAGGAGGTCTTAGGGGGACGTCAGATGCTATAACATTCTGTCTCTTGATCAGGGTACCGGTTTACACAGGTGTGTGTTCACTTTGTGAAAAGTCATTAAGCAGGGCACTTAACAGCTTGCTCACTTTGCTTCGTGCACACTAAGTATCGATTAAAAAAAAAAAAAAAAAGGACCCTTAGAAACAGTCCAGGGGCACCTGGGTGGCTCAGTTGGTTAAGCGTCCGACTTCGGCTCAGGTCGTGATCTCACAGTTCGTGGGTTCGAGCCCCGTGTTGGGCTCTGTGCGGACAGCTCGAAGCCTGGAGCCCGCTTCGGATTCCGTGTCTCCCTTTCTCTCTGCCCCTCCCCAGCTCACGCTCTGTCTCTCTCTCTGCCCCTCCCCCACACCCAAGGACACACACTCTCTCAAAAACAAATAAACAGACATTAAAAAAATTATCCAGGACCGCCTGGGTGGCTCAGTTGGTTGAGTGTCTGACTCTTGGTTACGGCTCAGGTCATGATCTTGCAGTTCGTAGGTTCGAGCTCTGGGTTCTGTGCTGACAGTACAGAGCCTGCCTGGGATTCTCTCCCTCTTTCTTTGCCCCTCCTTGCTCAAGTGCTCTCCCTCTCTCTCTCTCAAAATAAACAAAACAAAACAAAACAAAAAAACCAATCCCAGGGACCCAGGTGCCATTTTTGCCCCTCTGGTCCAGACAAAGATGCCGAAGGTCCGGCTCACAACCTGATGGTGGGTCCCTTTCCTGGCCCCATCCCCACGTCTGGTCCGTCACGGAGTTCATTCCGCCTGCACGGGCTTTCTCTAAGTGGCCACCGGTTTCCATCTGCGTTACCCCCTCAGGCTGGATCTCTCCCTGCTTGTGTGTGGTTCCCCCAGGCGGGGCGTTGGTCGTGCTGTGACTCTCGGGCAGAGTTTGAACCTCCGCTCTGCATTTACCCACTGAAGCCAAGGACTGGGTGAGATACTGTTTGCTCAGTCTGAGGAGGGACGTGCGACACCAGCGTGTGGGGACCGTCTGGCCCAGAATAGGTGCCTACTTGACGAGAACAAGATTAGCACTGGCGACGGGCGGCATGCGTCTGGGGGTTGGGCGGGCTCCGATCCTGTCTTCAAGGCCCCGACGGTGAGGCGGGGCAGAAAAGCGTGTTTCCTGTTAGAGGAGGCTAGCCGTGTGGAGGAGGGACGGGTGGAGAGCTGTCTTCCATTAGTGAAATGACATAAGAATTAAATTAATAGATGCCTGAAAGTCATTTCCTTTGAACTTTTTAAAACCCTGCACAGTCAGGCCCAACATACGGGGAGGGTCCCATGTGCCACGTTCTGCAGTCATTGAGAGCAGTGATTTTGGAGATGACGCGGCAGTGTGAGAATCGCTTATGACATAATGCTAAAGGCAAGGGACAGGAGACGCCCTCCTATGGGTGGCTTGCGAGGGCAGTTCTGCCCAAAAACATGTGGGGACGGAGGGTGGGGGGGGGGGCGGAATCCCACTGCGCCAGCCCCCGGGGTTGCCAAGTGAAGGGACTGTAGGTGGTTGGTGTTTTCTTGTTCTCCATGTAATATCTTTCCGTGGAAGTTTTGTTTCTTATACACGTTCGGAAGTTTGCTTTTTCAAAAAGTGGAATGGTTCAAGCCTTGGCCTGTAGCTGTCGATTCATGAGAGCTCACAGTGATTTGGGGGCGGCTTCCTCTGGCCTGGCTGCAGGGGAGGCTGGGGGAGGCTCGGCCGGGGCTCCACCCAGCACTGCTGGGCTGGAGACAGTGTTAGGTGAGCGTGTTCCAAACCCACAGGGCCACCTGCCAGCCGCCCACCAGGACAGGCCCTTCCCTCTCTGGCTGAGGTCTGGACTGTGATGAAAGGAAGGGTCTGAAGTGCCCACGCCTGGTAGCTGTGGATAGCTGAAAAGGAGCTAACAGTCACAGAAGGTTGTGGAGAGAGAAACGGGACCTCCCGGCCCAGAGCTGCCCTGAAGGCTGACTGAGGTATGACCCGCAGGAAGTGGCAGAACCTCCAGAAAGCCACAGGGAAGGTGGGCACATGTGGCAGCAGCTGGGCGAGAAGAGGGACGGATCCCGGGGCGAGGTGGGGCCCAGGGCTACACAGACCAGGCAGAGCTCACCTCGAGCCCCGACCGCCGGGGCGTCCACGGTGTGCACTGAGCTGCATCTGGGGGGCTGAGCGTGGCTCTGGGAGGGCAGGTTCACCCCAGACACCTGTGTTGGGGGAGGCAGCACCCCCTCCTTCCCTTCCCACTACAACCTGGGTCCTACCTTGACTCTCGGCCCAGTGTTTGTTGCGTGATGCTGGGGCCACCTGGACCTGACCACACTGCAGTTTGGAGGAATATGAGCCCTTGAAATCTACTACAAAGCTGTAATCATCAAGACAGTGTGGCACTGGCCCGAAAACAGACACATAGACCAATGGAACAGAATAGAGAACCCAGAATTGGACCCACAGGTGTATGGCCAACTGATCTTTGACAAAGCAGGAAAGAGCATCCAATGGAAAAAAGTCTCTTTAGCAAATGGTGCTGGGAGAACTGGGCAGCAACATGCAAAAGAATGAAACTAGACCACTTTCTTACACCAGACACAAAAATAAACTCAAAATGGATGAAAGACCCGAATGTGAGACAGGAAACCATCAAAACCCTCAAGGAGAAAGCAGGAAAAAAAACTGACCTCAGCCACAGCAATTTCTTACTCGACACATCTCCAAAGGCAAGGGAATTAAAAGCAAAAATGAACTATTGGGACCTCATGAAGATAAAAAGCTTCTGCACCACAAAGGACACAATCAACAAAACTAAAAGGCAACCAACGGAATAGGAAAAGATATTTGCAAGTGACATATCGGATAAAGGGCTAGTATCCAAAATCTATAAAGAACTCACCAAACTCCACACCCGAAAAACAAATAATCCAGTGAAGAAATGGGCAGAAGACATGAAAAGACACTTTTCCAAAGAAGACATCCGGATGGCCAACAGACACATGAAAAGACGCTCAACGTCACTCATCATCAGGGAAATACAAATCAAAGCCACACTGAGATATCACCTCACACCGGTCAGAGTGGCTAAAATGAACAACTCGGGAAACAACAGATGTTGGTGAGGATGTGGAGAAACGGGAACCCTCTTGCACTGTTGGTGGGAATGCAAACCGGTGCAGCCGCTCTGGAAAACTGTGGAGGTTCCTCAAAAAATTAAAAATAGAATTACCCCCTATGACCCAGTATTAGCGCTGCTAGGAATTCACCCAAGGGATCCCGGAGTGCTGATTCATAGGGGCACATGTACCCCAATGTTTATTTATTTATTTAAAAAAAAATTTTTTTTTTTACGTTTATTTTTGAGACAGAGAGAGACAGAGCATGAACGGGGGAGGGGCAGACAGAGAGGGAGACACAGAACTGGAAGCAGGCTCCAGACTCTGAGCCATCAGCCCAGAGCCCGACGCGGGGCTCGAACTCATGGTCTGTGAGATCGTGACCTGAGCTGAAGTCGGACGCTTAACCAACTGAGCCACCCAGGCGCACCTGTACCCCAATGTTTATAGCAGCACTTTCAACAATAGCTAATTATGGAAAGAGCCTAAATGTCCATCAACGGATGAATGGATAAAGAAGATGTGGTTTATATATACCATGGAATACTACTTGGCAATGAGAAAGAATGAAATCTGCCCATTTGCAGCAACATGGATGGAACTGGAAGGTATTATGCTGAGTGAAATAGGTCAGTCAGGGAAGGACAGATATCATATGTTTTCACTCATATATGGATCTTGAGAAACTTAACAGACAACCATGGGGGAGGGGCAGGGAAAAAATAGTTTCAAACAGAGAGGGAGGCAAACCATAAGAGACTCTTAAATACAGAGAACAAACTGAGGGTTGATGGGGGGGGTGAGGGGGAGAAGGGAAAATGGGTGATGGGAATAGAGAAGGGCACTTGTTGGGATGAGCACTGGGTTTTATATGGAAGCCAACTTGACGGTAAATTATATTTAAAAAAAGAAAACTGAAAAAAGTAAATAAATCTAAACAGCATGTAAATCACGTCTTTGCGGCAGCTTTTTAGCTGCTGGGGCCTCTGTAAGGTCAGGCTATCAAGATCTATGTGCCCGAGGCACATCACCCAGGCGAGTGCACGCAGCTCTGACCCCTCCGGACCCGCCAGCATTGCCATTAGAGAAGCAACAGCCTAGTAAACTCTAGATCCTTAGAAAACCAGAGTGCCGTGATTTAATGGAGCCTGAGTGGCGCCCCGCAATTTCATTGTCATGGGGAGGGAGGGCAAGCTGGAGAGGAGCTGTACAGCCAGAGCTCAGAGACCAAGCCTCCTCGGGACTAACCACTCCCCCGCCCTCCTCGGCCTCCCCCAGGAAGCCTCCCAATCGCATGCATAATTTATGAGGAGGAGCCGATGCATATTCATGAGCTCATTGCCTTCCAAGGCCAGTCGCTGTCTGTGAAAAATCCTCCCGTAATGAATTATTGCCTGGGAAGCCGAGGGTTGGGCTCAAGGCAGGCCCCAGTCCCCAAAATTACTACAATCTTTACAATTCCTAAAACTTGCTTTGAAGAAAATGCTCCCAACGGTGTCTACCTTTGGTCTAATGTGGGGGAGGTGCAAACAATGAAGCCTCTACCGTGGGCACGCCTTAACCCCAAGGCTGCGCAGGTAGAGGTGCACCCGTAGCATTTCAGGGAAACTGAGGCAGGTCTCCCCTCACCCCGAGGAAAGACACCCCTGCGTGCACGGTGGGTGGGACTCTGAAGTAAACCCTCCTGAGTGTCTGTTCACATAAGACCAAGAGCCAAAACGCCCTGCTGGCTGGTCACGACCCTTTCTGGGTCTCAGTCTTCCCCATCTGTGGACTGGGTTGGTAATCCCTCATTGCATCCGCTCTGAGCCCAGAGAGAGGTCGCCCGGCACCGGCTGGTGGCCGGGTTTGAATGGTGGTGGTGTTTTCTCTTTTTTGGCCGGCCAGAAGATAACCTGCATCTTACAGCCAGTGGATCCTAGGCTCGGACGAAACACAGGCACACTTTGTTCACAGATACCGACTTTTTACGAGTCAGAAGTCTGTGGCCATCCCGTGTCAAGCAAGCCTTATTGGTGCATTTTTCCAACGGCATTTCCTCGCTTCATGTCTCTGTGTCCCACTTTGATAATTCTCCCAATGTTCCATTATTCTTTTTTTTAATGTTTATTTATTTATTTGGGGGGAGAGAGAGAACAGGTGTGTGTTTACGATTGGGGGCGGGGGCAGAGAGAGAGGGGGAGAGAGAGAATCAATCCCAAGCAGGCTCCACCCTGTCAGTGCAGAGCCCAACACCGGGGGCTCGATCTCACCGCCTGAGGCTATATCAAGAGTGGGATGCTCAACCGACTGAGCCACCCAGGCGCCTCCCAATATTTCATTATTCTTATGTTTCTTACGGTGATCTGTGCTGGGCGATCAACACTCACTGAAACCTCGGAGGATGGCTAGCATTTTTTAGAAACAAAGTATTTTTTAATTAAGGGATGCACATAGTTTTCTTAGACATGATGCTATCGCACCCTCATACATAACAGCATAGCATAACTGTTACTTTTATATGCCCTGGAAACCAAAAAACTCATTTGTCTTGCTGTATTGTGACATTCACGTCGTTGCAGTGGCCTGGCTCGGAACCCACGACACCTCCGCGGTGCACCTGTGCGGTAATATGCCACCGGCGCTCACAGAGATAAAGGGACGTCGCGGAGCAGAGCGGGGGCTGCACATAGCAGGTGCTTGACGACCGGGAGTCTCCAATTTCCAGTCCTGGAAAGAACGGGCCCCACGCATCCCAATTTGCCTGGCGGAGGAATCTGTTCACAGAACCCCTTAGGTCCGCATTTTATTCCGCGTGCTTCGTGGCGTTAGAAGCGTTCAGTAAGAACCCGTCTAATTGAGACGTGGAGTGGGCGTGCGAGGGCGCCCCGGAGTTTTCCCAAACGAGTCACAACCCAGTTAAAATGTTACTCATGAAACCCAAGGCGGTGATTCAGTTCGTACTCCATCTGGCATTTCTTGCTTACAAGCAACTCACATATGACTCAACTTTGATTCTGCTTATTAAACATTAGCCGGCACACGTCCTCATCCCCATAAAAAGCCATCTTGAAAACCTCGCCACAGAGGAGCGCCTGTGCCCCTGAGCGCGACTGCGCGCCGCGCGCGTGCGTGCGTGTGTGTGTGTGTGTGTGTGTGTGCACGTGCACAGGCCCGCGCTAGGGGCAAGCTCATCCATGAGGGTCCCAGGCGGTGTGACCTGAGTGTACGGAGGGCTGGCCTTCTTGACATGTGACCTGTGCTGTCGCACAGGGCTACAGGCTTGATTTAATGTTCTGCTGTCACCACCTGGGGATTCTAGATAATTCTTGAACGGGGGCCTGCACGTTCATTTTGCAGGCCCTGCGAACTTTGTGCTCGGTCTGGGTGGACGCGAGTGCGTGTGTGTGTCTGCACATCTGTGTGGGTCCCAGAGCCCACGCGGCCCGGGGAGGCTGAGCCATAGAGACGAGGTGCACGTGCCCGTGTGGGTGCTGTGGGTGCCCGTGTGGGGACCTGCGGGTGAGGGCCGGAGCGAGTGGACATGGGGGGGTGTGGAGAATCTCGCCCAGAAGCGCCCGGGACAGGGGCCCATGAGCCACACTGGGAGCCCCAAGATGCAGATTCCAGGGGCCCGGGGAGGGCTCGGAACACACCCTTTCAGCCGGCACCCCCACCCCAGGCGGCTGTAACGACACCCGAGTCTGAGAACCCCTGGCCGTGGGTTCTGGGCACTGAAAAGTGAGGCCATGCTTCTTCAAGGAGAAGCTTAGAACATCACAGAGCTCAAGCCATCTCACCACCCACCCCTATTATCTCAAGTTCAGGTTCTTAAAGGAACAGAAGCCTGCCAGGAACACCAAGGAACAGATGAGCCCCAAGGCTGCTAACCTCAGGGAACCCCGGCCAGAGGCCTCCCTCGGCTGCCTGGGCCCCCAGCCAAGCAGTGACTCATGTTGGAGCAGGACGGTGTGGCCTTGATGGCCAGCCCTCCCCTCCCACATCCCTGCATCAGCAGGGCAGGGCCGGGGGTGCTACCCCCGTGACTTCTCCAATTTATCAGCGTGGGTCACACCGTGGACCCTGCCGCTCCTGGGCACCACTCCCCTGCCCATGTTCCTGGCCTGACATCCCCCACCGAGACCCACCCTAAATCAGCAGTGATTGGCCGTGATCAGCAGTGCCACCCCCCCCCCCCCATGCCATCAGGGAATGCCGTCTCCAACAGCACAGGGAAGGGTCCTCACTGCACGCTGCGGGGGTCCAGCAGGCGCTGACCCTCGGATTGTTGGCCCCTGGTGACCTCGCCCAGGATAATTCTGTTCCCAAGCTCCATTCCACTGAAAGTGGTCCCAGGGTCAACACGCTGTCCCCTCGCTGAGGGCAACAATGGCTGGGAGAGGGGCTGTCGCTTGCCAGCTGGTGACCTGGGCAGGTCACTTGAGCTCTCTGAGCCTCAGTTTTCTCATCTGTGAAATAGCCCCTCCTTGTGCCAACTCTTGGCTGGGGCTTAGCTCCTGCCCCCTGCCTCCTCCCAGCAGCCCCTGCTTGACCCATAGACACACATCAGTGTCCCCACCCCTGTCCCCTAGAGAGGGGCATTGAGCCTCTAATCAGCAACAGTGCAAGTTAGAATTGGGTCCCACAAGCTTTTGCGACCAGGAGAAGCTCCCTGTTTCTCAGGAGGGGAAGTGGCACCACCCTTGAGTGCTTTTTTTCTGTAGCTGCCACTGTGAAGCACCTACTATGTGCTGGGCACTCTGCAGCCCTTCTGCGGGAGCCCTTAAAACCATCACAAGAGGTGGGGGCACCTGGGTGCTTCGGGCCCCTGGTCAGGCTTCATGCTAACAGCACGGAGCCTGTTTGGGATTCTCTCTCTCCTCCTCTCTCTCTGCCCCTCCCCTGCTCTCTCTCTCTCAAAGTAAATAAGCTTTTTTGAAAAATGGGGGGGTAAAAAAGAAACCATCACAAGAGATGAGGGGAGGTGTCAAAGATAAGAGATGAGGGCTCAGAGAGGTTAGGTGTCTTGCCCAAGGACACACAGCTTTGAAATCTGAGATGGAAACCCAGGGCCTTCGCAGCGACCCTGGTGCACAGATACCTTGCCTCTCAGAGCAGGGCCCGGCCAGCCCAGACAAAAGCCCCTCGGGGCCTCCAGGGTCCCTCTGCTGTATGAGGCCGTATATCCCCATGCTGCCTCCCTCGGCTTCCCGACACAGCCCCGGTGGCAGGGAGCCCGGTGCCAGCCCTTCTATTATTCACGCCTCCCTTCGGTTGCCAGCAGGGACCTGGCCCAGAGGTCCCAGCTTTGCCAGGAAAGATAAGGAGCCAACACCTGACTCGTCCCCTTCTGAGCTCCGTCTTGATTTCCCAAAAGAACACAAAGGCCTGTCATTCCTGGCCCTGTGCCGGAAGCTGGACCTCATTCTCATGAAAGGAAGATAAACCATTAGCAGGATTAAAACTGGTTAGATTAAAAAAAAAAAACAAAAAAAAAACCGGTTAGATTTACAGCTTTTCCTTGTGACCACCTGTCCCCTCCTGTAACACTGCATGGGTTGGAGGGGCGGGTGCCTGCCATCTGCAGGGGTCTGTCGAGGGGTGGGGAGGGCAGGGGAGGCATCGGCTCCCCTGTGGGGTCCGTGGAACACTTCCCTGGGGGTCGGGGGCCGGTGCTACTAGTCCCATGTTAGAGGTGGGGAAACTGAGGCTTGCTTAGACCACTCAGCTGGTGGATGGCTTGGCCAGTGCAGGATGGCAAAGCTGACTCGTCCGTCCTCAAAACAAGACTCGTAAAAAGTGAATTCCTGTGTGCAAACCCTGCCCGCCCACACCCGGACCTCTAACTTTATAAGTGGCTCACGCAGGAATTGAAAAGAAAACAAAAAGGCGAGGCCACCAAAGGGAGCCCCGGGAGGTCAGTCTGCAGCCCCTGCACCTCACCCTTCCTCCTCCTCCAGCACGGGGAGCCCCCCACCCCAACCCCTGAGCAGGCCAGGCTGGGAGTCGAGGCGTGGCCTCACCCAGAGTTCACACGGCCACTGTTGGGGGACGCAGGGGGTGGGGGAGGCGACATTCCAGGCTGAGAAGTGCCCCTCTCCCCCTCAGACCCCGCCAAGCTGATGGTGACCGTGGCTGCCACGGGGTTAAAGGGATGTCACAAGAAGGGGTGTCTCGTGTCCCCCACCCCCAGGAGTGAGGCTTCAGACATCACCAACAGTAGCCCCTCCCCTACTTCACACATCAGGAAACTGAGGCCCAGAGAGGAAAGGGGTTTGTCCATGAGCCCCAGTGACTCAGGGCAGGGACAGGGAGGGGCTCAGCCGCGGGATGGGGGCGGCAGCCTGCAGGTGAATCCCCACACCTCCGTGTGCTAGCTGTGTGATGATCCACACCCTCTGGGCCCAGCTTTCTTGTCCAGAAAGTGGCCACACTTCGCGGTTGGGGGGACAGAGAAAACAGAGAGGGCGCCCAAAGGCCCTTAGTCCGGTCTCGACCCCAGTGCCTCCGTCACAGAGGCGGCCGGAGGAACAGCGACGAGCAGCCTCGGAGGAGTAACAAAGCTGTTTGTTGAGCACCTACTATGTGTGGTGGGCACAGAGATGAGTCAGACATACGGGTGCCGCCCTCACCACGGTCACCGTCTGATGAAGGGACACGTGGAGAGATGAGGGCCCCCGGCGGGAAAGGAGAGGGTGGAAGGCAAGGCCGGCTTTGCTAGGGATAACGAGGTGCTCTAGGACGGGGACCACAAGGTGAGAAACGGCACGGAGCCCGCAGAGAGTTCTATCTCCCGGCTGCCCTTGGGGTGTGGGGGTGGGGGCTGGCAGACCCCCCAGGGAGGCAGTGCGTGCCGGGCCCAGGGCCTTAGATGTAGCTCTGGTGGAGAAAAATCCCCAAGAGGTCCCACCAGCTGAGGTGTCAGGGACCGGGCCGCAGGGCCGAGATGGGGGCCTGGCGGGGGCGCCTCCCACAGAGGCCTCGAGCTTACGACCGCTCGTGCAGTTTCCTGGAGAATTTCTTCCTTCATCCGCATGTTTCAGGGTTTGTTTTCTTATTCAGGCGTCTCTATTTTAAAAAAAATCTGTGTGTAAAAAGCGTACGTATTTTTCAATGTGTGGTTTTGAAAGGTAGCAGCAGATTCCTCCTGTAGTCAGGCCCCACCATGCTTCCTCCCCCAGCCGCCCTGCTTACTCCGGGCCGTAAATCACTTTCTTTTTCTTTCTTTTTTTTAATACTTATTTATTTGGGGGGCGGGGAGAGTGTAACTGGGGGAGGGGCAGAGAGCGGGGGACGGAGAATCTGAAGCAGGCTCTACACTGACAGGCTGACAGCACAGAGCCCGACACGGGGCTCGAACTCATGATCTGTGAGATCATGATCTGAGCCGAAGTCGGACGCTCAACTAACTGAGCCACCCAGGTGCCCCTCTGTTTTTTGGGTTTTTTTTTTTAAGTTTCTTTATTTATTTTGAGAAAGAGAAAGAGAGAGAGAGCGCGTGTCAGCATGCACGAGCAAGGGAGGGGCAGAAGGAGAGGGAGGGAAGAGAATCCCAAGCAGATTGCATGCTGTCAGCTCAGAGCCCAATGCAGGGATCGAAGTTGTGACCCATGAGATCGTGACCTGAGCCGAGATCGAGAGTCAGATGCTTCACCGACTGAGCCACCCGGGCGCCCCCATAAATCACTTCCGTAGTGGAGGGGTGGGAAACAAAGAGGAGACAGTCGCCCTTGGCACTCGGCAAGCCGCCTTCCAGCAGCCAAAGACCGTTTGGGTTCGCGCTGTGGAGGCCCAGCGGGGATGGCCCTGAGGCAGGCACTGCTTCCCCGGGGAATGCCCCC
The DNA here is from genome assembly GCF_024362965.1 of Panthera pardus. Lineage (NCBI taxonomy): Eukaryota > Metazoa > Chordata > Mammalia > Carnivora > Felidae > Panthera > Panthera pardus. The sequence continues at coordinate 133,825,704 of NW_026526810.1, read as the reverse complement.
CCCTCCCCGGCCCTCAGCAGGCAGCCTTGCCCCTCGGTGGGACCAGGACACTTTCTCCAAGCCTGAAGGTCTATGACCTTGATCCCCACCCTCCTGGCTTCAACCACGATGTTCAGGGAGATGCTCCGTCCTCAGTCCTGCGAGCCCAAAAGCAGAACTGTCATCACAGGTGTTCCTGGGCATTGGGGGGACTCTTCAGCTGCCGATAAGGAGCAATATTTGGGTGGTGATGACACTTAAAAGATTGTCCGCCGATGATCTGAAATTCGGAGCTAACTGCACGCCTGTGTTCCATCTAGCAGCCCCGGTGTTGGGTACGAGACCCACATGAGTACGTGCCCGTGTGTGTTGTCGTCTCAAGACCTGACGTCTGGGAGTCCGGTGATAAGCATCTTCCTGGGTAAGGTCAAGAAATGCCTCTCGGGGGCTGTGCCTTCGGCGCTGTCTCAAGACAAAAGAACTCGAGGTCCCAGCGCGTGCGAACCAAGAGCCGGCTGCTGGCGGGGTCCATTACCACTGCCTCTGGAGGAGCTGCCCCCAGGACGCCACGCGTGATGATCCCACACGGGCAGGGCCTTGGGCTTGACGTCTCTTGTCTTCTGCTGCTCAGAACCTCTGGGAATTACCATCCCTCCTTGCTGCCACTTGCTTGTAAAACCCACGTGAGATCTTGTCCCTCCTCTGCTCCAAACCCTCCATGGCTCCCGTCTCACTCAGGGCCAAAACCAGCGTCCCCTCTCAGCCCGCGCAAGGGTCCTGCACTTTCTGCCGCCTCCCCTCGGAGCTCATCTCCCACCCAAACTGACCCCGCTTGTGTTCTTTGGAAACACCAGGGACTCCCACTGCCGGGTGGTGGCACCTGCTCTCTCCTTCCGCCAGGAACAACCTTCCCCCAGATGCGTCCAGGACTCACTCTTTGGGTTCACCTCTCTTCCCTGAGTCATAGTCTTCCCTCCATCCTTTTCACCCTCATCACCACAGTTTGGTTGTGTATTCTGTTGCTGGGGCGTCAGCCCCGCAAGGAAAGGGACCACGCCTTCTTTGCAGCTGCTCCGTACGTGTTTGCTGTGTTTGCTGAAGGACTGATGGGCTGACTACTGCTGTCGCCTCTGCTCCTGTGCTGTCTGAGCAGCAGAACTCACTTGGTAATAGGAAGACCCCCCTGCAAGGCTGTCTCTAGCACACCTGAGCCTCGGCTCTTCCCCAGGCCCTGGATGGCCGTGCTCTTCTGGGCCCCGGTGCCTTCCATGCGCCCTCTGGTCCGGAAGACCCTTCTCTCCCTTGTCACCTCCCATTCGTCCCTCAAGACCTGGCTTGGGATCACCTCCTCCGGGAAGCCATCCCTGTAACTCTCGAGTCCTCGCACATGGCTCACCGGCCTCTCCTTGTCCATCTGCTAATTTGTCTTTCTGTCCAGCTGTGACAGACCATCCTCTGTGCCCCCAGGACCCAGCAGTGGCCTGGCCAACAGCAGGTACTCAGGATGTGATTAGCGGTTAAGTGAGCAATTACTTACAGTTTCTTTTCTTTTCTTTTTTCATTCCCCTTCACAGACCCTAGAACTTCACCTGAAACATCTCTAGAGACACCTGCTCTAGACCAGTTGGTTTCACAGAGGGGGCAACTGAGGAAGGCGGGAGGCGGGGGAACTAATTCCTGTCCGGCATCTTCTCTGGGCTGGGCACCAGCGTCTGGGCAGGGTGACGTCTCCTCTGGCTGTCCCTTTCTGGACAGAGGTCACACCCCCGAACTGAGGCTCTGGCTTGCTAGGACTCTCAGCTTAGCCTGAGTCCTTTTGGAGACAACTGACCTGGTACCTGCATTTCATAGAAAGATTAAAAGGGTTTCTGAATCCAAAAACTTCCTTTTCTGTTTCAAAGGAAAAGCCTGGAGAGCACAGAGAGGAGAAATCTGTGTGTGGGGGCGGGGCGGGTCTGAGACCCTCAGACTGTCTCCCTGGGTCCCCAGCCAGAGCCCTGGGAGGCCACAAGCTTCTGGGGAATCCTGTGTCGGGGCTGAAGATACCAGGCTCTAATCACAGGATCCTTTGAAAGTTACCATTACCATATATGGGGAGGGGGTCTTTGCAGATGTAATTAAATTAAGGATCCTGAGATGGGGGAGGGGAGGACTATCCTGGATTATCCAGATGGTCCTAAATGCCAAAGTGAGAGTACTTATAAGAGAGAAGCAGACAGAGATCTGAGGCACAGAAGGGGGACCATGTGGCCCCAGAGGCAGGGATGGGAAGGATGCGGCCACAAGTCAAGGAGAACGACCCCAAGCTGGAAGAGGCCAGGGACGGACTCTCCCCCAGTGAGAACACGGCCCTGCTGACATCTGGGCTTTCACCGCAGTGAGCCTAGTGTCAGACTTTGGGCCTCCCGACCTGCGAGAAAATTAATTTCTGGGTTTTTTTTAACGTTTATTTGTTTATTTTGAAAGAGAGAGAGTGAGCAGGAGAGGGGCAGAGAGAGAGAGAGAGAGAGAGAAAGAGAGGGAATCCCAAGCAGGCTCCTTGCTGTCAGCACGGAGCCCTGCGCGGGGCTTGAACTCACCAACCGTGAGATCGTGACCTGAGCCAAAATCAAGAGTCGGACGCTTAACTGACTGAGTCACCTAGGCGCCCCGAGACAATTAATTGCCTTTGTTTTACGCCCCAGGAAACGAACACACGCCACAGCCGGACAGGGCAAGAGCAGGAGGGCTTGGGGGGATAGCCGGAAGCTGCCGGGCTCATTGGGGCTGGGTACACGGCCGTCCTGTCTCAGACCGTGTGGTGCAGTCTACACTCTAGAGATGCCTCGGGGTCCCAGCACGTGGTGGTCCCAGGTGACTCGGCGCAGAGAAACAGCAACAACGGTATTCAGCCCAGCAGTCGTTCAACAAACATTCCCTGATGGGCGGCAGACGAGAAAGGCGTGGTCTCGCCCCCCACCCTGCCCTTGACCACATGCGCTATTTCATTCATGCTTGGCGGCCATCCTACACGGTGTCATCGGCCTCATTTTACACACGCGCAAACAAAGGCCCAGAGAGACTCTTTGGCTTGCACAGGTCACACAGCGCCAGGTAGCAGAGCTCAACGGCCCGTGTCCCTCTCTCTGACTGATTCCCCAGCCACAATCCCGTGCCTGCCTCTCGCCTGCTGCCCCGAGTGGCCCTGGGCACAGTGACAGGGCGAGCGAAGAGCCTGGCATTCCTGCCCGCTGCAGCACCCGTACCCTGTACCAGAGTCTGGGGTCCCCTGGGGGAAAGACCCACCTTTCCCAGATGATAGGCTCAACTGAACACGCAGGGCCGTCAGGGCGGGCTCCGTGCGTTTCTCCCGCTGGGCTCCAGAGAGACCATGCAAGCTTCCCTGCGGGGCAGCCCGATGAGCCTTATCTGGAGGTGGATTTGTTTTCCACTCGTGATGACCCGATCGTGTTCCCTCACCTCCTGCCCGGCTCCTGGCTCGGCTCCTGGCTCAGGTTCCAGCTACACAATCAGCCTGACCATCGGCACCTCGGCCAGGCCCCAGGCTCCCGCCCAAGCTCACGGGAGGATGCTCCTGGCCTATTTCCAGAGCTCTCCATTGACAGACGGAAGCTTGTGAGTCCAGGAAGGGCAACGTGACCAGCCTCGAGCGTAGTCAAAAGGAGGAGGCCAGATAACTTACGATAAGAACAACGTGCAGGTGTCTCTCACCAGAAACCCGAATGACGGGCCAGCCTTATCTTCCCGGAACGTGCGGGCTGGACCCCTGCCTCATCTGCCTCTCCCCGGGGTTTGTGCGGATGCGGCCGGGTCACGTGGCCTGCCCAGCCCGGCAGCTGGGGAAGGAATCCCCCAGGGCCCGGCCAGTGTCAGCCAGCACGTTCTCTGATGAGGTCTGTCCTTTTCTAAATGGGCTTGGAATTTGCAGAAATCTCCGGATTTCCAGCTTCCTCCGAGTCCCCTCCCTCACGCCAGCCCTCAGAGGAAACACGTCTGAGCAGCCCCCCCCGCACCAAGACCCTCAAACTATCTCACTGAATCCTCACCGCTGCCTGTGAGGCAGGCTCTGTTGCTGTCCCCATTTTTACAGATGAAGATATTGAGGCTTAAGGTCTCCAAGGCGAGAGGTGATGCCAATGAGGACACAGAGAGACACTCAACGCCATTAGTGACAAGGGAAAGGCAAGTCAAAACCGCAGTGAGATCCCTTCACACCCACTAGGATGGCTGGAGGCAAGGGGACAACAGCAGGTGTGGCAAGGATGTGGAGAACAGGAACGCTCCTGCTCTGCTGCAGGGGCGTGCACTGGTGCAGCCACTGTGGGAAGCCGTTCGGGGGCTCCTCGGTTCAACGTGGAACCACCCTAGGCTCCAGCAACGTCACCTCGAGGTGGCCGCCCAAGAGCCACGAAAACATCGGTTCACACAGGAAGTCGGGCACTAGTGTCTGTAGCCGTGTTGGTCATGACCGCCGAAAAGTAGAAACAACCTAAACGTCCATCATTTAGGCTGATGGCTGGTTAAATAACACGTGGTCTCTCCGTACTAGGGGAGAGTATTTGTCCACAAGAGGAATGAAGCACTAATACCACAATGTGGAAGGACCTAAAAACGTCACAAGGGGGCGCCCGGGTGGCTCAGTCAGTTGAGCGTCTGACTTCGGCTCAGGTCACGATCTCGCGGTTCATGGGTTCAAGCCCCGCATCGGGTTCTGTGCTGACGGCTCAGAGCCTGGAGCCTGCTTTGGATTCTGTCTCCCTCTCTCTCTGCCTCTCCCCCACTCATTCTCTCTCTCTCTCACAAAAATAAACATCAAAAAAAAAAAAAAAAGTTATGTGAAGCGAAAGGAGCCAGTCACCAAAGGCCACGTATTGTGTGGTTCCATTTATAGGAAATGTCCAGAACGGGGAAATCCACAGAGACAGAAAGAATAGTGGCCGCCAGGGGCTGAGAAGGGCGGTTAATGGGCAGGGATTTCTTTTCAAGGCGATTGAAAAGTTCTAAGACTCACTGTGAAGATAGTTGCACAACTCGGTGAATAGACCAAAATGCCCTGACTTGTACCCTTGAGGTGGGTGCACTGCGTGGTATGTGAATTACACCTCAATAAAGCCGTCGCCCCCCAACCAAAAGGAACGGTGCCCAGTGGGCCCCCAGGGCCCTGCCTGGAGCCCGCAGCCTGTGTATCACCGGCCGGTCCCTTTTTGCCTCCCTGTGGGGCTCCGGGGGACCTGCGCACAACTCCTCCGGTCAGCTGCTCCCCAGGGGCCTCCCCGGGCCGAGGCCCCAGCCCTTCCCTCACGCGGCGGGACCCACGCACACAGGACGCGCCGGATAAGCACCGCCGAAGGCAGGTGGTCCACTGAGACCACGGGCTCCTCCAGAGAGGAGCTCTAAGAAGGATGTCTTCTGTCTTCTGCAAGTGCCAGGGCTTTGACATGTTTTTCCACCCGAAGCAAATGAGGCGGGAACCCTAGAGGGTGTGTTTACACTAGGTAGAGAGTTCTCCAGACAGTTTGGCTTAGAGGTTGGAACGTGGGGTCCAGGGCTGCAGGGGCATCTGATCCCCAGCACGGACTCCACCGACCCCAACCCACATTCCGGCTTTATTCTAGCCATTCGACTGACACCCTCGCCCCTTACAGAAGGGCTTAGAGACAACCTCCAGCCTTTGCAAACGATATTTTAAAACCAGCTCTCGTCTCATTACACAAAACGACGTACGGCGTTCGTGGTCACGGCCCTCCGGTAGGCTGTAAATTCGTACTTAAAGTCGTTATTTGTTATCACAAGTCCAGTGCGAAGCCTCTTGCTAAACTGGCTGCACAGCCTTTGTGTGGCGGTGCCGTGGGATCAAGGAAACAGTGTCTGTGTCAGAGAGATGAAGCGCAGACTCATAGTTTACTTTCCAATACGTTTCTACGATCGTTTCTTTTTAAAAAGAATTTTTTTAAGTTTATTTTATTTCTTTTGAGAGAGAGAGAGCGTGAGCACTGGAGGGGCAGAGACAGAGAGAGGGAGAGAGAGAATCCCAAGCGGGCTCCGTACCATCACCACGGCGCGGGGCTCGAACTCACAAACTATGAGATCATGACCTGAGCCCAAATCAAGAGTCGGTCGCTTAACTGACTGAGCCACCCAGGCTCCCCTATGTAATCATTTCTTTCTAATCTCAGACCCCGTCTCTTTATCCGTTGAGTTTGTTGATTAGACGGCCTCAGGAGCTATCCAGCCCTAACCCCCTCTTTGGCACATTAGCAAATAATAAATCACTAGAGCTTTTTGGCAATTAGCAGCTCATGTTCCTCTCGGTGACGCCTTTCCTTGCTGGTGGTGTGGCCAAATTTTTCAGAAATGTGTGTTTATGCTTTTAAATGCAAATTTAACTCTGTGGGAAAGAACAGGTTTTGAAAATTCTTGCCCCTTGCTTTGTGATCTGCCTGTTGGAACGACTCATAATCTGCATTTCAGATGCTTCCAGACCACAGCTCAGACGATACGCTCCGAACATTTCATAATAAAAATAGATGACTTTTTTTTTTTTTAAGTCAACCGGGAACAAAAGTCAATGGGGGGCAGATACAGTGGTTCACGAGTGGAGGGCCGTACTCCACCCTCTTGCCATTAGGTGTGGTCATGTGACTTGCTTGAGCCAGTAAATTCCAACAGTGGCAGCAGGGGCCACTTTTGCATGGGAGCATTTAATCGTCCGTGTGGCGTCTCTGTCTCTCTCTTTGCCTGCCTCATAACGGGGGAAACGTGGGTCCCTATGGAGGCATTCGGCTGAGCCACCGCCTAGGTCACCCACCCTGAGAGTTACCCAGATCCGCAAAGGACTTTGCATGAGCCAGAAGTACACCTTTGTTGCCTTAAGCCACTGAGATTTGTTCTTTTCCAGAGCACACTGGACCCATCCTGAGTGACACAGTCGGTAAAAAACAAAGGATCTGTTTTGATGAATATAAAGATTTGAAATCAGCAGCTGTGGATGACGATGTGTATCTTTCACCCGTCTCAGCCATCGATTTTCGTATTTTATTCTGACTGCATAGATTCGAGAAAATACAGTTAAGTCGTTGCAAACACTAGCAGCTTCATTTTATTTTAAATGCATAATGAAGTTTTTTAAAAAATCCCTCTTGCTCTCTCAAGAGTGCTCAATTAGAATGAACCCTGGGTGGCTCAGTCAGTTAAGCGTCTGACTTCGGCTCAGGTCGTGATCTCACAGTTCGTGAGTTCGAGCCCCGTGTCGGGCTCTGTGATGACAGCTCGGAGCCTCTCTCCTTCCCCCTCCCCCACTTGCACTCTGTGTCTCCCTCTCTCAAAAATTAACAAACATTAAAAAAAAAACCTGTTTAGAATGAACCCAATCCCTTAAAAGAACAGACATGGTAACTTGCATTTCCAAGTTGAATTCCCAACAGCTTGTAACCTGTATATTCTTGTCATAAGCGTTAAGGCCCCCGAAGGGTACGATGAGAGGAGACTAGGATTCACTAGGCAGAGAGGGAAAGATGTGGTCCTGAGGTCCCTGAGTGGGGAAAAACACCTATTTTGGAACAATGCTAAGAGGGTCGGACTACAGCAAGCCCCCTCAGGCGTAAGGTTCCTCTTAAGAATGGAAGAGAGCCCACCTACCCCCCTCAGGTTTCCCCTCTGGAATGTGACCCAAGACCTAAGTATGGCCTTAGGCCACCCCTTAGACAATGGAAACAAGCCAATGGGGAGTGGACAACCCAGTGCCTACAGCTCTCAAGCCAGCAAGGGTAGAACCTGGGAAGGAACAAGGAAGGGAAGGGGACGCTGACCAGAACCTTATAAAACAAGGACCCTCCCCTATAGTCCTTGGCATTCACTTTCCAATGTCCCTTCTCTGTAAAGACAGCTTTCTTCCTTCCAGATCTTCTACTCTAATAAAGTTTTGCCTCCTGCTCATTTTGTGTCCCCCTTTTCCTTCGTTGAAGCGGTGAGACAGCGAACCCCGGGTATTGTGGTAAAAAATCCTGCAACACACTTCAGATTCTGGAGCAGGGACCTGAACCAAGAGGAGTGAAAATTTACTCGTTTGCTGCTCGGAGGGGCTCGGGCCTGATGAGGGCCGGTGCAGAGCTGGGGCCTGAGCCCTGCCTCCTGTTGGGACACAGGACACGTGGGCAGGGCCACGTCACCTGTAGGATCCTCGGAGGCCAAAAAGGAAAGGAGGCTTGTTACGGGTCACACAGCAATGAACGCCACCCAGACATATCTATCCCCGACACCCAACTTGTCCAGGCCGGAACCGTTCAACCAGACGGTCGGGGGTGGGCGCTCCAAGGGTGCAGGGCCCCCAAGGAACCGCAGAGTCAGGGGAGGGGCCCTGGAGGAGGCAGAGCTGCACTGAGGCCAGATGAGAAAGAGAGATAGAGAGCAAGCAGGGAAGGGGCAGAGAGAGTGGGGTACAGAGGATCCAAAGCAGGCTCCGCGCTGACAGCAGAGAATCCAAAGCCGGGTTCAAACTCATGAACCGCAAGATCATGACCTGGGCCGAAGTCGGACACTTAACTGACTGAGCCCCCCAGGTGCCCCCCACCAATGTGTTTTTACAGACCAACCCTGGGACTCTGCCAGGTCACCCCCGAACCTCTGGAGACGAGCATCTGTCCTGTGGACCTTCACGATGGGGGCACCAGCACAGACCATGGCCTCCCTGCAGCCTCCCTGCTCCCACACTCTGCAGTTGCCAGGCCCCCCCTGGTCCCCCCGCCCTTCCCCTCCTGAATCAGCCTCACCCTCTCCCCTCAGGACCATCTTGCCAGCCTCCTCCTGGGCCTCTTGACCTCTAGATTCTCTAGTCCCTCCACCCCACACATGGAAGCAATCCGGGTACCCTCCTGGCTGGAGTTCTCACTGACTCCCTATTGCCCAAGAGATGAAACCCGAACCCCATTACTTGCCTAGAAAGGGGGAAGCCCTCATCACAGGAGGGGAGCCACCTAGAGAGCTGACAAGGCCCAGGGACCACGCCTGCCACCTCTCCTGGGGGAAGACACCTCCTCTCCAAGAGTAGGTCCTGAACAATGAAAATGTTTTGCTTTAATCTCCTTGAAGACACAGGCCCAGGTCCTGAGGTCAGTTGGTAAAACCCAGGCCAGGACAAGGAGGGACAGGGAAGTGGGGCTCTCTCTGGGCTCTGGGGGCACCGGGAGGAACTGAGATACAGGTGGCCCACCCCAATGTCAGGCCCTGCACCCTCAGAAAAACCTTCTTGTTTCCAGGCAAAGAGAGATACTTGGGGATCCTTTGGGGGACCCCAGAGAGATGCTGTCGGCTGCGCACCCCCCCCCCAACCCGGCTGAATCACTTGGAACAGCTCCAGGACCCGCAGAGATCTGAGGGAGGTGATAAAGACAGGGGGCCTGTCTGCTGCTCACCGCACAAACACAGGGAGGCTGGGGCCCAGAGGGGGCACGGCATCGGTGGGAGGTTGCACAGCAGGAGAAAGAGAGTCCCTCTGTTGGCTGAGCACTTAATTGGGTTAGGGGTGTCCATCCTCCCCACACGCACGCCCTCCAAAGCAGTGAGGAGACTCACCACTGTGGCTCAGAGGGGCTAAGTGACTCACTCAAGGCCACAGACCCCGGGAGTGGTAAAGCAGGGATTCGAACCCTGGGCTCCCATGCACTCGCATTCAGTGCTCCTCTGAGAATACAATGGCCTATTCTTTGGTGCTTGGAACTGTAAAACTGCTTTGCTGGAAACTTTCCCAAACATGTGGGGACTGACAGCACAGAGGCTGGATTCTCTTCCTGCAGAGTTCTGCCGAGAGGGGAGGGGACAGACCACGAGGTCAAAGGCAGGAAGAGACAATCAACAGACCCAGGATGTGTGGAGCCAGCACCTTCCGGCCCCTCTGTCCAGCCCCCCAGAGGGACACGGTAGGGCCCCATTTTGCAGACGAGGAAACGGAGTCTCCATGGGGAAGTGGCCCATCCGTGCCCTGCTTCACTAAGGGGCAGAGCCAGGCCTAGAATCCAGACAACTGTACGGGAAGTCCCTTCCCTGGACGTGCTGTGCAGGCTGGCAGCTCAGTGCAGGCGGGTTCCTGCTATAAATACAGTGTTGACTCCTGGTAACCTTAGCCTCCAGGCTCCCCTGTCCAGGCACAGGGCCATGAACCCAGGAGCCGACTGCCTGCCACTGTGCTCCTGATCTGTGAAGTTTTCCTGACACGGTGACAAGGCACCACATTTTTTTTTTTTAAACAGGCTCCAAATTATTGGAGACAATGCAGAACTGGCTAGCCATCTCCAAAGTGGGAAGGGCTGCTGTTCAGATGAGAGCGCAGATGGCCTACAAGACCCCCAGCCCCCACCCTTGGGCGAGCAGGGTGGGATTTCCTGGATGGGGCTCTTGGTCTGGGTGTGAATCCTGACTCTACCGTAATTTACCCACGGGACAAACTTGGACAAGTCTGTTTGCCTCTCTGAGCTTCAGTTCCCCCAGCTATACAGTGGGGTTCATGCATGCCCCTCCAGGGATCGAACAATGTCTCCAAAGTGGCCAGGACACAAGACACAGCAGACCCCGTGTTCCTTTCATGTTCCTCTTTGGCTGCAGCTCATTTATTGGTTGAATAGTAGTTACAACAGCTACACCTGTTAACAGTAAGCCTGGTGTTATGTTAACTGGGTTACATGCCTCCAGTCACTTACCCCTCGTTGGAACTTAAGGAGCTAATGTCCTATCATTGTTAACAGATGAGGAAACTGAAGCACAGTGATCCGGAATAATCTGCCCAAGGTCACACAGGTCACACAGGTCGTGGGTGGAGAGCGGAGAACTGTCCCAGGCCCGGGGACTCGTTTGTGCAAATAAGTAGAAATATTTCACAGCAGTCTCCCGGACCCATTCACTGCCGCGGGGTTGGAATCCTAAAAAGTCTGGCACTTTAGACGACACATTCCAGGAGACCCCTCCCCAGTAAACAAACATGCACCCTTGCCCCCAGGTGCTGTCTTTACTCCTGCCAACCAGATTGCACTGCGAGTCCAGCCCGGCAGAGACCCGAAAGCATCCCACGGTATTTTACAGGCAGGAGGCCAAGTCCTGAGCTTGCCAGAGGTGACCTTCCCAGCTAGGGTGGGCAGAGCCACGGTGGTACCTGCCAGCCCCCAACCCAGCTGACCGTCTCCTACACAGCGAAGGGGCAGTAAAGGCCGTGTCTCCTCCCAGCCTCCTGGACACACACACACACATGCACATGGCTCCCATTCCATCGCCCTGTTGGGCTAAATATTGTTCTGGCCCTTCCTGAAATACCCATCTACATGCGGGTGGTTTTACAAGCTGCTAAAAGCAGGGCCGTGTCCCTGGTGGCGGGAGAGAGCTATTCCGGGTTCGTGTCAGGTGTGGGCAGAGCCAGCCAGAAAGGGCCTGTCTGCTGCACACATCCCCCCGCCCCCCCCCATACTGGCTCCTCGGCGGACAATTCCTGGCAGCCAGCACCACTGACGCCTGGCGGAAGAGGGTGAGGTCAGGCCATTTTTGTCGGTGTCCCCCTCCCCAACACACACACACACACACACACGCAGAGTTCCAATTCCGACTCGGCCAGGTCCAGGCGCCGGGATGGTCCCTCAGACACCATGCGGGGGAGGGGAGGGGGCACACTGCCGTCACTCACAATCTCCCCCAGGACCCCAGGACAGCCAGACGTGCCCAGGATTCTCCACGGTGGTGCTTGGCAGATAAGGGATCCACGGGCCACTGCCGTGCCGTGTCTTAGGCAACAAGCCGCAGCTGGAGGGGCCAGACCGGGATACACGGGCTCCTGAGCCTCTGGGCTCCTGCCCAGGACCCTCCACCTGCTGCTTCCACGAAGACACCACCAAGTCCTCACTGCACACCCGGCACCAACAGATAGGCTTTCACCCGCCGGCACAGTGGACCTTCCCAACCACCTGTGGGTGAGGAACTATTACCACTGTCCCTTTTTTCACTTAGGGGTTCTGAGCCTCAGACATGTCCACCCCAGAGCTCGTCTTCAACCGGAAGGAGCCAAGGGTGGCCAGGCAGGGGCACAGGCAGCCAGTCCTCACCAAACCCCTTGCCCCGGGGAGGGCAGGGGGCACGTGAGCAGACCCCAGTATCCGAGCACCCCTCTGCCTTTGCGTCCCTGGCCGTTTCCAACCTAGAAGATTTGGGGACCCGCGGGGGAGCCTGCCTTGTGCAGGCAGGCCGGGGGCTCAGAACTTCCCGGAGGTCTCAGACCTTTGGGGAATCAGATGGCAGCTGTAGGCTCCCCCACCCCGGACCGGTGTTCACACACACTCGTTTGCATGCGGCCGTGGGGGCCCATGGCACCCTGAGCCCACTGAGGGGCCCAGTCCAGACCCTGCCGCACTGTGGGGGTGAGCTCCGCACCCCCCGCTGGCGGCGGGAGGGGTTTGCAGCAGCCACAGCCCCCTGCTCTAGCCCCATGGGGAAGGCAGGGGGTGCGGCAGAACTTAGCTTTGAAAGTCCAGTTCCCCTTCCAGGAGCACGGCCCTCCCCCCCCCCCCCCATCAGGCATCAGGCTGGGAGGAAGGGGGTCCAGCCCCACAGCTGCCTGCAGCCTGGGGTGGGGGCGCCCGGTGCCCTCAGCGACCAGGAGCTTTGGCTCTGCAACCGGAGACGCGGTGGGTAAATATAGCACTGCCACTCACCGGCCGAGGGGCCCTCGCCGTCCGACATGGTGCAGGAGACGGGCGGGCAGCCGGCCACCAGCCTGCGGGGACGCTCAGAGCCGTCAGTGGCTGTCACCCACCTGGTGGGGCTTGGGGCTGCCGGGCCTGCTCTGCGTCCAGTCCCCAGGCAGCGTCCCGCCCCAGCCGGCCCGGCTGCCCCCACCGCCCCCCCATGCTGGGCTGGGCAGATAAGAACGCGCTCCAGAGCCAGGAGCCCTCGGGATTGGTGGATAAATCTGGGCACTGCCCTCCCCTGCCCTGGGCCTCTCCCGAGCTGCCTCGGAATGTTTCCTGCGAGGCTGCTGCACCCCTGGGTGCTCGGGCAGTCCCCGAGAGCCCAGCCCCAGGCCTGGAGACCCCAGAACGCCCACAGCCTCCTCTCCCTGGGAATGGTTCCACCCGGCCAGTGAGTGGCTTTTACGGCCACTGGAGGAGACGAGGGAGGGATGCCCCCACTGAGTCCGTGGTTGTCGTCTTAGCTCTCTGGAGCGGCCACGACCCACCCAAGGCCACCCGGCCAGTTTGGGGTGTGACCAGGGCTGGACTCTGGAGCCTGACTATCTGTCTCCAAGGCTACGGGAAGGCGTGGCCCTTGCCTTCGTTGGGCAGACCAAGAGCAGCCACTTTTGGGCACCTTGTGGGGTGCCGGCTGCTCCATGTGTGCTGGGGGTGTTCTGGGTCCCTGGGGGCAGCCATGTGACTCAGGGTCGGGCACAGAGTGGGTCCTCAGGAAATACCGGTTGGGAGAACACATCTCAACAAACACTTAGTATACACTTGCTGTGTGCTTGCCTAAGAGGCAGGCTGGTCCTCCTCTTGGGTCCCCACAAGGGCCTGGGCCAGAGACTAGGGCAGGGAGGCAAGTGGGAGGCTCTGGGCTCAGTTCCCAGAGGCATCATGCCAGGGCTGGGCGTCGCTGAGCCCCCCAGGGCTCCAGGTCTACCCAGTTCTGCATGTAGGGCCTAGAAGGAGTAAAGTGGCTTAAAGAGAAGGAGAGAGGGTGGTGATCGACCCCAATCGGAGAGATACGGGAGGGCTTCCTGGAAGATCTGGCATTTGAGTTATGCCTTTGAGGAATAAGAAGGTTTTTTCAGGGGAAGAGAGGGCATTCCGGGAATAGAGACCAGCAGGTGCATAGAAGAGCACCAGGAAAGCTCAACTGGGACTGGAGGGTGGCAGGTGTCCCCGGCAAGGGCTGGAGGTGATGATGATCCCGAGGACAGGTGGTTGACGTTTGTGGAAGGGGTGGCATCCAAGGCTAGGGAAGTCAGGGGAGGCTTCTTGGAAGAGGGGGCAGACACTGTGCTTAAGGGTCCATGAGCCTCCAAAAGATGCGAGGGGCAGGAAACAGCATTCAGAGGCCCAGCAGCTCTTCAAAGGCACCGAGGCCTTGGGGCGCCTGGGTGGCTCAGTCGGTTGAGCGTCTGACTTTGGCTCAGGTCATGACCTCATAGTTCCTGAGTTTGAGCCCCTCATTGGGCTGCTCACTGCTCTCAGTATAGAGCCCACCTTGGATCCTCTGTCCCTCTCTCTCTGCCCCTCCCCCACTCTGCTTTCTCTCAAACATAAAACATTCAAGAAGAAGAAGAAGAAGAAACAAAGGCACTGATGCCTTTCCCAGCTCAGACACCCGGGGAGTGAAGACAGGGGAGCCCAGGCCACCATGTTTCCGAAGGAACTGCCTTTTGGAGATGGGTGGGGGACAGCTGCAGTCACACAAACTGTCAGAGGTGATAGCAAAGGAATTCAATCCCTATACGGTGGCTCCAGGCCTCCGGGCCTTTGCCTGTGCTGTTCCCTTGGTCAGGAATTCCCTGTCCTCCCCCCATCTCCTCCCCTGTGAAGCCTTGTCTGGCTGTGCCTGAAGGTGGGCCAGGCTCCCCTGTGTGCTCCACAAACCGACCTCACGGTGGCCAGTGCCTGACCCTGGTTTTGCCCACCTCCTGCTGTATGATAGTGAGCTCACTGTCACTGGAAGGATGTAAGCAGGGCTGGACAGCCACTGGACGAGGACACAGTGAAGGGAGTTCAAGCATCAGTTGGGGTTAGATTCAATGGCTTGGGGGCCCCTCGAGGGTGACCAGCTTGTGCTGGTTTCCCTACTTCAGCCCTGAAAGTCCTACCTGCACCCTGGGAGCCCTCGATCAGAGGCAAAGCAGGACTGGGGGCCATCCTGGGTCCCTCCTGAGGTTTTTACGTGAGAAAAGACAAAAAAAAAAAAAAGCAAGAGGAACTGTCTCTGGCGCCTCACAGTCCCACCCCTTCCTCCCCAGGATTTCCCCTCCTCCCTCCCCCCTCCTAACTCCAGGTGAGCTCTCTGGGAATGGAAAGGCAGCGGCCCGGTGCCTTGGGCGGGTGTGGGCAAGAAGCTGAAGCAAGTCAGCAAGGAGAGGGGAGGAGAGGAGAGGGCCTCAGGGCCTCCCCACCTGCTAAGTGGGAGGAGTCTCACCTGCCAGGGTTTGAGGACTGATGGAGACAGGGCCACCAAATCTCCGCAGGTGGCAGCGACATCCCCAGGGAGGGGCGGGGCCGGGGGGGGGGCGCTGGAACCCACCTGCAAGCCCTCCACTCAGCACTCAGCTGTCCCCCCCTACCCCGGGCGGGGTCAGACCTGCTCTGCTGTGTGGCCTTGCGCAGGTCCTGGCCCCTCTCTGTGCCTCTATTTCCACATCAGCAGAGCATTTACGAGCACCTCCTATGTACTTGGCCCTGGGCCAGGCTGGGGGCAGGGGGAACCCGCGAGGCGTGCCCGGTCCCATGGGGCCACGCTTGGGTCTTGTCTCCTGCAGCACCTGCGCTGGGCTCCCTGGGATGAGCTGGGTCGACAGAGAAGCACACGCGAACTCACCTCAGGGCACCCCTCGAGACTGCCAGTTGCCCGGTCCAGGGTGGCACGGGTGTGCCCAGTGCTGGACACACAGCGGTGCTGCAGCAAGAGCCCCCCCCCCGCCCCAAGCCACCTGGCGCCCCAGACAGAGCCCCTCACCTTGGCCACTGCCGGGTGCACTGCAGGACCAGGGCCGGGAGGAGCACCCTGTCAGTGTCACAGGGCCTGGGTTGGATGCCACTCTGCCAGCCGCCCTCGGCGACTGGGACAAGCTGACCCTCGCCTCGGTTTCTCATCCCAAAATGGGAGACTATGGAGAGGCTGAGCACCAGGGCCCAGAAGCCTCGGAGGGGCCGTCCGCCCGCCCCCCCACCCCTGCTCCCGCAGCCGTCAGTGCGTCCGCCCCGGGGTCCCACCCAAACAGGCCTCCCAGTGTCCAGCCGCCAGAGCCGGCCTCCTGTGTGCAGGCCACCTCCCCTTCCTGTCCCCGGCCCCAAGTACCTTCCTGTTGTTTTCTATGGTGGGAACACGTGTTGGGGGAAAAAAACAACTTGGTTTCTCTGCTCCGAGGTCCCTGCAGCAGCTCTGGGCCGCTGCGTATGTGTGCAAACGCGTGTGACAATGCACGTGGGTGCACACAGGCGTGCATGGCGGTGGGTACGTGTGTGGGGAAAGTGTGTGCATGTGAGAATGTGCGAGCGCATCACAGGTGTGGGTTGGTACAAGTGAGCGTGTGTGTGTGCACCTATGTGCATGGGAGCACGTACGTGTGTGTAGGGGGGGTGTGGAAGAGCGTAGGGGAGTGTGGATGAGTGTGCACGTATTCCTGGGTGAGCACATATGTGCACGTGCAGGGGAGCGTAAACACGTGGGGCATGCATGTGCCCCCATGAGCTTGTGTACGTGTGTAAGAGCGTGTATGCGCCTGTGGGGGGTGTGTACACATGTGGGTGTGCCCTCTGGCTCCTGAGAGCACGTCCTGTATCTCTGACCTCGAAGCCAGCTGTCTGTGTCCCTGGCATGGTGCTGGCCGGCCCCTGGGGCTCACAGCAAGTGTCTGTCTCTTTGTTCAACTGCCTGAGCGAGATGTGAGCACAGGTTCAAGGAGGGCGGGGGAGTGCAGGAAAGGCGGCCAGGGTGGCCAGGGCAAGCACGAGGGTCAAGGGGGACCTCTCTGAGCAGTGTCATGCAGACAGACGCCTGGAGGGTGAGCCGGCAGCCCAGGCAGGAGGCGGGTCAGGTGCAGCGCAGAAAACAGGGCTGGCAAAGTGGTCGGGGAGCTGTGGGAAGGCACAGTGGTGGGCGATCCGGTGAGAGGTGCAGGCGGGCTGCTCATGGGGCCTCTGAAGTCTGCAGGGGTGCAGGTTGCTTCAAGGGGAACAGGGCAAAAGGGGTGCACATTTATTGTGCATCAGTGGGGCCAGCTCTGAGCGGGGCCCCTTTCAGGCCCTGCCTTACACCCCCGCCCCACCTGCCCCCACACTGCACAGCCAGCCATCTCTGCTGCTGAAAGGAGGGTGCCCCAGGAAAGGAGCTTCAGGGCCATCCCCACCAAAGGCAGGAGCGGCCCCCCAGCCTGGTGGGGCCAGGGAGGAGGCCCACGCCCCGCCCGCTGGCACCTGTTCATTCCCCATTTGCACAGATACCAGCTAGGTCTCAGGAGCCCCGGTAACTCCTCCCTGCTGGAGACCCGGTCTTCCTGGGCCTTGGGTCCCCCCCATAACAGAGGCAGGAAAGTTTTTTTCTAATGTTTATTTATTTTTGAAAGAGAGAGACAGAGCATGAGCAGGGGAAGGGCAGAGGAGACACAGAATCTGAAGCAGGCTCCAGGCTCCGAGCTGTCAGCACAGAGCCCAGCGCGGGGCTCGAACCCACGGACTGTGAGATCATGACCTGAGCCGAAGTCGGTGGCTCAGCCGACTGAGCCCCCCAGGCGTCCCGGGAGGAAACTTTTGAACAAGGAGCTTCCCCTGGGACTTTGGTGGCTACGACCCGAGGAAGGACAGCGGATGTCCACACTGGGTGGACCACACCTCCTGGGCCTGTGACCTTGGGCAGGCCATCTAGCCTCCCAGGGGTCGTGGGAAAGACGAGGCTGTGCTGTGCTGCAAGGGCCTGGCACCAACGGGCCTCACGATACTTCCCAGGCCTGTCCGCTGCCTGAGGTTAAAACAGACACTTCCTTACAGCTCAGGACACAGCCCACAGCCCCCAATACATGTAGCCTGAGACACACAGACGTGGACAGAGACCCACACGGGAGAGACAGATACACGGTGACAGAGAGACCACAGAAACACAGAGATCGATGGAGGGAGAGACACAAGTGGGCACCCGTGTGTACCACTCCCGTGCATCTCTGGGAGCTGCTTTCCCACACCCAGGGGCTCCCACCCCGCCCAGGCCCCCTAAGCTGAAGGCCACCTGGGAGGCCTTGGATAAGCCTCCCAGCCTCCCAGCCAGGAGAGAAGCTCAGGGGCCCGTCCAGACGCACTGGGTGTCCCTAGGGTGAGGGCGTGGGCAGCCCCTGGGTCCTTTGAGCAACACCCTCACTTCTGGGTGGAGGCCGAGGAGCCACTGTCACTTGGGGTGAGGCGTGGGGCTGCCGGGGATGCCCTGGCCTCCTCCTCAGGCTCCAGGGCTCACAGCAGGGGGGAGGCCCCCAGGGAGAGTGAGGTCCCACCTCTCGGGGCCAGAGTTACAGTACAGTGGGCTCAGGGCCGACTGCACTGGGCGCTCAGTGGTGAGCTGGTGGCGTCATCAGTGTCATTGTGGCTAATACCTTGGACTCCTCCTCCCCTGGGGTCCCAGGCCATGCAAGGGGCTTAGATAAGGGCTCTCCCCGTGGGCTGGGGTTAGAAGAGCCCCACCAAAGTTGCTGTCGTCGTCCCCCGCTGCCCCCCAAAACTGAGACCGGCAGAGAAGCTGGGACCAGAGAGAGGGAGCAGGGAGGGGAGGCTCGTCCTTTGCCCTTGCCTGCCCAGCACTGACCCAGGGACCCTCCACATCCCACCTTGGGGGCCAGGCTCCTGCACGGAAGGCCCCAGTGCCCCCCACGCCCCTCCTGGCCTGTCTTGAGGCGCATGGAGCCTCTTCCGGGGTAGGCCTGGGACTTGGGCATGGCAGTGTGGGGGCTGCTGTAGAGCCTTGCCTAAGGCAGGGGGTTCTGGGGTGCCCCCTCAGGGACCTGCAGACTTGCCCCCAGCTACTCAGGCTGCCTCCCGCTGGTGGTGACCACTCTTCCTCACTGGCCCTCGGTCTGGCCCGCTGGCAGGGACTACCCAAGGTAGGCAACATCCGGAGGGTGACCACAGCGTTCCCTAAACAAGGAGGAAGTTCAAGGGGGACGTGTTCTGGGAGGCACAAATGTTTCCAAAGCTCCAGGCCAAGGAAGGGCCTTCACTCCATCTGTACCCACCCCAGGCCTGATTCAGAGAAATGGCCCTCCAGTAGTAAGTCTCCCCCCACTTGCCAGAAATACCCCTAGTGTCTGCCCCCTCCCCCTAGGGCTATTTATAGACTTGCAGACAGAGATGCCCAAGGCTGTCTGGAGCCCAGGGGTGAGGTCTGGGCAGACATGTGGATTTAGGTCATCCACCCCAGGGGGGTGAGAACCGCCTTTGCATCACACGCTCATCAGGAAGCCTGTTTAGGATGCAGGATTCTTGCCCCAGAGGAAAACAACATCCCCGCAGAGGGGCTGAAATGTGGAAAGAGCCGTTGGCTTGAGCCCTCTCTTGCCCCTGCCCTGAGGTCCCCCTCCAGGTGGCCATCCTCCCTGTCACTGATCACCCAGGAAATACACACATACACTGTTTCTGGGGTCCACCGGGGCTGGACCTACCAAACCCTGGACCAGTATAAAGGACACCACACCCGATTAACCTGCCCAGGTGGGTGGCTAATTGTGGCCCTCCGCCCACTCACGTCGGATGCCCCTGAGGCCCAGCAGGGTCACTAGGTGACTCCAGAGCCAGACTCCTGTCCTCAGGTGCAGAGCAGAGAAGAAAACCTCCCACCTCCCACAGTTGGGACAGCTTCTCACCCCCAGCCCAAGTTCGCGAGGCTCCCAAGGCCGACCCCCAGCGAAGGCTGGGCCACAAGCCACCCCGAGGACCCCTCATCACCAGCCTCCAGGGCCCTGGGGCAGAGGACACTGGAGGTGGCTTCGGTTCAGCCAAGAGAGTGTTCAGTGTTACAGCAGTTCAGCCCTGAGGGGTCAGGAGGCATCCCCCAGCCCTCCCAGGCGGGAGGCAGCCCCCTGCACCCCTGCCCGTCCTCCTAGTGCGCTTCCCCGCCACTGGGCTTTTCTTGCCAAAGCTGCCCCCTCCGGGCCGGCCAGCGTCCCACCGCCGGACCCAGCCCACCGCCAGGAGAGGTGAGGGGGAACCACCCAGCGATCGCGGCACTGCGGGATAGTCCCCCTAACGTCCCCCCCGCCCGGCTGTCGTGCCTCGCCGAGCCTCGGTGGCCCCACCTGTGACACGGGGATGGCGACGCCCACCTGCCCCCCTCCACCCGAAGGCTCAGAGGACGCTCCGAACCACCCGCGCCTGGGCCCGCCGGGGTTTGCGCCCTCCCGGCCCGACCCCGCCCCCAGGAGGCCGGGCTTGCCTCGCCGCGGCCCCGCCCCCTCCGGGCCTCGGGTTCCCCCGCGGGACCGGGCGGGCAGGCACCGCCCACTCGGCCACCCGCAGGCGCGCCGGCCGGAGCGCTGCGCCGGGGCGCCACCGTGTGGCCCTTCTGGGAACTGCACTGCCTGGCCTCCCAGGAAAGCCCTTCCTTCCCTAGAGGTTACCGCCATAAAGATTCCGACGCCAGTGACAATTACTACTGGCGGGTCTGCAACACTGTCGCGACAGGCTCTATGCTAAGTACGACCTATACAGAATGCTCTTAATTCTCCCATCAATCTTAGGATGTGGGTCCTATCATCCGTCCTTCCTTACAGATGGGGAAATTGAGGCCCAAGCCCCCCCCCCCCCAAACAGTGACAGGTCAGGTAGGACCTGACCCCAGGAGGTCTGGCTGCAGGGGCTTGGTTCCAATTCGATCCATCTTGCCTGAGTCCCAGGGTTGACACCATCCCTGTGCACACTGGAGTCTTCCAGGGGACATAAGAGAAGTTTCAGGGTCCCAACCCATAGGCAGATCCAGCTGGCCCAAGTGACTCATCTAGGCAGCCAGGCCTGAGAGCCACCTTCTCTCTCATGAAAAGCCCATTTTATGGAGGAGGAAGTGGCTCCGGAAGGTCAGGATGGGCGCACTAACCCACAGGCAACGACAGCAGAGAAGGGCGGTCCAGGCTCTTCCCACTCACCTCAGGCCTCCTGCCCTGGGTTTCCAGTGCTCAGAGACTCCACTATGGCCCTGCTGTGTGTCGTGACCTTGACTTTCTCACCTGTGAAATGGGCCATACTCAAGAGGATTTGAAGAAATGACGATGTGAAGACTCAGGCTCAGCAGTGGATAAGTAGCTGCTAAGTCAGATGATGGTAAAGGCAGCTGGAAGTTTCCAGAGGGAGCTGACCCCTCCAGACCCCTCCAGGCAATGCCAGGTCACGCCCCTGGAATGCTAAGCCTTGGTAGCCTGTGGGCCTTTTAGATGGACAGCGGAGGAGGTTCTGTCCTGTGGGGGCCAGGCCCAGCCATGGCGGAAAGCTCAGGGCATGGAGTAGGGGGTGCTGGTGGAGACTGGGGGGCTGGTGGGGGTGCCTAGGGGCTGTGGGGCTGCTGTGGGGCTGTTGGAGAGCTCCAGAGGGGGCTGGTGAGCCTCAAAGAGAAGCTGCAGAGGGTGGGGGGTAGTGGTTCAGGCAGGGCAGGTCCCTGGGAGCAGTACAAGGCTGAAGGCCCAGGGACGAGGCAAGAGGAAACAGCGGCATTTGGGGGGCCGTGGGAGGGAGCTGGGCAGAGACCGTCAAGGGGCGGGTCTGGCCACACAGCTGGAGGCAGAGCCCAGGCACACGGGTTCTGAGAGCCACGGGACATTCTGAGCCCCCTCCCCCGCCCAGACATGGGACTGGAAAGGGGAGGGAGGGTGGGAGTGTAGTTCGATCGAGGCCCCCCGCCCAGTGCTCGGTTTGGGCAGAGAACTAGGGGAGCGGGACTCTCACTCTACAAGGAACCTGCGGCCACAGAGGCATCCTGGAGGCTGGGCGCTCTGCCCAGAGGCTCAGGACAGACTGCAGACGCCAGTTCCCTTGACCCACCTGGGCTGGGGAGAGGAACGGGCTCAGTATCCCTACCTCCCTGAGCCTGTCACTTCCTCCCCTGAGCCTCAGCTTCCTCTTCTGCTAAATCGGAAGACCCCTCAGCTCCAGACTGCTCAAGGACTGAGGAGGAGCTGAGGCAAAGCGAGGGCTGGCCCAACTCCATTCCATTCCCCTCCTGCTATGGAGAGCGGAACTTTGCAGGGCATTTACCCCAGGCAGTGGGCATAGGCGTGTTGTTTTCTCTGCAGGAAGACAGGCTCCCAAGTACTGAGGGAGAAACTCAGGGGGTCCTTTTCCTTGGATGGGCCCAGAGGACATGGCTAGCCCAGTACCTATTGCCCTTGGCCACCTCTAGGCCCCGGGGGAGGAACGAAGGGCACCTTCACCCACCTACCACTGTCGGGGTTCCAGTCTCACCTCCTGGGGCTGGGCCCACAGGCCTCCTCCGACCAGGTCAGGAGGGGAAGCATTGTGCCAGAAGGTGCAGAGGAAGCCAGCAGGGGTGAGGCCGGGCGTCCAGGCACTCAGGTCCACCAAGCAGTCCCCAAGAGAGGTCCCGGGGGCTCTGGCCTGTGTGAGACCCTCTGGGGGCCCCAGCACCTTTGTTGGGAGTAGACTAGACCACATGGGCCCCAGGGCCCTGACCCTGTCAGATCGAGCTCTCAAAACCCCGTCAGTAATCCCAACCTCACACCGCACCCAGGAACGTGGCCTTGCACATAACACAGGGAACTGGCTTCTACTAACATAGAGCCCTCCTGGTAACCTGGGCAGCCTTCTCCCGAGACGGCACCATCTGGGCACCTTCAAGGGAAGCTTCCGGAGCTGCACTAGCCCTTAGACCAGTCTCGATATTGGTCTCATTTTACAGATGAGCAAACTGAGGCCAGAGCGCTCTGGCCTGGTCCGGCCATTCATTCATGCAGTCAACACATATTTATTTGAGCATCGGCTCTGTGCCAGGCCAGGGCGGCTCGGAGACGAATCATACACAGACCTGGCCCACGAGGCACTCACAGCCTGGCAGGGCAGCTGGTCACATCAAAGGACACTCACAATACAGTGTGGTCAGTGTGGTGTTAGAGGTAGCACAGGTGACCAAGGGAGCACAGAGGAGGGGCCCCTGGCCCCGCCGGGGGCGGCAGGGAGGGCTTCCTGGAAGAGGTGACACCTGAAGAGGGTTTTAGGAAGTGAGCAAGAGTTAGGGTGTGTGGCAGGGGGAGTGGCCTGTGCGGGGAGGTGGGGGTAAGAGATAGCACATCTGGGGCGCAGCTGGGAGTTAGGTTGGGGGGGGGGGGAGGGGGCGGTCCAGGAAGGGCGTGGAGTTAGCACTGGACGGGGAGCTTAAGGGGGAAGGGGAGGGGGGAGGAGGAAAGCAGGTGGTGATTGGCAGGGGGGCCCGCTGGGAGCCAGCGTGGAGGGTGCCCCTGAGGAAGGGGACAGGAGAACAGGGTGGATGGCAGCGGGGTTGCAGAGGAGTGTGGGTGCGGCCCTTGCCAGAGGAGTCCCATCCACCCCAGGCCCGCTCAGCAGGGTGGCGGGGGTGCGGGCTGCCAGCCCCGGGGCCGCAGAGTGCACAGCACAGGGTCGAGCGGCTTGAGCGTGGCCTGCTCCTGCAGCCCGTATCGCTGTCCAGGCACCAGCCGGAACTCGAGCCTCTGCAGCAGCTTGGCCATGACCACCTTCACCTCCATCTGCGTGCAGAGGTGGGGAGGGGCGGGAGGCACGCGGCCGGAAGGCAGCCGGTGGGCGGGGCCCCGGCTGGCCCGGCCCTCCCTCACCCCGGCGGGCGCCCCGCCCCCGGGTCCCCGAGCCCGGCTCTGCCAGGCCTCCTGGCCCCAGGGTGAGACCCCACCCAGCCCTGGCCTCCTACCTGAGCAAACTGCTGTCCGATGCAGGAGCGGGGGCCCAGAGAGAAGGGGAAGTAGGTGAACCTCGGCCTGCGGGGAGAGGGCTGTCAGGAGGAGGCGGCCCCGTGACAGTCCTGCCCCGGCGGGTGACAAACCCATCCCTTGCGGATGCATGGCTTGGGGCCACGATTGGATTTTGCACCCACTGAACACATCCAGGGCTGGCTCTGTCGAGCTCTGCGTCAGCATTTTGTCATTTTATCCTCCTCTGGCGCTTTCCAGAAGGGGCTGTTATTATCCCCAGTTCACAGCTGGAGGGACTGACGCTCGGAGAGCCAAAGCACCCCCCCCCCCCCCCCCCCGGCTTCTCTGCCACTTCTATACTCGGCCGTCACACGTCCAGTTCTGGGCAGAGGCTAGGTCTGGATGCAGGTGGTCGGTCCCTGGGGCGTGGCTCCCCCCCACCCACGTCCCACTGTAGTTTAAGGCATTTGCCCCCAAAGCAGCCTTCAGGGGGAGCCATCAGTGTTCCCATTTCTCAGGACCATCAAGGCAGGGGGAGGTGCAGCCCCTGGCCCGAGTCCCAGAGCTTCCCAATATAAGGGACTGGTTATAAGTCTGGGTGTTAAAACCAGTCTGAGCTGGGCTCAAACCCCAGCTCTGCAGCTACTGGCTGTGCATCTTTGGGCAAGTTACCTTACCTCTCTGAGCTGTGATTTCCTCCCCACAAAAGGGGGCGGAGTGGGGATGGCAACTTCCTCACAGTGATCTGGAAGGCCATGTGGGCTCAGGGGTCATAGGCAGTCCAGCCCGCAGGTCACTGGGACCATCCTTCTCCCACCAGGCCTCCACTCGCACACAGCTTGAAGAGGGACTTACTTCGGTGCTTTGGGGCTGAAGCGATCGGGGTTGAAAGTCAGTGGGTCCTCAAAGTATGTGTCCATACGCCCCATGACGTAGGTGCTGAACTGCAGGGGGAGGAACTGCTTGTCTCTGGTTCCAAGGATAGGCACCCTCACACCTCCCTGATCCACTGTGGTCACCCAATGGGGCGACCAGGAGCAGAGTGGCCCCCCTCTACTCCACCCACCCATCTGGGCCAGTGTGGGATTCCACTGGCTCCTGGCAAGTGTCCAAGACAAGGGAAGGGACAGCCCAGTGTGCCAACAAGGACCAGCTGGGTGTGTACCTCATCCTATGCTTGGTCCCGTGCTACAGGGGGCCTACAGTTATCCCTATTTTACAGATGGGAAAGCTGAGGCTCAGAGAGAGGTTCGTGGCTTGCCTGAAGTCACTGGGCAAGTAAGTGGCAAAACAGATTCAAACTCAGGTCTGCTTCGAGAGCATCTTCCTCAAGATCTCTAAAAGCTGTCATTCAAAGTTCCTTTTCAGCACAAGGTTGTTTCTGCGGCGGGGTTGGGGGGGGGGGGAAGAGGGGGGAGGGAAAGGAGCTGCAGGCCCCACTGGCCTTATGATACACACCAAGTTGCCTCCCGACTGAGGGCAGTGTTCTGTGCCCCTGGCCTCTGTGGGCCATACGTGCCCCCTATAACTGGTGCCCTGGGTGCCGACCCCGGTCTCATTACTCCTGCACCAAAGAGTTCCCTGAGCCCACTCTGCCGCTGGTTCTCTGGGCTGAGAGTACAGGGCAGCCAGAGCAGAGGGAGGGCCCGGAACCGTGGGAGCATGATAAGGTGGAGAGGTGTCCGAGGTCAGCAAAGGGCACCTACTGTGTGCCAGGGATATTTACCAGACATGTGATGACCATTGTTCTTCAACTCGTCCCAGTAAACTGTGACTCAGGTATCATCACCCCAGCTTATGAGGAGGGCACTGAGGCCCAGAGGTGACCCAGCCTGCCAGAGCGGGATGGGATTGGAGCTGGGATCTGCCCACTCAAGGCCCACATGGCCACCTGCCTGCTCAGCCAGATAGAAAGGCATTCTAAACCACCACCTGGGTCATTCAGGCAGGTGGTATTGGTGCTGGGGTGTTTAAAAAAAAAAAAAAAGAGCAGATACACAGAATAAAGACCCACATATCATGAAGCTTTGATACACGCTGGAGAAGGCGTGGCCGAGCCCTGGGAAAGCCAGGGCTTCGAGGGGGGAGAGGGCTGCCCAAATAGATAGAACCAGAACATGTTGTTTTCCTCTGTAAAAGTAAAAATCAGGTCGTGGGGAAGGGTGAATTTTGTCCCCCTAAAATCCTTATCTTAAAGTCTTAGCCACAGAATGTGACTATTTGGAGATAGTCTCTTTAAAGCAACAATTGGGGCACCTGGAAGGCTCAGTGGGTTAAGCATCCAACTTCAGTTCAGGTCATGATCTCATGTTTCATGAGGTCGAGCCCTGTGGCTGGCTCTGTGCTGACAGCTCAGAGCCTGGAGTCTGCTTCAGATTCTGTGTGTGTGTGTCTCTCTCTCTCAAAAAAAAAAATTTTTTTTTAATTTTTAAAAAAATAAAAAAGTGGCAAGTTATAATGAAGTCATTGGGGTGGACCCTACTCCAGGATGACTGGTGTCCTTATGAGAAGAGGAGATTAGGACACAGACACGCACAGAGGAGATACCCTGTGAGGACAGGCAAGAAGACGGCCATCTACAAGCCAAGGAGAGGGGCCTCAGGAGAAATCAGCCTTGCAGACACCTTGATCTTGGACTCCCAGCCTCCAGGACTGTGAGACAGTACATTCCCACTGCGAAGCGCCCCCTTCTGTGGTGCTTTGTAATAGCAACCCCAGAAAACGAATACAGATCCCTACCTCACGCTATACACAAATTCAGTTCCACGTAGATAGGGACTTAACTTGAAAAAGAAAATTGTGATATTGCCAGAAGGTGATGTAAGTGACTATGCTGAGCTCATGATGGAGTGGGGGCGGGGTTCCCTAAGACAAAACAAGAGAACAGACTCCTGAAAAATTAAGAACTTTGGATCATGGAAAACACTTTAACAAAGAGAGGCCACAAGTCTAAAGATGACATTTGCAACACGCATACCTGACAAAGGATTAATATATGAGTTTTTACAGAGAGGGGGGCACCGGGGAGACTCAGCCGGTTAAGCGTCCGACTTCGGCTCAGGTCACGATCTCATGATTCATGAGTTTGAGCCCCGCATCAGGCTCCGTGCTGACAGCTTGGAGCCTGGAGCCTGCTTTGGATTCTATGTCTCCCTCTCTCTTTCTCTGCCCCTCCCCCACTTGCACTGTCTCTCTCAGAAATAGATAAACATTAAAAAAATTTGTTTAAATGAACTTTTACAGAGAGCTCTGCACAGCGTTGAGATAACAGCACCGCAAGCCTCACTAGTAACCAGGAAACTGCAAATCAAGACCACAGGGAAACACCTTCCTTGCACTTATTTGATTGGCAAAACCAAGCAGCCGGACCACAGTCGGCGTCGGGGAGGATAAGGAACAGAGCTAGTGGGCGTCTGGGTTGGCATGAGTGTTCTGGAAAACACTTTGGTGCTGGTTTACCGAGTCGAATGTTGAGATGCCCCACAACACAGCCCTCCCGCCCCCGTGTGCACAGTGCGTCTGCCACACGGGCAGGAGTGGCAGCCGTGGTGCCCGGGAGAGCAGGGAATCGGGCAGCCCCCAGAGATGCTTGCTGACCCAGAATGGATAACGGGGTGGCAGTCTACACACGGCAGAGAAGTGAGGGCCCGCCGTCCCAAAGCAATCCCAGGACATATTATCATGTGGATGGACACATGTCCACACACACACACACACACACACACGGAAAGGCGAGAGGTTAGTAAGCACAAAATTCAGGACAGTGGTTGCTTCCGGAGAAGCAGGACGGTGACAGAGTTCTAGTTTGGGGGTGGGTTTCTGAGAGGTCATGGTGCATGAAGGGACACCTGATGAGGGAACAAATGAGTGAGCGTGTAAACGGCAAAAAAGGAGAGGTGGGGGAGAATAGTCAACCTCCGTGGGGGGAGGCGGGAGAGGGGTCAGCTGTGAAACGGGGCACTGCCTGCCGGCTGTGTGACCTCAGGAAAGTGACCCAACCTCTCTGAGCCTCAGCACCCTCAGATGTACACAGGGCGCCTCCCTTCCAGAATCGTCTGCTGTAACCTCACACTGGATAGGGTGAAAAGGAAGAAAGTCCTCACGCGGTTACGGTGAAGCTCATGACAGACCCCAGTGGCGACAACGGGGCCACGGATGTCCCGACCTCAGGGCTTGGCCACCCCGGGGGAGGGCAGAGAGGGCCCGTACGCACCAGGAGCGGGGTGTTGCCGGGGACTCGGACCCCGTCGATCAAGGTCTCCTCCTCCAGCAGGCGAAAGGTGCCCCACGCTGGCGGGTACAGCCTCAGCGACTCTTTGAGAACCTACAGAAGCCACGTGGGGAGATGAGGAGAGACGTCAGAGACCCCACAGAACGTGCTGGCGGCGTGCCCCAGACCCACCCTCGTCTCCCGCTCGCAGTGCTGACTGCGCACCCACGTCCAGGACTGGGTCCCAGACCCCCTGCAAAGTTAGCCTCATGTTCTTGTCCAACCCCTGCTGTCGCGGAAGGAGGAACTGAGGCCCCAAAGGAGAAGGAGGTTCCGGGCTCTGGCCGAACTACAGCACCAGAGCCCGGTCCCGCCCCAGCGACTCTGATGTCATCGGTCTGGGGCAGGTGCTCACGGGACTGATTTTCAGTCTCCAGGGACGTCCTCACGGGCGGTGAAGTTAGAGAACACCCACAGGAAATGGTTCAGGGGGGCAGCAGGCCTGGCTTGACGAACCACCCACACGTGCCCAGAAGCTTCTCTCCTGCCCCCACACCTGGGACAGATACTGCAGCCTCCCCAGGTCGTCACAGTCAAGGTGCCTCTTAGAACCGATGACCTCGTCCACCTCGGCCTGCAGCCTGTCGGGTCAGACAAAGACAACCTCGTCCCCAAGGAGCGACTGCCCCCTATTAGTCTTTAGAAGGAGGAAGGGAAGGAAGCGCGAAGAGAGCGGCCCGGAGCTCCCCTCCCCCGCCAACCCTCCTCCCACGGCCCCCCTGCTTCATCGTTGAAGACATCCAGAAACCATCACGTCCAAAGCAAGATGCCCAAGCAGTTGGGAATTCTGTTCCAGGGCCTTACAGTCTCCCCCCTTCCCTGTTCGCCGCTCGGAACCGGCCGCAGGCAATAAATGCACAGAACAAGGTCTTTGCACCGCAGCCTGGTTCACGGCAGCCAACAGCCGGAAACAGAATGAGCCTCGCGGGGACGCCGGCTGAGTGAGCCTTAAGATGTGCGCGGTGAGGCTCGGACGCAGGCCTGAGAGTGGATTCGGACCACCTCACGCCCGTTCGGAAGGCTGTAATGCAGAGGCAGAAAGCCACAGGTGTTGGCAAGGATGTGCAGAAACCATCGCCCTCGTGTCCCCACGGTGGCAATGTAAAACGGTGTGCAGAAACCGAAATGGGGAATTACCATGCGCTCCAGCAATTTCTCTGGAGGTCTATACGCCCCCACAGCGAAAGTAGGCTCTCGCAGATACTAGCACACCCAAGTTCGTGGCAGCGTTATTCACAGGAGTCAAAGGGTGGAAGCCACCCGAGCGACCCTCAACAGCCGCGTCGGGGAACAAAACGTGGGGCATCCGGACGACGGACCGCTATGCAGCCTTAACAAGGAAGGAAGTTCTGACACCTGCTGGATGAACCTTCGAGACATTACGCTAAGTGACACAAGCCAGACGGAAAGGTCAGTTACCGAATGATTCCAATTATATGAGGTCCCTCGAGGAGTTAAATCCGGAGAGACAGAGAGGAGTATGGCGGGGGGGGGGGGGTGTCCCCAGGGGTGGGGGGGCTGGTGTTTCACGGGGACAGTTTCAGTTGGCAGTGATGGGAGGTTCTGGGATGGGGGTGGCGATGACTGCAGAGCAGCGTGAAGGTGCGTGATGCCACCGAACTGTGCGCTTAAAAATGGCCAGAAGAGGGGCGCCTGGGTGGCTCAGTCGGTTGGGCGGCCGACTTCGGCTCAGGTCGTGATCTCACGGTCCGTGAGTTCGAGCCCCACGTCGGGCTCCGTGCGGACAGCTCGCGGCCTGGAGCCTGCTTTGGATCTGTCTCCCTCTCTCTCTGCCCCTTCCTACTTGCAGTCTCTTTCAAAAATAAACAAACATTAAAAATAATTTCTTAAATGATCAGAATAGGGGCGCCTGGGTGACGCAGTCGGTTCAGCGTCTGACTCTCGATTTCGGCTCACGTCATGATCTCACGAACCGTCAGATGGAGGCCGCGTCGGGCTCTGTGCTGACCGTGCGGAACCTACTTGAGATTCTCTCTCCTTCTCTGCTCCTCCCTCTCTCTTTCTCTCCCTCTCTCTCTCGAAATAAATCAATAAACTTTGTTAAAAAATAAGATAAAAGGTGAGGGGACACATGACCTTACAAAAAATTATTGGGGTCGTCAGGCAAAAATGTTTTTAAAAAATGGTCAAAATGGCAAGTTTTGTGGGGCGCCTGGATGGCTCAGTCGGTTGAGCGTCCGACTTCGGCGCAGGTCACGATCTCGCGGTCCGTGAGTTCGAGCCCCGCGTCGGGCTCTGTGCTGACAGCTCGGAGCCTGGAACCTGTTTCGGATTCTGTGTCTCCCTCTCTCTCTGACCCTCCCCTGTTCATGCTCTGTCTCTCTCTGTCTCAAAAATAAATAAACATTAAAAAAAATTTTTTTTAAATAAAAAAAATAAAAATGGCCAGAAGAGGGGCACCTGGGTGGCTCAGTCGGTTGGGTGGCCGACTTCGGCTCAGTTCACGATCTCGCGGTCCGTGAGTTTGAGCCCCGCGTCGGGCTCTGTGCTGACAGCTCGGAGCCTGGAACCTGTTTCGGATTCTGTGTCTCTCTCTCTCTGACCCTCCCCCGTTCATGCTCTGTCTCTGTCTCAAAAATAAATAAACGTTAAAAAAAAAAAAATTTTTAAATGGCAAGTTTTGTGTGTGTGTGTGTGTGTGTGGACAATATAAAAAAAAGAGTGGGCTGGGACAAGAGGCGATGTGATAAAATACAGTGAAATTCAGTGGTTGATCATGAACTGCCTCCCGGGGGTGGGGCCCTGTGGTGGAATTATTACTACATTATTATTACTATTATTTCAACTTTTCGGCTTTTTCCAAACTTTGGTAATGACCACCTTACTGTAATATATCTATTTAAAACCCCAGTCAACTATTTTATATTCTGAAGCGACCGTTCACCTCCGCCCTTGCACGCTGCTGATTAAGAACGGTAATCAAGGCTTGCCCCCCATCCCGAGCTCCCACCCCCACGCCTGTTGGGGCTTTCCGAGTGCTTTCACTGTTTGTATTCAAGGAAACCAGTGGCCCAGCTCAAATGCCATTTCCCGGGCACCCCTCCTCTGTCTCGCCAGCTGAGGACAAGCCCTCCTACAGCACTTAGTTGGACTTCTGCTGGGTCCTCAGTGCCAGCCAGGCGCTGAACGCAGCATGGGGAGGGAAAAAGAACCACGGTCCCTCGCTTCTAGCTTCATGACCGAAATAGACTCCAAGCAAATGGTCCCAGGAGGAAATGCATTCATGGGTTGGGAGGAGCCTGGGAGGGGAAAACGCAGAATGGCTACTTTAGGGGCATGAGAAGGCTTCTGCGGGGGTGGACAGAGTTCTCCAGGAGAAAAGCAGGGAGAGGAGCGTCCGGAAGAGGGACTGGCATGTGCAAAGGGCCTGGGGTGAAGAGAAGCAGGACACATCGGAGGAGGCTCGGCCGTGGGGGGCCGGAGCAGGTTGTCTTCCAGGAATAAGACATCAAGACAATCCCTTCACCAGCTTCAGGGGGAGTCACTATCCCCACCCCCCCTAGCTTCCCCGCTCCATACCTTGCCAAGATCTCAGGCTGGCGAGACAGCTCCATCACCGTGAATGCCAGATGATTGGCAGAGGTCTCATGGCCTGCGGGAAAGGAGAGTGGGGCTCCACACGGGACTGCGGGGCTGCTGCTGGCCCAGCCCACCCGCCTCTGAGCCCCTGAGCCCGTGGTGGCAGTTCAGGCCCTCACTTCTGCGCCCTGCAGCTGAGCCGGGTATACAGAGATGAAGGAGACAGGCTGCCCCCGTCCACGTCCCCTGTGCCAGCCAGTGTCGTCCAATAAACAGCATTTGCCCGCACGCATCCGGATTTCACACTCCTTCCTTCAACCATCCTTGAGCTTTGCCTGGCCTGGAGGGGTATTCAACCCATTTTGTAGAAGACAAAACTGAGGCTGAGAGTCGAGTCTCTTAGCCACAGGATAGGACCTGGGGCTCAAGTCCAGCCCACGGCCGCTGTTGTCCCCAGGCGGTGGGCGCCACCCTTGAGGCCTGGAGAGGTTGTGCTTGTAGCTTCGAGGAATAGAGCAGTGGGTGGCTTCCCCTGAGAGGGCAGGGGGTGTGCAGGAGCGGGAAGGCCACTCCTGAGTTCTGGCAGCATCCGGTCAAGTCCAAGCCCCCCGGCTGGCCCGGGAGGGGACCACCTGAGTTTCGTGCATTTCCTCTGAAGGGGTAGGTGGTTTTACCAGGTGGCACCCACCGCCAGCCAAGGGGCCCGGGGCCTCCTGGGCTCGAGAGCAGGGCCTACACCTTTCAGTAAGTGGGTGCTGGGAAGTGAGGCTGCCTGCCGTCCCGCACTGCTCCCCACGGTGTCTGGATGCAAGGTGCGGGGGTGGGCCGGGAGGTTAGAGGGAGATCATTAAACCCTCATTGGAGCGCTGGAGGGAAGTCTGGGGAGCACCTTCCAGGCCCCCATTTTAGAGATGAGGAAACTGAGGCCCAGGCCACAGAGCCGGCCTGTGGAGAAGCCACATCCCAGGAGGAACACCTGGGTTCCTGGCTTGCAGGATGAGGCCAGCCATTGTCCGTTCAGCAAGCATTTTGCCAAGTGCAGGGAACAGTGCCCTGAAGTCCTGCTCCAACTCGGACATCGCTCTGGGGCTCCCGGGGTATCTGTGCACACAGTGCTCCACACTGGGAGGGCCCTCTTCCACCCCCAATCCCCGCTCAGGACAGCCTTCCTCCTCTTTCATCTTGCAGGGGTGCATGCACCCGCCTCCGAAAATCCACTGGCCAGCAAAATCCCCAATTCATTCTGTCTGTCCACCTCCACCCTCAGACCATGAACTGTCCCTCGTCTTGTCCGCCCGCCTCTGTCTTTTGTGCCCAGCGTTCGTGCATTTGTTCACTCATTTCATCCGCTCTGTACGCATCCGTGCTGCACCGGACCCCGCGAACACACAGGGAGCAGGGCATAACCCCTGGCTTACACCGAGCATGCAACCCGGTGAGGAAAGTGAACCTTCTAGAGTCGCCACAGATAAGTCCGTGGAGTAACCCTGTGAGTCCTGGGGGCAGAGAAGAGCTCTGGGCACCATGCAGAGCTCCGAACTGGGAGCCCGATGCAGTTGGGCAATCACTGAGGGCTTCCCGGAGGAGGAGGCACTCAAGGGATCGCCGAAGGAGGAGTTTTCTAGATAAAGAAAGATGCTCAACAAATAGCTCACGAGCAAAGGAATGAAGTTGCTTGGGGTGTCTTTTTGCGCTGGTCTAACAAAGGCCTCTGCCCCACAAATTCTGAGCGGGATGGAGCCTTGAGTGCACACGGTCAACCTCTCCTGAGCCCCAAAAGGCAGTGTCACGACCCGTCACAGTTGCCACCTGCGTTGCCAGGTCAGCGGCCGCCGAGGGGGCCTCCTGGACCTCCTTGAGCAGAGAGAGGCCTTCTGTTCCTCTATCCCAGCCCCTCCATTCTGCGGCAGAACTTTGCTGCTCAGACAGCCCGAGAACTCTCCCAGAGTCAGAGTTTAGGGGATGCCTGGTTCCCACCGTTTCTGCAAAGCCCCGAGCCCCCGGCCGCCACTGGAGCTACCAACCAGCAATGAAGAAGGTGACGAAGTTGTCCAGCAGGATCTCATCGTCCTGGGCCCCCTCTTCAGCTGGAAGACAAGGAGGGTGTCAGGGTGACACTGACACCCCTCGGCCCCTTTCCCCATAGCTCAGCAGAGAACCAAATGCCCTTCTCCCCAGAAGCCAGACCTGGAGTCAGGGGTGATCAGTCACCCTGACGGGTGGCACCCTGATGCCCGGCCCTCCCAAGGCCCCTGCGGGCGCCCTCGAACCTTTGAGGATCTGTGTGAGGATGTCGGCGGGGACGTCCTCCCCCCGCTTCAGGGCCTCCCGGCGGCGCTGGACCCAGTCCTTGCCAACCTGGCGCAGGAAGCGAACGCTTTCCCGGATCTCTCGGAGTTTCTTCCACTTCCCTGGCATGAACTGAACGAGAGAGCTCCCGCTCAGGGCGCCAACCGAGCACGCGCGTCTCCCTCTCCCGCTCCCCCAGCTCCGAAACGACTTTAGAGACCCACCGCAGCACTGGCAAGCTGGGAGGTGGGAAGATTGTGAGAAAATTCTAGAAAAGATAAAGCAGCCAAGGAGACTAGACCAAGGTGGCAGGCTGGGCCTAAGCATCGACTTTCCCTTCCTGCTCCAAATCCCTAGATAGGATGGGAAAGATGCCTTGAAAGATCCACATCGCACTGGAAAGTAAGAAGGGAGCCCTGAATGGGGCAGTGGCTAGGACCGCGTGGAAGGAGGAAGCCACGGCCAGAGGGAATCAACTGCTGAAAAAGATGGAGTGGCATCAGAGGGCTCCAAGCTCAGAGGCTGAAGTCCCAGGGAACAGGAAAGGGCCCTGGGCATCTGTCTGGGAATCCATTCGAGTACCACCTTTCCCCCTCCTCCCTCCTTCATGCCGGGAACAAGGAAGTGATGGCTGGAGCTGCCGCAGCCATCTTATAACAATGAGGTGATGTGCTGGGGACAGTGGAACAGAAAGCTAGAAAATTCCACAAACATCTGACATTGTGGCGCTATCGCAGCCGTCCTGGATTGCCTGCCTCAGGGTCATTTTATGTGAGAGAAAGACGGACCCCTGATTTACTCAAACCACCTTGAGTTTGAGTCTCTCCTTGCGGCGATCTACGCAGATCCTAACTGATGCGGAAGTCACTTGGGTCACACCGGAACTCCAAACCCATTCTGGAAAAAGGTCCCTGGAGGAGGTGCTCTGGCAAATTAGCACAGAGCTATGGTGGCTGGTCCTCGGAGGGGGTGTGGAGATGTTACCTTCGCCAGAGTGTTTCGAGATGCAGTGATGCCCTCCAGGATCAGTTTCACCTTCCGGGACAGAGGCTTCTGGGCGCCCAGCAGCATGCCTGTCTCCATCCCAAAAGCTGCCTGGGGGAGAGAGGGGGCTGAGGTCATCCCTGGGGGGGGTGGGAAGACTGGAAGACCCAGCACGGAGCCTGGGGCCGTTCAGCTAGAGACCCAGGCAGCATGGGCCCTGACCCACGACGACTCCAACCCCGTGGGATGCAGTGACGACTACGAGCACACAGTAGCCACCCCACCACCCTTGGCTTCCTCCCACGACAAAATGCATTTGCCCTGAAATGCAGCCTTCCTTGGTGGCCCCTCTGCGCCCAGCTTCCCAGTGAGCTGTAGAGCGACAATGACTCACTGTGCCTGCACTCCAGCTGCCGGGGCTGCCTAACCGTGCTGGGGGTCCCTGGGCCACCGCTGAGCCTGCCAGGTGCAGAGCCAAGCCAGACCCAGGGCAGGCACGGAGGGGGAGGTAGGCTTCGAGCCGGGAGCCAGGCAGCCCTGAGACCCAAACCTGCTCCTGCCACTGACCAGACACAGGCCGGTCGCCACACCTTTCGGCGTCCGGTGTCTAGAGAGTGCATTCGTTGCTGTGGTCTCGAATGTTCGAGGAGACAGGGGGCTCCCCACCCAGAGAAGGGGCCGATGCTGGGGGAGCAGGCGGGAGGGCGAGCGCAAGGAAAGGGAAGACAGAGGGAGGAGCAGTGGTGGGCCCCGGGTGGCACCGCCCCCTCCCGGGGCCCGCCGTGCTCCGGTCACCTTGGCCAGGATGTCCATGGTGGTGCAGGTCAGCATGTCCTGCATGGACACCGGGGTCTGCCCATCCGCCTTGGCCTCCAGAATCTCCACCAGCTGCTCTGCCTTCTCGTTGAACGTTTCCATCAAGCTGACCAGGGAGCTGGGGAAACAGCACAGCTGTCAGGGGCCTCCAGGACCAGCCCGGTTATCCCGCGGCCCCTCTACGTGGGGGGACCAGTGGGCAGAGTGGAGGTGGCCGTCCCTTGAGGCCTGGCTCCCAGGTTGGGGTTGCAGTCATCAAACCAAGCCCTGGGGCTTCGCCATCCCCCTCAGGACGAACGCTGTCCCTTTGCCTTTGCCTGGATGGTTCCACGGGTCGTTTGCCACGGGGCCCCTCAACTCTGACCTCCAGTGATCGTGGCAGTGGAGGGACTGACTCCAGGCGACACAGGGCGGGAAGGGAAGAGAGGCCTCTGGGCGCCCCCTGCAGCTCAGGACGGGCTCACTGGGGTCCCAGCCGTGGACCCCTCTGCTGGCACCGCCCACTCTCCTCACCTGCCCTGTCCCGGTCGCCACCTGCAGCCTGCTTTCCCATTTCATTCCCTGTCCCTGAGCAATCACAGCCCCCAACTCTGCATGGAAATGAGTCCTCGGACCCAGAACTCCCTACCCACAGCACTCCTGGCCCGGGGACAGCTACCCCGGCTCGTCGCCCGAACACAGAGCCTAAGGAGAAGTATGGAAGGACACGCTCCAAACTCACAAGAGATGGTGACCCCGAGGAAGGGAGAGAAGGGAGGTTGTTTCTTGGTGCATTACGTGTTTCTGAACTTTTACTAAGGAAACCTGCTGCTTTTGTAATCAGAAGTGATTTTTGATGTTACCAATCTGGGTAAAGGGTAGGGGGTGTTCTTTTTCTTATTCTTTCTTTTTTTTTTTTTAATTTTTTTTTAACGTTTATTCACTTTTGAGACAGAGGGAGACAGAGCATGAACGGGGGAGGGTCAGAGAGAGAGGGAGACACAGAATCTGAAGCAGGCTCCAGGCTCTGAGCTGTCAGCACCGAGCCCGATGCAGGGCTCGAACTCATGGACCGCGAGATCATGACCTGAGCCGAAGTCAGACGCTTAACTGACTGAGCCACCCAGGCGCCCCTTTCTTTTTTTAATTGTTTTTAAGTTTATTTATTTATTTTGAGACAGAGAGCATGAGCTTGAGCAGGGGAGGGGCAGAGAGAGAATCCCAAGCAGGCTCCGTGCTGTCAGCACAGAGCCCCACACGGGACTCGATCTCACGAACCGCGAGATCATAAGCTGAGCCAAAACCAAGAGTCAGATGCTTAACTGACGGAGCCACCCAGATGCCCCTCTTTGTCCTATTCTTATTCTTGAAACTTATTCAGAAATTTGAAATGGTTTCCAAATAAGGGGTTCTTAGAGAAAATGGGAGGAAGGGGAATTTTTAATGAGGAAAGAAAATCGCTCTTCATTGCCCGTCCACCGGTCCTGCCCTGGCTCCCGGCTCCGTGGGGCCCCAGCATCCTTGCTCACTGCTGCCCAGCCCCCACCCAGCCACCTGCAGGGTTCACCCTCGGCGGCCTCTACTGAAGGCACCACTCTGCTCCAGTCCCTTGCCAACCGAAAACACTCCAAAGCACCTGTCACTCTGAACAGTGTGGGGAACATCCTTACGTGGACACAGAGGGAGTTTGTCACATTGATGGCCACCTGCAGCTCTGTCTCCTGTTACCATGGCCTTTTAGTGCCTCCGCAGCACAACGTTCCTTCCCACCTCAGGGCCTTTGCACATGCTGTCCCCTCTGCTGGGAGTCTCTGTCCTCCCACCCTCCATCCCTAGGCCCTGTTACTACTCGCACACCTGCCCGCTCTCCAGATGGATACTCGAAAGCCACTTTCCCAGGAAAATGTCTCTTAAAGCCTCAAGTAGCCCCTATACGTGCTTCCGTAGCTAGTCGACTTCTCCAGGACACTTACAGGGTTTTGCAAGTATATATTTATACGTGAGATTATTTGTGGTTGTCTTTTTTTAAAAGGTTGACTGTGTGGGTGGCGCATGGCTGACTGTCACACTAACACTGAATCTCTTGAGGACGTGACAGATATAAAATGTTGGGCCGGAGCGTTTGCAGTATGGTAAAATCCCAACCCCCTTGTTTTGTTTGTTCTGTTTTGTTTTTATTGAAATGGTTGAGACCAAGGTCTTCCAGCAAAAGTAGTAATCTAGAAAAGCAGAAACTGGCAATTTATGGTCATGATTTTATTAAGAGTATATGATGATGTTCTGCGTAGATACTGGCTGGAGAGGACACTCACCAGAGGGTTCTATTTTCTCACTGGTGAAGGCAGATTCACCAAGAACTCTACCACGTTCACAAACACGACCAAGCGGGCTCCCAGAGCTTCTTCATACAACTTTGTGAACATTGCCTTTCTAATAAAACAGCCATCTCTTAGATGATTACCTTATTGCGAGACACAAATAAAAATGTGTGGTGACATCAGCCCAACAGCGTGAACATACTTAACGCCATGGACTGTGCACATAAAAATGATCCAGACGGTACGTGTATCTTAACACAATTTAAAAATTTTTAAATAAAAACGCCTATGAAAGCTCTTAATATAACACAAAGTGCTGTTCGAATATTAAGTCCTACGTGCTGCGGATGGTTCACCAAGACAGAGATGCTGGTATTAATGTCATGACCACTGCAGGAAGTCAGCTGGTTAGAATCTATAGCCTCAAAGCTTCCTGCGGGCAGCAGCTATATCACCTTGGTTGGCTCTTGTAACCCTGGCTCTTGGCACAAGAATGTATTAATTGAAGGCCTCTTTCTAGTCTGTTCCTCCTCATTCTCACTCCTGACAACTTTCCAGTGAGGACAAGACTATCCCAATTCATTATTTCATTCATATTTTCATTCACGCTATGGACTTCCCGGAGAGCTCACAAAGGGCCAGGTGCTGTGCTGAGCGCAGGAGTCCAGGGACAGGGTGCGTCTTCTGCCTTCTGCCCACAGTCTGGTGGCGAAGGTGGGCTGAATGAGAATCATTGCAGTGGGTGTGACAGGAGCCATGCTGGAGGCATAAACTCAGCCTCAGAAGATCAGGGACCACGGCTCCCTAACAGTGACATCTTAGCTGGGTATCAAAGGAGTCACAGGAATTTTTCAGGGGAGCACACAAGGCAGAGAGAAAAGCAAGAACATAGGTAGAGATGCCAGAAAGAGCCCAGATGTCCCAAAAGATGGAGGAAAGAGGGTACAAAGGCTGGAGGGGTCTGGAGGCCAGACTGGGGGTAGGTGAAATCTGACCTTCATCTTTCATGTGATAGGGAGCCTTTGAAGGCTTCAAGATAGGAAAGTGATGTGAATTTTAGCAAGATCTCCCCAGGGGTGGTGAGGTGGATGCATTGGAGGAGGTAGGGAGGCCAGGGAGGTTGTGATGAAAGTCTACGTGATTATGTATATATAGTCAGATATAGTCAACCACAGATTATGCACTAACTAGTAACTTAATGGTGGAAAAACCTGGAGGACGCTGTCTCTGACAGGTGAGTGAAGTTAACATCTCCTGCAATGAGGCAGGTCAACAACGCAGGTCTCCTAATATGATGCCCTGAGGACACAACACCAGTTCTGTGCCATTCCTGCCAAAAAGGTATAACCTAAGACACACAAAATTGATGGACATTCTACAAAACTGACCTGTAATCTTAAAATCAGGGAAGTCAGGGAAAGGCAAAGATCTGTTCCAGAACAAAGGAGGCTTATGAAATGTGGGAACTAAGTGTAACCTGTGATCTGGGGTTGGACCTCAGACAAGGAAAAAAATAGCTATAATGACAAGGACAATGACAAGACTCGAATGCGGATTGTAGATTAGATAACTGTATTGGATTCATGTTAAATCTCCTCATTTTGATAACTGACATCCAAAATAATATCCACGTTTTTAGGAAATAAGTATTTAAGGGAAGGGATCACAATGTCTCTAACTTGCTCTCAAATGGTTTTAAAAGTACACTATATTAAAAAAATGTAAATATACACACACACACAAAGAATGATAAATATGTTTATATATGCACATCCAGAAGAAATGATAAAACAAATGGTGATTTAAACAATAAACAATAAGCGAACCTGGGTAAAAGATATACAGAAGTAGCTTAGACTGTTCTGGAAATTTTTCTGTAAATTTGAAATTATATCCAACTAAAAGATAACCTTCCTCAAAATGTTAAGCACAGAGTTCCCCTATGACCTGGCAATCCCATCCCTAGGTATGTACACACTCAAGAGAAGTGAAAACATA
The DNA here is from genome assembly GCF_024362965.1 of Panthera pardus. Taxonomy (NCBI): domain Eukaryota; kingdom Metazoa; phylum Chordata; class Mammalia; order Carnivora; family Felidae; genus Panthera; species Panthera pardus. The sequence goes on along the minus strand of NW_026526810.1, from coordinate 133,785,914 downwards.
CATCTACACAAAAGCTTGTACACAAATGTTCATGGCAGCATTATTTGAAACAGCCAAGATTGGAAACACGCAAATGTCTACCAACTGATGAATAGAGAAGCAAAATGTGGTATGTCCATACAATGGAATTTCATTTGGCAATTTAAAAAGTGAAGTTCTGAAAGAGGCTTTAGCATAGATGAACCTTGAAAACCTCTCTGAGTGAGAGAAGCCAGACACAAAAGAAATGTCGTATGAGTCCATTTACAAGAAATGTCTGGAATACGAAAATCCATAGAAATGAAAAATAAATTAATGGTTGCCCAGGGCTGAGCCCATTGAGGGGACATGGGGAGTGCCTGCTTTTTGGAGTGATGAACATGTTCTAAATTTGACTGTGGTGATGGTTGTTCCATTTTGTGGATAAGTAGGTAAAATATATGTTATAAAAGCCAGATCTCAATAAAAGTTATTTAGGGGCACCTGTGTGGCTCAGTCAGTTGAACATCTGATTTTGGCTCAGGTCACGATCTTGCAGTTTGTGAGTTTGAGGCCCATATGGGGGCTGTGTCAGCGGGGAGCCCACTTCAGATCCTCTGTCTCCCTCACTCTCTGCCCCTCCCCCACTCATATCATACTCTCTCTCTCTCAAAAATAAATAAATAAATAAATAAATAAATAAATAAATAAATAGTTATTTAAAAAATGAAATGTTACTAACAATGAGAACGCTAATAAGGAAAATAAAAAGCCAGAGGAGGAGTGATGAGGTCTGAGCAGGGAAGTTCTTGGGGGGAAAAAGACCCCATCCCCAGGCATCAGTGTTACTCAGCCCTTGATGGCTAGCCCCTTGTCCCCCCAGCAGCCCGCCTGGCTCTCCCCTCTACCTTCAGCCTGGGCGAGGCCCCCTCCGGTGAAGACCTCTCTCTTCCCAAGACCCGCCATCTTGGATACACTCACCTGCGGCTGAAGGCCAAGTCCATGACCCTGCGTTGCTTGTGCCAGCGCTCATAGTCACATTCTGACACCAAACCTTGGCCAAACAGTCTGGGGGAGACAAATGCTTGATGTGAGAAACAGGAAGGGACAGGGGGACCGATGGCTTGACGGGGACAGGGTCAGCTTTGGGGATGATGGAAATATTCCGGAACTACACAGTGGTGATGGTTACACCACACTGTGAATGGACCAAATGCCACTGAAGTGTAACTCCAATGCGGTTAAAATGAAGAATTTTGTGAATTTTACCAAAAATAAAAAATAAAAGAAATACAAAAGAAATGGGGGTGATCATGTGCACCAACCTTGCAACCCCCACACTCCCGCCTGCTAGCCACAGGGGAAAGAGGAGAAGGGAGGTGATAATGACGAGAGCAGCAGCCACCATTTATGGGGCACCTGTGGTGTGACTGATACCCAGGGCCTTGGTCTTCATGCTACACCCAATGCCCTGGGCCCCATGGGCTGTCTGCTTGCAGCCAGAGGCATTCCTGGCCTCTCCCCCAGCCCCTCCACATGCCTTACCTCTCACCAAACACGGTCTGGATTGCGTGGTACATCTTGGAGTCCTTGTTGTACTTGGTTGACATCAGGAACTTCTAAACATCCCCAAAAAGCCAACGTGAGCTCATGTACCCATGAGACGAAGCAAAGGATTCAGCAGTTTTCTGGACTCTTGTGAAACACGCCCCAACAATCACCACTGACTGGGTGCCAGCTGTGGTGTGAACACCTCATTCCGTGCAATCCCACCTAACCTTCCAGAAGGCCTGTCTTCAAGCAATAGCATCTTGCTTGGGGGTGAGGAAAGTGGGGCAGAGAGGGGTGAAGTGATATTCCTGTGGCCACTCAGCTGGAGTGGCATTGTGGGGGGTCCTCACTTCCATGCCCATGTACAGATCTTGTACCGCACCACCTTCTAAAGCAGTGAGAACAAAAAAATGCAGGTGCTGCTCTGAAACCAGAATAGGGAAGGGGAGAAGCCCAGAGGGAGGGCTTCTGGGACACAGGAGAGACACTTGGCACAGGTTCAGGGGTTGTTAGTGCCAACCCAGCCATGGAAGCCAAGGAAGGCTTCCTGGAGGAAGGACCAACTTGCTTCGCCACAAGGTGGATGGTAGCAATAATAACATTAGCTGACAGCTCTTGAGCCAGCATAGCCCAGGGGTTAACAGCTCAGGCCGTGGAGTCAGCTGGCTTGAATTTGGATCCGGGCTCACCATCTTGGCTTTGCCCTGGACTCACTTCATGACCACAGGCAAGTTACTCTGGGGAGGTTGCTGCAAAGGGTAAATTTGTTCTACATGAAAAGTGCTGAGAAAAGTGCCTGGCACACAGCACGTGCCCCGTAAATGTCAGGTGCACAACAGCACCCGTAGCTCATTTAGTGCTCGGTCAATCCTAAGATGTGGGTGCTGTGTTTATGCTCATCTTACATATGATGGAGAAACTGAGATTTAAAACTAGCCCAAGGTCACACACACGGTGAATGGTGGAAATAGGATTTGAATCCCAGCAATTTGCCATGGCAGAGAGGGAAGAGAAGGCTGTGATCCAGGCAGGGGAAGCCCAGGCCACTTGCTGCATTCAGGCAGAATGAGAGGTAGGGAGGGGCATGAGTGGGGGCTGGATCCCAGAGGCCTGCCTTCTGGCCCCCTGAGCTTCATCCTGTGGGCACTGGGAACCAGGAAGATGGTATCTCCACTGTACATTAATCCAGGGGCTTCTGGTATCTGGGAGCTTAGCTCAGGGATCTAATATTAATTTTTCAGCTAAAAGGTACCCCCCAAAATGGCTGACCTTGGGGCATGAGCCACAACCTGAGAACCCCACCCCCACCCAAACACTGTCATTTGTAAACAAACTTTCCTCACTACCCATGCCTGCAGGCCCCATCCCCATGGCAGTAAAGACCCACCTCCCAGGTCCCTCTCAAACATTCCTAAATTGTCCAAGGTCTGGACCAACCCTCCCAACCTAAAGTGAGGAGTCCCCACACTGAGGCACAGCAGCCTCAACACAGGCTCTAATCAGGTGCCCCCAAAGTCAAGGGTCCCCATGCCTGTTGTCCCTGGGGCTGGGGATCCTTTGAAGGCCCAGTGAGCTGGGCTCTGGGATGTGAGGAGTGCATGGGGGCACCCCCAGCACCTTCTCTGCTGTCCACACTGGCAGCACACTTCTGCCCACTAAGGGATAACTGCTGGGGACTTATCCTCCTGCCATAAGTAATCAGAAAAATAGGCATAACGCATGAAATGTCTGTTTTCAGACACTGAGCAACAGGAAGTGCAGGATTGTGAATCCTAAAAGAAGGAAAAGGAAAAAAAAAAGATATGAGACCTATGACCGAAGATTACTCTAGCTTTCTGCAATTTCAGGATAAAGGCACTAAAAGATGAAACTCAAATATAGCCCCATAGGCTTTCCAATTTGATGAGACAGATCAGAGTCCAGACATACAAAAGGAGGCTAGAACTTGTATGGCAGAGGACCTGAGGGGAGGGAGCCATGTAGAGAAAGAGCTCCTGTGCAGAAATCTGCATAGGGATCCCCTACATCTTCGGATGAATACCAGCCTGTGTACATGCACCGTGGACACAAGGCTGAGTTAAAAACAACTTTTGGGACAAGGAGAATTACCGAGTAACTACAGGCTGAACAGTTCTCAGAGCTTACACAGCCCAAGAACTCTTCAAGTTCCCACCGGCCAGAGGTAAACTTCAGACATAAGCCCTTTATTAGCGGCCCCCAGAAGAAAGAGTCACTCCTTGGTAGTGAGGCTAAACTAGCTCTAGAGTAAAGGCCGACCCTAAATCAACCCTACAAAAGCCTCAAAGCAAACCTGGAAAGGATCAGACTGATCTACACAAATAACTTTACCATCTGCCAGAATGAATTCCAGCACTCTTTAAAGGAATAAAACAAAACTGAGAATTCAACAGTGTACAATTCACAATGTCCAGGGGCCAACATAAAATCACTAGACACATCAAAGAGCAGAAAGATCTACCTATAACCAGGCTCAGAAATAATAGAGATGACGGAATTTGCAGAAAAGAACTTTAACACATTTATTATAAGTATTGCAAATGTGGTCAAGGAACCCACATATCCAGGAAGTGCAAAGACTCCTACATAGAATTAACAACAAGAAAAAGTACATGAAGGCAGATCATAATCAAATTTCTGAAACCAGTGATAAAGAGAAAACCTTAAAAGCAGACAGAGATAAAATAGTAGATTGATATAAGTTAAAGATTATACTATAAACCCTAGGACAACCACTAAGAGAGAAAGAAAGAGAGCCAATAATCAAATAGTGGAGATAAAGTGGAATACTAAAACATACTCAATCCAAAAGAAGGCAGGAAAGGCAGAGAGGGGAACGAACAACAGGACAGAGGAAAAACAGCCACGTGGTAGATTTAAACCCAACCATATCAATAATTACATTCAACGTAAATGACCTAAGCACTCCAGTTAAAAGGCAGAGATTGTCAGACAGTATAAAGCAACCAGACCAGACTATATGCTGTCTATAGGAAACCCACTTTAAATCTAAAAACCCAGATAGGTTAAAAGTAAAAGGATGGTAAAAAGATATACCAAGCAACATTAAACAGAAGATAGCTGGAGTGGCTATATTAACACCAGACAAAATATCCTTCAGGAAATGGAATATTGCCAAGGATAAAGGGGACATTTCTAAAAATAAATCATACAATTCATCACAAAGACATATTAATCCTAAGTGTGCACACACCTAATAACAGAACTTCAAAATACATGAAGCAAAATCGGTACAACCTAAAGTAGAAATAGAAAAACCCATGATTGTGGTTGGAGAGTTCGACATTCCTCTCAAAATAATTGCTAGAACAAGTATGCAGAAAATTAGTGAGGACTTAAAAGATTCGAATAACACTATCAGCCAAATTGATCTAGTTGACATTTCTGAAATATTCCATTCAACAACTACAGAATATTCATTCTTTTGAAGTACTCATGGACATTCACCAAGATAGACCATGTGCTAGGTCATCAAACAAGCTTCAATTTTTTTTTAAATTTTTTTAACGTTTTATTTTATTTTTGAGACAGGGAGAGACAGGGCATGAACAGGGGAGGGTCAGAGAGAGGGAGACACAGAATCTGAAGCAGGCTCCAGGCTCTGAGCTGTCAGCACAGAGCCCGACGCGGGGCTCGAACTCACGGACTGCGAGATCATGACCTGAGCCGAAGTTGGCCGCTTAACCAACTGAGCCACCCAGGCACCCCCAAGCTTCAACTTTTTTATGTGGATTGAAATCATGAAAAGTATTTCATCTGCCCTTACAGAATGAAATTAGAAATCAATAACAGAAAGATATTTGTAAATACCATAATATTTAGAAAGTGAACAATATGCATATAAATAATCCCTGATTCAAAGAAGAAATCACAAGGGAAGTTAGAAAATATTTTGAACTGAATGAAAAAAGAAGCACGACATATTGAAATGTGTGGTACATTTGTCCCTAAAGTAGTATTTACAAGGAAATGTATAGATTTAAATGCTTATATTAGAAAAGAAACAGGTCTAAAATCAATTTTCTAAACTCCCACCTTAAAAATTTGAACAAGAATAAATTAAACCCTAAACGAATAGAGGAAGGAAATAATAAAGAGCAGAAATCAATAAAGTAGAAAATGGACAAACAATGGAGAATTGTAATAAACCCAAAATCTGGTTCTTTGAAAAGATAAATAAAATTGATAAACCTTTTGCTAGCTTGATTAAGAAAATAAAAGAAAGCCCAAATTATTTGCAGGAATGAAAGAAGGGATATCACCACAGATCCAGGAGACATGAAAAAGGAAATCAATAAATATTATGGACAACTTGATACCAACAATTTTAATTAGATGAAATGGGCAAATTCCTTGAAAGACACAAATTATAGGGGCGCCTGGATGGGTTCGGCTCAGGCCATGATCTCACAGTTTTGTGGGTTTAAGCCCCTCATCTGGCTTTGCACTGACATCACAGAACCTGTCTGGGATTCTCTCTCTCTCCCTCTCTCTCTGTCCCTCCCCAACTTGAGCTGTCTCTGTCTCTAAATAAATACATACATACATACATACATACATACATAAAGACATAAATTACCAAACCCAAGAAAAATAGCAACTCTGAATGGCCATAAATCAATTAAATACATTGAGTAATTAAAACAAAACAAAAAGCACTTCCATCAAAGAAAATGCCAGGCCCAGATAGCTTCACTGGTGAATCCTATTAAACATTAAAGGAAGGAATAACACCACCCCATAGAAACTCCTTCAGAAAATAGAGGAGAGGGGACATTTCCCAACTCATCTTGTGAAGCCTATTAATCTGATCCCCAAACCAGACAAGTATAAAAACAAAAACTCTTAGCAGAAGATGAGCAAATTGTATCATGAGAGCTGGAATGCAAGGTTGGTTTAACACTTGAAAATTAATCCATGCAATGCATCATTTTAATATATATTGTTCAACTTTTCTCATTGAGCGTCATGAAGGTCTTTGTGTATGGCTTTTGGTAGCATGCTTTAAAAATCTTAAAAAAATTTTTTAATGTTTATTTATTATTTTGGAGAGAGAGAGAGAGAGAGAGAGCAGGAGAGGGGCAGAGAGAGAGGGAGCCACAGAATCCAAAACAGGTTCTATGCTCCGAGCTGTCAGCACAGAGCCTGACGTGGGGCTCGAACCCACAAACTGTGAGATTGTGACCCCACAAGTCAGATGCTTAACCGACTGAGAGACCCAGGTGCCCCTAAAAATCTTAAACTGTGTCTACACTTGAAATTAAGCTTTACAAAAAAAGTATGCGTTACATCCTTTTAGAGACACCATGGTTGTTCGGCGTTTCTCCTGATCTGGACCCTAAGTTGCATCTTCTCCCTGTCATGCCAAGGCTCACTCTGCTGAGTACCCACTGTGAGAAAAAGAGCACCATCATTTATTGAGCAACTGCTGTGTGCCAGGCATGGGCTAGATGGCTCAAACATGCTATTTCGCCACCTGTAAGAGGCATCATCCCTATTTTACAGATGAGGAAACTGAGGCCCAGAGTGGCGACTGAGCCCAGACTTGAGCCCACGTCAGCCAAGTCCAAGGTAAACGATCTGAGGGCCATTCTTAGTCCCCAAATCACAGGCACCGCCCTCCACATAGTCCAGACCAATCAGTGCTGACTGTATCAGTTTCCTGATCTCTAAAATGGGGACTGATAACAGTCTCTACCCCCGTGAGGATTAAATGGGTTCATAATCGGGAAGTAAAGAAGTACATGTTTAAGTATCTTTTGCCCCTTTGCTTGTTAAATAAATATGTGTTGATATAAACATTTGTTAAATGAATCAATTGATATTGAAATCTCATCGTAGCCCTGAGACAGAGGTGTTATGATCCCACCTCGAAGATGAAGGAACCAAGGCTAAGAGGGGTGAGCTAGCTAAACGTGTGCACATCACTTGGGCAAAACTCCCAAATGGTGGGTGTTCAGAGAGAAAGATGCCACTGACTTTTGGATCCTTGGGAAATGAGCCCGAGTGCTGGTGACTCTGGGACATTTCTCTTACAGCCTCTGGGGTCGAGTTTTGTGCCCCCAACCCAGGGAAGGGAAGGGAAGGGCTCTCCCCATAGAAACTTCTCTGCTTCCTACCTTGACCGACTCGGGGCTCGTGACGATGACTGAGGTTTTGTGGAAGACGTTGACCCGCACGACGGGTCCGTACTTCTTAGCCCTGGAAACCGAAATGACCCAAAGGAGGCTGTCAATGACCGGAGATGTGAATATCATCACCACCCAGCGGGAGGGTCAGGGTGTCCCATCCCAGGAGGGGCTTAACACAGACTCACTGCCGAGCCACATCCCCCACTGGGTCTCAGTTTTCAAACCCATGAAATAGGGTTGCTACGCTCCTCCTTTGACCCAAAAGATTTTGCTGGGAATCAAGCGATAGCGTGTCTTTGAAATGCTTTGGAGAGTGCGAAGCACCACCACGTACAAGGACTGTTGTTGAGTCACGCCCCCCACCCAGCTTACAGACAGGGACACTGAGGCTCAGAGTTTCTGATGTCTGGTCTCAGGTCACACAGCTGCCAAAGGCAGAGGTTGCCTTCTGAACCAGCCTCCTCTGCCTCCCCGCTCAGGGGAGGGACTTCGGGGGTGGGAGCGACCTGGCCGGGGAGGCGGGAGTGTGTGTGCTGGCCTGGGGAAGGGGTGGGGCTGCCCCATGAGGGACCTGGGCTGGAGTAAGGGCAACAAATGACAATTAGGACCCACCAATCCAAAAACACATCTTGGAGCATGCGGCCACAAACCTCATCCTTTTTCCAAAAGTAGGGGAGGTGTCCTAGAAGGAAACTAGAAGAAACGGGAAACATTAAGATCACCCGAAGTCACCATTAAAGAGTGCTCCCTTCCCCACAGGACCCTGTGAGGGCGGCCTTATTAGGCCCACTTTGCAGATGGGACGGCTGAGGCCCGAGGAGGCACGGCACTGGCTCAGGGCACCCAGTGTAAGAATGCAGGCAGGATGCAAATACAGGTCTGGCGGGTTCCCTGGTGTGGAGGGGAGGGGCTGGCGTGTGGAAAGGGTCCCATAGTGCTGTGCCGAATTACCTGGAGACATCCCCTGAACACTGACTACGTACATGCTGGGCGCCATGCTGGGCCTCATTCCATCTGTCCTCCCCCCACTGCCTGGAGGTAGGTCTATTGTTAACCTGGCTTACAGGTAGGGCAGCTGAGGCTGGAGAGGTGGTCACCTGTCCACGGCTGCGCGGCTGGCACCAAGGCATCCCGCGGTCCTTCTCACCAGGGGATGGTTTGGTCACACTAAGTCCACCGTGGGTGGGTGATCAACAGAATGTCAACGAGTCTATCTGGCGTCACCTGGTGGCACGTTTGACAGGTGCTTCCTGTCTCCTGCACGGCTTATTCCAGTCAAGCTCACTCACGACCCCATCCAGAACGGGTGACAGAAACTACAGGTGGGGCTTTCTGAGTCGGGGAACTCACCCGACTGGAGATAGAGAGTGAATTAACAAAGAAGAAGAAGGAGAAGGAGAAGGAGAAGGAGAAGGAGAAGGAGAAGGAGAAGGAGAAGGAGAAGGAGAAGGAGAAGGAGAAGGAGAAGGAGAAGGAGAAGGAAAGAAAAGAAAGGAAAGGAAAAGAAAAGAAAGGAAAAGAAAAGAAAAGAAAAGAAAAGAAAAGAAAAGAAAAGAAAAGAAAAGAAAAGAAAAGAAGGAGAGTGATGGAAAAATCAGAGGGGGAGGTAATCAGAGCTGGGGATAGGAGTATGTGATGCCATTTTCTACAAGCAGGTCGGGAATGGCCCTTTAAGAAGGTAACATGGGACGCTTGGGTGGCTCAGTCAGTTAAGCATCCCACTCAGGTTATGATCTCGCGGTTCGTGGGTTCAAGCACCGCGTCGGGCTCTGTGCTGACAGCTCAGAGCCTGGAGCCTGCTTCAGATTCTGTCTCCCTTTCTCTCTGCCCCTCCCCGACTTGCATGCGTTCTCTCGCTCTCTCTCTCAAAAATTGAATAAACACGAAAAAAAAATTTTTATAAAAAAAGAAGGTAAACGTGAGCTGCAATAAATGAAGGACTAGCCTACCCAGGTACCTGGGGGAAGAGCATTCCAGCAAAGGAGATAGCAGGTGCAAAGATCCTAAGGTAGGAATGTGCGTGGTAAGTTCAAGGAACAGTGAGAGGGTGTTGTGGCTGGAGTAGAGTGAGGGAGATGTGGTACAGGATGGGGTCACCAAGGGAGGGGGCAGATCGCCAAGGGCCTTGCGGGCTGGTGTCAACACTGCTCTGACCTTGAAAAGCAGAGGGCCACCGGAGGGTCTTGAGCAGAGCAGAGACAGGGTCTGACGCGTTTTCAATGGCTCCCTCTCACAGCTGCTGTGCTGGGTGGGTGGGAGGCAGGAGTGGAGGCAGGGGCACCAGCATGGGGCTGGGGGAGGGCATAGGGCACAGACCAGTGAGAAGCCGGGTTCCCAGGGCAGGTTGGAGGAGGAGCCAAGCAGACTTGCTGGGGGTGTGGACGAGGGTGGGAGGGTGGTGTCAGGCTGCCCCAAGGCTTCTGGCCTGATCCTTGGAAGGATGAGTGGAGCTGCCGTGTCCTAAGGTGGGAAGGACCAAAGAGGGGCTGGTTGCGGGGCAGCAGACCGCATCGTGCCCGCCTCTGCCCTCGTCCATGCAGCCAGGACGGTTTTGGGGGGCAGCATGGAGACACTGCCTGGGGCTCCCGGCTCTGCCTGCAGGAAGGACGGGCCAGGAGTTCCAGCTCAACACCCCCAGAGCAGCCCCCCACCAATGACCTTGCGCCCTGCACCTTGGTGGGGTCGGCTCTCAGCGCTCCCCCAGGGGGTTGCAGCTCACTGGCCCCCCAGAGGTAATTTGCTTTATTGGCCTTTTTTATTGACCTCCTCTCTCTCTGCATTCCCAACTCCCACAGGGATCACCACCCAACCCCCCCAAACCACTTACATTTCTTTGTTTTTTCTCTCTTTTTTTTTTAGAGCGAGAAAGACAGAGCATGAGCCGGGGAGGGGCAGAGAGAGAGGGAAAGACAGAATCCCAAGCAGGCTCCATACCATCAGTGCAGAGCCCCACACGGGGCTCGAACCCACGAACCGCGAGATCATGACCCGAGTCAAAGTCGGACGCTCAACCGACTGAGCCACCCAGGGGCCCCCGTTTCAATTCTTTCCTCAGGATCAATGTCTGGGAACCAACCTGAGACAAGCGGACTAAATCCGGCTTTGAACCTGGCAGGTTTGCAGAGGAAAGCACCAAGGGCGGGGTGTGAGGAAATGCTTGGAGCCAAGGCCAGAGATGTAAATGTGACAGTCCTCAGCTGAGAGGCAGCCCTTACAGCCCAGCAGCTGGATTAGACCACAAGGGGGTGAGTGTAGACAGAGAAGGGACCCGAGGACTGAGCCAGGCAGCAAAGGGACAACCAGCCAGGGAGACTGAACAGAAGACACCAGAGGAGAGCCGAGGGGGAGTGGAGCGGGCAGCCTGCGAAGAAAGCAGGCCAAGGGGACAAGGGAGGGACTTGTCCAGGGTCAGGCAAGACGACGGAGGACTGAAGGGCCACCGTGTGTGTGTGTGTGTGTGTGTGTGTGTGTGTGTGTGTGTGTAGCTACAGGGAGATCACTGGGACTTTGGTCAAAGCAGGGTGGGCTGCTCGGGAGAGGTGGGTGCCAGAGCCCGATGGGGTGTTGGGCCCAAGACAGGAGGGGAGGGAGGGATGGGGACCCAAAACAGGCTTCTCAGGGGGACTGTTGAGGGGGCGCAGAGACAAGGGGGCGGCAGCTGGAGGGAATGAGAAGGGAAGAGAAGGGTGGTTGTTCTTTTACAACATGTTATATAAAAATGGGAATGATGCTGGAGAGAAGGAAAACTGATGACATGGGAGAGAAGGAGCCCCTGGGCAGGGTCGCTGAACCCAGAGGACGGCTCTCCTTGGCCGGGAGCACCTAGGTCCCAGTGGGAAGGGCGTGTGGGCCCCGGTACAGGGAAGGGGGAGGCTGTGGTGGCAGAGCCCCGGAAGGAAGTTCTCTCAGGCTGTTCCATTTACCCAGGGAGGTAGGAGGTAGGAATCAAGCCTGAGAGTGGGGACAGAGGGGGAGGTGGCGGGGCCTGAGGAGAAGCGAGAACGCGTCAAGAGTGGGCGGGCAGATGCGGGAGGAAGGAGGGCAGTGTGGCCGCCCGGCAGCTGAGGCCCACTCAGGGTGAGTGGCTTTGAACTTACAATGCCCCACCTGCAGAAAGATGGCCTGTGGACATCACGCGCGCCTGGCTGTGTTTCCAGAATAACCTAGTAACCGTGGCCACTGCCGTAGCTGTGCACTTGGGGAGGATGTTCTGTTTTGAACACCTGAGTGATAGACCCTCTCCACCCCACCAGGCCTGCCTGAGAGCCTCTGCCTGGCGCCCAATGCCACTTGGGGAAGAAGGTGAGTGACACCTCAAGAAGGCCAAGGCGACAGAGAGGCGTGAGGTTCCCAGTGCCCGGCAAGAAAGGGGACTAAAACCCATTCCTTCCCGTTCCTGCAGGGGGACACCGGGGAGGGAAAGGCAGAGCCGGAAGACCGGGCGTTGGAAACAAACAGGTAGGGGATGGTAGAATTGGGGGATGGTGGAATGCTGCGACTGGGGTGGGGGGCTGAGAGAAGTCCACCTGGCATGTCCCTGTCGGTAGACGCGATAAGACAGAGCAGTCCAGGGAGAGAGAGGAGGGTGAAAACCCCCTCCCCTGCCCGGTCCCTGGCACATGCCCTTTCCTATAATGCTGCGGTTGGCACAGTGGGAATCAAGGTTCCCTGAGGACAGAGAACGTCTTGGATAATAAGGGAGAAGAGGTCATCTGGACAGCCCACGGTGAGGCCAGCCACAGGGATGAAGGGAGCCACATGACAGCTTGGGGTGCGGATGGGGGCCACTGCCGGGAGTGAGGGTGACGGGCCATGGCTGCCTCGCGCCAGTGGAATGGGGCGACGATGGCTCCAATTGGATGCACTGCCCGACAGAGCCGGCAAGGGGTCTCCACCATCGCCAGGAACCATGGGGCAATTTATTGAACAGACCTCACCTCTGGCAACTTGGCAAGTAGGGAGCAGAGGAGGAAACCCGTGCCAGCCAGGAGTCATACTGGAAAAACCGTTCTAAAATAAAGAAAACCTGGAAGGGCGAGACTTTTTGTTGCCAAGTTTACATTCATCCCACGCTACCAGGAGCGCGGGGGGTTGATGGGAAAGTTGGGAACAGCAACAGAGAAATGAAGAAGCCACAAGTGTCTGTGTGGGATCTGAACGTGGGGTCGGAGTTTTCGGCTGTTACACGGATGGTTGCAGTAGGATGTTGTCTGTGGGGAACTCCGGGAGGGCATCCTGGAGGAGAGGGCAGCCCGGTGACTCCCGCCGAATAAGGAGGTGGATGGGTGGGGGGTGGGGAAGCATAGCAGCTGCCCCTTGGAAGGCAGAGGGATCCTTGCCTGAAAGCTGGCAAAGCCTAGAAGCACCAAGGGGCAAATGTTACCACCAGAGACTCGACATGTACCCTTCTCGGCCAACCATGGTGTTGCCGGTCATGGTTTGAGGATCCAGGCGCTGAATACAAAAGCATCTGATCTGTGCCAGAAAGGGTTCCAGAACTCTCATTTAGTGCACTCTTAGATGTGACCACCAGACAACTGTTAATCCAAAATCTTTCTGCATATGTATCATTCAGTTCACCTCCTCAGAATAAAGAGCCCAACTATAATTATATAATTAAATATTATGTAATTAACCTCCTCCTACTCCTCCACCCACCCACAGGCACCTGTAGGTCACACGTAGATTCTGCAGTGTAGGATTCAGGGGAGAATTCAGGCATAAAAAGGAGAGAAATACGGACACGGGCTACTACATGGATAAACCTTGAAAACATTGTGCTAAATGAAAGAAGGCAGACACAAAAGGCCACATATCGTACGATTCCATTTATATGAAATGTCCAGAACAGGCAAATCTGGAGACAGAAAACAGATTCGTGGTTGCCTGGGGTTGGAGGTGGGGGTGAGGAGTGGGGGGAGGTGAGGAGTGACACCTAAGGGGTATTGGGTCTCTATCTGGGGTGATAAAAATGTTCCGGAACCAGTGGTTAAGACTGCACAACTCCGTCACTATCCCCAAAAGTACTGATTGTACACTTTAAAGGGGTAAATTTTAGGGCACAGTTTTATTTTGAAAACGCAATTAAGAAAAAATATATGGGAGAGGGGCAGAGAAGGGCGTGATTTCAGTTCTGCCTTCTCAAGACAAAGAGACCAGACCAGGTCTGCAGTGCTTGAAGCACTGGGGTTTACGTGAAGACCAAATCATCACGAGACCCAGCAGAACAAACACAAAGCTCATTCAATCCCAAGCTGTCGATGGCCGACTGGGAAAACTTGAAAGGGTGACCGCGTCCCTAACAGGACTTGTAGGTGATTTCCACCATCCACTTTGACTCTCTGTTCACCGAGTATCCATATGCATATTACCAGTTGCTGCTGTGCTAAGGTGTCAGGGACATGGCAGTGAACAAGACAGACACGGGCTTATGGGAGAGACAGACACTTAACAAGAGGTTGCACAAATAGTTGCCCAACAACTATTCCAATGTCATAGTTCCAATGACATAGAGTTTACAAAGTGAACATAATATATTCGGGCATGGAAGCAGGTGGGACCTCCCTGAGGAGTTAGCATTCGAGCCACATCTGGAAGGTGAGGGGAAGAAGCATCTGGGTGGCTTGGAAGACAGAGCTGCTAAGCATGGGAAAAGGAAGAACCAGAGGTGGGTGAGGGCACCCGGAAAGACAGCCAGCCAGCAGGGAGAAATATCGCTTCCCTGTGTCACCAGCCATAGAGATCTTTCCCGAACCCACCAAACAGGAATTCGGGCTTCTAATGCCAGGTCATCTGGCTTGTGCTGGAGGTGGACACCTTCCAGAATGTTCATGTCTTGAGGTTTTAAAAAGTGTATCTAATACCATTGTTCATTCATTCAGCAAGTATTTATTGAGCATCTGCAAAGTGCCAGGAGCCGGGCATACACAAGGGAACACACAGTACCCTGCCCTCCTAGGGCTCACATTCTAAAGGGGGGAGACAGACACAGTCAACAGGTGAGCAGACAGTCAACAAGTGAACAGAAGGCAACTTCGGGGGAGATGGCCGCATAAGAAGTTCGGGGCTAGGTGGGCTTTACACAGGGTGGTGGATGGTCTCCAGCAAGACCCTGGAGGAGAAATCAGCTGCAGGAGGGGGGTTGCAGAAAGACTGGGGGCAGCAGTGAGCAAGCAAAGGGGGGGGATGAGAACAGTACAGAGTGGGTTCTAAGAGCTCAGCAGGGGCCTTGCAGGCCATAGAGTGGACTTAATTTAGAATTCGATTTCCTTCTACAGTGATGGGAAGCTTTTGGAGCAGAGGAATGACACATTTGATTTAGGCTTCAGAAAGGTAAGCTTCTGGTGGGAGGAGGTATGTTGGGGTGGGGGTGGGGGACAAGGATGGAATGGAAGTACTAAGGAGAAGCAAAAAGCATGTACCAGGACAGAAATACCAAGGGTAATGTGACCCAAGTATAACGTGATCCAGTTCAGGTTGAGTGACCCCATTCAAAGTCCCAAAGTTACTAGGGCTCACTTTAGAGCCAAGGCTGACCTGGGTTTCAATCTAGGCTTACCAACTGTGTGACCTTGGGCAGATGACTTTGCCTCTGCGCGCCTCAGTCTCCTCGTCTGAACGATGGGGTAACAATAGCGCCTACCTAACAGGGTTGTCGCTGCCATCACGTTTGTGGGGCCCAGCAGAGCGCGGTGGGCGCGGACCAGCTGCTGCGGCTGTGAGTAATTTGTTACTAAGAATAGTTAGCGCCCCTCTCCCGGCCGCCGTCTCCAAGCGGCCACGCGCAACGGCGAGGCTGGACCCCCGGCCCCGACGCCGGCTTGGACGCGGCCCCCCGGCCCCCCATTCGAGCGCCCCATCCAGGCCCCCGCCCCCACCCCCCGCTCACCTGGGCCTCGGCGGCCCGGGGATGTGCTCGTAGCGGCTGCGAGCGCGGTGCACGAAGGTGCAGAAGAGGCCGAAGGCAACCAGGACGGCGCTGCCGAGCAGCAGCAGCAGCCCGGGGCTCATGGCTCCCGGGCAGGCCAGGCCTGGGTCGGGGCCGGGCACCGAGGGGGCGGGAGGCCGCGAGCCGACTCAGCTGTCAGCGCCGCGCCGCCTCGGCCCCAGGCCCGGCGCGACCCAGCACCGCCCACTCCCTCTCGGCTCCGCCCCTGCCGGCTCGACCCCTCCCAGGGCTCTCCGTCCCGGCCAACCACGTCTCCGCCACCCGCTCCAGCTCTCGGCGCCCGCCCCCGCCCCGCCCCTAGCTCCGCCCCAACCTCAACACCGCCCCCCCCGCGCTCAGGCCCCGCCCAGAACATGAGATCTTCTCCAATCACAATGCCGCTTCTGGCTCAGTCCCCCACGCTCCGCCCTCTCCCCCCCCCTCCTCCCCAGGCCCCGCCCCCAGCTCCTCAAGCTCTATCCTAGCAGCAGCTCCGCCCAGAACGCGTTGTCCTTGGCAACCCCGTTTCCTCCGCGCTTCCTGCCCCGGCGGCAGAGCAAGGTCCAGCTGGCTGTTTCCGCCCCCTAGGGCGCCTGCAAATAAACGCGTTCTCTGCGCGCGGTCCTAGGCCCCTTTCCTTCTCCCTGAAACCTCCCTGGGAACCCCATCCCAGACTCCAAACGTCCGTATTGCGCCGACTGTTCCCAAAACCTCTCTCTGGAACCCCCAACCCCCACAAGCTGGCTCCGCCTGCCTGGCGGGTCCACGCCTAGCGTCCCTGGTCTCCTCGCGGGGCCACGGGGCAGGTGGCGAGGACCCCGGGGACACGGGGAAGCTGTGTCAGCGACTGAAGAGCGCACAGCTGGACCAGAGTCTGCTCTCCCTGCGTCTTGGCGCCTCCAGGAAAAGCCAAGTCGGAGGCGCTGACCCCAGTCCGAAGGAGCCCGAGTTGGAGTGCGTGAAAGTCTAGGTGCGCAAGGTGGCCCCTCGAGGGAAAGCGAGAAATGTGCCTGCCGTAGCCAAAGGGTATTTCTGAAGTAATAACCGAAACTTCCCTCCCGTTTACGTAACCAACTTGTCTTCACCCGTCTGGGTGACACAAATGCAGCCAGTTTTGCGCTGTTAGGTCTCATTTCTACGCTGGCGGGGGGGGGGGGGGCACCCAGAGTGGGAGCAGGGGATGGGAAGGGCCGGGTGTACACACTCCTGGTCCCGATAAAGCTCCAATGGGCTGGGGCGGAGGCACCCAAAGATGGACGCTGCCGAGTTCCTGAGAACGGGACATTCCCCTGCCTCGTTCGTGGGCCAGTCCCGGAGAGGTGTGGGGGCTGGAAACAGAAGGTCCGTGTACCTCTTTGCCAGGTGCAGCCAGGGACAGCCCCCACTACGGACAGAATTCTTCGGGGTGTGTGGGCTGCAGGGTGACGAAGAGGGCCACAGTTTAAGAGCTGGACCCAGAAGAGACAGGATTTCTGTCCCCAAACCACCGCAGCCTGGGCATCCCTCCTGGCGCAGGGAGCTGGGGAGCCGCACGCGTCTACGGTTAGGGGGTTAGGGCTGGGACACGTTGGCCTGCCACCGCGCCCCCACGTGGCGGTGAGAAGCAGCCGCTGGCTGGCCCTGCTTGGAGCGGTGGATGGGGGTGGGCAGGTTATACAGCCCCTCCTGGGCTGTGAAAGCACCAGGGGTTGGGGGCAATTTGGAGGGAGGGCTCCCAACAATTGTCTTTTGAGGACAATGCCAGGTCCTAAACTGCCCTAGGCACAGTCTGGGGTCTCACATGAGGCAGGCATAGGGAGAGCCTCAAGGTACATTTGTGAGCCTGTGCAGCTAGAGCTCAGGAGAGGCATGGGCGTTAATACTCTCTGGTGCATCACTCAACACCAGTAACCTCTGACTTAATGTGACTATGGCTCAACTGGCATTTCCGTCAATAGAGCACCCCTGTCCCTGACTCGGGCGAGTCAACAGTGTCCCCTCCCCATGTAGCAAGTCCACTGCTGTCCCGCTGCCATCTCATCCGATTCTCCCAGCTCTCCTGTGATCAGGCCACCCCAAAGCTCAGGTGGGTCTCAGACGGCACTGGGCAGGCAGCACTACAAGCTGCCAGCAGAGGGCGCTGCCTGGAAGCATGTGGCCAACCACCTGCCCCTTCATTGGAAGGTTTAGACTGGGCTTTCCGGTATGGTAGCCCCGGGCCACATGTGCCAATCCAGCCCGTGAAACATGGCTAGGCCACAGGCATCCGGGTGGCTCAGTCAGTTGAGTATTTGACTCTTGATTTCAGCTCAGGTCATGATCTCACGGCTTGTGGGATCAAGCCCCACGTCCACCTCTGTGCTAACAGCATGGAGCCTGCTTGGGATTCTCTTCTTTCTCTCTGCCCCCCCCCTCCCCCACACACACACATGCTCTCTCCTTTCTCTCTCTCAAGATAAACAATAAACATAAAAGAAAAAAAAACATGGCTAGTCCAAGTTAATATGTTCTGTGTGTGTAGACGCTGGGTTGATTGGATATAAAAAATGCTTTAAAAATCTCATTAATATTTTTATATTAACTGTTACATGATCATTTTTGAATATGCTGCATTAAAGAAAATATATTATTAAAATTCACTTCACCGATTTCGTTTTGCTTTTTTAACATGGCTACTAGAAAATTTTCTATTATGGTTTGCATAGTATTGGACAGCCCTGTAGACAGTGGTTCTCAAAGTGTGGCCCCTAAGCCAGCAGCTTCAGCATCAGCCGGGGTCGCAATGCAAATGCTCAGCCCCACTGAGATTCACGGAGTCAAGAACTCTGATGGGACCCCAGCAACCTGTGTTTTAACCAGCCCCACAAGTGTTTCTGCTCAAGTTTGAGAACGCCAGACAGGAAGTGGTTTCCCAGCGGGAATTGTTGAGGGAGATGCAGGTCTGAAGTGGCTGTCCTCTGAACAGGAGACGAAGGCCCTGGCCTGGCTGGGGCTTGTGAGAGGGATGCAGGTAAACAAGGAACAAACGAAGCCCCATCAGGGGTGCTCAGCCACACCTGGAATGTCCCTGCAGCATTGGGCTCCAGGGACTCGAGAACTAAGCTGTGTGATACTTGGGCTGTAGCAGCCCCTCTCTGGACCATGTTCTGAGAGAGCACTCTAACTGCCGACCCAACGAGAGGGGGTGATGGCAGAGGCTGATAGGGAACAGAGGGAGCCTTGACCCCTGGGGTCAGCCCTTATCCCAGAGACCAGGAGGACTCTGAGGCAGGAGCAAAGTCCCTGGGGACAGAGTCACTTGGGAACACCCCCTCCGCAGCCAGCCGTAGGCAGGGGAGTAAAAGGAGCACTGGACAGGGAGTCGGAACCCGGCTCTGCCTCTCTCTGGGCTTGTGTCCCCATCTGCACGATGCCAGGGGCCAAGGGGAGGTGGGGGAGACACTGAATTCAACGCTCTTTAGGCAGCAGCGTGACCGCCCCCAGAGCCCTACTGCCTGGTTTCTAATGTTGGCCGTATGACATTTGGCAAGTAACGAAGCCTCACTGGGCCTTGGTTTCCACATCTGTACAATGGAAGGTGACCATAACACCCGCCTCGTAAAGTTAACATGAGGATCGAATGACTGAATATTAAGTAAAACTTTTAAACGGTGCCTGGCACATAGTAGGTGCTCAGCAAACGTCAGCCACCCACCCGTATTACTACTTAAGGAGTGGTGTGCCTGTGTCAACCTCCTTGCTGGGAGTCAGGCTGAAGCCTAAGCCTTGTTTGGAGCTTGAGGGGTCACGAGGTGGGGGACCGGAGGGGGCCAGCACCCCATCCAGAGGCGCGGAAGGGCCTGGGGCTGCGCCCAGTTGTCCCACAAACAACAGTGACACTCGGGGCCCTGCTGAGGGCTGGACCGCTCCACCACTTGCGGAAGGTACCAGGAGCCCCAGATGGTGGCACCAGGCTGCCACTGCTGAGGTACAATGGGAGATGCCCCCCGTCACCTGCACCCCACTTCCCAGGCCACACCTGGTGGCATCCTGGCCTTCAGGCCTTGGAATGAAAAGGGGGCTCGACAGGGTGGGGAGGGGCAGAGTGTGGAGGAGCCCCAGGAAGAGGCTGCTTCGAGCCACCCGCCCCCAATTCCAGGCTTGGGGAAAAACAGCTCCGGTTGCCCAACTGGGGAGGGCCATGGGGCTACCCTGCTCTGAGGGCCCCCCAGCTTCCCTGGGCTCTAGTCTCAGCTCAGCCCCATCTGGGACAGGCCTAAGACAGCCCCCCAGGCTTGTTCGGCCTGAATAGTCCCCATGGGCCCTCCCCTCTCCTAGCACTGTTCGGAATGTCCCCACGACTGGGGAAGATGCCCGTCAGCCACCGCGGGGCAGTGGGAGGAGGCTGACGGCCCACCGCGGGCAGGAACACCCCTGGGCCAAGCTGCATCGCCCTCTGGCCTGGCAGCACTGGAGCCAGAGGGTGCAACGGTTAGGGTACCAGCAGGTGCGAGAGCCAGGCTGCGTGTGCTCTCATCTGGCTCCTCCCCTCCCTGGCTGTACGCCTCAGTTTCTCCACCCATGAAATGATGAGGAGAAGAGTGCCGTTCAAAGGCTCAAATGAGTTCACACATACTGTGCCATCCGGACAATGGTGCCCAGCACACGGGCCACACTCAACAGCAGGGGCTATGGTTTCCAGGCAGGGCTCAACAGGGCCAGGCAAGCGGCCAGGGTCCAGGGCCCTTGCCAACCCCACTCAAGGCAGAGGTATGAGGAGTCCCGGAGGTGACCCTGAGCTTTCGTGTGCTGTCCCGGATTCCGCACTCCGTGTCAGGGAGCAGCCAGGAGGCGCGCCCCAGCCTTGCCTGTACCTTTTCCTCTGCTGGGCACAACCACCCCTGATGCCAGCTCAACTCTCAGGATAATGGATGGACAGGTTGGGCTGGGATGACCCACCCAGAGCCCCAACAGGCCCTGACATGGGCTCTATCCTGTCCTCACTGCCCAGGGACCATCTGCTTGCTCTCTCTGCGCCCCCACCCCCCAACAGAGGCTATGCCCAACTATACTTGACAAACCTTGACAGACCTGCATGGAGCGGCTGGGTGGGGGAGGGGCTTAATGGGCAAAGGAACTTCCACCAGCCCCCCTCCTCCGTCCCCACCTCCAGATCCCAGGCAGCATGGATCAGAGAGAAGAGGCAGGAAGGGGGTTGTAAACAGTGACGTTGTTGGCACAGCTTTGGGTGACAGAGCATCAGTAGTCTTTCTGGACTCCTGGGGGGAACCGCTGGAGGAATCGGGGGTCCCTGGGATTTCACTGAGCCGTGTGGGGATGGAGATGACCGAAGTGGCTCCAGCGCCCCCGATACAGCCTTTAAAGTGGAGAATCCTGATGCCTCACTCACTCGCTGGGGGCCGTGGTGCTTGGAGTGGCCAGATGGGTGGCTTCTGTCCCAGTGAGCACTGGAGAGTCAGGTCTCAGGGCCAGGGGACTCAGCATTGTCCCCAGAGCACCCAAATAGACCCAGCATGACAATGAAGCCCAAGGTGACCAGAAGGCTTCTCCCAGAGGTCATCCAGTACCCCCTCCCCAGGCGCTCACCTCCCCCTAGGCAGCCTGACCCTCACTCAGATGCCATGGCCCACGGGTCAGCCCAGACCCATCGGTCTAATACCTTCCCTTGGCCCCACTGCCTTCCTGTTCTCTTCGGCACCTCTGACTGCTGGGCCACGGGTTCTCAGGCCATGCTCCAGATGGTCCAGGGCCTTCCACTCCAGCCCTGGGCAGGACAGGCCTGGTCCCCTCCCTCGGTCTGCCAGCTGTGCCTCTGTTAACTCGGCCAAGGGCCATGTCTGCCCTTGAAGAGTAGCAGCCCTCGGTGCTCAGGGTCCAGGGCCCGACTGTGTTCCTGCACGTGCCTGAGATGTCTGGGAGTAAGGAAAGAACACCTGGGGCCCGTGAGCACACAGACCCCAACACGCTGTGGCTTCTGGTCTGCAGAAGACACACGGGCAGGGACACAGAGCGCACACGAGCCCCGCACACACCTCACACGGGGCCGCAGGACGGCGTTACAGATGGGCCCCCTCCGCCTCCAGACTCGGGCGCGCACCCGGCGCGCTCAGGGCGGAGGGGCCCTGCCGGGCCCCGGCGGGAAGGAGGTGGCCTGGCCGGCCGGCAGGTGCTCGCCTACAGGTCAGGGTCCTCGTGGCTGCACACGACGCCCGCGTCCTCCTGGTGCCCGCAGTTGTGCGTGCCCACGGCGGCGTGCGTGCACTCCAGCAGGTTGCGCTCGCCGCCCGCGCAGCGCACGTCGTCCAGGAGGATGGGCAGCCCGTGGCCCTCGCCGAACTCCGCGCGCTTGGTGGCCCGCACGGCGTGCGCAAAGCCCAGCTGGCGGCACACGACGGCGGCGGCCTTGGTGTCCCAGGCGTCGTCGCACACGGTGCCCCAGCGGCCACCCGCGAACACCTCCACACGCCCGCGGCCGGGACTCAGGCCCGCGGGCCGCACCAGGCGCACGGCGCCGTTCGAGGGCGCGGGGGTCAGCCGTGCCCGGTCGCCCCCGCCGCCGCCCGCCGCCCCTCCGGCCCCCCGGCCGCCGAGTGGGCCGGGCGGGCCGCGGGGTGGGCGCGGGCCGAGCGGCCGTGGGGCGGCTGCGGCGGGGCGCCTTGGTGGGTGCACGCGCTGTGGGCCGTGGGGTGCTCTCCTCCCTCCGGATGAACTCTGCGCAGAGGAAGAGGTGGAGTCAGAGGGACCCCGGCGCCCACACCACCCCCGCTCTCCACCCAGGAGTGCAGACCGCCCCCCCACCCCCCACAAGGGGAAAATGTTCTCATTCTGCCCTCCGCTCTGACCCTGAGGGTGGGGTACCTCTTGGAGGTGCCAGCCTGGAGCTGGGTGGGAGGTGCTTCTTCATTCTGTGCACACTAGCTGGCAGCTGGCTTATGCCAGTCTGCTACTGGGGTCTCCCCCCCTTGCCCTAGTCTTGGCCTTCTGGGAGTCTCTAGTCTGGGAGCAGGGACGCGGGACAGACCCTCACGCTGTCAACTCGTGAGCCCGGTGGAGGGGAAGGAGTGTCTGGGAGGGCTTCTCGCAAGTGACCCTTTCTGGTTCCAATCTCCTGCGTAGGGGTGAGGACGCTGACGCCCACCGATGAGAAGAAAGTGAGGATCTATCTCATCTAAGGCAGACGGGCAGGATGGGAACTGGAGGGCGCAGGGCCTCCAACGTGAAGTTCTCTCCTCCAGGCTGCTGGCTGGGGGCTGGGGCCCACACTGACCAGAGCTGGGGTCGGGGACAGGGTACCCTGGCCATCTACCCCAACACGGGGCCTGGATACAGTAGGCGTGGGGAGCTGAGGCGGGCGACTCCCTGCGTCCCTGCAGCACGTGGCCCTCACACTTGGCCCTGGTCAGCCACAGAGATGAACCTCACCCTCCATGAGACGCTGCCAAGAGAGACGGCACTCCCAGACTACGCCATTACTATGGGGAGGGATCCCAGGGCCACCAGTCCAAACCCTAAACCTCCCCACCTCAGCTGAGATGAAGGCTGAGAAAGGGTCTTAATTCGAGGCCACGTGCAGGTCAGGGCCAGGAGCCCAGCGACATGGGCCAGACGCTCCCCTCCCTGCACACTGGCCCCCAGGCCACCCACAGGGAAGGACTTCCGGCCCCCAGGCTGCCTCGCTTCTGCTTTGGCTCTTGCCGGTCCCCGCTGCCTAGACTGCGCCCCCACCCCACCTCCAGCGGACCTTCCTCTTCATTCCAGGCCCCAACCCTCAGCCTCCAGGAACCCCCCACCCCCACCCCAGTCTTGCACTGCTCTGGGTCCCCATGGCAGCTGGCACACACTTCTGTAAAGGCCCTGGGGCCATAAGTGACTTCTCTGTCGGTCTCAGCCAGGACAGGGCCCAGTCTGCCTTCTCCTGTGGCCCCAGCATCCAGCACCGAATGGGTAACTGTAGAAAGTGCCAGAAACTGCTGAATGAATGGAAAACCCGCCAAGGCCTGGAACCAGCTGCCGCTAAAATGAACGTCCCAAAACACTGAGCTCATTCCTTCCCCCAACTTTCCTCTCCTGGGGGCACCACCTCCTCAGGGCTGGCCACCCCCAACTGCCAGGTGTCGAGCACGCCCCCTCTTCCTGCCCCCCTATCCCTCAGCCCACCCACTGGCGATCTATCTGTTGGGCACACTTGGCCCACTGAAGTATTTCCTTTGGCCTGCAGGGCGATTTTTTAAATTTCGAACCAGAGTTGCCCAAATTTGCAAATGGGGAGATCGTATATAACCACCTGAGCAGGCAGGGGCTGTGTCTGTCTTGCTCAGCGGTATGTCCCCAGCATGAAGCACGTGTATGTGGTAAGCAAATGGATGGATGGATGGATGGATGGATGGGTGGATGGATGGATGGATGGGTGCATTTTTCCTGCTTCTCTTAAGAATGAATGGTCTGGCAGCACTGGTCTGTGTTCCCACCTAGCTGGGGCCCAGGGGATAAGACCCCTCTTCAGGCATACCCTTTCGGTTGGCCCCAGACGCCAGGGACCATCATCCGTGGCCTTGGCTGGCCCTCAGGTCATGGGTTTGCACCCACCTCCCTCTCCACCGAGCTGGTCACAACGGAACCATCCTATGGCGGCCCCAGGCAAATGCCCCCTCTCCTGGGGCTCTTGCACCTGAAATGACTCATTCCAGTCTTGCTCCCCTGCAGATCAACCCACGGTCTCTGCCCCCAAGAGCTCTGAGTGCACCTGGCCTGGGGCCCGCCGTCTCTCCCTGTTCCTTGCCCCCTTGAGGCCACTTACCCATGACCTGGGTTTAAAGAGCTCCACCAACTTTAACTGAGTGTCTGATGTGTGCCACTCCCAGTGCTAGGCACAGGGGCCTAGGAAGGGCATCCAGGGCCAGCTGGAAGGACCCTCCACCCAGCCGCTACAGGCTACAGGAGCTTCCCTCCCTCGCTGTGTGGGCACTTACTTTCTTTGGGCACGAAACGGATGAGGCGGCTCCTCACCTTCACCCGGGAAGGCTGGATCTGGCACGTGCCGGGTGGTGCCCGTCTGCTGACACACAGGAGGTCATGAGTGCCTCCCCGCCCAGGGGAGCCCGCCCCGAGCATGTCCCTCTGCCACCCGTTCTCCCCCTGCAGCCAGGCAGGTTGTGCAGCCAGGCCCAGGCAGGTGTGGACAGTATCAATGGGGGCCATCTGTGGAGGCACCTGCGGTGTGGCCCGTGGCAGCCTGCGTGCCCCAGGCTCTAGGAGCCCAACCCCAGGACAGAGATCCTGCAAAGGGCCCGCTCGGCCTCTGCTCGGAGAGCACGGGGGCCGGCGGCTCAGGCTTTCCTGGGCCACTTGGGATTCAGAGCATGAACTGTCCTTGGGAATGTGATCAGCCCACTTCTGTAACCGCGGCTGCAGCCCGATTCCTGAGCCCCACCGGAGCCCCCACGCCGCACAGCCTTTGAGGAGGGTCTCTCTCTGCCCCTCTGGCTCCTGGATTTTGGTGATGCGGCATGTGAGGGCAAGGTAAGGTCGGTCTAGAGATAAAGGGCCAGGGAGAGCCTCAGGGCTGGCACCAGAGGCTGAGGGATCCGGGGCCCTGGAGGGTGGGGTTTGAGAGGACTGGGAGAAAAAAAAAAGAGTCTGAGAAGGGTTGCCAGGGCTATGAATTGGGCCTCCTTTGACATCCCCGAGGGGCACAAGGAAGGAATGGGATTCCATTTTAATTAGCTTTTGGCTGTCGATCTGTGAGTCTCTGAATGGGACCGGCCCTATTCTGGGACTGGCCCACGTGAGCCCAGACTTCAATAGGGTCCCGGCAGCACAAGGGGAAAGCCCGAGGGGTGAATGGCCAAGTGACGCGAGGTGACTTCCAGACCGGCTTGGCCAAAGAGGGAAACTGAGGAGGGATATGGGCCTTCCCGCACCCGGAGCCCGAAGACACACGGCCAGGCACACTCGCTTCTCAAAGCTGCGGACCGGGTGGGTTTCCTGGTTGCCCTGAACCCCAGGTAGTACCCACACACTTCAGACAGGCCCAGCACGGTTTTGTTCCTTAAGGAAATCATGTAAAAACAAAAACGAAAACAAAAACTCTGTTCTGCTAAAGGTGGGAGCTACCCCTCCCGCCCCCGCCAATGCCGCAGTCGTTGTGTCGGGGCAGTGCTGGATGCCCCTGCCACCCCTCGCCCACTCCTGATTTCTTCATTCCCCGTGTTCTGCAAGGGAGCCTCTAGGCAGTACGTCGTGGGTGCAGAGAAAGACATGCATTCTAACAGAGACACACAAAAGGGACGAGGGAGAGGGCGGGAAGGGAAGGCGTCTAGCCTGTTTCTGGCTCCCCACTCCAGGAGATCTAGAACAAGAGACCTCCCTAAGCCTCGGGTTCCCTCCGTCACCAGGAAAGGGCGCTGCGTGGCAAAAGGAGATGACAGGTCTGAGGCAGCCTCTGGTATGAATTACATGCTCCATATATGTGATATTTCCTTAGAGAAGCACTCTTTAAAAAAAGGAGGGGGAGAATAACCTAAATGGCCAAGGAATGGGTAAGATAATTACGGCGCAGTGACTCAACAGCAAATTACACAGCCATTCAAAACGATCCTTTGGAGAACGGTATTACACGGTGGAGATGTGTATACAAAGCGGGGAAAACGAACAAAGAAAAATGCAAAGTTTGCGTGTGCTCCTTTGCGTTGACATGAGTCCTGGAACTAGCAGATAAAGCCCGAGGAGATCTGGGGCAAATGGAAAGGAGAGAAGAAAGGAGGGAGTATTTCTGTGTTTCCTAATAACGATATCAAGAACGAATAGATTTGTGTTAAAAAAAAAAAAAAAGTGTGGTCAACAAGGAATGTCTGGGAGGCTGTCACAGGCCAGAGGAAGCTAAGGAGACAGGATGGCTGAGCGTAAAATGGCATTCTGGACAGGATCCTGGAGCGGAAAAAGGACAGCAGGGGAAACCCAGAGAAACCCTTTAATTAATAGCAATGTGTCAATATCGGTTCATGCACTGCGACCCTGATGATGCAAGATGTTTACGACAGAGGACATCAGGCGAGGGGTGTGTGGGAAATTCTGAACTATCTTTGCAATTTGCCTGCAAATCTAAGCCTACCCTAATTTTTTTTTTAATTATTTTTTTTAAAGTGCGATGATGTTTTTCAGGATTTTTCCAAAACCAGCGTGTTTCAAAGGTCAGGGTGACTGTCTGTGCCGGGGTCTGCCACACGTGACCGGATGCTTCGAGAGCACCTGAGGCTGTGTGCTGGGGGGTGAGCACCAGCCGGGCACCGTCGGGGGCAGCTGGCCCAGGGGCAGAATGGAGGCCGACTGAGAAGCAAAACTCTAAGGGCGGAGAAGGGGCTGAAGAAAGATCACCATCATTCATCAGGCGTGCCTGAGTCTCCGCTCTATGCTGCAGGCCAGGCCCAGGGCCAGCGCCGACTTTGAAATAGTGAAGACGACAGTCTTAGCCCTGGAGACTCCAGGGCCAGGAGGAGAGTACAGATTAGGGGTCTGAGTGGCGAGAGCCTAGGGGAGCCCCGGACCAAGCCTGGAGGGAAAGGATCCTTGGAGGCAGTGAGGCCTGAGGCGAGGGGTGGGGCTGTGCAGTGGAGGGGTCAGGGCAGGGCTCCAGAGCCAGCTGCCTCGTCCCAACCCCAGCTCCGGCTCTGGCTGGACCCGGGGCACTCGACTTTACGTGATTTCTATCCCTGCAAGCTAAGCAGCTGAGAAGTCAGTGAGCTTCACGGGGAAGGAGTCAGAACACCGCCCGGCACCAAATCAGTGTCTTTCCATGCAGAAGCAAAACAGATGGAGACGGGCAGGGGGAGGGTCAGGGAGGTGTTCTGAAAGCTCCAGCATGTTCCACACAGTGGCCAGTGGCTTCGTTTCCCCAAGGGAAGGTGGGAGGGCAGCCTTGCGGTGGGGACAGGCGGGCATCAGGGTATCTCAGAGGGAAGTCAGGGGCTAGGGGCCTGTCGGGTGGCGCGGGGGGTGGGCTGGCCGAGGAGTGAGGGGCATGTCAGAGAGGAGAAAGTGCAGGGTCGGGGCGTGAGCAGAGCTGGATTCGAGGTGGCATATCCAGTTTTGAGGCCTGGGTCTGCCCCTCACCAGCACTATGGGCTTGGCCAGTCACTTCCCTTCTCTGGGTCTCAGTGTTCCCTTCTGAAAAATGGGGCTATGAGTGATACCCACCCCCCCCCCCAGGGGGTGGCAGAGAGGAAAAGAAGGCAATGGAGGCGAGGACCCCTGGCAGACAGCAGGAGCCCAGGCAGTGCCGCGGGCGGGGCTTACCTGGAAGGGTCGATCACTTTGTAGACAACCCCACGGGCCGCTGCGGCGCTCGGCACGCCCGTTGACATGAAGTACAGCTCCCCTTGGGCGAGAAACCGGGCAAGGAGTGACAACACGGCCTGGGATACGGTCCTGACCGGCCCCACCCCCGCCCCCCGGCTCCTCTCAGGCTCTGACACGGACCCCAACCCCAGAGAGCCGTGCCAGGGGCCTTCCAGGTCTGCAGGAACCAGAGGCTGGGAAAGAGAGCAGTCTACAGCAGTCTCCGGGGCTGCGGGCCGCTCTGCGGGGACCGACCCACCGTCTTGCCTCCTCCCTGGGGACCCAGCCCCACCCTGGTCCCCGCCTGGCTTCGGGCACAGCACCACACACCTCTGGGCACAAGGGAGGGGCCACAGCCCAGCTCCCCAGCCAACTGCTTACTGCTTACCGTTGGCACATGTGGCCCTTTGAGCCCCGGCTTCCTTATCCCCAACCTGGGATATAGGGGATCCTAGGGCTATAATAAGGCTTCAAAGAGCACCGACTAAATGCTCAATCGATATTAGCTATTGTCACTGTTGCTATTATTGTCATCCTCAGGATCCGGGTCCTGCCAAGTCCTGGAGACTAGAGTCTCTCTCCACTGACCAGCAGGCATCTCCCAGGCAGGTGGCAGGGGCAGAAGAGTCCACGCTTGAAGCGGGGGGCGGGGGCCCCTGCGCTGAGCCCCATGTGCGCGCCTATAGCTCGGGGACAGCCCCGCTTGGAGCCTCAGTTTCCTCGACCTCTCGGGGCCCCTGAGAGTTATGAGCACCTAGATACTCTGAGCAAATGTGAGTTCTTTCTCTCCTCACCCTCATCCCGCCCCCTGGTTCTTGCTGCCAGAGGCACCAACGCCCAGGAAATAGGCTTCATCGTTCCCACCTTACAGATGAGAAAACGAGAGGCTCAGAGAGGTTAAGCGGCTTGTCCAAAGTCACACAGCTGGTGAGTGGTTACGCCAGGCCTGGAACTCAGGAATGTCTGCTGCCCCCAAGTCCTCCTTCATCACGGTAGGACACATGGGGGCTGGGAGGCCCAGACACAGCCCACGTGGTGATTCAGTGTGACAGTTCGGCCATGCTAATACTTCTGTCATTGGAAGAGTACGGTGAAGAGTTCTCCCAAGGATGGGGGTGGTCCCCCAAGGAACCACTAAGTTGGACAGAGAGGTGAGAACTCAGAGGAAGGCATATTTGTGGGGACAGATGCAGTCAAGGAGGGCTGCATGGAGGTGGGGTCTGAGAATCAAGGCCCAAGAAACCCAGGGAATTCCACAAAGGGGAAGATGCTCGCGGGGGCGGGGGGGGGCAACTTGTGTAACTGGGGTAGACCCAGCTGTGGTGGGGAGCCTGGGGCTGGGGAGGGCAGGATGCTGAGTGCTCAATGGCCTCTGACCCCCCCCCCCTCCAGGAGTACCAGCCCTGCTTTGGTGGGGTTGGGGTGGTAAATAGGTCCCCAAGGTGATGATGCAACCGTACCCCAGGAGGACAGCCCCTGCTGGAGAGAACCCATGTCATAGGCATGGATTTGCTGTGCAGCCTTGGGCTGTGACTTCCCTCTCTGGGCCTCTTTCTGAAGAGTGGCCCCTGGGAGCCCCTGTCTCCTCCCTGGCCGTGCAGCCCTCACACCTACACTCCAGGCCCTGGGAGTGACTCGGGTCTCCCTGCACATGCCACTGCCTCCTTCTGGAATGCTCTTTTCCACGGTCAGTCTTCCTTTGGCTGACCAAGCTCGAGCTCAAGGCCCTGGGAGGCCTCCGGGGGCCGGGCTGGGTACAGTCCCCCCACCCTCACCTCTGTAAGGTGATGGGCTTGGACCAGGCGCACTCCTTGGCTTGTCAGCCTGGTCTGCTGGGAGCCACAGCACCCCCCCCCCCCCGGCGCCCTACCCAGGGCCACACTGCCCTCTTCTCTCTGCTGCGTGGACTGTCCCGGAGAACCCCAGGCCAGCAGAGGTCCTTGTGGCCAATTTACAAATGTCAGGAGAACAACTGGAGAGGTAGGAGCCTGAGCCCGGGGCTGGGGGAGGACTGTCTGTGTTGGACCCCAGGGCTCTGTGCCTTCCAGGGGTCGCCCTCCTGAGCTCACCAGTGTGCTGGCCCTGGGCCGTGTGGTTTAGAGGAGCCTCCTCCTGGCTCTCCATTACTTGGTGTCACTCAGAGGGCTGAACAAGGGCCCCTTGGGAACTGCACCTTCCAAGTCCTGCTCCTGGTGGGGGGGGGGGGGGGTGGAGAGGGTGCCCCTCCTTCCAAAACACATTAACCCCCTACTGGCCGAAAGAAAAGGCTTTCAAGGCCCAGTGGGTTTGGGAGGGCGGTGGGGGCTGGGGCTGCCCTTTTGAAAATTTAGACTGTGACGGGTGTCATCCAACAAAGGTTTCCCAGACTTAGGCCTGGGGGCTCTGGGCCCTGGGCCCTGCAGGGGATACCCCTCCAAAGGTCCCTGGGTGGGCGTTGCCTAGCAACCCTGCCAAGCATCCCCCAGGCCCCACTGGGGGCCCCTCGGCTTTTGTCCAGGGACAATCGGGGCCAAGGACAAAGGCAGGAGGCTGGAGCAGGATCCAGCCTCCATGGCCCCTCATCCTCTCCCCTCCCTCCCTGTTCCTTGCATTGAAAATGCAAGAGCCTGAATGGAAACCCACTAACAAGAGTGTCCACAAAGGGTGTTCAAGAGGGCGGTGTCTACCCACCTTCTGAGGACTATGTGGCTTAATTTTACAGGCCAGATTTCTTGGGTCTTCACGAACCCAGGGTGGTAGAGGTCTGGAACACAGTCCCCCCCCCCCCCCCCCCTCACCAGCCTGCATTTCCACCATCATAAACCCTTTCCCGGTCTGCTCACTCCACATCATTATCTGCAGCCTAGAAGCGGCCTTGCAGGGAGAAGCGGGGTCAGGGACACTGTTCCCATCTTCCGGATGGGGAGAAAGAAGCTCGGGCTGGTGGGGACTGATGTCCCAGCAAGGTCTCAGGCCACTGCACACTCGCTCCCCAGCCTGAAGGGGATTTCAGGCCCGAGACCCCGTCCCTGGAATCCCAGGCCCAGAGGACCCACGGGGTGGGGGTGCGGGGGATCAGTCCGGGGCCTGTGGCCTGGACAGAGAGGCCTCAGGGCCTCAGGAGCGCTCACCAGCTTCATCCTCTGCAAAGGAGATGATATGAGGGTGGTAGTTGTTAATGAGGCCTGGGAACGCACAGGTCTGGCCTCGACCCATGCAGATCTCGCTGTAGCGCCACTGGCCCGTCTCCAGGTTCTCTCGGAGGGACATCAGACGCCTGCAAAGAAGGAGGAGCCGCGGGGTGCTGGCTGGCGTGCTGCCCAGGGGAACCCAACCCACAATCCCTCCATCCACTCGTACTATTCACGCAACAGGGACCATACGTCATTTGCGGGATCCGGTGTAAAATCAGCATACAGGACCCCTTGTTCAAAAACTACCAAGTATCTCAATACAGTGAGAGCAGAGCTTGACCACTGTGCGGTCAAGTGTGGGCCCTTCCGAGCGTGAGGTCTGTGCATCGGCACAGGCTGCACACCCATAAGGCTGGCCCTCCATGCTCCTTGGTGGTCTAGCAGTTAGGATCTCATAAAGCGGGCCCCGCCGCATTCTTCACTGGGCACGTACTATGCACCAGGAAAGGGCCGGGGGAGGAGACAAACCTGTCCCCTGCCCCCCTCAGTTTAGCCCCACCCACTGACCTGTGGTCAAGAGCCTCGGAATCCTCCATGCCCGGTGGCCGGAAGTTTGTACATACTCTGGAGCCGCCTCCACTTTGGAGATGCTTGGGCATCTTCAGAATATGCTGATCTTGCCCCTTACTCCCTTCTCCCCCCGTCCATCACCAGGCCCTGCTTGGACATGCCCTCCTCCGGGAAGCCCTCCTGACTGCCCCTGCGCCGGGCTCCCCCAGCACTGCACACAGGCTGTCTGAGGCTGCACTCAAGTGGACCCGGCGTGGGCCTGTCTCCCTGACTGGGGCGCAAGGGAATTTCAGCTCTGTTGCCCTCCCCCGATTCAGCAGAAGGGCTTGGGAAAGGCTGGCAAAATTAGTGAATGTGTGTGGTCACACACACATTCCAAGAGACTTGGACACTCTTGGGGGACAGCAGACGGGAGAAAGGAGACTCAGACAGAGAAACAGAGGCTTCATGGGAAAGCTGAGTGGCAGAAGCGGATCCTAAGGAGGGGGCGGAGCTTGGAGAGGATCCAGCATCCAAAGGCCCAGGTCAGGGTCGGTGTGGGGGGCTGACACAAACCAGCCTCGGGTCAGCAGCCTGCAAGAGGTGACAATTCTCTGGCCAGCCTCAGGCTTCCTTATTTCTTTATTTCTACTCCTGGGGAACCCTGTTTAGCTGCCCTCAGGTGGAGAGGCCAGAGTGGGAAGAAGTAAGAGCCACCAAATAGTGAGTGGATGCTAGATTCTAAGTGCTGCGTGCGTATTAACTGATTCGGTCCCCAAACCCTAGGAAGCAACTACTACTCTCGTGTCCATTTTACAGATGAGGAAACTGAAGCACAGAGAGGTGAAGTCACTGGCCTAAGGTCACACAGCTAATAGGCAGGCGGGCCAGGATCAGACCCAAGCCACCTCAGCTGCACTTTTTTTTTTTAAGATTTTATTCTTGGGGTGCCTGGGTGGCTCAATTAATACAGTGTCCAACCCTTGATTTTGGCTCAGGTCAGTCACGATCCCAGGGTTGTGGGATCGAGCCCTGTGTCAGGCTCGGCACTGAGCGTGGAGCCTGCCCAGGATTCTCCCTCTCCCTCTGTCTCTCCCTCTGCCCCACCCCAACTCGTGCATGCACGCACTCTCTCTCTCTCTCTCTCTCTCTCTCTGAAAAATAAATAAGGGGCTCCTGGGTGGCTCAGTCGGTTAAATGTCCGACTTCGGCTCAGGTCATGATCTGGCCATTGGTGAGTTCAAGGCCATGTTGGGCTCTGTGCTGACAGCTTGGAGCCTAGAGCCTGCTTTGGATTCTGTGGGTGTGTGTGTGTGTCTCTCTCTCTCTCTACCACTCCCCTGCTCACGCTCTGTCTCTCTCTCTCTCTCAAATAAATAAACATTTTAAAAAAATTAAAATAAATAAATTTTCATTGAAAAAAAGACGTTATTCTTAAGTAATCTCTAAAAAAAAGCTTTGCTTGGGGTGGCACCCGGCTGGCTCAGTCTGTAGAGTATGTCACTCTTGATCTTGGGGTCGTGAGTTTGAGCCCCACGTTGGGGGTAGAGATTACTTAAAAATAAGATAAAATTAAAGCAACTAATTATTTAAAAAAATTTTTTTACTTATTTAGTTAAATGTTTAAGGTTATTTATTTTGAGAGAGGGAGAGTGCATGCATGAGTTGGGGAGGGGCGGGGGGGGGGGGGAGAATCCCAAGCAGGCTCTGCACTGTCAGCATGGAGCCCGACTTGGGGCTCAAACTCACGACCTGAGTCGAAACCAAGAGTTGAACACTTAACCGACTGAGCCACCCAGGCGCCCCCGTTTATTTTTGAAAGCAACCTCTACACCCGATGTGGGGCTCAAACTCACGCCCCCAAGATCAAGAGCTTCCTGTCCCTCCAACTGAGCCAGGCATCCCCCTCCCCAGCAGCACTTTTAAGCTTTGTGCCAGGTGTATGTCTTGCTTGAGGCCCTGTGGTCCTCAGTTTCCTCCTCTGGACAATGGGAGGATGAGGCGGTCATGGGCTCTCCTTGGGAAAGAGTCTGACCCACAGCAGGCTTAGGAGGTATGCTCACTTTTCTCGCTCCAAAATCTGATATATCCCAACCCTCACCCCATGCTCGCGCGCACACACATACACACACACACACACACACACACACACCCTTTAGGGTCTTAGTGAGTGAGATGCCACTGGCAAAGAGCATGAGGACTGGGCAACAAGACTCCAGGGGCCCCATGGTCAGACCCTGGCTGGAGCCCCATCCTCCCCACTCCAGCAGAATGACCTCTCTGGCCTCTTCTGGGCCAATGCCCCCTGGAGCCCCGGTCAGTTAGTACAGCGAAGGGTCCTGGTTTCCTCAGAAGCCAGGTGGCCCAGAGTGTGTGCGGAAGTTGTTCATGCCCTCCCCCTTCCGCCTCTGCCCCTCAGGACTGCTGTCAGGCCTGGAGCCCGGGAACCTCAAGTGGGAGGGGAAGACCGATGGGTCTGCACTAAACAGGCATCCCGTCTTGAGTGGCGAGCTGTGCCCTCACGGTGGTGCCCGAGGCAGCCAGCAAAGCTCAGGAAGAAACCAGGAGAAAAGGGGGCGGGTTAGGGTGTCTCCTGAGCTGTAACTCCAGACTTCCTCCCAGAGGAAGAGACCTGCTTGCCTGGCCCTTGAAGGTCCCCGTCAGACAGCAGCTGTAGGGAGCACGTACCTGCACATACTCACATGCCCCTGCCACTGTACCCTCGCTTTTTTACACAAACGCGGGGGCAGCGGCCAGAGACACTCAGGGCAGTGGGGCTGCTCGGGCACAGGAGCCCATGGGCCACTTACCCACTCATAAAATCGCCGAAAATGTAAAGGCCGTTCAGGTTGGGGTACTCACAGCCCCGGTACACGTAGCCTCCGGTGACCGATTTGCCCAGTTTGTGCGGGTAGGCGAATATCGGCAGGACATCATCTGCAGGGGGGCGGAAGCTGGGGGTGAGCATGTGGGTTCACTGGAGGCCAGCCCCCCCCCCCCCACAATGAAGTTTGGTAGGTGGGCTGAGTCTGGAGGGGCAAGGGGATGGGAGGTCACCAGGAGGGCCAGAGTTGGGGCCCCTTACAGCTCCCGGAAAGCAGGGAGTCGAGCATGGGTGTGCGGGAAGGGGACGGGGCGGGAGAGCTAGAAACAGCCCAGGAGCGCTGGCGAGGGAGAAGAAGGGGAGATCCAGGATGGGGCGGGGGAGGGCGCGGCCTGGCAGGGAGAGCGCACTGGCGCACACCCCCTGGGGTGGGGGACGGATCCAGGACCAGCGTCCGCGGGGGCGCGCGGGGGTGGTGTCCACGCGACACGGGGTGGGGGCGGGAGGGGCACAAGGGAGGCGGCGGGCACGACCATGGCGGGGGCTGGGGGTGCAGATCCGGGGAGATGGGCCCCGGGGGAGGGGGGGCGCGGAGAGGGTCCGGGATGGCGGTCACCGAGGGAGGCGTTGGCGCACAGCTTGCGGTCGTAGCACTCGTAACCTTCGCGGGCGCGCCAGCCGTAGTTGCGGCCGCGCTCCACCAGGTCCACCTCCTCGAACTTGTTCTGGCCCACGTCTCCGCAGAAGAGGCGCCCGCGGCCCGCGCCGGTGGCCGGGTCGCCGCGGTCGAACGAGCAGCGCCACATGTTGCGCACGCCCAGCGCGTAGACCTCGGGCCGCGCGGCGGGGTCGTCCACGAACGGGTTGTCGCGCGGGATGCGGTAGAGCGGGCCGCGCTCGTTGCGGTCCACGTCGATGCGCAGCACCTTGCCCAGCAGCGCCGACCTGCGGGCCGGGCGGGAGGAGGCGCGGCTCGGGGTCGCCCGGCGCCGGGGCTCTCGGGCGCCCCCGGCGGCGGGTGCTGGGGCCAGGTCAAGGCCAGCCTGGAAGGTGGCCGTGGGGGAGGGCCAGGGCCCTGGTTCAAGCCCTCCTTAGCTGCTTACCAGCTGGGTAACCTCGCTCACTGCTCCAGCATTTATCTGGCACCTTCTTACGGGCCAGGCTGCGTGGGAAGCGTCGCATATACAAACATACCCTCTAACGCCTCAGCTCGAGGAGAGCAGTTCGGTGATTCCCTTTTACAGACGCGGCAGCTGAGCTCAGAAAGGCCGCATAACGTGCCCACTTGCCACACCGCTAGTAAAGGGACAGCTGGGATCCAGCCCAGGCAGCGCGGGAGCACAGAAGCCCAAGCTCTTTGCCACCACGCGCTTTCCAACTTTCCCACGCCTGTCTCCTCACTGTAAGGTTAGCACGCTCCCTCTTTCCTGCCTCCCTACGTGGCTGTGGGGTGGGGGGGCGTGAAAATACTCCTAAAAAGGACTCGTATTTACAGTTTTCTTTCAACACCCAGCAATCAAAGTCAGGAGCATCACACAAGAGAACAGGTCAGGGCTCAGGGAAGGGGAGAGAAACCTCAGCAGATCTCAGCAGGAAATAGGAGGCTGGTGCTCTTTCTTTCTCTGTCCCACACCCCGGGCCATCACGGGCGGGCAGCACCACCGCATGTCATGTCAGAGAACCAGGCAGGCCTGAGGGCCCGTTCAGTTCACCACCACCTCCCCCCCTCCACACCCACCACCCCTACCTCAAAGATGAGGTCTTCTTCAACCCCACCCAAAGATGCCCCACCCTTAATCCCCGATTGCGGTCTTTTAGGTTTTGCCCCAAGGAGTCCCCCCTCCACACGCTCCAGCCTGCTCAGCACCAAGCCACGGATCACACTCCTGAGCCCACACACTGTGCAGCCGGCTTCACTACAGAAGGGGGCCAAACTCGTCGCTGCAAAATAATGTTTTAAGTTCTGTCCAATTATCCACAAATCCTTAATTTCTATTTTCCCAACTACATCTCTAAACACATCCCAAACATGAGAAAGCTTCAGTGATTCCTACACCGTCACGTATGAGAGCGCAAGTGACAAATCATGAACGTTTAATTACTGTAATCAACATCACCCTCGCTATTTTTACTTTCTGGGCTAAAGAAGATTTTGTCAGTTTAGCTAAGAGAATGGAGGAGGCTGCCCTAGATATCCTCGTCTACACTGTGTGTGTGTGTGTGTGTGTGTGTGTGTGTGTGAGTGGAATAATGGCAGGCCATCCGCTCAACCCAAGAAGTAGATACCTAACAGCAAGACTATGCCTCGGTTTCCAGGCCATATGTGGGTGACCCGTGGGGCAGGGGCCCTCCTGCCCTCCTGCTCCAGCCAGCTCACACTCCCCATTTGGTTCTGGAAGGACCTCTTTCCTTCCTCTAGTTCAAGCAGGGCTGGGCTGCCTTCCAATAAAAGCCCATCTTCCCAGAGGCTCTCTGATGTCACTTATCAGGCACCTGGGACAAGTGGGTTCTGTGCCTGGTCCTCAAGACACAGGATTGCCTTTACTCCTCATGCCAAGCCTCCCCTGGAGATTATTATTATCCCCTCTAACTGGGGAGTGGAAGCGACTTGACAGGAGTCGCCAGCTGCAGACTGAACTGGGGCCCAAAGCCCTTTCTACTGCCCTGCACTGTGTGGCCGAGGAAGTAACCCCCCTCCTCCAGGAGAGTATGTAAACCAACCCACCAGCCAGCCCAGAGCAGAACGTACTTGTTTTGGGCATTTCCGAATTTGCCAAAGGGGTCTCCGGCCATCCCGCCGTCACCAGTAAAGATGTAGAGGTACCCGTCGTCCCCAAATAGCAGCTGGCCCCCGTTGTGGTTGGAGGCTGGTTCTTCGATCTCCAGGATTATCCTAAAAGGAGATAAGCCACCCCCGCCAAACAAACATAAAAACAACCTCAGCAAAAACACAAAAGAAGATCACAGCAATAAAATCTCTTCTCTCTTCGATGCCATTTCCCAGCTGAAAAGACTTTTCATACATTTTACAGCAGGTGACTTTTAGAAGGATCTATCTAGGAGTCTGGGCGAGGATGATTCACTCCATTGTGCTAGTGGGGAACTGGAGGCGCAGAGGGGTTAAGCAAGTGGCCCAAGGTCACACAGCCCATAGGGAGCCGAGCTGGGACTAGGACTCAGGCCTCCTCACCGCTCCCCACCGCTAGCTCCCCAGTTACGATTATGCAACCCTGGCGACCCAGTCACCGGCACAACCGGTTTCTTCTACACGCCCCCTTCATTTGCTATGTACCGTAACTTCCAAGGAGGTGGGTTGCTGATGTGAGCTATGCTCAACTACAAACTCGCCCCTCGGCAACTTCCTTTACTGCCGTGGCAGAAAACCCTCCACTACGTGGCCAGCCAGCTGGCTTCTGGTTGGGGTCTGCCAATGGAGAGTGGAAACCAAGAGGCAGGGGGAAGCCACGCTTCCCTGGCTGCTGGTGCTGCCTCCAGAAGTGGGAGGTGCAGGGATAGGAAGAGTGGCTCATGAGTGCGGACTCTTGGGTTTCCACCCAGATATCTTGGTACCAGGCAGCAAACTTAGCAAAGCCAAGAACTTTTCCCTTCTGTTCCTCTGGCGTCTTGTAGCTACTAATCCTCACCCTTTTCCTCCTCCGGATCCTCCCTTGTAGCCAAGGCCCTGTTTGCTTAGGTTTTCCGGGACAGGTCACTGACTTCGTGACCCCTTATTTTAATACAGGTAAGAAAAACCAAGGCACAAGAAGGTCAGGTAACTTGAATCCAGGGCTTCAGGCCTCCAGAACCAAGACCTTCCACTGAAACCGACACACGTGAGGCCAACACATGTGACCTGGTGAGCAAAACAGAGCCCCGACCTCCAAGTCCTTCCCGGAAAGGACAGCTCAGACCATCAGGCCTCCACCTCCCGCTGGGATCCCAGCCCTGGGAATGGAGACTGACAGCTGACTCGGGCAAGGACGACCACTCGGTCCTGGTCCCTCCCTGAGTCAAGTTCTAGCCTGGTACTTGATAGGTCCCCAGAGGACCCTCATTGAACACTCACTCCGAAGTACGTTCATCTGTGTTTTTTGTGTCCCACCTTCAGTTTTTATCAAGAGTCACTTTCTAAAAGTCACCAGTGAAGCACATCCATTCAGTCCCTCTGTCTCTCTGCTCCGAGAGCCGTGTGATCAACCTGCTATCTCTTGGAGAACTGGTTGCACAGCCTCATGTAAGATAATGAGAATTACGTTTTCTCCTTTTGCTCCGGCTGCCAGGATGCTCATAGTCAAAATTAACGCAGCCTGACAAGACCTACATTAGCCCTCACATGAGCCAGCATATTTGATTCATTCTCCTTTTTATACTTTCAATGTCAAGATTTTCCAGTTTTATTAAGTACATGATGTGCCATTATTTGCCTCAGATCAGTCCTGGTTCTGCCCCTACCTGTTTTCTGCTTCAGAGACTCTGACCCTGCAAACTACATTTCCCATGCTCCTTTGCTGGCTGGCCTCCAGCTAGGGTCAGCCAATGGAAGGCACTGGCAGGAGATTGGAGGGCGGGAGGAAGGGAGAAGCCAGGGTATTTCTCCCCATCTCTCTCTCTCCTCTCTCTCTCTCTCTCTGCTCAGGCAATGTCTTGGCAGTAGCTGTACCTCCTCCCTGGCTGCAACTCCCCCTGCCCAGGCCCACTGTGGTTCCAGCTTCCACTGAGTGGCCCAACTCTCTCAGTTTGTCCTAGAAAGAGGTAGAGGCAGCCTCCTCCAGCTGGTAAACTCAGAGTTGCCTTGCTTCTCCCCTGGGCTGCTCTTTCATTTTTATCGCCTCAATAGCTAACTCTCAGCATCAAATCTTGCCTGCTGAATTAGCTGGTACTAGGTTTATTTTCCTGTTGGACCCAGACTGATGCATATGTCCTTCATGCCACGCCGGGTCAAAGCGGTTTTGAACACGGGGTGGGGGTGGGGCACAGATAATACACAGAAAGGAGGCTCATGTTGAAAGTTGCAGAGAAACCTGCTGGGGGAGGCGGAGGGAGCAGAGGGTCCAGGGGAGGAGAAGTGGAAGGTGGGGCTCGGGAGACAGACACGGGGATTCTAGGCCAGCTGTGTGGCCTAGCAGGTCATTTTACCTGTCCAAGCCTCCCCTTCCTCACCTGCAGGATGGGGAGACTACTCGGACTCTCCCTGGGCTTTAGGAGAATCAGATGGAATGAACCACCCGCAGTGGCTGATCCAGGAGTCTGGACGTGATCCTGTGGTGCTGTTCTGCGACTGTCCTTCCCCTGAGCCCAGGACATGGGGCTCGGCCCCCTCCCTGGCTGTGACAGAGGTTTTAGCAGCTAGGGCAGGTGCACACCGTGGATCGGTCCGGTGGCACCGTTGCCGACCTGCGGGGCCTGGCGGCCGGATTTCAGCCCCGCCCCCACCCCACCCCACCCCACCCCACCCGGGCCCCCAGGGCAACCACCTCTCAGAGTTGTGGTCCACGGTGTTCATGTCGTCCGCGGAGACCCTGAACTCGCTGATGCGGATCCACTCGTCGAAGCCGACCCCCACTGAGTAGTAGACGTAGAGCTTGCCGTTGTGCCGGAAGCCGGGGTGCAAGGCGATGCCCAGAAAGCCCCGCTCGTCGCCCTCCCAGGGCGAGGTGAGCACCGCCCGGCTGACGTTCAGGAAGGGCTTCTCCAGCCGCGAGCGGTCGGGCAGGTAGGCCCACACCAGCCCCACCTGCTCGGCCACGAAGAAGCGGTGGCTGCCGTCCCGCGCGTGCACCATGGCCACGGGGTTGCGCAGCCCGTTAGCCACCTCCTCCAGGCACAGCTGCAGGCAGCCCTTGGCGTCGGCCACCACGCGGCCCAGGTTCGAGTTGAGGTTCTCGTTGACCAGCAGGCGCGGGAAGCAGTAGTCCGTGTCGTCCAGCGACAGGTAGCGGCAGAACTTGGCGCGGTTGCCCTCCAGGGCCCAGAGCTCCCGGTCGGGCGACAGGTGGCGGAAGAGGCCCCGGCACGTCTGCCACATGTCCAGACAGTAGTCCTCGCAGAGCCCCGGCACCGTGCGCAGCGGCGTGGACGGGTCCTCGGCGTCGTACAGGTGGGCGGCGTAGGGTGAGCATTCCTGCGGGGACAGGGGCGGCGAGGATGCGCGTGACCTCTCCCGCCTCCTAGGGCCTCAGGCCGCTGATCTGTAAAATGGGGCCCCCATCTGTCTGGCAACACGGCGATCTCAACTAGGTAGCGGCAACCCTGGGCCTCCTAGCTCCTCACCTTCTCTTCCCCTTGCCTTAATGCTTCGGTTAGACCAAATGACCGCAATATTGCTACCACTAACAGCAGCCCTTGAGTACCTACTGTGTGCCAGAAAGGGTCTGGGGCCCCCTTTTGTTAATGTATTAAAAAAACTTAAAAAAAATTTTTTTTAATGTTTATTTTGAGAGAGAGAGAGAGAGAGAGAGTGTGTTGTTGTGTGTGTGTGTGTGCGCGCGCGCGCGTGCGCGCGCGCGCACACACACACAAGTGGGGGAGGGGCAGAGAGGGAGACACAGAATGGGAAGCAGGCTCCAGGCTCTGAGCTGTCAGCACAGAGCCTGACATGGGCTCTAACCCACAAACTGGGAGATCATGATCTGAGCCAAAGTCAGATGCTTAACCGACTGAGTCACCCAGGCGCCCCTGAGGCACTTTTCTATACTTCCTCTTTTCATATGAAGTCTCCACCCCGTGTCTGCGGGACTTACTCCTTCCTTTATTTAGATCCCCACTCAAGGGACACATCCTCAGAGAGATCTGCCCTGACCACACCCAGCCACCCCCCCCCCCCCACACACACACCCCTCCCCACCCCTGCCCTCCACCTCCTGGCCTCTGACTCTGCTTGAAACAAACACCAACCCCCCCCTCCAGGCGCACCTGGGTGGCTTAGTCGGTTAACCTTCAGACCTCAGCTCAGGTCATGATCTCGCAGTTCCTGAGTTCCAGCCCTGTGCGGGGCTCTGCATTGACAGCGTGGAGCCTGTTTGGGATTCTCTCTCACTCCGTCTCCCCCTTTTCCTCCCCCACACATGCTTTCTCTCTCTCAAAATAAATAAACTTAAAAAAAAAAAAACAAAAAACTAAAAACACCCTAAATCACAAACCTTACCATCATCTGGTATCACGATAAAAATGAATGTGTTTGCATGCTTACTGTCTGTCCTCCTCGGAAGGTAAATTCTACAAGGACAGGAATCTTTAATGTTTATTTATTTTTGAGTGAGAGAAAGAGACAGAGTGTGAGCAGGGGAGGGGCAGAGAGGGAGGAAGACACAGAATCCGAAGCAGGCTCAGGCTCCACGTTGTCAGCACACAGCCCAATAT
This sequence comes from Panthera pardus, assembly GCF_024362965.1. Classification (NCBI taxonomy): domain Eukaryota; kingdom Metazoa; phylum Chordata; class Mammalia; order Carnivora; family Felidae; genus Panthera; species Panthera pardus. Next base: position 133,744,151 of record NW_026526810.1, on the reverse strand, counting down.
GGGGCTCGAACTCACGAACCGCGAGATCGTGACCTGAGCCGAAGCCGGGCGCTTAATGCACTGAGACACCCAGGCGTCCCTACAAGGACAGGAATTTTGACTGTTTTGGTCACTGTGTGTCCCGGAACCTAAGACAGTGCCTAGCACATAGTAAGCCCCGAGTGAATTCGTAGGGAATGTGCTGGAAGCTAACTCACCTGACCAGTACTTAACCGTGAATGGGTGCTCCTACCTCCATTACTGGCTTCATCTTCACAAGGGCCCATGAAGGGGAGAGTGTTACAGAGGGGGAGACTGAGGCACAGCCTCGGTGTCATTCAGTAGGATTCGGGCAGCATGGAGGGGTCTGGGTTTGGTCTCTGGCCGACCCCACTCTCCCCAGCACTGTGGAGGCTGGCACATGTACAAATTGGCAATACCCATGCCCACGCATCCCCCTGGCCCCGGACCCCTCTCCCTCCACTGCTCAGGCACCTTGGGCAGGGTCCTGGATGGTCCTCTGCCACCGGGCTGCCAGTGTAGTGTTCCTCTGGGGACAGATGGATTGGCCGCCCTTGGCTTCCCTGGCCTCCTGCCGAGGGCTCCCCTGCTGATGAGACACCGGGGACCCCATTCAGGGCCCACATGGGCACGATCTGGAATGCAGGGTAGTCAGGCCCTCCTGGGGCAGGACTGTGAGCCCTGGGGACGGGAAGCTGATGGGTGAAGCGTTCTGCCCTCCTCCTCGCCCGGCAGACGGTCCCAATTCGCAGTTTGGATGGCTCTTGGAACCAGTTCAGGCATCGCGCAGCAACCCTCGGCTCAGCCCTCCCTCTGCCCCCAACACTCGTGCTTCCGGGTCCTCCCACCCCAAGAAGGAAATAACCCGCAAGCTTTGCCCCAGGCTCTGCCTTCCGGGAACCCAGGCAGAGGTGACAAACCCCAGCAGACCCCTCCCCAGCTTCAGGCCTCCAGCACCCACCCCCTGAGAGCTGAGAGGATCCCTCCCCTTCACACCCCGACCCCAGCCTGAGAGCCAACGCAGAGGTACCAGCACTCGGGATCCAGCTCTGCCCACAGCTCTGCCGTCAGCTCCCGCCTCCTGCCCCCCTTCAGTTTCCCGACACTCTCTGCCATTTTCACCTCTGAGCCTCAGCACACACGGTTCCCTTTGCAGGCATGCCCTTCCCTCGAAAGCAGCAATCGATTCATCCTTAAATAACAGCCACAGCCATTGGAGAAATAGCGCGAACAACAACAACAGCTCTGGCATTTGGGCAGATTGTGGGCCAGGGCCATCGCTCAACGCAACTGACTGTGCCAGGAGTATGGTCTTAGTCCCATTGTACAGATGGGAAAGAAGAGGCTGAGAAGGAAGCCCCTAACCAAGGTCACAGGCCGGATTCGACCTAGAAGCCGGGGCATTTCCGGGCTCACTGGCGGGCGCCTAACTCCCAGCCCCCAAAGCCTAGTTAAGTGTACCCCGCCCCCACCCAGAGCAGAGGCCTCAGCTCCACAGGCTGTATGAAAAGCTCCCTTGAGGGACGCCTGGGTGGCTCAATTAAGCGACTCAGTTTTTTGGTTTTTTTTAATGTTTATTTATTTGGGGTGGGAGGGAGAGGAGGGGCAGAGAGAGAGGGAGACAGAGGATCTGAAGCGGGCTCTGGGCTGACAGCAGAGACCCCGATGCGGGGCTTGAACTCGTGAACCGTGGGATCATGGCCTGAGCTGAAGTTGGATGCTTAACCGACTGAGCCACCCAGGCGCCCATGCAACTCTTGATCTTGGCTCAGGTCGTGATCTCTTGGTTTGTGGGTTCGAGCCCCACAGCGGGCTCTGTGCTGACAGTGTGGAGTCTGCTTGGGATTCTCTCTCTCTCTCTCTCTCTCTCTCTCTCTCTCAAAATAAATAAATAAACTCGAAAGAAAACAAAAAGAACCTCCTTCAGTCAGAGCCCCTGACCTGAGCAGAGGTAATTATTTATGTCTGTGCCTGGCACCCTCTGCCCCCGGTCCCACCATGGGCTCAGCGGGCCAAGGTCTGGACCGACTCGGCTCTGGGTCCCTAGAGGCCTTGGGGGGTGCTCCTCTCGCGGCCGGACGCTCCCCTCCTCACCGGCAGGGCCAGGCGGGGCTCCGACAGGTGGCAAACCGCCCTCATGGATGTGTGTTCAGGCTCTGGGCCAGGGGCTCCTCCCTCCCTTGGAACCATCATGGTCACACCACGGCCTTGTCCTCCCGGCACCTCTACTGCTACTGTGAGGCTAAGGGCCACTTGGCCACGTATGCTTGGAAGTCTCTGGTCAGTCGCTGTCCCAGGCCTCACAGGGTTGCCCACGTCCCACTCAGCCGACGAGTGTGCGAGACAGCCAGGCCCAGGCCTCCGCGCGCGATCGTCTCTCACACGGTTGCCCTGGAGCCTCCTGTGACTCCAGCGGGCAGCCGTGGGTGGGCCAGGGAGGGTCTGTCTGCACACACGCCTCATTTAATTTTTGCGAGGTAGGGTCACTGTGACTTCTAGCATGTAGGTGACGAACTGAGGCTCAAAGAAGGCTACGTGCCAAGAAGTGGTCACGCCATGGCTCAGACCCAGCCCTCCTGATGCCCACAGCGGGGCTCTTTCCGGATTAGTCAGCACTGTTTCATTCAGCAAGCGTTTACGGGACACTGACTGCGTGCCAGGCACCGTCCTCAGCTCCAGGGATACAATGAGGAGCGGAACGGACTTCTGGAAGCCGGTCTGGGTGCCCTCTGCTCACCAAAGCCGAGCCCAGAGCTAGAGAGGGAGCACTGGGGGGCCTCCGGGGAGCCAGGCTGGAACTTCAGCGTCCATGCATGGACACGGAGCCTGGCAAGCCCTTCCTCGTGGCCTACATACTCTTACAGAGCAAACCTGGTGCTCAGACCTGAGGAATCCACAAGCAGGACATGACAGGAGGGTGTAGTGGTTGCTGTCCACAGGGACAACCAGCAACTGGCCTCCCGGGGTCAGTGGAAGGGGCAGCAGAAAACCCAAGCAAAGCCCATCGGGCGTCACACTGTTCAGCTGCCTGCGCCATTCAGCACAGGAGCAGACGGCCCGCCCACCTTGCTGCCCCGAAGTCGCCCTGTGCGGCTGCTGAGGCTCACGACTCATGGTCCTGAGTCCCAAGGGTTCCTTATGTCCGCTACCTACTGCTTACGAAGGCTGGGTCTGTGTACACAGTGTTCTCTAGGTAGGGTATTCCTTCCTTTCCCATTTCCTCATCTGGCAAAGTCGTCTTCGTGACTCCAGACCCAACTGAAAAGTCTTCTCTGGCTCCTCGGTCCTCCCAGGGCCCTGACTCCCCCACCCTGGCCCCCTGTGGACCCTCCCACGGCCCTCCACACAGCATCGCCAAAATGTAACTTTGTAGCTTGTGGGCTGAGCTCTCCACGGGAGTCGTCTGTCACCTCCCGGTTGTCAGAGATGCCTCAGCTGGCCTGCCTGGTCGGGACTTTATGCTCTGTTTGTATGTCCACCTACCCCACAGGCTATGGGACCTTCCAGGGAAGGGGCCCGAGGGCCCAGCACACAGTGGGGCTTCAAGAAAACAGGCAGTATGACAAAGTCAGTAAGAGAAGGGCTTTGGAGCCAGAGCATACTAGAGACTGGATCTACCATTCCCTGTGTGACCTGGGGCAAGTTCCTTAGCCTCTCTGTGCCCGTGTCTTCATCTGTAAAAGGGGAAAGGAATTCCAGTCTCACAGTTGTCGGCGGGAATAAATGAGACATCATGCATGCATTGTTCAATAAACACATGCTCAAATGGTATGAACTATCAAGATGCAATTCAATGTTTCCTCTTCCGGGAAGCCTTCCCTGACTTTTACAGGGAAAAGTGTGGCCTTTCTCCCTATCCCCCATAGTGTCCAGTCACCCTGGAGAAGCCTTTTGTGCATTCTGGTAAGTATCTGTGCGTCTGTCTCCTGATTTGAACAAGGGGACTCGAGCCTGGGCCTATGACTTGCCAACTGCCTCTGGGCCCGGGCACCCAGACAGGGCCAGCCCCTAACAGGCTCTGGGGAAATACCTGTCCTGTACATGCACCTGCAGAGTGTGTCCCATGTAGATTTCCATCAGAAACCAGGCTTTGATGACTTCAGGTTACACAGAGAGGCAGTCTCAGTTACACAGAAGTTTGTCATATGGACACGAGGAACCTGAGGATGTCACATGTCACAAGCTGTCATTTCTCCTCTTGATGGCACAGGCATCAGTTGGATGAGGGCAGAGTCCTAGGAAAGAGTCTTAAGGCCCAGAAGGGACGATCACCCTCCAGCTGAGGAGCCATCCTGGGCACCTGGAGGGGCTGTGGGCACCAGATGGGGGCAGGTTCTGGAGGGGGCTGTGGGAGCGAGCATGTTTTCATGGTCTCTCTCCTGTCTGGAGTATGTCTCCCTAAGGCAGATGTGAATGTCTGAATGCTGTCATTGACTGAAACTTGTAAATAAGTCACCTTGGCCACCTCCCCAGGGTGGAAATCAGGGGGTGCCGGATCCAGACATGGCCTTGGCTCGCAGACAGGATGGTCCTCCATCCAGCACTCTCCTGCCCTCCCTTGAGGCCCTGCCAGAGAAACCGTGAGCCAACCTCCGCTCCCCTCTCCAAGTTCACTCCAGACATGAGGTCACTCTCAGAGACGCCTGGGGTAAAGTGCTAGAGGCCAGTCTACCACTGGTTGCTCAAGGCCAAGCCATGCTGGGAAGATTCCCAGGGGAAGAGGGGAGCCTCTTGCCAGGGAGGGATAGCAGGGCTGACTGTTCCCTTCCTCCTCCTAGGACCCGCCTACCTTACTTGCCCTGCTGAGCCTGGCACATAGTAGGTGCTCAATAAACAAATGTGCAGTGAATGCACGAGCCCAACTATGAGGGGAGGGGAGGGCCTGCTTCCAAAGAGCCCCCACGCTGGTGAGGGAGGCAGATGCTTGACCAGACCATTCTGGCTCCCCTGAGAAGCACAGCACAGGGACTGAGCAGAGACCACCAACGGCGGGTGTCCCCCTCCTCCGCATTCTGGTGCTCCCCAGGGCCCCTTTCCTCATCCCCTCCCAGGCCCTCTCATTTCTGACCCAGATGGCCCACTCACACCGGCGCTGAGTGTGGTCCAAGTGCCCACCGTGGCCATAACTGAGCTGTGTGACCACTAGGCAAGTCTCTGCCTCTCTGGGCTTCCCCCGAATGGGCCTCTGGGCCCCACTCGGTCCTTACCTAGAGCTGGGAAGCCAGTGGGGGCCAAAGAGGCGCTGGAGAAATCCAGCCAGAATCATCCACTGAGCCCTGAGTATGTGCCCTCTTGTCTGTGTGCCTACTCTGAGGGACGGCTAAGATTGCCCCTATTTTAAAGATGATGCAATGGTGCAGTGGTGACCTGTCCAGGGTCACAGAGCCAGGAGTGGCAGGGCCAGGATCAACCCAGTAAGTCTGACTCCAAGCCAGCCCTCCTGCCCCTCCCCTGGCTGTCTGCAGAGGGTCAGCTAGGCGGGCCTGCAGGACCCTTCCTCCCCCAGGCTTCTGGCTGCCTGGATGGTGGTTGGGGCCAGCCTCAGGGCTTCCTGGCCTTGACTCCATTTCCCCAGGGGTTCTGGTCAGCCTCTCAGAAATTAGACCCATGCAGGAGCAGCTAAGGCACAATCCTGTGCAATCCCGAGCCGGCAGAAGCAGGGGCACTGCCCCCAGAGGGAAGATGAGGACAGAGAGGTTACACCGAAGGGATGTCCCTCAGGTGGTCTGAAAGGACGAGGGACCCTCTGCCACGTGGGGGCGCCCCCAGAGAGAGCGCACACCAGGAACCTAGGTGGGGGCCTGAAGTGCCACAAGCATCGCAGGCCGGCTCACCCCGGCGTCTGAGCCTCACCGGGCACGTCTGGTCCAGGAAGGGGGCGGGGCTCTGAGACCGTGTCCTCAGGGCGGGGGAGGGGCTCTCACTGGGAGCGGTGTCCCCCAACCCCTTCCGCAAACCCAAGTCCCGCGCGTGGACCACGCTCCCTGCGGGTCCGGGCCGCGCCCACCTCCCCCGGGGCAGCGCGGGAAGCACTGGAGGGACAAAGGCTTCCCATCCCGGTGCCCCGACAAGAGCGGGGCTCCTCCACGCTGACTCCAGGGGGTCCCAGGGCAGAGGGGCCCGCAAACTCCCAAGGGAGTGATGACACCGCTGTGTCCGCCCGCCTTGCTTCACGAGGGGAAAGGGAGGCCCAGGGAAGGCCCGAGTCACGAAGCTAATGAATGGCAAAGCCCGTCTCCCCGCGCCGAAGACTCCGCCGGGGGGGGGGGGGTTTGGTGCGGACTCGGGGGTCCAACGCCCGCCGCCCACTCCCGATCGCCGCCCGGCGGGGCCGCCCCCGCCGCTCTCCCGCCCGGCCGCCGAGGCCCCGACGCGCGCCCGCTCACCTGGCACAGCAGGTCGAGCGCGTAGCCGGCGCACGCGGCCCACTCGGCGGCGTCCACGCGCGCCGCCAGGGCTCCGAAGCGGCGGGCCAGCGCCGCGTCCTGCTCGGGGGCGCAGCAGCCGAAGGCCGAGTACTGCGCGCAGAAGCGCAGCGGCTGCGGCGGCCGGAAGGGCGGCCTGAAGTCCAGGCACTGGGGGTGCGCCGCCGCCCCGAGCGCCCGCAGCGCCAGCAGCGCCAGCAGCGCCCCGGGCCCGGCCCGCCCGCCCGCCATGCCGCCGCCGGCCCGCTCCGCCCCGGCCCGGAGGAGGAGGAGGAGGAGGAGGGGGAGGAGGAGGAGGAGGGGGAGGAGGGGGAGGCGGCGGCGGGGGGCGGACACCCCGGCCCCGGGAGCCGCCGGCCGCGCCCTGAGCGCTCGCCTCCCGCGGGCCGCACCCTCCCGGGGAGCCCGTGGCCGCGGGGCAGGGACGGGCTCACCCCGCAGGGCCTCGAGGTTGGGGCCCAGCCCCGCAGGGAGGCCACCCCTGGTCGGGGACGCCCCGGCGGGGCTGAAGGAGGAGGGGCGCGGCACGCAACTCGGCACTCGGCACCGCCTCTGTTCCCGCTGTTCCAGCAGCGCCCCCCCCCCCCACCCCCGGGATCCTTTCTCAATACAATGGCGGTGGCCTCGCGTCTTGGGGCCCCAGGTGCCGACTGGGCTTCCCGTTTCCGCCGGGGCCGCAGCTTCCTCCCCGGGCGCTGTTTAGCCCGGGAGGTGCAGGGACTCCGGGGTTCCAGTCCTGCCTCCGACTGGGCCAGGGAGGGACATGATGGAGCCAGTGGCTGGGAATTCCCACGGAATCACTTAAAAATGGGGTAAAGGGCGGTCCCTGCTGCCCGGGACTCACAGGAGAAGTGAAACCCGGGCCTGGGTTGGGGAGGGTGGATGGGCCGCCTCCACAGTGCACCCTCTTCCTCACCCCAGGCTTCTTCCCTCTCTCCCCTCCGCGGCTAGCATATTCCCCTACAGCCGGGGACTGCTGGGCCTCCCCCCTCTGCACTCTGGGCATCCTGCTCTCCATCCTGCAGCCCCTGCCCCTGCTTCTGCCCTGTGTCGCCGGGCTTATGGGTCCCCTTATACCCATGAGGGAATGTGTCCCCAAGTTAGCGGAGGGCTCGCCCAGCCTCTCATGGACAGCAGGTGCTTGAGAATCCAAGCCTCTGTTTCTGCTCTGACGCATGAAAGAGCCGGAAAGTTGTGGCTCCTGTCCTGCCCATAAGAAAAAAGCTGAACTGAGAATCCACTTTTCTCAGACCCCTCGGAGAGCTGAGGTCTCAGGACTCAGGGTTGAGTGCCACCCCCAAATCTGGAGAGACCGGCAAATCCAGAGTCTCAGCTGAGATCTGCTCTGGTAGGAAGGCTTAAAGGGTCATTTTGAGGACCTGCTGGGGGCTGAGAGCAGACTAGTGCGGGGCTGAGAAGCTCCTGGGGGGAAGGAGGGCGGCAATCTAAAGGAGGAGGCCGTAAGTTTGCCCTTGTACCTCCAGAAATCTCCCCAGTGGAAAGGTGGCCATTGTGAGATACGCCCACAGCGTTCTCCATAACAAAGACCTGCTCTCCAGGGAAAAAGGTTTTACCAGAGCCTTATCCACCCTGGGGGATGGTGGGTCCCCAACTCCAATCCCCTCTAAACTTCAGAGACTTACTGAAGGGAGAGGACCTAAGAACCATTAGTGAATATCACCGCCCCAGGACGTAGGATGATAGAACATAACTCCTCCCCGACTCCTTACCACCACTTCAACAGGCCTTGGGCGTGATAATAGTGGTCACACGCTCCATCTAAGAGGAGATCTGGGTGAATCTCAAAGACAACAGGGGAGACCAGAACAAGGACCACAGAGGAATTTGGAGCCCCTACAGCTACCGCAAACATAAGCCACAGTGCACCGCCAGCCAGGTCAGCATAAACCCTCACGCGAAACCCCATTTGCCTCAGTTCCTGCTACCCATACAGGTGTCTGGCTTGCTTTCTTTTCTTTTCTTTTCTTTTCTTTTCTTTTCTTTTCTTTTCTTTTCTTTTCTTTTCTTTTCTTTCTTTCTTTCTTTCTCTCTTTTTTCTTTTCTTTCTTTTTTCTTTTCTTTTCTTTCTTTTTTCTTTTCTCTTTCTTTCTCTTTCTTTTCTTTCTTTTTTCTTTTCTTTCTTTTTTCTTTTCTTTTCTTTTCTTTCTTTCTTTTTTCTTTTCTTTCTTTCTTTCTTTTTTTCTTTTCTCTTCTTTCTTTCTTTCTTTTTTCTTTCTTTTTTCTTTTCTTTCTTTCTTTTTTCTTTTCTTTCTTTCTTTCTTTTTTCTTTTCTTTCTTTCTTTCTTTTTTCTTTTCTTTCTTTCTTTCTTTCTTTCTTCCTTTCAAGATGTTTTATTATTTATTTATTTATTTATTTAAAATTTACATCCAAGTTAGCATCTAGTGCAACAATGACTTCAGGAGTAGAGTCCTTAGCGCCCCTTACCCATTTAGCCCATCTCCCCCCCCCACCCCCTCCAGTAACCCTCTGTTTGTTCTCCATATTTAAGAGTCTCTTATGTTTTGTTCCCCTCCCCGTTTTTATATTATTTTTTGCTTCCCTTCCCTTGTGTTCATCTGTTCTGTATCTTAAGTTCCACATATGAGTGAAGTCATATGATATTTGTCTTTCTCTGACTAATTTCGCTTAGCATAATACCCTCCAGTTCCACCCACATAGTTGCAAATGGCAAGATTTCATTCTTTTTGATTGCCAAGTACTACTCCATTGTATATACACCACATCTTTATCCATTCATTCATCGATGGACATCCGGGCTCTTTCCATACTTTGGCTATTGTCGATAGCGCTGCTATGAACATTGGGGTGCATGTGCCCCTTAGAAACAGCACACCTGTATCCCTTGGATAAATACCCATTAGTGCAATTGCTGGGTCATAGGGTAGTTCTATTTTTAGTTTTTCTGAGGAACCTCCCCACTGTTTTCCAGAGTGGCTGCACCAGTTTGCATTCCCATTTGTGTGTGTGTGTGTGTGTTTATTGATTTTTGAGAGAGAGAGGGAGAGAGTGTAAGCGGGGGAAGGGCAGGGGAACCAAAGCAGGCTCTGTGCTGAAAACACAGGACCCGATGTGGGGCTCGAACTCACGCACCGTGGGATCATCACCTGAACTGAAATCAGATGCTCAACCAACCGAGCCATCCAGGCGCCCCAATGTGTCTGGCTTTCGAGAAAAATTACATGGCGTGATAAATGACAGGAAAAGCCAGTCTGAAGAGAAAAAGCATCAGAAACAGACTGAGGTAAGACACAGAATTTGGAATTATGACTAGTATGTTAGGGGCTCTAGTGGAAAGCTGGCAGCATTCAGGAACAGGTGGGAAACGTAAGCATTAAGAAAACTTTATGGGGGCGCCTGGGTGGCTCAGTCGGTTGGGCGTCCGACTACAGCTCAGATCACGATCTCGCGGTCGGTGAGTTCGAGCGCCGCGTCGGGCTCTGTGCTGACGGCTCGGAGCCCGGAGCCTGCTTCGGATTCTGCGTCTCCCTCTCTCTCTCTGCCCCTCCCTCGCTGGCATTCTGTCGTTGTTTCTCTCAAAAATAAATAAACATTAAAAAAATATATTTTTAAAGAAAAGTGTATGAAAAAATTTTTAAAGAAATGGTAGGAACCGAAAGCACCGTAACAGAAATGAAGGGTGCTTTTGGTGAGCTCATCAGGAGACTGGATGCTACCAAGGAGAGAATCGCTGTGCTTGAAGACAGGTCAGTAGGGACTTCCCAAACCAACATACAACGGGGGAAAAACAATGGTAGAAAGGCACACAGGGAGTGCCTGGGTGTCCTCCGTTAGTCCTGTCTTCCAGGTCCCGGACCCCCCACGGCCGTCAGCCGCAGCCGAGGAACACGCCGGGAGTCGTCTCACGAGCACCGGAGACGAGTCGGTCATCGCCACCCCCCGGCAGCCGGACTATCTTGTGTGCTGTGGACTGTGGCTGGACGAGGCCTGGGGCCGGCAGAGGCCCCAGACCGGAGCCCCAGGGCTTTTGCAAACGTTTCTAAAGAAGAGAAGAAAAAACTCCCAAGAACACACCGCTGCACTTTGCCGATGCGAATATTTGACCACGTTTGCTTCAGCCGCTTTCAGACATGAGAAACCATGAGCCACAGGCAAGAGGCCGTGTGGGCTAATGATCGCGAGCACTGGGTTAGAGTCCTGACCCTGCAACTTGCTAACGGTGAGACCTCGGACAGGCCACTGAACCTCTCTGTGCCTCGGTGTACTCATCTGTGAAATGGGGATGCTGGATGAGGCTGTTGGAAGAGAGCCTGGCACATTCCATGTGGGCAGCGATCACAGACCCACCCCCTGTGCCCTCACACCAGCCTCATGGCTTGTCCCTCTGTCCCCAAGGGAAGATTCTCCTGAAGGTGGGGACCACAGGTACCGGCAAAGAACATAGAAGGTCACCTGCCTTCGTGTAAATGATCTCTTGCTGCACTTTTCCTCCTGGGACTCGCTTCTTTCCCCCCAGCCCAGTGTTTGGGACCTGTCCGGACTAATACGGGCTTTCTCTCTCACTCCTGTCTAGAATGCCACTGTATGCACAGTGCCACCTTCTGCAGGTGTCACAAATCATCACCGACAGGCAGCTCAGACCGTCCCCAGGGACCGGCCTGCTTGCCAAGCTGCTGGGCTCTCAAAACATCTATTTTTAATTTTAAACTTGGAGAAGGAAGAAATAAAAAAAAAAAACGGAAGACAGAAATAGTGCTTGCCGAAGACCACTGCTGTGCCGGGGGCTTCTCTGCCTCATGCAGGCCCCGCACCAGACGACTGCACACGGGAGCTGTCGGGCACGCGTCTCGGCCCTCAGGGTCTCGGCCCTCAGGGCCCAGTGGGGCCGCGAGGACGGGGATCCACCTTCCCCTACCCCCGGGCCTGCAGGACCCCCCGGGGCTCCCCTCTTGTTCTCGAAGTCCCCCAAGGCTCTCACGTGAACTCAGGGACAATGACGTTCTGCAGCCCCACCATCTCCCTACCTGCTCTGTCTGCCCCGGCCGCTGCTTTCTTCACCCCATGCAGATGGAGACACTGAGGCACAGCTCACTGACGACAGGAATCGTAGCGGGGTCAGGACGTGGAGGGGTCGGAGTCTGAACCCAGGACTCAGTGGCAAGACCCTTCCCCGAGGCCCCGAGGATGAAAGCAGGGGTGGAGTCAGCAGCAGGCTGTCCCTTGGGCCTGCCTGGTCCTCCCACTGGCCACTCGGGCTGTGGGACCTCACGGCTACGGCACTCGCCCGTGACACGGCTCATGACCCAGCCGGGGCAGCATCAACTGCTTGTCCGCTGCTCCTGTGGCTTTGACGGAGTGGCTGGTTTAACCGTGAGGACGCGTGGCACCAGCATCCTCTAGCCCCCTTCTCGAATGGGCACTGCCTGCAGATGCGGCAGGGCCCCGGCTCCCTCAGGAAGGTAGCCTGCACGCCATGCAGCCCTGAGCTTAAATCTCACTATCTACCTTGACCTTGGAGGAGTCCCATCCTAAACTTCAGTTTCCACATCTGCCCCGCAGCCAGACAGCCCAGCTGCTCTGGGGAATTCAGATGCCGGATGTTCTCTTCTGACATTTCCCATGCTCTGCTCTGCAGACCATGGGTTCTGGGTGTTCTCAGCAGGGGCTGGGGCTGCGGGGGGTGTCAGGTAAGTTTGGAAACACCATATTCCAAGCCCCTTCTAGAGATTCAAGACGTGCCTCTGCGTGCTAAAGGCTCTGAAAAGTCCTGCAGCCAAAGCCTGGTTCGTTTGCTTGTTCCAGTAAGACATCTGATTCCCGGCACGTCTGTTAACACTATTCTCGTCCACTGCTTTAATACACACCTAAGGCAGAAAATTCACAGTTGCGTTTCCTCGTCTGTAAAAAGGAACGGCACCCTCCCCTGGCAAGGATGAAGAGTCAGGTGGAAAATGCCGTGGGAGGAGCCCCCACAGGGTGCTGGCTGGTGCTCCTGCCCAGGCATCTTGAGAACAGACATCTCCACTCTCTGCCCCAGACAGAAGCCCAGGAGCCCCCGGGGAGACCGATTTGCACAGCCTGAGCGTGCTGCCCTGAGCCGCCCGGGGCTGGGAGATCTTCTGGAGCTGGCTGTGAGAGCCCCTGCCTCCTGGGAAGCCCAGCCCAGCCTCCCTTCCTCGTTCCCAGGTCCCCGGAGGAATAAACGCCAGCTTTGCTCCTGTCCTGCCGGGCTCCCTGACATGGGAGCTGCAGCCTGGCCCCACCTTGGTGCTCAGGGTTCTTCTCAAACACCATGCGTGGACTGCTCCAAGCTGCCCTGGGCGCGCCGGGGAGGGGGGAGTCCCAAGCAAAAGATATCAGAGCACTTGTTTCAAACCCAAAGTTCCAGGGGAAATCCACGGACGGCAGAGCTGGAAAATGGGCTCTTGTTTTAGGGACGGGAAAGCTGAGGCTGCCTGCCCTCCTCTTCTGCCTTCTCTCTGTCTCCCACAAGGACAGCGGCCCCTAAAATAAGGGCAGGGCCCTGAGTCCACGGAGGCAGCACCCCCCACCCCCCCCCACCTAGTGACCCCAGATCCGTAAGCAGGGTATGGAAAACTATTTCACAACACTTGTCAGGGGCTCATCCAATCGTCACCCCTTTGCCCAGAGCCCTCCCACACTGCCCCATGTGGCTCCCCAAATGTGATTGGCTCCTTAATCCTGGCTTCAGAGAGCCCCTGGCTGGTCTCAGATCCGGCTCATCCCTCCCAACCCTGCAGTCTGCACTTGCGAACAGCAGCCTCTCCCCCTGCCCCACTCACCCCATCGCCTCCCTGGCCCCTCCTGCTTCCCAGGGCGCACATCGCCACCATCTTCCGTGAGGCTCACAGCAACTTTCTAGAGTGAGTGCTAGGAGTAACCCCATTTCGCAGATGAGGAAACCGAGCTCAGGGATGTTGAGACAGGATGACCAGTCAGGTGCTTCAGATCCGAACTCCCCAATGCCAGGGCGAGAGCTTCCCATCACCAAGGCATTTCTCCTTCTTTCTTAACGTTTATTTATTTTGAGAGAGAGACAGAGAGAGCAAGGCAGGGACAGAGAGAGAGAATCTCAAGCAGGCTCCGTGCTGTCAGCTCAGAGCCTGATGCGGGGCCCTGTCCCTCGACCGTGAGATCATGACCTGAGCCGAAATCAAGAGTCGGATGTTGAACTGACTGAGTCATCCGTGCACCCCTGCCACGGCATTTCTGTAGAGTCTGGCTGCAGGAAGTGGGGCGAGGTGATATGACACCATGAAATGATGGGTACGGGGATTTGGGGCAACAAGGCTTCCTCTCCCCATTGTTACAAACAGCTCCCCGCCCAGTGTGTGGAGGGTGAGTCCTGCTTCAGCTGTGGGCTTGAACCCAATGGCCTCAGAGTCCCACCCATTCTTAGAATTCCAGAAACTGGGCTCTGGGTTTGTTGAGGGCTGAAACCATGGTCCCTGGTAGCTGGGGGGCGGTCAGTTAGTACCAGACATCCTACAAATACCCAAAAGATCATCCCAGAAGAGGGGGTCTTGACCAGGAAGATATGTTCCAACCCATAGAGAGAGGATCTTTCCAGAGTGGGAGTTGACCCGTTAAGGGGTAAGCGCCCCATCACTGGAGATATGCAAGTAGTTGCTGAACAGCTTCTGTCAGTGCTGCTATAACTGGGGGGAGATTCGGTCACTTCCAAGTTTCTTTCTGTCACTGAACATCTGTGAATGTTGAAATCTTTCATGCGTTTTTGAGTAGAGGCAATACTTCCACAGAGTTGAAAAAATCAAAAAGCCCAGGGGCGCCTGGGCAGCTCAGTCGGTTAAGCGTCTGACTTCGGCTCAGGTCATGATCTCGTGGTTTGTGCGTTCGAGCCCCGCGTCGGGCTCTGTGCTGACAGCTCGGAGCCTGGAGCCTGCTTCAGATTCTGTGTCTCCCCCTCTCTCTGCCCTCCCCACCCCCCTACTTGGGCTGTCTCTGTCTATCAAAAATAAATAAATGTAAAAAAAAAATTTTTTTTAATCAAAAAGCACAAAACCAAATCCAGTGAACGTGGTTCCTTCCCACCCTACAGCCCAGGGCCCCCAGCTCCCCTCCCAGAAGTGCCTGGTGACGCCAGGTACTCACACGAACCTCCGGGGTTTACATATGCACCAGCATTCTCGATCATTATTTTATTTTATTATCTTCTAATGTTTATTTATTTTTGAGAGAGAGAGAGTGCGGCAGAGAAAGAGGAGGACAGAGGATCCGAAGCAGGCATTGAGCCGTCAGCCCAGAGCCCGACGCGGGGCTCAGACTCATGAACCGTGAGATCACAACCTGAGCCGAAGTTGGACGCTCAGCTGACTGAGCCACCCAGGGGCCCTTCGATCGTTATTTTAAAAATAAATACACTTTCAAGTCATTGCTGTTTCTGCTCTGCCTCTTTGCTTTTTTCCCTGTCCATGGGTTTTCAGCAGTAGCCTGATGACACAGGACAGTCCCCTCCAGGTGTCCGCATCTACAAAATGGGGTAACACCCACCTCACAGGGCTGTTGAGAGGTGACTTTTCGCGAGTGGCCCCCAGCAAAGTGCCTGGCACAAGATCTGAGTCCCTGAGAAAAGTCCTATGTCAGTGAATGTCCCGGAGGGAGTGCGCCCTGGCTGGTGTGGCCGCAGCAACTCCTTGGGCCACCAGGGGGCTCCTGGGAGCCGCCCTGTCCTGCTGGTGGCCACACCACATCCAGAGGTGACCAGGACAACATAGGACGCTCCTCAGAGGGGGGGAGGTACCTGGGCTGGGGACTTGGCATCTTGAGTTTCCGGAACCACTGCCTTGTCCATCCTCCTGCCATCCTCCTTGTCCAGGAATCTGGGGACAAGAAGCTGAGGCCACCCATGACCCCACTTGCCTCTCCCGAAAAGAAAAGAAGAATAGCTTTTAAGCAACATTTTTGGTGTTGTTTTCGTTCAGAGGAGACACAGGAAGAGGTCGTCCTACACACACAGCCAGAACCACTGCCCTGCCCTGTCCCTTCCCCTCCACAGCACTTGGACACCAGGCCCCAGCCGTAGCGACACTCCCTGGGGGACCTCATTGCCTTGCCTTGTCCTTTTGCCCATTTCTGAAGGCTCCCTGCAAGGCCTCCTCTCCTGCAGTCTGCTGGTACCTCTGTCCAGAGCGCCCTTGCCCTTCCCAGCGCCGTGACTGCAAAGCCATCTGCTGGTACCTCTGTCCAGAGCGCCCTTGCCCTTCCCAGCGCCGTGCCTGCAAAGCCATCCCCCTCTCGGGTGGCCCGTGGGCCAGGCACGCATCCTGTTGGGAGCTCTGGGCTGGAATAGGCACTAGATGCCCCCATCCTGAGGCGGTAGACTCAGCCTCCAAGCCCAGAGTGGAGGCAGCTGGGCCGGCCGTGCCCCGGAGGGCAGGACTAGGCCATGAGCTGTTTCCATATATTTCCCTTAGTCCCAGCAGGCAGAATAGACCAGAACAGGATCGATCTGGAACACTGACCCGAGCAGGGAAGCTGGGAACCTATTTCTGGGCCTCTACTGTGGCCTCAGGGGATTGCAAAAGCACAGGCCTGGACCCACAAGGCCACCAAGCCCACTGACCTCCCCTACCCAGAACCAACGCTTGCTGGGGCTCCGGGACTGTCCCGGCCCCATCAGCCACACATTTAACACACCTGACACCGGCCATTCCGGAGTCAAACTCAGCCATAAAGTCGATCTATAGTCACGTCTCAGTGAGCCACCCTTTTCCGCCAGGAGCGGGACAGACGGCTCCTTCGGCTCTCCCCACCTGGAGGGGTCAAGGTACAGACACTTACTGAGCACCAGCCAGGGTGGGTCAGGCACAGCCCTCCCCCAGTTCTCCCAGAGGCCCGTGCACAGTTGAGCAGGTGGGGCGAGGGAGCACGGTGAATCACTTGTCCAGGGTCACACAGGGAGTGAGCAGAAGCCCCAGGAGTTGAGCACAGGTAGGCTGGGCCCTAGTGTGTGCTCTTAACCCTTAACCGGCAGGAGGATGTGCCACCTTTTGGAGAAGGGACGCTTCACTTGTGTGGAGGCAGGGGGCTGTGCTTTATAAAAACACTGATCGCCTCCGCTTGAATTTTCAGTCTTCCCGTTCGCGAATCTCCACCGGGCCCATCACCACATACATCCAGGGGCAGACAGGTAGGAGTGGCTGCCTGAGTCCAGGATCTGATGGAAGGTAGGAGAAGCCTATGCCATGACCCAGGCTGCACGATGGACCCTTCAATCTTCAGCTTAGTCCCGGGGCCGGCCGGGAAGGGACAATGCCCGATTCTGGGCACTGGCCACGTATCGGGCCCCAGTGATGCAGTCACCCAGACCTGCCTGCCTGGAGCACTGCCCTCAATAATAATAATAATTACAACTATTATTAACATTCTACTGCGATGACGGTAGTAGCCACGGAGGCAGTTGGGCGTCGTGGTCAGGAGGCCAGACTCTGTGTCAGGCGGACCCGACACACCTTGGCTGCAGGACCTTAGTGACTGGACCTCCGTGTGCCTCAGTTTCCTCCTCTGCCAAATGGGATGAAGTTGCTGAGAGGCGTCAGTTTCTTCCGGCAGCCCCCGGGGGTCAGGGTCCTGGCCAGCCTGGCAGGGACAGGGCCTGAGCTACAGCCACAGCAAGGGAGGCCCTGCACCCCACCTTGTGCTTTTAGGGTGACCCCACCAGCATCCCACAGAAGCGTCTCAGAGTTGCTGCGGCCGCCCCACCGGCCCAGCCTTCGGCTGACGTGCAGTTTCACGTCCTGAGATGACAGCCTGCGGGTTGATGGCTTACACACTTCATCTTCCAGGCCCCACGCAATTGGCATTAGGTCAGGGCTAGTTACTTCTCCAGACTCCTGTCCTTCAAGGAGATATGAATCGGATGGGCCGCCCATTTTAGAGATAGGGTGACTGAGGCACCCAGGAGGCCAGGGCCTTGCCTCTGGCCTTGGGGGGCAAAAGGTCAGGGTTCAAGCAGGGATTCTGAACTTGACCTCTTCTGTGTAGTTCCTGATTTAGGCTCCCAGAGAAAGAATGGGACGCAGTGTTTTCGCACATGATGGTGGGTGGTGGGAGGTAGTTCTGGGGACCCCCTGTCCCGTGAACAAGCTCCAGGCCACCTGCCTTCTCTCCACAGATCCCAGGATGGGTGCATAGGAGACAAGGGAGATGGTTCCCACTCCCGCTGCTGCCACAGCCAGAGAAGGCACAGGGGTATCCCTGGGTCAGGAGCCAGCCTGTACATTCCCGAATTGGTACGAGTTGATAATGTGCAGATGGGGTGGGCGCCTGGCTGGCTCAGTCAGTGGAGCAAGCGACTCTTGATCTCAGGGTTGTGAGTTCGAGCCCCACGTTGGGTGTAGAGATTACTTAAAAATAAAACCGTAAAAAAAAAAAAAAAAAAAAAAGGAATAAGAATGTGCAGACATGCCCTTTACTGAGCCCGAGCCCCAACACAGTGTCACCAACCCTGTGTATCTCTGTCCCCACAACAGCCCTGGGGCGCAGGGCAGGTGCTCTGGCTGTGCCATCCACAGGTGGGGAGAAATCCGGGAGGTGAAGGTTTGCTCAGGCACAGGGCTCCTTGGAGGCAGCGCTGAGCAGGAACCCAGGACCGGGCGCCCCCAGAACGCTTGCATTGTGCCATCTCACACTGCGGGGGGGATGCCCGCCAAGAAGGCGGAGGAGTGGCTGTGTGTCACGAGGTGGACAGCCTGAACTCTGGCCCTTCTGGGTCCAGTCTCTCACCTGTGGACGGGGCCGGGGGTAACTCCCACCTCACCAGGTTGCCCCGTGGATTCGACGACAACGTGGGGCGCCTGTCTCCTGCCATGGGCACTCAATAAGGTGCCACCGTTCTTTCCCTCAGTAGCAAGGCCAAGTGTCCCCGCTCTCAGACAAAATATTTACATTTTAATAGAAGTGCCTGTCTCAACAAGGGGCACGAGCGTTGGAGGAACCCGGGGCAGCGTGGCTGGCCAGGAAAAGCCCTTCACGCTCCCCGAATCACAAGCACGGCAGCCCCGGAGTGGCGTGCCAGGGTCCCGTGCCCTCCTCCCCCATCAAGGGTGGCGATCGTCATCTCTAAAGCACCACTTCCCCCGCATCGCCCAAATTCTCCCGGGCTGAGCTCACTTCATAATCTTGAGCTAATGGAGAAGGATTTCCCCTCGCTCAGACCTTCAGGAATTGTGGTTCTCAGAGCCAGCCTTAAAGGGAAACAGGCACTCAGGGGCTCCATCACCACTCTATTCCCCTTAAGTCAGACACACACACATCATTAGGATGATAAAAGCCAGCACTAGAGCGTCTGGAGGAAAGAGCACACCCCTGAAGGCTCTCCTCCTTGGATCTTCTTTGCCAACTCTGCCGCCTGGAGAACCGGGGAGCCCCTTTTCGGGCTCAGCCCCGCTTCTCCCCTACAGGGAAGCCTTCCCATCCCCCCCCTTTCCCTCCCCCTCCCTGCCGTCAGAATCGCTGCCCCCTCCTGGAGCTTCCTATAGGACATTGGTCTTGCTCAGGGCTCGTCTCTCTGTTTCCTCCTCCACTCCCGGCCACTCCCAGCTATTCATTCAGCCCGTGAACACCCAGCTTGTGTGCTCAGCACTTCACACCTGCGGTCTGTGGTCTTTACCACAACCCTTAATGTGGTGAGGATCCTCCTTTGACAAATGGGGAAACTGAGGCTCAGAGAGTTTCCGCCAGTGGCCCGAGCCTGGCTGGTCCCAAGCCCGGGCTCTTTTAAGAGCACAGGGCTGTCTCTGCAGGGGCCCCACCCCAGCTGGACTCTGGAGATCCTGGGATCTCGGGGCGTAGGGAGGGGCTGGGGGCCAGAACAGCACAGCAGCACCATGATCGGAGAAGCCGGGGGCCCGTGGGAGCCTGGCAGGTTCCGGGGGGACACGGAGAAGAAGTTTGCAAACCTTTATCTTGTTGTGGGAGTCAGCCAGGTGAGGAGGACGACAGGATGTCCGGGACAAGGCGGACTCTGTGGGCGGAGGCGTGGAGGTGTGATAGATGATAGTGTGTCTGGGGAACAGGCTCTTTATGCTGTCCTTTTGGCAGGCTGGAAAATGTGGGCCCGAGAGCGGGGCACTTAGGAGGGGGTCACGGCTCCCTGGACGGAGCAACCAGAGGCGATACTTGGCTGTTGTTGTTTTTAAAGGATGTTCTTTTTTTAAATTCTTCTTTTTTTAATGTTTATTCGTTTTTGCGAGAGACAGTGCAAGCAGGGCAGGGGCAGAGAGAGAGACGGGGACAGAGGATCCGAAGCAGGTTCTGTGCTGACGGCAGAGAGCCTGAAGTCGGGCTCTTGAACCATGAGATCATGACCTGAGTGAAGTTGGATGCTTAACCGACTGACTGCGCCACCCAGGCGCCCCAGGAGATGATACTTTGTGAATCAGTGCAACCAGAAGTAAGAGCCTCTAAGGGCGGGCCACGGGTCTCTGCCTTCCGCCCTGCATGTTTCAATCCAGCATCTAGATGGGGCCCCGGGAGGCTTGCTTAGCGCGTGTGCCGATGGCGACACTTCATGAAAACATGGCCTTTCCAGGAACGTCAGCGGGCGGAACAGGGGACTGAAACTGACAGAACGTAGTTGAATAGGGTAAGCCAGAATATCCTGCCTTTGGGTGCAAAAGGTCAATTGCACGGACTAACAAGTTACTGGCCAGGCTTCTTTTTATCCCCAGTTATCTCTAAAAAGTGCATCTCTGGAGGCTGAGATGCTTCCTGGCCCTGTGCACAGAAGGTCCTCTAGAAACATTCTGTGGGCAGGGGCACCTGGGGGATGCTCTGCACCATTGGCGTCCTGGCCTCGGCAGTGTCCTTCAGAGGAGGGGGCCAGCGCCCACCCCAGCAATGCCCGTGAGGCTCCCCTGCTACTCGAAACAGCTGGGGTTGGCCTAGGCCACATGAAAACCCCCAGTCCCATCCAGCAAGTCCTTCTAGCTGTGCTGAGACCAGACAGGGCCAGCAGCTTTGGGGTGGGGCAGCGGGGATAATTCCCATCCTGCGGGAGGGGACAGAAGGCAGCCACTTCTGCCTATAATTAACTATGAACAATGGCTGGGCAGACTGGTCAAGGAGGGACTCAGGAAGCAAGGAGGCCTGGCACACAGCAGGCGCACAATAAATAGTTGATGATTCATGGAGAGTCAGCTATCTTTAGATCTCCAGTCCTTTTTAGCCCCTGTGCCTCAGTTTGCTAAGCTGTAAAGTGGGCATAAGTATTGGTCAGATGGGGGCATAGGGTGTGCACCAGCCCACAGAACCCTCTGCCCTGCCAGCAAGCACCCCCTCTGTACCTCTGAGACACGTCCATGCTGCCTTAGCTGTTTTAGCGCCAGGAGCAGGGAACTCACCACCTTGAGTCTGAAACACAGCAGACACTGGTCCTGCCTTCAAAGAATTCACAATCTTGTGGGGGAAGCCCACAGGTCCCAGGCTCTGTGGGACCTCCGGACACCAAGAGGCTGACTCCCCTGGTCTTGCTAGAGGATGCTCCCAGCAGAAGGGCCAGTGTTCCACAGATAGGCCCTGGAGGAGCGGCCCCCACCGCAGCCTCTGTCCGGAGGCCTGGCTCACTGGTCTTCTGCGGGGACGAGCGACCCCCTGTGCTCAGGCTACTGCCCAGAGCTAGCAAATGCCGGGAGCCAGAGGCCAGGGCCCCCCAGTGGTGACCACCTAAAGGTGTGTCAGGGGCTGACTCCTGCCCTCCCCCGGCCGGGGGGGGGGGGTGCGGCGGAGCCTGAGCACCCTGCCCCCAAAGAGAAGCTGTGCTAACCTGGAAGGGGAAGTGGTAGGAAGGCAGGCGACAGGCCAGACTGGCCAGAGGCCCCAGTCAGTGCAGGGGCTTCCTTAACTCTCAGCCCCGGGGAGGGGGAGCCTCCTCCTCTGGGAACAGCTAGCCATTCCTGTCAGGCAGGTCAGAGGGGCCAGGGGCCAGAAGCCCACCTCTGGAGGTTTCCAGGCCTCCTCTCTGGCCTTTCCCAAAGCTGCTGACAGACTTGCTTCCCCCCTGGAGCTCGCGCACTCGGAGGAATCCTCTCCTCACTTCCTGTGACCTCTACAGGGAAAATCCACCACCGGATGGCCGAGCAGCCTGGGCGGACCCCAGAAAGATGGCCTTGAGTCACCTGGGCCCTCATTGCTCTGACAGGCGTGAATGCGAGTAGCGGTGATTAGCTCTTACAGGAAAGGGTCGGATCTGTCATTTTCCTCTGCAAGTGCCAGGTGGGACTCTCGCCGACCGCCTCTCCTGGAAGCCAGAGAAAGGCCGGATCCTAATCCCGGGGCCAGACTAGGTTAGGTTTGCGGATTAGGAACGGGAAAACGGCCATGCATCCACTCAAGAATCCCACTTCTGGGAACTTATCCCAAGGAAACAATCCAACAGGAAAACCAAGCTGTGCACGAACATGTCCTACACAGGAGTTATTTATAATGGTACAACCCCGGA
Organism: Panthera pardus; assembly: GCF_024362965.1. Lineage (NCBI taxonomy): Eukaryota > Metazoa > Chordata > Mammalia > Carnivora > Felidae > Panthera > Panthera pardus. Next base: position 133,722,265 of record NW_026526810.1, on the reverse strand, counting down.
AATAACCCTCGTGTCCAGCGGGGGGGAGCGGCCAAGCACCCCAGCTGCTTAAATATCACTCAGTTATGAAATAGGGCAAATGGGGCTGGGGGGCTTGGACGTCCTGGATTCCTGAGGCCCCCTCCCCCCGCCCCCCCACGGCCCTCCTTAAACAGACCGATGCCGGGATTCACCCACAGGCGGTGGGTCAGAATCTCCAGAAAAGGAATCTAGCTGACAAACGTCCCGTCCCATATGATCCTTATCACCAGGCAGGTGCTCATGCCAGGCAGGTGCTCATGGGTAAAGTTGCAACTTCAGCGATGCCTTTGTTTAAAACTTGTTAAGTCCTGGTTCTTGCATGCATGAAACGAGCTCAGCTCCAGGGTCTGCCCCTGGGGTGGTGACAGAGTTAGTGAGATCACGATGGCCCTGGCCCTGAGTGGGGCTGGGATCCCTGAGCAGCTGTCACCACTTACACAGCCTGTGTCTCCCTCTCCCCCTCCCCCTCCTCCTTGCCCCTCCTGGGGCCATGGCTCCCTTTCTCCCTGTCCTGTGACTGCCAAGGAATTTAAATCTGAGCACTCCACCCAGGGCCGCACAGGCTGGTTTGAGGACATGTAATGCCCCAGAGCTGTGGCAATGTTTCTGCAGGTGTCTCCACCGCCCTCCCCCTGGACCAGGAGGGGTGACTCCCGGTTCTGAAATTCCCATGTGCCGCCCTTCCCCAGCTCTCAGGCAAGGTCTCCACCTGCCTTCCTAGGAGGGTGCACCTGCCATGGGAGGGACGCACTACGGACCCCCCTAAATACACACTTGAACCTCAGCTTCTGTTGGTTGAAGGGGCATGAGGATTCCTGCCTGCCTAGTAGGCTTGCTGGGAGGGCAGGAGGAGAAAACCACCCAGACAGGGCTTTGTGAACTGGACAGACTGGGAATGTGGGGGCGGGGCAGGGCCTCCAGCAGGAGAGGTGGGTGAGGCCCAGAGGAGGAGGGTGAGGTGGGGGTTTCCATCAGGGAGCACTCCTGCCGCTCCCCACCTCCCAGTGTGTTTCATGTGCCACTGCCCAGAGGTAGGTGTTTATGATTATTTAAAGTATACGTACATTGTAAACAAAACAATGCATGCACTTAGGTAAAAAAATAAATCATATAACATTAAAACGTTCAGAAGGAACGGCACTCAGGTGGCTCTGAGTGGCACTCAGGTGGCTCAGTCGGTTAAGCGTCCAACATTTTGTTATGGCTCAGGTCACTATCTTGTGGTTCGTGAATTCCAGCCCCGAGTCCCTCTCTGCGCTGAGAGCTCAGAGCCTGTCTGGGATTCTGTCTCTCTCTGCCCCTCCCCCGCTCACTCTCTCTGTTTCTCTCTCAAAAGTAAATAAATAGGGGCGCCTGGGCGGCTCAGTCGGTTAAGTGTCCAACTTCAGATCAGGTCATGATCTCACGGGTGGTGGGTTCGAGCCCCACAACGGGCTCTGTGCTGACAGCTCAGAGTCTGGAGCCTGCTTCAGAGTCTGTGTCTCCCTTTCTCTCTCTGCCCCTCCCCGGCTCGTGCTGTGTCTCTCAAAAATAAATAAATGTTAAAAAAATTTTAAAAAAGAGTAAATAAATAAACTTTTAAAAATTCAAACGTTCAGAAGGAAATGAAACAGCTCCCTAGCCCTTCCTCTCCTTTCTTTCTCCCCGGAACAACCAGTTTTTACGTGTACTTGTTCCTTCTGGGTTTGGCCTCCGTGTTTCAGTAAGATGCTTCTGTGGCTGCCTCTCAATTTTTCAATTCTAGACATTTCTGTTGCCTTCCGGTCAGGACAAATGAGGCTAAGCTCTCTACAGCGATCCCACCCCCCCCCCCCCCCCACTCCCTTGCATCCCGGGGAGGGCTCTATCCACTTCTTCCTTAACCGCCCGGCAAGGATTTTATTAGGATTGTGCAAATGTTAGTCCGTGAAAGTCACCAAGTGGTCAGTGAGAGCCCCTTTTCTTACAGTTTTGTTTGTGCCCTGGGGTTAGTGCATTAAAGGAAAGAAGAAAGAAAGAAAGAAAGAAAGAAAGAAAGAAAGAAAGAAAGAAAGAAAGAAAGAAAGGAAGGAAGGAAGAAAAAAGAAACTTGCAAGGTATTTAAATGTATCTTCTTAATTTTTCCAGCTGCTTCACTCTGTTCCTAGAGACCCTGGAGGCAAATGCTCATGGATGTCTTATCTAGTCTTTGCCCCCGGCTCTTCCAGGCGGAGCGCGCTCCTTTCTCTGCTCTGGGGCCTCTGATAGCTGGGGGCTGGAGCCCAGCCAGCCTTGGGAAGGACCCTCCCTCCTGGGGTAGCTGTCCTGTCCCAGGGTCTGTTCTCAGGCATGTGCTCCAAAAACTTCCTGGAAGGTGCACAGCAGCGTGTTTTTTTGTTGTTGTTTTTTTTTGTTTGTTTGTTTTTGTTTTTTTTGCAACCTTGCATTTCTGAAAAAGTTTATATTCCAGTCTCATACTTGGCTGATTCTCTCTGTGGGCATTGAATCCAGGCAGGAAATCCTTTTCCCTCGGAGTTTTAAGGCAACTGATTTCTCCGTGGCCTTCTAGCTTTCAGCATTTCCCATGAGAAATCCAATGTCAGGCTTTTAAAATATTTTATTACTTTAAGAACACATGCCCAGAGTTTCAAAAATCAAGTAAAATTATAAGGTTCTAAAGAAAAAAACCCAAAAAACAAAAAACAAAATAACCTAGTCCCCTGCCTCGTGTCTCCACTCCTGATTTGTGCTTTCCAGATGCAACTAGATTCTTCTGTGACTCATCTCCAAATTTGCAAACACCACACACCGCTCTTCGGTGGCTCTCCAGGATCAGTGTTATTGCTGCCTTCCTTTTAGGGACCAGGAGGGTTGAGTCCATGTATGAGGTTGACATTCCCTCCCCTGTCCTTCTAGTATGGCTATATCACAGGTTTTGGTCAATCAGTATTGCTTGTGTAGTTTACTACGTACATAAACGTTATGGCCAATGGAGCCACCTATGTCCTATGACTGCGTTTCCTTCCTTGTAGGACTTCTGGGTTTTCCTGGGGATTAATAATTGCCTCCTTGTTCAACTTGGTTTTCTTGGTGCTTATCACTAATACACCACCAACCTCTGACAAGAGCTCTAATGCTCCTTGTAAGACGGCCAAGCCCCCAGGGAATCTTTGAGCTGGGTCCCCTTGCTTGGCCAGCTCCTCCTGGGGTCCTCGTTCTCTGTTCCAGTCTGCACTGATTGCTGCTGGCTCCCAAGCCCCCACCTCTTCCCCCGCACCGTCACTTTGGGATTCCCGTTTCCTAACTTCATGTCTGTGTGTCTTTTTACTTCTTGGTTTCATCCCTAGTTTTAGAGAAAGGTTGTCTGGGAAGCTTTTTTTTCTTTCTTTCTTTCTTTCTTTCTTTCTTTCTTTCTTTCTTTCTTTCTTTCTTTCTTTCTTCGTCTTTTTTTTTAATCTGAAAATGTCATACCCTACCCTCACACTTGATGGTTTAGGTACTGAAGTATTTTCCTTCGGAACATTGAGGCTTTGCTCTGTGGTCTTCTAGCTTCTGGAGTTGCCTTGAGAATGTCAATGCTATTATGATTCCTGATCTTTTGTACGTGGCCTCCTCTGTCTGTCTCTTTCTGGATGCTTTTAGGATCTCCTCAATCTTGGTGTCCTGAAACTTTACAATCATGTGCCCAGTACAGTCTTTTTTTTTTTTTTTTTTTTTTTTAATTCTGTGCTGGCCTTTTGTGTCCAGCAGTCCCACATAATTGTTTGGTGTTATGTCTCTAATGCTTTCCTTCCCTCCATTCTATCCCATTAGCTGGGGCACAAAGTATGGATGTGAAGTGAGCACGACAAAGACTGCAGAATCTCTAGCCCCCTTCCCTGTTGGAGACAGCACATTTGAGGGTTATGTGGGGGAATTTGGATAATCTCAGAGAAATAGCTCTAGATTCAGATACTTGGTGGAGGGGCGTGCCCCCCAGAAATGGGGGCTATCTCTATCTGGCACGGCCTAATGGCAACGAGCAAAACCTTGATCTAACCCAGAGCTCCACAGCCCTGCCTGTTAGGCTCCCCGTATTCCGATCGAATTGGTGGGAGGTGGGGTCTGAGCACCTGCATTTTGCCAGCTTCTAAGTGATTTAACAAGTGCCCAGGACTGAGAGCCACTGGGCTACCCACTGGTCTTGTTTTATAGAGGCTGACCAGCTGTCTCATTAGGACTCTGACTTCTTGCAGGGGCTCTGAAATCTCAGGATTTTGCGGCGATGATTCTTTGTTGTAAAGACGTGTCCTGGTGTTGGGTCTTAGCTAGGCTGAGCCTCTCCTTCTTCTTTTTTAAACATGTTTTTTTTTATTGAAAGAGAGAGAGAGTGAACACGAGCGGAGGAGAGGGGCAGAGAGAGAGGGAGAAAGAGAGAATCCCAAGGAGGCTCTGTGCTGTCAGAGCAGAGCCCAATGTGGGGCTCGATCTCACGAACTGTGAGATCATGACCTGAGCTGAAACCAAGAGTCGGACGCTTAACCGGCTGAGCCCCCCAGACGCCCCCAGGCTGAGCCTCTTCTGGAGAGAGAGGGCATCGCTTCTGCTAGCTTTTCAGAGTCTCAAGATGCCCATCCCGTCTGGACTCTGGGGTATTCCCAGACCTTTCCGCTCTTTCCCCAGCAAAGCAGCATCCCACCTACCTCACTGGGGGCTTAGGGTTCTTAGCCAAACTTGTGCATTTGAAATGATTCCATCCCCAGGTGAGACCCAGAGACTCAGAGAGGGCTGTGACTTGCTCAGAGCTATCTGCTCTGAGATACAGACTCTAAGTCTGGGCTTTTCTACTTAACCCAACTTTCTCCATCATCATCCATTCATTCAACAAACACTTACTGAGCTCCTAGGCTCTAGGCCAAGAGGGCCCTGAGAATATCCGTGATCAAAATGGGGGACCCGATGGTACGCTTGTTAGACTTACTCACGTCACGTCTTCTTGACAGTGGGCTCAACTGGGGGTGGGGGCGGGGGGGAGTTACTGTTATTGCTGGTATTGTATCAGACAGGAAAGGCACGCTGGAGGGGGCTGGGAGGTCCAACCTGCAGCAGCAGAAGCCACATTAACAATTAAGGTCCTGACTTTTTTTTTTTTTTTATTAAAAAAAATTTTTTTTTTTTTTAATTTTTTTTTTTTTCAACGTTTTTTATTTATTTTTGGGACAGAGAGAGACAGAGCATGAATGGGGGAGGGGCAGAGAGAGAGGGAGACACAGAATCGGAAACAGGCTCCAGGCTCCGAGCCATCAGCCCAGAGCCTGACGCGGGGCTCGAACTCACGGACCGCGAGATCGTGACCTGGCTGAAGTCGGACGCTTAACCGACTGCGCCACCCAGGCGCCCCTAAAAAAAAATTTTTTTAACCTTTATTTATTTTTGAGACAGAGAGAGACAGAGCATGAACGGGGGAGGGTCAGAGAGAGAGGGAGACACAGAATCTGAAACAGGCTCCAGGCTCTGAGCCATCAGCACAGAGCCTGACGCGGGGCTTGAACTCACGAGCCGCGAGATCATGACCTGAGCCGAAGTCGGACGCTTAACTGACTGAGCCACCCAGGCGCCCCTAAGGTCCTGACTTTTATTCCACATTCAGCACATGAAATATTCAGGCACCAAGGAGATTGGTCCCTGATCTCTACAGTGAGGAGCATTGCCGTTTGTAGACCCCGGGCAAGGGCAGCACCCAAGGCCTGGCCTGCAGGGCACTGGGGGGTTGTGGGGGCTGGGCAGGTGTACCCAGAGGTGTCTGACACGGATGGGTCAGCTGCAGACACCCAAAGAACACCACGCCCTGAGGGTCCCAGAGAAGAAAGAGGTTTGTTCTCAACGAGTGTCCACTTGAGGGAAGCAGACAGAAACGATCCATCACAGGTGGGGCCACCAGCCTTCCCAGAGAATAGGGGTGATGGTCACAGGGATACACAGCCGGGCTCAAAGACCAAGCGTCTGGGGCCTGAAACTTATCACCTGCAGTAAACCCTGTAATTATCCTACAGTGTTGCATTGTACCTGTGCACGTGTGTGAAAGCATCAGTTGGATAAACAGAAACATTTCAAATAAGTCACAAGCGTGTCAACCTGCTATACTGTTTCCTCTTCTGTTTTTTTTTCTCCTAATATACTGGGCACCTAGAGTATGACATTTGGCCTGGGTTTCTCTTGGGCTCCGAGAACCCAAGAAAGTAGGTGTGGAAAGTGCACGAAGTTTCACCCACCAGAGTGATAACATTCTCTATACTCTGCTGGCTGGATTGCATTTTTTTTAATTTTTTTTTTTTTTTTTTTTTTGAGAGACGGAGACAGAACATGAGCAGGGGAGGGGCAGAGAGAGAGGGAGACACAGGATCCAAAGCAGGCTCCAGGCTCTGAGCGGTCCGCACAGAGCCCGACGGGGGGCTTTAACCCACAAACCGTGAGATCGTGACCTGAGCCGAAGTCAGACGGTCAACCGACTGAGCCACCCAGGTGCCCCAGCACCATTTCTTTGGAAAGCAGTGCGGTATCTATCACCTAGCCAAGCCGAAGCTGGGTATGCTGTATGACCCAGCCATGCGGGGTCTTGGTATAGACCCAAACGGAGTTCATGTTCACATGCATCGGGACACATGTGCAAGAATGTCTATGGCAGCATTGCGGGTTCTAGCAGAAAACTAGAAGCAAATGTCCTTCAAGAAAAAAGTAAAAGTGATATATATACTCACGCACTGAATATTGGACGGGAGAGACTCTCGGCTCGGGGTGATTTTGCCCCCAGGAGCCATTTGGCAACGTCTGGGGGTACTTTGGGCTTTCACAGCCAGGGCTGGGGGTGCAGTGGGTAGAGACCAGGGAAGCTGGTAAAGGTCCTACGATGTACAAGACAGCCCTTCTCTGCCCCCACAACAAAGACATCCAGTCCAAGGAGTCACCTCCGCTGTGGCTGAGAAAGCCTGCTACACGGCCATGTGAGTGAGTGAGCGAGGGCTACACGGGTCAAGGAAACCATGAGGGAGAAGCATACGCTGCTAGCAAACCCACGAAGTGCAACGCGGTTTCGATAAGGTCCACACGCATGAAAATCAGGCAGGCTATTGTAAGGGGGAGGCATAGCGCGCTGAAGGCACAGGAATAATCAACGCGACATTCAGAATTGTGGGCTCAGGCAGGCAGCAGCCTGTGACCAAGAGGGGGCCCGGGGGCCTTCAAAAGTGGCCGGGGGCGGGGGGGGGGGGTGTGGCGCCGGGGTGGCTCTGTCGGTGAAGCGTCCGACTCTCGGTTTTGGCTCAGGTCATGATCTCACGGTTCGTGAGTTTGAGTCCCGTGTCAGGTTCTGCACTGACAGCAAGGAGCCTACTTGGGATTCTCTCTCTCCTTCTCTCTCTGCCCCTCCCTCCCTCCCCCCCCCCAAATAAATAAATAAACATTTAAAAATTGGCAGTAACTTCCAAAGCTGGGCAGTGGGCTGCCAGGTGTCTTCTGTGTCCCTGTTGTAATATAAAATAGTTCCCTTTTTTGTAAACTTTTAAAAAAAGACTTTGTTAAATTTGTTCTCAATGTTTATTTATTTATTTATTTTTAATTTTTTTTTTTTAACGTTTATTTATTTTTGAGACAGAGAGAGACAGAGCATGAGCGGGGGAGGGTCAGAGAGAGGGAGACACAGAATCTGAAACAGGCTCCAGGCTCTGAGCTGTCAGCACAGAGCCCGACGCGGGGCTTGAACCCACGGACCGTGAGATCGTGACCTGAGCCGAAGTCCGACGCCTAACCCACTGAGCCACCCAGGCGCCCCAAGAATAATATTTTTAAGTGTGTTGAGGTGAGAGGTAGTCCAGCTCCCCTGACTCAGTTTCCCTGATGGCTGAGCCTCCCTTCCTGCGTCACTCCTCAGGTCAATGGTGTGAGGGGATGCCAGGTGCTGAGGGGGGGGAAGGGAATTTCAGTGGCTCTGGCTGGGAAGGGAGGGGTGTGGATGCAGACACCTCCCAATTGGTGTCTAAAGGGACCTTCACCCTGGGGACCGATGGGGATCCATCTGCCCCGGTCTCTGGCTGGCCTGGTTTTGCAGCTTCCCAGCCTCCGCTGACCCTCTCTGATCCGCGCCTCCCTCGACGCCTTCTGTCACGGGCTCTCTATCAAACAAAAGTCTGGCCATGTCTCTCCTCTGCTCCACGCCTTCTGGGCCTCCCACGGCCCTCAGGTTAACCTTGAGGCTTTTGCCTGGACATGAGGCCCCCTGGGCTTCAGCTCCACCCGTCCCACGGAGACATCAGAGGTTCTAGGCAGCTGTCCCTGCACCACTGGCTTCCTGCTCCGGAGGAAGGTGCACGTGAATGAGGCCACGTTCCCCTCACCCAGACCTCCCACAGTCGCCCTCCAGAGGCCAGTCTCAAAGCACTCTGACTGGTGGTCCCAGCTTCTGTGCCGTTGCCTCACCTGTAAATGTGGGAGTTGAGACACTGCATCACTAAACTCTCATGTTCCTGAGGTTCCGCATTTTCTGTGTGGCTCCCATCCTCAAAGGAAGCTGGTGGCTGCCCAGGGCCACACCCGGCATCCTTTGTGACCCAGTTTGCCAGGGGCAAGCGCTAGGTTCCTGGACAGCCCTTGTTTTATTGTACCTCAGTGTTGGCCTCTGAAAAATGGGTGCAAACGTCCTTATCAGAAGACTGCTCGTCCAGAGGATGGGAAGAACGTATAGGGAGAGGAGGCATAGCTCACCTTTCCAGAGCTTTTGCAAGAGTTCTGCTAAGTGCCTGACACTCGTCCTGTGGGGAAGGGCTTGGGGGAGAAAACTGTGGCTCAAAGAAGGTAAAAGAGTGGCCTGAGGTCACCCAGCAAGTCAGCAACAGAGGCGCCGGGACGTGGAGCTAACAATCTGCAGTGACCTGTCGGCAGGAACAGCTGGACGGCTCTGACCCTGGCTGCCGTCCAGAGGCCTGGGGAGTCTCTGTGACTTGTGGAAGGCCTGCGCGGGAGGAAGCGCCATGGTGGACGTGGTCCTGGCACAGGGCAGGCCCTCCGCATGCTAGGACCAGCGCCACAGTGAAAAGGATGCCCGAAGCATCTGGTCTGGTCTGCTCTCCTCTCCGAGAAGGGGCAACTGAGGGCAGTAGTCTGCTGGATACGGGGCCCTCTTGGACTCAGATGGTCTTGGGTTCAAATCCCAGCTCATTTGCTTGCCAGCTGTGTGACCTGGGACAAGTGACTTCACCTACGTGAGCCTCAGTTTCCCCTCTTGTAAAATGGGGATGCGGGCTCCCACATAACAGGGCTGCAGTTAGGACTACAATCCACGTACAGCCCTAGCAGTGCTGGTACATTGAAAGTGCTCACTAGGGGCGCCCGGGGGGCTCAGTCGGTTAAGTGTCTGACTCCAGCTCAGGTCATGATCTCACAGTCCATGAGTTCGAGCCCCGCGTTGAGCTTTGTGCTGACAGCTCAGAGCCTGGAGTCTGCTTTGGATTCTGTGTCTCCCTCTCTCTCTGCCCCTCCCCTGCTCATGCTCTCTCTCTCTCAAAAATAAATAAAACATTAAAAAAAGTGCTCCCTTTATTGATAATAATTATGGTCATTTTTCCATGGGCCCTGATTTCTTAGGCATTGTGGCCTTTTCAGCCCTACGTGGTGCCTTCCCCTGTTTTGGGGTCCCCCAGGGTGGGCAGAGAAGAAACCCCAGAGTCCGGCCCCAGACCCATCAGCCACCATCACTTGTGCTGGCCTGCAGAAACACTCAGCCGCCACACAACCTTCCCCTGGCTGTCCCGGAGTCCTTGGGTGTCTACATGCCTCTGTACTCCGCCCATGAATTCACGCGGTGATCTGAGCTTCGTGGAGACAAGCAAGCCGACAGGAACCGACATTAAATCCTCAAAGAGCTAATGACCCCCTCTTATAGAGTGGTTATGATCATCACAGGAGGGCTGGCCTAGAGTCCTGGCTCATACTGAGTACAGGGTAAGTGGCCGGTAGTGGTGAGTATTATTCCTGTTGTTGCTGTTGCTAACTATCAGCCCCAGGGAGAGGCCACACACGCTTCTCCCCGCAGCTCACAGAGCCCTCTGAACCCTGGCTCCTAGACTCACCTCCCTCTGACACCCCCCCTTTCGCAGCTCACCATCACCTACTTCTGGGTTCATGACTTATGTTGTTCCCTCCCCTGGGACTATCCCAACCTCTCTCCTCCCCCCTCCAAAATCTGGCAAACTCCTACTCACTCTTCAAGATTCGACTCAGGGGGCCTGGTTGGCTCATTCCGTAGAGCCTAACCCAGGGTTGTGTAGATGATTGCATATACACATGCTTTTGTGTATAAATTCTTACCTAATTATTCTATGTGTGTTCAGTGAATCAATGAACAAAAAGTGGCCTTGGGGAAGTCATTTCCCTTCTGGGGCTCAGTTTCCTTATCTTCAAAATGAGGGGCTCAGATTCAATTGGTCATGTGCTGACGGGTCGTGCCTTCACTCAGCAAAAGCATAGCTCAAAGCTATGCTCCTTGGAGTCATCCTCTCCCCACCACCCCCTCCTGAATATCTACCTGGAGAGAGGGGTGGGTGGGTGGGGAATAAAGGACTGAATCTGGACCTCTCCAAGCACCTCCCCCCTTCCCTTCTCCACATATGGGCTAGAGTGAGCCTCTTAAAAGGTAAATCAGGTCATGTTGCCTGGTGCTAACCCCCCACTGCTTTCCCAGCTGCCCTAGAATCATGCATGATCTGGCCCCTCTGACCTCATCCCTCACCCCTTCCCTGGCCCATTCCCAGGCCCACTGGCCTTGCTTGGACAGGCCAGTAACAGGCCAACCCTAGGGCCTCTGGACTCCCTCTGCCTGGAGTGCCCTTCCCCCTTATCTTTGTCCTTTCTGCTCAGGTCCGGCTTAGATGCACCTCCGGAGAGGTCCTCCTTGACCACGGGATCTAAAGTAACTGATTACCACTTTCTGTGACAGCAGCTGGTCCTAATCCCTACACAGCGCTTATTACAATCTCATGGTTATCTAGTGTTTATTATCTTCTCTCTAGTCCTCCCCACAGAGTGCAATGTCCCCCCAGAGGGCAGTGACCTCTGCTGTCGTGCCCCGAAGAACCACCTCCCCGCGGCTGGGGGGGGGGGGGCGGGCAGGGAGGGCGTCTGACACAGGACTGGTGTAGAGAAGGTGCTGGGTGCGCAGTTGTCCAACGAAGGGTTGAGCAACTGGAAACGGGGACATCAGCTGCTGCGCGGGCGCGCGCCGCAGGCCTTGGCGGCTCACAGTCGAGTGCGCGGGTTTTATCTCGTCGCGGGTCCCGGGGGAGGGACGCCCCCCTCCGACCAGCTAGCAGCAGGCGCGCCGTAAACACGCTACGGGGACGCGAGGATAAAGAGACAGACTCACGGGCTGGCGGAACACCCGGGTGTCGGGCGAGGCTACCGGTGGGGAGGGGGTTCTGTGGCAGGCTCGGCGACCCCCCGCCCTGGCGTTAAGGCCCCATTGGGAGACCTTCCTCTCTCCTCTCACTGGTCTCCACCTCGGGAATTACGGACTCTGCCCCGAAGCCCGGGGTCTAGCGATCGGGTGGGCGGGGGAGTGGTGCTCTGAGCGCGTCTCCGGGCGGGGGGCAAGTTCCCGGTGCCCTCGCCCCCTCGGGGCAGCGAAGGGGGTACAGACCGTGCTCCGAGGCACGGCCGGCGAGGCCCCGGCCCTCTTGGGGCTCAGACGCAGGAGCCACAGCCCTGGGCTGGAGTGGAAACGCAGCCTCTGCAGGCTCCAGCAGGGGACAGGGGTGGAGATGGGGGCGGAGGAGTCGGGGGCTCGGAAGGGGACAAAGAGCCGCCCGGCCTCGGGGGAGAGCGACCTCCGAGTCAGAGTCCCATTGTTCGTCGTGTCTCCGACTACGCTGGACTCTGGTGCCCCCGGGAGGGAGAAGCGGAGCTGCCCTCCGCCTCTCGGGCATTTGTTTATTTGGGGCGGGGGAGGCCGGGCGGAGGACGCGGGCTTGGGAGGGGGCTCGGCGTCCATTTCCGCGCGTCTCCTTTAAGGAAAGCCCTGCCCTACCTTTCCCACCGTTCCCCTCCCCGCAGCCGTACCTGCATTTTAAAAGCGCCCTGTAGCCCGGGGATTGGCCGAGGCCGCGTCCTCCGGGCGCAGAAACTTGAACCTCCGGGAGGGGAGGGGGGTGGTGGAAGCCGGGTGGCTGGACTGTACCATCTCCTCGGCGTCCCCCGCGTGCGCCCCGCCCCTCCCACACACCCCCGGGGAGGCCCAATCGGATAGGCGGGAGGGCGGGACCGCGGCTCGAACGCGCCTCTGGCAGGGCGCCGGGCGGGCGGGCGCACGGCGCGGGGGGACGTCGGGGGCCGGGCGCGCCTCGGCCCGTCCCCTCGCTCCCCGCGGAGGCGGGGCCGGCAGGGGGCCCCGCCCCCTCCCCGCCCGGAGTGGGCGGGGCGGCCGGGGCTCCGGGAGCTGGGCCGGGGGCGGGCCTCCGCCTGCTTCGCCCGAACCCGGAGAGCGCCCGGCACGGCGGCCGCCGACGCAGCAGCGGTCCCAGCTCGCCGAGCCCCGAGCCCCCGCGGTTCACGGGCGGCCCGGGCGGACGCTGCGTGAGGGCGCGCGAGGTGGCGCGGGGCGGCCCGCACGCGCCCCCGGCCGCCCCCTGCCCGTGAGCGGACCGGCCCAGCGCAGCCCCGGCGCGGGGAGCGCCGGCCGGGCGAGGGCGCGGGCGATGCCGCGGTGACGGCCCCGCCATGGCGAAGCCCCCGGCGGCGGCGGCGGCGGCGGCGGCGGCGGCGGCGTCGGAGGAGCTGAGCCAGGTGCCGGACGAGGAGCTGCTGCGCTGGAGCAAGGAGGAGCTGGCGCGGCGGCTGCGGCGCGCGGAGGGCGAGAAGGTGGGCCTCATGCTGGAGCACGGCGGCCTGATGCGCGACGTGAACCGGCGGCTGCAGCAGCACCTGCTGGAGATCCGCGGCCTCAAGGACGTGAACCAGCGGCTGCAGGACGACAACCAGGAGCTCCGCGAGCTCTGCTGTTTCCTCGACGACGACCGGCAGAAGGGGCGCAAGCTGGCGCGCGAGTGGCAGCGCTTCGGGCGCCACGCGGCCGGCGCCGTGTGGCACGAGGTGGCCCGCTCGCAGCAGAAACTGCGCGAGCTCGAGGCGCGCCAGGAGGCCCTGCTGCGTGAGAACCTGGAGCTCAAGGAGCTGGTGCTGATGCTGGACGAGGAGCGCGCGGCGCTGGCGGGGGGTGCGGGCGGCGCGGGCGGCGCGGGCGGCGGCGGCGGCGGCGGCGCGGGCTCCCGAAGCTCCATCGACAGCCAGGCCAGCCTGAGCGGGCCGCTGGCGGGCGGCGCGGCGGGCGCGGGGGCCCGCGACGTGGGCGACGGCAGCAGCACGTCCAGCGCGGGCAGCGGAGGCAGCCCGGACCACCACCACCACGTCCCGCCCCCGCTGCTGCCCCCCGGGCCGCACAAGGCTCCCGACTGCAAGGCAGTAGCCACGCGCAGGTCCCTGGACGACCTGTCCGCGCCACCGCACCACCGAAGCATCCCCAACGGCCTGCACGGTAAGGACCGCGCGGGTCGGGTAGCGCGGGTCTCAGGCCCACGGCCCCTACCCCCAGGGTGGGTCGCCACTTCAGACTCCTCCTCCGGCTGGTATCCATACTCTGGGCTGGGGGGATGCCGCACCCACGCGCAGTGGGGCTTTGGGTGGTGTTTTTCTGGGCACGGGATGGAGGCGTGGCCCTGCCCAGCTTCCGAATGCGCGGCCCGGCCGGGCCGGGGTCCCAGCGGACCCCAGAAAAGTTTCCCTCCTGTGGAACTGTCAGTGTTGGTGCATGGCGCTGCAAGGCTGGCTAGGGACGCCTCATCCCAGCCTGGAAATCCTTGTCCAGGAGCGGGAAGTTTGGGGGGGGGGGGGGCGGGGAGAAAGAAAAAGCCTCTTCCAGTACAGCTGAATTTCCCGTCTTATTTGGGGCAACAGGCAACCCCAGACCTGGGCAGCGTCCACGTGCGTGCCCACCGGAATTGCAGCTGGGCTCCTCGCGCTGCCTTGGTGGCTGAGAAAGAGCCGGGCAGTGCGATGAGACTCCCAGGCAGCTGGGCCAGGGGCCCCCGGGGCTGAGAGCCTTTCTGGTGTGCCATCAGTCCTGGACTCAAGGAGGAGGGACCTTTCTGAACCGAGACTCTAAGGCTTTCCAGAGGGATATGTGCTTGGAATGGATCCTGGCTTTTCTCCTCTGCCTACCTCTGTGCCTTGATCTGTGGAATGGAGTTTTCCTCCCTCTTGTGGATCTGAGGTGGAGATAAAGCTCCCCCAAGGGATTTGTAAACTGTGGGTCGCCGTGCAGGAAGTGTAGTAGTGGTAGGTGGCCCGGGTGTGGGTGGAGGACCTTTGGCCTCAGGAAAGCTCAGCTACTGTCTTCCACGGTGGCCCGGTGGCTGCTGGGCCCCCAGCTTGAGCAGCGGCTTCTGTTCCCAGCGCTCTGATCCGTGGCTCTCCCTGTCTCCTCGTTCTTCCACATTTTTGGTGGCTTGGCTCCCAGTTGTGGTGGCATTGTGCTGCCTGAACTATTTGCCTGAAGGTGGAGATTAAACAGCCCTTTCTGGTTCTCTTTGAAGGCTTTCCTAGTTCAGAGAAAATGTGTCTGGGCTTTAAATGACTGTCCTTCCCCAGAGTAACGCCTGAGCGGAGGAGGGACGCTCCCTCTCTGGTTTGATGGGGGCCAAGTGGCCTCTGTGGGGTGTTGGGGTGGGCACTGGCCACATGGAGGTGGGGAGAGCTAGCACAGCACAGTTTTTCCTTTATTTACCTTCGGAGCCTGCCAGTTCAGAGCAGGACTGGGTTGAGAGGGATATTTTGTTACTGATTAGCAACTCAGGTTTCCCTTTGTAACTCTGTACCCACCCCCATTTCCCACCCCAGCCTGCTGCTTAAGGCCAGTGGGTGGTTTAATTTGTCGTGGTTTCTTGGGTCTAGGGACTCAGGAGTGCCAGCCTCTCTGGCCTTGCCGCCTTGGGCGTCTTGGGAGGGGCAGATTTCTGGGCCTCAGTTTCTCCCAAGTGCAGGGAGGGATCGCTGCAGCCGTGTGGCTGGGAAATGAAACGTTTCTGGTTTTCAGCTGCGTCATCAATGACACTTGGGAGAGAGTGGCCCTGAGCACTCTGCACCGAAGTGCTGGGTGCTGCTGTGTGCTCGCAGGGAAGTTCTGTCCTGCTTTGGACACAGAGACGCGGCCCCTGCCTGGCTCAGTGTTCAGCCATAGCGGTGGATGATGCCCGAGCCGGGGACCAGGGGGTGCGTGGGAGCTGAGGTGGAGAGTTTCCTGCAGAGTCCCCCCCTCCTTCCCCCCCAGCCCCCAAGTCCCAAGCTCTCTGGGAACAGGCGCGCCGCAGATCTTGTGGCAGGGCTCTGTGTTGGGTGAAACACAAATTCAGCAATGCTTTCACTGACTTCAGTTGCAGACAGGTTGGTGTTTACTTTTGTCTCTTGAAGTTCTGCGTGGCCTTGAGATAAATTCTCCCAACAATGTGAATAGGATGCCTGGAAACAAGGAAAGTCCCTTCTCTTAAAAACTACTTTTCTGGGGGCTCCTGGGTGGCTCAGCTGGTTGAGCATCCGACTCTTAATTTCGGCTCAGGTCATGATCTCACCATTGTGAGATTGAGCAGGCTCTTTGCTGGCAGAGTGGAGCCTGCTTGGGATTCTCTTTCTCTCTCTCTCTCTGCTCCTCCCCTGCTCGCTCTCTATCTCTCTCTAAAAATAAATAAAGATAAACTGCCTTTCTGTGCTCGGATCTGTAGTTTTACGTGGGGGGGGGGGGGCTGGAGGAGATGGGAAAGATAAAAAGCCTCAGTCTGGGTGGTGGAGACAGTGCGGTGGAGACTGGGCTTCTGCCTTACATACTTGGTCTCTGTTCATCCTCACGAGAACCCTGGGAAGCAGTATTAGCCCCATCTTCAGATGAGCAAGTGGAGGCTGAGAGAGGTTCTGAGCATTGTGTGGGAAAGCAGTGGAGATTGGAAGTGTCTTAGCACCAGTTACCTGGTGGGGGGAGGCTGCAGGGGGAGGTGTGGGTTGCCGGGCGGGGGTCGTCCGGGGGCCGCTGGGGCTCATCCATGGCTCAGGCCGAGTGAGGGCCGTCCTGCCAGGACTCTTAACAGACATTGTTGACTCGCGACCCTGGTTTGCTCTCGTTTGACATTCTGGGAAGTGTCACTTCCTTATCGGTGACCACAGAGCAGATGTTTGATAACCCTATTACCCGGAGGGGTCAGACTGTCTTCATTCGAATCTGCCTCCTCCTGGTCTCTGGGACAAGTTACTTAACTTCTCTGAGCCTCTCTCTGCTTTTCTGCAAAGCGGGGCTAAACCCAGAGCATCCCCTTTATCCACCGAGGTCGAGGGAGGTCAGGATCTGCACACAGTGAGTCTCTGTAGTTGTCAGAATCCTTGTGCTGCATATTTCTTTCCAGGCTCCTCATGAAAAAACAAAAGGGACCCCTTTGCAAAGGGGCCTGCCAGGCAGACTTTGGTGTTCTCTTCAAAACTCTGCTGTTTAGACAGCTCGCCTGGACCTTTGAGACCATAGCACCTGCTCAGATGGGGACTGTGGCCCTGTAGTTACCTTGGAAGTAGCCGGGTGCCTGCAGCCAGGGTCGGGGTGGGGGGGGGGATGCCCAGGAAGGCCGCTGTGGCCCACCTGATTCCCGACTGCCCTTGGCTGGGTGGAGCCTGGCAGCCCAGAATGCATATGCAAACAGGCCTTTCTCCCAGGTTGTTTTTGACCAAGGTCTGGGCTGTGCTGTTTGAAGTCTGGACTGGAATGCTCTTTGCTGTACTCATGCGGGACAAATGAGGCAGGAGAACCCCAAACTCAAGAAAGTCACATTTGCCCCCTTGAACTGATAACTTTCAAGCAAAAGCATTTTCTTTTTTCTTTAAAAGAATTTTTTTAATGTTTATTTTTGAGAGGGAGAGAGAGAGACAGAGAGTGAGTGGGGGTGGGGCAGAGAGAGAGAGAGAGACAGACAGACAGACAGAATCTGAAACAGGCTCCAGGCTCTGAGCTGTCGGCACAGAGCCCCATGAGGGGCTTGAACTCGGGAACAGCTAGATCGTGACCTAGGCTGAAGTCAGACTGAGCCACCCAGGCGCCCTCAGACAAAAGCATTTTCAACAGTTTCCCTCCCACCCCTCCCCCACCCTTGCTTCCCCCCCTCCCCCCAAGTCCCTGTATCCACATCCTGCCCTCCCCAGGCACACCCTTGCCCATTCCCCTTTAACTAACCTAGGGAAATCAGGACCTCCGGCAGCCTTTGTATGGGCCCTGTTTACTTTTTAAAAGTTTGGGTGAAAAATTTCAGCTTCTCAGAATAAGATGGATTTATTCTCCTACTTGTGTTTTTTGTTGATTTCGAGGGAGGATGGAGGGAGGGTGGTCTGGACCTTGAAAAAAGGCCCTGAATAGGTCTTTTATTAGGGGCCTCCCAGCTCAGTACCTCCTGGGCAGGATCACTAAGAAGACGGCTTTTCCTCAACCCAGCTAGGTCTGGGAGCAAAGGTCAGCGAAGACAATGGGGTGGGTTAGATTAGTCTTTCCCCCTCCCTCCCCAACCTGACCCTGACCTTCCATCTGGGGCCTTGGGGTGTCGGGCCCCCAGGGCCAGGCACAAAAGGAAGGCTGACCCTAAGAGGCTTATTGGTAGGTGACCCTGGGGAAGGCCAGGGCGTCCCCAGCACTTCACAGTTTACCGGAAACACCTTCCCAGCCCTGACTCCATTATGCTCAGAGCCCCCAAAGGGTCCCATATTGTAGATGGGGAAACTGAGGCTTGGAGAGGAGCGGTGACTTACTCCAGGTCCCATACGACTGCTTGGGGGACCTAGGGTCCATGTTGGGTCTCCTGTGTCAGAGTCAGGCCTGCCACTCTGTGTGTGCTGTCCCTTGGCCCGGGATGTTCTGTCTCTGTCGGGCTAGGAGAGACTCCCATGGGAGGCCCCACCAGCAATGGAAGGCCTCCAAGAGCTTGGTCCCTGGCAGATGGACACAGGGCCGGGGGCAGCTCCAGAGCCTAGACCTGTGTAGCAAAGGTGCGGCACCTCTTCTGGGGAAGCCAGACCCGGTGCCTCATCCCTGCTCTCCTGTGTGCCTGTGTGCCAGCACGGCTCATGGAGATCCGTAAAATGGGGGGTGTGGGCACAGTGCAGGCTTCTCTTCGCGGGGAGTCCTTCCTCGCTTCTTGTGTTTTCATTCCCTCGCGTCTCTCCCAGGCTGGCTTCCCCTCTGCCGTGGTGACCCCACCAGACCCCCTCACCGTGGCCCGGCCTCTGAGCCCCTGGCACACAACTTGGGTTATAATATTGTCCCCAGAGCAGCATGATTAGCGAGGAAATCCTCTGCTGCTCGTAATCTGCCTTTTCCACCCGTGGGGATTTTCCACCCCATGCTTGTCGGTGTCATCAGCACAGAGAACAGGACGCCTGGGACCTTAGGCGAGTTCCGGAACCTTTGTGGGCCTCTGTTTTCTCATCTGCAAAGTGGGAGGCTGTTACCAGCCTTTGGGTTGACGGGAGCGGGGGGCACAGTGAGGCGTGTGAACTGTGTGACGTGACCGTCTTCCACCGGTTAGTCCCCCCCCCGGCTGCAGCACTCAGTGCCAGGTGAAGCCTCGCCTTGCCACCTGCTCACTGAGCCCCTAAGCCTCAGTTTCCTCACCCGTCCTGAGGATGGTAACACCCTGGTCCCAGAGCTGGGCCTCCAAGGGTAGGTTCGGTGGCCTTCCACTGTCACCCGGACCCCTGCAGATTTGCCGCCTCGGGGTGGGGACGGGGGACCCCTGCCACGTGCTTGTGAGGACAGCCTTGTACCCACCTCTTGTCAGAGCCAAGTGATCCCTTGCCTAGTTGGACAGAGGGAGACAGCATTTCAGCAGGAATATGGCAGCATGAGGTCCGCAGGTGGGTCTGACCGCTGGTGCCGAGAGCCCGGGAGGAGCTGGGGTAGCCCTGGGCCTGGACGCCTCCTCTGGCGAACTGAAGGAACTGAAAAAAAGCCTTGGGGCCGGGTTGCTGCTGCTGTAAGGCAGGGAGGGCTGTCAGCCCAGGGGATGCTGTGTCCAGCCTCTGGGGGAGGGAGCCCCACGGTTGCAGCCATCCAGCCTTTGGCGCCCACGGAGAAAAGGACCGAGAGGTCCAGGAGGACCCCGGTGGCTCTGGAGGTGGGCGGCTCCCCAGCGGGGGAGGTGTGCCGGCCACAGCCTGGAAACCGGGTAAAGGGTGTTCCTGACCCCACTGCAGCGGGATACCCCCGACAGCTCTGGGGATGCGGTTGTGTGAGTGGAGAACAGCGGGCAGAGAAGAGTGGAGAATATTTGGGAGGCAGAAGGGCGGGGCCGGGTTGTTGAGAGAGTTTGCCCTTCAAGCAGGAAGGACGACACGGGCACACGCTTATTGAGTGGTTACTCTGAGTTATGGGTGCCACGCACACGGGGATTCATGTGGGCTGGCTCGGGGCGTGGCGATTCCGTCACATTCATCCGGTGGCTGTCATGGCCGGGCTGGGGACAGCAAGGGAGGAAGCCTGGAGCCTCCGAGGTGGCCGTGGTGATAGTGGCCACAGGAGAGAACCTTCCCTGCAGGTTCTCAGACCGGGCGGGTCTGCTCCAAAGCAAGGCTTTGGCCCAGCCCCTGTCTTCCTCCTTGTGACTTCTAGGGTCAGGCAGTCCTGAGCTGGTGGGGGCCTGCCCTCTCTTGGCTGTGGCCTTGTTCCGAATCCGCTCACGGAATAGGCACAGCCCACTGCCACTCTCTGCCCACGCCTACAACCTGGGTGCCCAGGAGCCGTGCAGGGATGATTCTGGCATTTCAGAGCTGGGAAGCAGGCAGTTCTGTCTTCCTGGAGCTGGATGACAAGGGCGCCCAGGTGCCATCCCCAAACGCCTGGTGACAGAACAAGCTTGTCTGCTAAAGGGATGGGATGCTCCTTTGATGGTGAAAAGTCAGGAATGGTCCCCCTCCTGGTAAGCGCCTAGAACTTGCTGCTGTCACACATTCCCCTGCTACTGTCCCGTGCCCGCGTGGGTTGCCAGGGGCAGGTGGGTGGAGGGCTCTGGGGCAGGTTTGGAGCTGGGTCACCCAGTAGTGGTGGATGCCTGCTCTTGAACGAGTCCCTGTAATGGTCTCCAGCTCTCCGGGGAGCAGGGCAGAAAGCTCAGGAGTTTTATTGATTTGCCTGTAAATGTTCTTGGGCTCGCCCTGTGCGTGGTGTTTGAACAGGGGGTGTGGAGCACTGTGGATTCTCTATTTTTTATCTATTAAACTATTCAACAATTTTTAAAAGTGTTTTTATTAAAAGCTTTTTTTTAATGTTTATTTTTGAGAGAGAGAGAGAGAGAGATGGAGCGTGAGTGGGGGAGGGGCAGAGAGAGAGGGAGACACAGAATCCGAAGCAGGCTCCAGGCTCCAGGCTCCGAGCTGTCAGCACAGCGCCCGATGCGGGGCTCGAACACATGAACTGTGAGATCATGATCTGAGCCAAAGTCGGACGCTTAACTGACTGAGCCACCCAGGTGCCCTCCCAATTTTTTTTTAATGTTTACTTATTTTTGGGGGAGAGAGAGAGACTGAGAGTGGGGGAGGAGCAGAGAGGGAGACACAGATTCCCAAGCAGGCTCCAGGCTCCGACCTGTCAGCACAGACCCCCGCGTGGAGCTCAAACCCACCAACCTCGAGATCATGACCTGAGCTGAAGTCAGACGCTTAACCGACTGAGCCACCCAGGCGCCCCTGTGTATTCTTTAAGTGGGGAGCAGGAGAAAGGGAGGGGATGTTGCTGTGTAAAGGTTTGTTAAGTGGACCACTAACAGATAACTCTGGGTCCCCTAGGGAAAGCCCATCAGAAAAGGTCACAGCTGGAACTGCCTACAGCCTGAAGAAAAACCCAACCCAGGGATTTGGGGAGGGGAGTGCAGGTGCAGTGGGAGGGGCTTCACAGATCCCACCTGCCCCAGCTTGTCCACTACCCAACCCCCAGCCCTGCCCTCCCCAGTCACCCTCCACCCCCCTGAACCAGATGTGCCTGGGCTCCAGGTGTTCCTTCTGCCAAGCCTAGACTCTTCCCTGGTCTCTTCTGCTTGTACTAACCTGCTGCACCTTTGGGGCTCAGCTTAGCTCCTGATCTTAGCCACCCCCTCTGCTGAGCTGCTGGCACCCCGAAGGGGTTGAAAGCCCAGGCGCTTCTGGGACTGAAAGGGGCACGATGAAAAGATCAGATCAGGCAGAGAGGGCCACCTGGGCACGTGTGGCCGGGCAGGTTCCAAGGCCTTGTGGACTGGAGCTCCTGCCTCCCCCCATGCCCACACCTGACCCCGTACGACTTGCCACACCCTCTCTGAGCCTTTTCCTCAGCAAAGCTGGGTTCCCAGTGGGGCCCAGCAGACCTTCTCCTTGCTGTGGGAGCTGGGAGGCTCTTAGCACCATGCCAGGCGTGTGTAAGTTCCACTCAAAAGACAGTTTTGGAACCTGCCCCTCTGTGCCAAGGCTGTGAGTCAAGAGGACCAGGGTCCTGGCCACGCAGGCTCTGAGATAGACAGATGATGGACTGGGGGCCCCAGCTCTGTGTGGCCGAGCCCTGGGGCGGGTCCCCTTTCCCTTCCAGCTCTCTGCCAGTGCCTTAGGACTCCCGGCAGTTTGTCAGAGGTTTCCGGCTTTCCCAGGCACGGCATTTCCTCCGCCCTGAGATACCATCAGTCGCAGATGCCCTGTGCACTTAACAACGGCTTTTGTAGGGAGGGGAAGACCCTACAGTGAACGCACATATTCGCTCTAGGAAGCACCCCACATTGTAACAGAAACGGGAAGGTGCTCGTCTTTGAGTTCAGGAAATAGCAAATGGCAAAGGCCTCCGGCTGATGGGGAAGCTGGAAGGAAAGGGCCACAGACGCCCGTCATCAGTGGCCCCGTCAGCTGACGTGCTCCCCACATCTGGGTATTTGGGGGCACAATGTGCCACCCGGCACCGTTCTGTGCCTCGGACCACACAGACACAATCAGCGGCTTCCGCCCACTTCTGACCCCACTGTGTGCAAGTGACAGCCTTCTCTCCAGGCCCTCATTTTCTCATTTGAAAGATGGGGGGCTTGGGTGGACTGTGCTGAGGGTCCCAGAGACCCTAGCCTTCTCCAGCCCCCTGACTCAGTTTCTACAATGGACAGAGGCACAAGGGAAGGGCCTCCTGCCTGTCTTCGGTCGTCTTGGTGGCTTTGTGGTTGGTGCTCAGCTTGGGGCAAGTCTCACAGTTGAGCACCTGGGGTGACAGAGGTGCCCTGTCCAGCACTGGTTGAGGCTGAGGTTTTCGCCAGCCTGTTTTCGCGCAGCCTGTTTTCGCGGCCAGCCTGTTTTCGCGCAGGGCCGATGGGATTACCTCCCTTTGCCATCCGATCTCCTCTTCTGAGGCTAGCTAACGGGTTTGGCGCTGGGAGACCATGCTGGGTCCCAGTGCCCCGGTGTGGGGTTGGCTCGGGACACGGTGAGGTTTCCTTGTGGGGCAGTCCTGTCTCTGCCTGGTCCACAGCCTCCTCCCCGCACTGGCATGCCGTGGGTGCTCCGTGTACATCGGGAGAGGACTGGGGGTGGGAGGAGGCACCTCACGATGTGACCCTCTTGTTGCTTTAAATGTACTTTGGCCACCTGCCCCTCCCCCCAGCCTCCCCATTTGCTCCATTTGGCACCAAATGGCCTTCAGTTACTTTAGGAAAAAAAAAAAAAACAACCCTCCCCCCTGAGGGTGGGGGCTCGCATACTCTCCCTTCCCTGTCTCCCTTAACAATTACCAAAAAATACACGCTTTTACCGGTGGTTCCTAACCGTGGCTGCGTATTAGGTATCGCTCGGGGAACTTTAAACAATGCCGGTGCCTGGACCTGCCCCCAGGGATGGGCCCAGTTGGTTCTGGAGGCTTCGGCGGTTGGGCAGGCTTCCCTGGGCATTCTGCTGGGCAGCCGGAGCCCTGTGGGAAGCTCAGGAGAAAAGCCACTGGGCCTGCTGGGGCCGCCCAAGCTTAAGATGGCCTGTCAGCAGGTGGGCGGGGGGCAGCCGCTGCCCCATGCTGGGGCGGCTGGGGCAGCTGGGGCGGCTGGGGCGTCGTCGCAGAGCCTGGCCGATTGGGGTGGGGAGGCTGGTGTCAGCTCCTGTTAGCAGGAAGGGAGAGAGAGGCCTGCTTGTGTCTCCCCTTGCTGACCTTTGCTGTGTGGATGCCCTGGGTGGCAGCGGGGGGTGGGGGGGGAGCTGCCTGGCAGGAGCGGGAAACTGGGTTTGAAGCTGGATGTGCATTTCCAGCCCTGGATGCACTGGACTTGCTCCCCTCCTCCTGTATCGGGCTGCCAGGCGTGGCCTTCAGCACCCCCACTGTGGGGTGCTGGCCCACCCCCGATGGGCTTGGGGGCCTTTTTAGGCTGCATTCAAGGGGACAGATGCAGGCAAGGCCTTGTGGCACTGACACCACCTCTATGGAGAAGCGTCGACCCATTTCCAAAAATAGCCCATCCCCTGTCAGGGGAAGCATCTCTTTGTCTCCCCAAATCAGTCTTTCCGTCTCCCGGGCTGTAAGGCAATAAGGAGGCACGCTCTTGTCTTGGAATCAGAGGCTCCCGGAGCACCCGCCCCCCGCCCCCCACAAGGGCCTGATTGTGTACGGGCCCTGAATGTGCCCGCCTGTCACCGAGCGAGCGCGGGCACCGGCTCCTCTGCCTAATGAGCCCGCTCTGGGAGTGGCCCTTTGTGGTGGGTTCCGGCTGCCTGTGCCAGAGCTCTCAGAAGGCTCCATTTCCCGGCTGCCCAGCGTCCCTCGTAGCTGCGGGGACAATGGGACGCTCCCCGCCTGCCCTTTCTCCTTTTTTCTGTCTTTTCCGTATTTTCTGGAGTGTGCACACCCCACTTTTATACCTGGACAGCAAATTGAACAGTGACTTTGTCCCTGTCTCAGCGCCGTCTGTCCTGGCTGGCCGGGACGCCCTCCTCTCTCCCTCCTTTCCCAGCCCCTCCTGTGGGACCTCCCTGCACCATTGTCTCCTTCCTCTTGTGCTCCTTCCCCTGCAAACGGGCTCATGTTTCCTAGTCCAAAGCAGTGAACAAAATCCTCTCCCTTCTGTCATCCTGCCCGCCCCCCCCTCCACCCCAGCCCCAGGCCGGCCTGCCTCCTCCCCACCCCCCACTGGCTGCTTCTTGGTCCCCGGCAGGCCTGCCCCTGGAAAGGTGACTCTGGCTTTGCCCAGCGGCCTCTTGTCCTGACGTGTGGGTGGTGTTTGATGCCCACTCTGGGCTTGTTTTCTAGAACAGGGTGGGCTGCATACCTCCATCTTCTCTGATAGGAGCTTCTGGCTCTCCAACCCCACCTGTGCTGCGCTAAGCCCCCTAGTCTCTCTGTCACCTCTTGCTGCTGTCTTGAGCCCGGGCTTCCAGTGGCCTACCAGTCACCATCCCATCGACTCTGTTCTTTGGGTTTGGGTCCCTTCCTCCCTCACCTGTGTGCCCGTAGCCTCTGCCTCACTGGTGGCCACCCTGCTCCAAGGTTTCCTGGCTCGAGCCCCGAGCCGCACTGGCCACAAGTGACCGCTTCAGTTCCATTTAATTAAGATTAAGTACCATGGAAAGTTTCAGTTCCTGAGTCACATTAGCCCCCTTGCAAGTGCCTTGCACCTGTTGACAATGCAGAAAAGGAATCTTTCTGTCATTCTAGAGACTTCTCTTGGGCGGTGCTGATTCAGACAGCTCCTCGCTGGGCCGTATAACTTTTCACTTGGCCCCAGAAGGAAGCGCTGATGCTTGGGCGTGGTGTTGGGGCTCCCTCCTGTCCCCCCTCTGCATCCTTCAGGGATACAGTGGGCCCTCAGGGCTGCCGCTGGCAGGATCGCTCTTTCCTACCTCCTGTACCCGCCCAAATCCTGCCCTTCCTCTGAGGCTTGGGGCAGCCCCTGGAGGTGGCCAGTCATGGGATGTGTGACCAGCTGATCTTGTCTACTTGGAATCCTTGAGCCAGGATCCTGGTGGTGGCCCTACAGCCCTGGAAGCCACCGCAGCTGGTGGCCTTATGCATGGGTTCACATGCGTGTGCAGGAAACCCAAGCTCCGAGAGGCCACACGGCTCCAGGAGGCTCTAGAGGTCTCCCTGCAGAGCCCAGCCACCAGCTTCTTATCCTCAAAATGAGGCCAAGAGGCCTGCGGGATCAGAAAACAAAGAAAATGGCTTTTAAAACAGTGGAGTGGAGTGGGGCGGGGCCGGGCAGGGTGGCAGCGTGGAATGGACTTAGGCCAGCCGCTGTTCCCTCCTGTCCCCTCCCCTCCATCTAGGGAGCTTTCTGGAGAGGCTGCTCACCTGCCCGGGCTTGGTTAACCAAATTTGAGCCGTTGATTCCCACGGCTGTGGCCATGGCCGTGGCCGTGGCCATGGCAGGTAGCAGGCCGCCTCATCACCTCAACTCTTGAGCTTAAATGAGCTGCCTGTGTCCAGCTGTGGGTCATTCCTGCGGCCAGTCCCTGGCAGGTGAGACCACGGGTGCCACACCTCGGGCTCTGGGGTTGTCCCCGTGGCTCGCTGTGCCTCCTCGTGCCCTTGCCACGCTTGTCCTGGTCCACACCCCCGCTGGTGTGTGTGTAAGCGGGGGTGGCGGTGGTCGGGGTGGTACTGGTGCGATCACAGCCGGGTGGAGCTCTCTCTCTTGTCCCCTGCGAGGGCCTCACCCCGGAACGAGGGGCTGATGTTCTCCCTTCTCTGACCTTGGGGGCCGGGAGGCTCAGAGGAGAGCTCCTAGTAAGCCGTCCTACTCCGGTAATGCACACAGTGTGGACGTAGGAGTTATGGCAGGTGGAGGATCCCTGACGTCAGTAACCTGGAGGTTCCCCCACGACCTGCTGCTGCCTTCCCTACCCCCTGAGGGCATGTCCTGTGAGCCTGGGTCCTGCTGAGGGCAGAGGGCGGCTCCCGGAGAGTGATCAGGATGCCCTGGCGATGCTCCCTGCCCTCCCCACCCTGAGGGTGGTCTGAGCCTGGCGCCTTTCATCTTGCCCTTCCCTCCACAGAGACCTTAATCCCCTTCTGCGGAGTTAAGACCTTGCTCCTGTGAGTGCCAGCCAGGTTGTGGACGGCGTGATCCGCTCCCCAGTGTGTGGTGCCGACGTGCTGTGGGAAACGGCGACGGAAAGACCCCTTGTTTCTGGTGCAACCCAAAGTCTGAGCATGAGGGAGGGCAGAGGGGGAGCAGCCGGCCCCCCTGGCTCTGCCATCTTCTTCCCTGAAACTTTGGCCCAAGCAGGCACCCTGGAACCTCCTGGCCTGGGACTTTATTGTAGGAGGAAGATGCCCTCTCCCCTGTGCTGACCTGTCCGCAGGTGCATTCACCAGGGTCCACGGCAGGGTTCAGGAACCCCCGGGGCCCCTGAAATGACTGTGTACTCATGCATGTTTCCTGGGACGTGACCCATAGCTTTTAGAGTGGTCCACAGCCCAGGAAAGACCAATAACCACAGTAGGAGAGTTCGTGAAGTTCCTCCATGAAGCCTTCAACGATAACAAGAACCACAAGGTGAACATAATGCTTGCTCGTGATCAGGCAGCTGCACACAGGACACAGCAGTGTCGGGGGAGATGGAAAGGTCTTCCTCAGCTGACCGGGCGTCCCGGACACCCGACAGTCTCGGCTTGTGTCCGTCACCTGGCAGGTTTGGATGGCAAGCTCTGTGCCCGCCCCTGGCCGCCCTCCGTCTTTAGAGGTCACCACTTACACCTTCTTCCTGAAGCGGTTTGTGTTTATGTGTTAGGATCGTGCAGGTGTTTTCATGTAAATCTTTTTGGCTTCCTGGACTTCTCCCTCCTCGTGGTTTCCTTTCTGCCTTGATTTCTGCCTGAGCCTCAGTTTACCCACCTGTACGATGAGGCAGTTGGACCAGGTCTTCAGAGACTCAGAGATCCTGGAAGGACTTGGTGAAGTTCTAGGTGCCTGGGTCATCTCCAGGCATCAGCCTGGCCCCTTCACGTGCGGCCAAACCAGTGCCACTTGGTTGGTTTGTTTGTTTGCCTGGTTTTTGCTGCTCTGGGGCCTTGAGGACCCATAGTGGCCCAGTTTCTAGCCTCTGGCCCTCACTGTGCGAGTGCTTGCCCAGGTGGGGGAATGATCTGACCCAGAATCAGGAGGCGGCAGCCAGGAGGGATCGTTTGCCACTCTCCCCCTATAGGGAGATCATTTGCCAGCCCGTCCCCCTATAGGTCTCACCTGCCGCGTCCCCGAGGCCTCCAGGCACAGCAGCCCTTGCCAGCAGGAGCAGAATAAAAACAGGAAAGTCTTCTCATTTTCTTCTTTTCAGTTGCAACCTTGATCCCTCCTCCCTCCTCCTACAGACCAGGCCTCTGGTGACTTTTGAATAGGTCTGCAGGCTCCCTTTTTCCCTGGCTAAATATACTTGCATTGGTGTCTTACTTGCCTTGATGAAAACGGCAGCTTGGGAGCATCCAGGGAGGCCCGGGAGTGAGGAGGGGGTGATTGGGGCACTGGACTGACCCAGCCAAGGTCGTCTGACTTTGAAAGGTGTTCATTTACTCGCATGCTGGCCGGTGCTTTCTGCATCCTGGGTACCAGTGGTGTGGAGTGGCTTCGTGGGGCGGAAGGAGTCCCGTATCCATCTGAGACACCTGTGTCCCCTACATCATCCCTACCTGCCCCTCCCTGGTTTGCTGAGTGTGAGCTGAAAGAAGCAGGAAGGGGGGCGCCTGGGTGGCGCAGTCGGTTAAGCGTCCGACTTCAGCCAGGTCACGATCTCACGGTCCGTGAGTTCGAGCCCCGCGTCAGGCTCTGGGCTGATGGCTCGGAGCCTGGAGCCTGTTTCCGATTCTGTGTCTCCCTCTCTCTCTGTCCCTCCCCCGTTCATGCTCTGTCTCTCTCTGTCCCAAAAATAAAATAAAATGTTAAAAAAAAAAAAAAAAAAAAAAAAGAAGCAGGAAGGAGGGTCCCCGTGGCTGGATGCATCTGGGAAGCCTGGGCAGCCACCCCTCGGGGGAGGGGTGACCAGGTGGGCAGGGAGGCCCGAGGGGAGGTCGAAGGGGTACTGGGCTGGGCTCGCGGGCTTCTCCCTGCAGATGAGGAAGCTGAGGCTCGCCGGGAGCCACGAGCGTGACAGGGCTTTGCTCGTTTGTGTAGCAGACGTTTCCGAGGCCGCCCGTGGCCTGGGGCTCCTGGCAGGAGTGACTGCCTGTTGCCGTGTCCTTCTGCACCTGGGAATGAGCCTTCAGGGAGGTGGGGTCAGCCCACTGCAACGGCAGGGAAACGGGGGTGGCACCTCATAGGGCCGGAATAAGTCCGGGCACATCCATGCTGGTTTCCGATTTTTCCTTTCTAATAGATAAGGAAACTAGCAAACACAGCCTCTGTCAGAGGCCTCGAATGGGACTTAGTTCTGACCGTTAACATCACACACTGCAGCTAGTTTTGGTCACGATTTATAGAGGATGGGGTGAAAGATGGGCTTGGAAGGGAGCGACTGGCCGCAGCAGGGGTGTCGGGGCTGACAGAGTCCCCAGACACAGGTCTCTCCCGAAGCTGGTGATTGTGTCCGATCACATGCCCCAGCGCCCTTTATTCCTGTCCGCAGGTTGTTTCCTTTTTTCCCCTAAAGTTTATTTATTTATTTATTTTGGGAGAGAGAGAGAGAGAGAGAGAGAAAGACAAAGAGAGAGGGAAAGAGAGAATCCCAAGCAAGCTCCACACCATCAGCGCAGAGCCTGATGTGGGGCTCGAACCCACGAACCGTGAGACCACGCCCTGAACCGAAATCAGGAGTCGGACGCTTAACTGACGGGTTCATCCGGGCGCCCCCTGATTGTATCCTTCTGATGCCGCGGGTGATACGAGGCCCCCAGCAGGCCTGAGCTGTGTTTGGCAAAGGCTGATTCGCCAGCACGTCCCAGGTGAGGTGGTGGTTCAGTTACCTGGCCCCTGAGGGTCTGCGCCACCTGAGAGGGTCCCGAGGAACGGTCCTCACGCCCGAGCTCTGGCCGTGGGTCCACCTCTGTGATCCTAGACGAGTTGAGCAAAGCCCGATGCCTCAGCTCTCGGCCTCTGCTAGACGGGGTGACCCGTCTGTTCCATCCACGGGCTGTTGGGGACGGCACGCTGGTGCGCGTGTGTGGTGGCTGCAGCCGCTCACCCGGTACCCCGTGCCTCCTGCACCTTCACTCCCATGATTCCCGAGAAGCCAGGGCACTTCGTTCCTCCATTTGACCAGAAGAGGAAACTGAGGCACAGCAGGTATAAGTAGGTTGAGGTCCAGTGTAGAAAGGGGCCGGGCTGGGATTGGACTCACAGCCCTCTGGCTCTGGGGCTGCGTTCCCAACCACGACCCCGTCAAGAACTTTCCCCCATTTGCAATAGAGAACTTAGAAGAATGATCCCCTTGGGCCCCAGCACCCAGGCGGCCTCTGGGAACCCCGGGGATGTGGCCAGTGGGGATAGTATCAGTAATTGGCGTGTTTCGTCACCTCCCATGGGAGAACCGGCTGGTTAAATGGGCTTGTTAAGGAGACAGTCGGGGCATTCTAGTTTCTGGTGCGGTTTTTCCCCTCTCCGTGGGCACTGGGGCAGTTGCGTGCACTTGAAGGTGGAGTACTGGCTCCAGAGCCACGCGGGATTTACTTTTCCCACGTTACAGATTTCTCCTGGTGCGTCATGCACCCCAGATGTCGTCTCTGCCTTCGGTTTGCCCTGAGATGCACAGCCTCCTAATTTATCCTGGGATCCCCTGACGGGGAGGCCGGGATGTCTGCTGATGTGTGAGCCCCACCGGGGCCGGGAGGGAGTGTGTGCAGGCAGGGGGGACCAGGATGCTCGCGTGCTCCAGGCGTCTCTCCCGCCTTCCCCGACAAACCTCTGCAGCTGCGGGCTCACCTGGTCCTTCCAGGCTGCGGGCTCCCACCGGCTCCCACCGGCTCCCACCGGCTCCCACCCTCCCGCCCTCCCCCCGATTTATCACTGGTGGAGATACGGAGCATCCTTCTCCCCTGAATAATCCATAGCTCATTGTGGAAAGCTCGGAAGACACCAGGAGTCTCCAAATTGAAATTTAAAAATCGTCTATAATCCTGTCCTCTGGAGAGAACTGACATTAGCATTTTGCTCTGTTTCCTCGATCAGGAAACGCTGGGTCTAAGGAGAGCTCTGTATACCTCTTTCTTTAGCTTTGTATTTCGAAATGGTTACAGCCTCACAAGAAGTTGCCAAAGCGGTAGAGAGGGCTCCCCTCTCCCCTTCCCCACCCCCCCAGCTCTTCCCCCAGTGGTGACATTTTAGTACAGTGTGGTATCGAAGCAGGACCGTGACCTCGGCACAATGTGGTGGCGAGACACAGATCTTGACTCAGATGGCACCTGTTTTTACCTGCACTCCTTTTTCTCTGCGTGTGTAGAGTTTTGTGAGATTTTAGCCTATGTGTAGAGTTGTCATGCTCTTTTAAAAATACACTTTGCGGGGCGCCTGGGTGGCTTGGTCGGTTAAGCGTCCGACTTCGGCTCAGGTCATGATCTCACGGTCCGTGAGTTCGAGCCCCGCGTCAGGCTCTGTGCTGACAGCTCAGAGCCTAGAGCCTGGAGCCTGTTTCAGATTCTGTGTCTCCCTCTCTCTCTGCTCCTCCCCGTTCATGCTCTGTCTCTCTCTGTCTCAAAAATAAATAAACGTTAAAAAAAAAAAATTAAAAAAAAATACACTTTGCTATCTGGAACCATTTTTGGTTTTACAGAATCATTGAGGAGACAGATGAAGTTCCGTGACCTGTGTGTGTGTGTGACCAGTTTCCCCTCCCTTGTGAGCTTCCCGCCGTACTGTTGCCCCTTTGTTGCAAGCAACGAATCGATACTGATCCATTAGTATTAACTAGGTTTCCTGAGCTTTTATGTCACGTCCTTCTTCTATGCAGGATCCTTATCCAAGACATAATTTTTAAAAAACAATTTGCCGCAGAGGCACCTGGGTGGCTCGGTCGGTTGGGCGTCCGACTTCGGCTCAGGTCACGAGCTCGCCGTCTGTGAGTTCGAGCCCCGCGTCGGGCTCTGTGCTGACGGCTCGGAGCCTGGAGCCTGCTTGGGATTCTGTGTCTCCCCCTCTCTCTGCCCCTCCCCCACTCACGCTCTGTCTTGGTCTCTCAAAAGTGAATAAACGTTAAAGAAAACTTACAAAAAACACAATTTGCCCTGTAATATCCCTGCAGTTGGTAATCTCACTTTTTTCTGCAGGAGATGTTGATTCTGTCTTATTGCATCATGGACTGTTCTTTGAACATGTCTTTGCTTGCTCCTTCTGTTACATGGACGAACCCCCCCCCCCCAACTCCTGCCCGCCCGGGGTGGGGAACGTCAGAAGGGATGCTGTGGTCTATCATGGCTTTTTTGGGCACGTCGGTCTGTCCTGACAGGGTGGTCCTAGGGCCCGGCCTGGCACAGTCCTCCGTGTGAGGGGGGGACAGCTTTGGCAGAGGCATACAAGCCTCTCCCAGCGGCCCTGCAGCTGGTCCTGTGCTTGCCTCCTGGGACGGATCACCTGGGACAGCTGAACCTTCGTGAACACGAGGGCGTGTGTCTGTGACAGACCAGACGAGGTCACACGGGGGGCAGAGTGTGGCAGCGGAGGAAGAGGTTATAGCACACGGCTCTGGGCACTGGGGAGGCCGGGGGAGGCACGGGGGAGGCCCCGTGATCTTGGCTGAGTCCCACCACCTCTGTGAGCCTCAGTTTCCCCCGGGGAAACCGGGCACACTCAGATGTCCTTCACGGCCTGGCGAGAGAAGCAAATGAGTGAGGGTTTGTTTGCAAAGTGCAGTGATGTGTCCGGTGAGGCCAGAGTAAGTGAGTTACTCTTCATTACTGGTGACCAGTAATGGTTGGGAACACAGATTTGATTTGATTTTTTATTATTTTTTAAGTGCTTATTTATCTTTGAGAGAGAGAGAGCACGCGCGCCTGAGTGAGGTGGGGCAGAGGAAGGGAGAGAGAGAGAATCCCAAGCAGGCTCTGCACTGTCAGCTTGAACCCACAAACTGTGAGAGCATGACCTGAGCCAAGATCGAAGGTCGGATGCTCAACCGACAGGAGCCGCTCAGGTGCCCTGAGACCACAGATTTTAGATTTCGAGACTAAACAGCCTTTTCTCTGACCTGCTCCTGTGACCCACCATACAGCCCACACGTTGCTTGGTTAAGAATAACTCGAATCTGGGGCCATTTCCGAGGGGTCGTTGACCCCGCCCCTCCTCGGTGGCCTTTCAGGGCCAGGCCGCCAACAGCAGGTCCTGCCGACAGGATGTTTCTCTGCAAGCCCATTGAGAAATCCCTCTGGAAATCCTCCTTTGGCTCTGGGGCAGGGAGGCGAGAGAATCGAAGACAATGGGGACCACGAAACAAAAGGCACAATTGTTGGGGCCGTCTGGGCAGGGTCACTGGATGCCCTGGGCCAGGGCGGGCAGACCCACTGGGCAGGTCATTGATTTGCTGCCCACCCACTGGGCGGCCACAAACAGGTAACTTCTGGTGCAGCCTGCCCATGGGGCTCTGTCCACCCACCTTGCCCCGGTCTTCACTCCGCAGAGCTCGGTGGTGGGGGGTGAGCCTGTGCCCCCGTGTCTCTCAGTACTGTGCTTAGTACTGGCTTCACTCTTTCTGTCTCGGGGCCAGACTTTCGCCCTCCCACGCCCACCCTCTGCTCCACTTCCTGGAGCCAGCCTCCCAGCTGGCCTCCCCACCTCCAGGATTGTCCCCCCACCGCTCACTCTGCCCTTCTGGAATATTCTTGAAACATAGCCTCTGCCCTGCCCCCACCCCTGCAGGGACCCTTGCCTCAGCGTGGAGTTCGGGCTCCTGAGGAACTAAGTTGGAGGTGCTCTGGGCTCCGACCTGGACTCCTTTACCACACCCTCTCCCATCTCTTCCGGAAGCTTCTGTGACCCCAGGCCAGTAGCAGTCCCTGAATACCGTCCAGGCATTTCCACACCCTGTGCTTGGATGTGGTTGTCTTCTTCCTGACCTCCAGTTCCCTTCCCCTTCCTTGCTCTCTCCTCGCCTGAAAAACTCCTGCTTGTTTTCAAGCTCCGGCTGAAATGCCACCCCCTTTTCACACTTCCTCTCCCCCAGAGTCCAAACAGTCCCTCTTGCCTTCGCCCTCCGTGCTGAGTATGGATCTGAGATGTATTTCGTTCTGTCCAGGCTGTGACTGTTTCAGTACCAGCCTCTGCTGTGCATTCCAGGGTCGGTGCTGTTCCCTCGCTGTCGTTGGTCAGGCACTCGGTGGCTGTTTGCCCAAGGGCCACACCCGAGCTGCCTGCGCCTCCTTCCTCTAGGACCCAGGGGGCCCAGCCTGTTGCTTCCCCACCCCGTGGCTCTGGCCACCTGGATGGCTGAGTTCCTGGAAGTGTGACCCTTTGGTGGAGGCCCCGGATCGGATCGTGAGGCCAGGATGAGAGGCGGGCCCACCCCAGGGACTCGCTCTGAGTGCATGTGGTTTTTACCCAGGGGGTGCTGCTGGGGTCATGCCCCAAGCCCCACTCCGCCTCATACCCCTGGCCCCAGGCTGAGATCCCCCAGGCTGTGGGACCAAGCTGGATGGGGATGCATGGGGGGGCGGGGGGGGGGGCGGGTGTCTGGCCTCAGGCCATTTCGAGGCAGACAGTCTGAAGCCCTCTGTGCCTCAGTGTCCTCATTAGGAACATAAAGATGGTGAGGTCAGGAGAGGTGACAGCAGGTGCAGGCTGGTGTGTGAGCCCCTCCCTAGCCGCCCCGTGCTCACGGGCCCTCCGTGGGGTGGGGCGTGGGCAAGGCCCGAGAGTCGCCAGGCAGTGACCCTCCGTCCACCCTGGCCTGCCTTCAGCGATCCCAAACAGGCACCCTTGCCCTTCGGGCCGGCACTGGCCTGTGTTTCTTGCCTGGGCTGTTTGGGGCTGGGTTCCGGGAAGATTCAGAGGATGAAGGGGATGTCGCTGCCCCTGGACCTCTGGAGCACCCTGGGCTCTTTGTGGGTGACCCTGTGGGTCCTGGGGGGTGAGTCGGCAGGAGCCCGGGGTGGGGGGGGGCTCTCCTGCCTGCCCCAAGCCCCAGTTCTCAACTGTGGAGCTGGCCACCAGCTTCTCAGATGAACCGAGCTGCCGATGTGATATGGGAGGCTGAGGCGAGGGGTGTGTGGCCTCTGAGCAGGCTCCCCGAGAACAGGGCCCCAGGCGCTCTCTGGCCTGCCCTGTGCCCAGTGCCCGGAGTGGGGCAGGAGTGAGGAACGTGTGTGTGTGTGTGTGTGTGTGAGAGAGAGAGACACACACACACACACAGACTATATGAGTTTGCGTGAGAGAGTGGGTGTACGTGTCTGTGTGTGTGTGCATGAGCGTCTGCGAGAGTGTGTGTGTGTGTGTGTGTGTGTGTGTGTGTGTGTGTGTCTTCACAGCCTGCACAGCCTGTACCCGCTCCCTTTGGCCACGTTCGATGGCTTAGAAGCCTCCCTCCCCACGGCTTCTATTTTCGTTTTTCCCTTCAGTGGAACAGTCACAACCGCGGGGCCTCTGGAGTGACGTGGCGTTTAGCACGTGTAATTGGGAGAGGGGACACTTTTGTTTCTTTTAATATCCACGCTCCTTCCCTCAGCTCCTCCTGAGAGCAGAGCCAGCTTCCCTAAGCTCTTTCCCAGGGTATTTAACACTCTGCTGGGCGGTTTGACTGTACCCATGGAAGGTTCTAGGTGACATGTGCTCAAGACACCCCCCCGTCCCGTCCATCAGTCCCCACTGAGTGCGTGGAGGGTGACCCCCCCCACCCCCAGTGCCCGGGCAGTTGTTGGGAGCAGCTCCCAGAGCATATAGCCCCTCCCTCTCTAGTGCTTATGAAGCCCTCATTGTAGGTGAGGAAACTGAGGCCCAGAGCATGGAGGGAGCTGCCCAGGTCGCGCCCGGGGAGCCCTGAGCCCTGAGGTGCCCCTGGGTTCCAGTGTGTGTGTTTCCCCCCTGGGATGGTGTCCGGGGGACGCTGGACCAACGAGATGGAGGCCCGGGGGGTGTGGGCGCCCACCGTGGTGGCCAGCCTCCCCGCCAAGGCTTCCCTGGGGCACGAGCCTGGACCCGCTTGGCCGATGGAGGAGGAGGCGCCCTGGGGGCGTGCAGGGGAGGCTGGGGTGACCTCCAGTCCTGCCACCCGCGGTCTGGGTGGATTGATTGTCTCAGCTGCTGGCCTCAGTCTGCTCCGCTCTCAGGTGGGCTCAGGGACACTCAGGTGGTGCCGTGCGCCGGGGATGCACCACCCACGCGCAGCCGGTTCTCAGACGGTGGCGATGCTGTTCATTCATCAGTGTTTATTAAGTGCCCTGCGCGGGAGTGACGAGCAAGACGCAGACTCGGAACCACAGAGGAGACAGGCCAGGGGTGTTGTCTCTGGGGAGGTGGGATCCAGCCCAGCTGGTGCAGGTGCAACCACTCCCCCCGCCGAGGTCTTCCTCTGACACTGAGGCCTCCGGCTGCAGAGCTGATGGGGGAGCAGAGTCCCTGGGGTGTATGGTCATTGGTGCTCCCCTTTGTACCCGGGCAGCCTGGGTGGGGGGGGGGGCTCACCCGTGGGTGCGGGTAGGTGCTCTGATGGAGGCATCTGGGGTGGTGGAGTGGGGAGGGTGGCATGGAAAGAGTTGCTACCTTGCTGTGTTACCTCGGGCGTGTGGCCTACCCTCTCTGAGCCCTGATTCCCTGCAGAGTGACTGACAGGGTCCCGCCCCTGGGTCCCCAAGGTGTTGTGGGGTGAGAAGATTGTAAACCTGGCAGAGGCCATGCAAATGTTTGGCGCCTTCCGGGCAGCCCACGTCAGGAGCTCTGCTCTCATCAGGTTGGGTGGGAATGGGTGGGGGGGTGACTGTGACTGCAGGCAGCTGCACGCAAGCCCTGTGACCACTGCGCCTCACATGCCCCGGCATCCCCAGGTCGACGTGGGCTTGGCTTCCTTTGATATATTTTGTACGATTATGTTTTACAGTTTATTTATCTATTTTGAGAGAGTAAGAGCATACGTGGGGGAGGGGCGGAGAGAGAGAGGGAGGGAGAGAGAATCCCAAGCAGGCTCCATGACCCTGGGATGGTGACCTGAGCCGAACTCAAGAGTCGGACTCTTCACCGACTGAGCCACCCAGGCGCCCGTTGGCTTCCTTTTAATACTCCCGGATCTCGCAGGTTCTTGGAGGTGAGGCTGTCGGGCCGGAGAGGCAGGTCCCACCGGGGAGGTTTGTGGCACGAGTGTGGACAGCACCATCCTGTCTCAGGGCCAGCGCGTTACCAGGCAGAGGTGGGGGGTGAACCTCCTGGGGGCTCCTTCTCCTGGGCCACCTTGGTCCTGTTCAGAGCAGGAAGGGCTGCTGTGTGCCCTCTGGCTGTGTTTGCCGTCTCTGGGCTGCTGGTCCTGGGTTTTAAGATGTGCTCAGCGGGGAAGACTTAGTAGCCACACTCTGGTTTGTACCGAGGCAGCTAGGAATCCCCACCGAATGTCACAGTGTCACTTTGTGATCCTTCAGCCCCTTTGATGTGCCCTCGGCCCCCTTTGTGGGGTTGTGGTTTCTGTTGGGGGATGGAGGGAGATGTGGCCGTCCGTCTAGCCGTCCCCGTGAGGGGCGCACGGACCGGGGAGGTTTGTCGGGTGAGTGGTAGATGAAGCTGGTTTTCTGTTGCTGCTTCGCTTCTGGACGGGAATGGGGGGATCATCTCCGCTCACAGGTATCTGACGGGGCCCAGAGGGTGGGCTCACGTTCCTGATGTCCACCCCGGGCCTCCGGCCAGCAGCCCACGAAACACAGACTGTGAGGGTCAGCCTGTGTGCTAACATGCCGGCCATCAGTCCGGGGTGTCCCGGGGTGGGCTCTTTGTTCCAGAAGCTGCCTTCCCATCGGTTCTGCTTTCTCTCTGAAAGTCTGCGAATGTCCCGGCCACCCAAGGCAGGGCCAGGGGAAGCCTGGTGTGGGGCAGAGTCTTCGGCACGTCCCTGGCAGCCTGCTGCAGGGCCTGTAGCAGGGGTGTTTGCGTGGGGCGTGGCTCAGAGGGCCTGAAGCAGGTGCAGCATGCGTTTCTGCCACTTTGTCGTCCATTTAAGGGGAAGAAGGCTTGCTGGACAAGCGTTTGTGCATGGTTTCCTCTCATGTTGCCAGCAGGCATTTTTGTAGTGCTGTGAGCACTGCTGAGTGATTTCTAGGTGCCGGTGCCTGCTGAGCCCTGCACGCGTGGTGACCAGAAAGGGGTGGCTGGGGCCCTGCGTGGTAAGCGGCGCACCAGTGGGCCCCTGATGGCAGAGAGGGGCCCAGGATCCGTGCTCCTGAGTCAGGAGGCCTCTCTGCGTCTCCCGAGGTCTTTGCCACTCCCCTCGCACAGCCGACTAATGCCTGCTGAGCACCCTAATCCCCGGTGCTGGCCCAGTGCTGGGTCAGGAAGCAGGCCCCACCCCACAGCTCCTGAGTCAGGGAACTGGGGCAGAACAGGCCGGATCCTGGGGTGGTGCCAGTTAAACAGGAAGGAGGAGGCACCGACCGTCCCTGCAGAGGCTGGGACCTGGCCCCATTCCGGGTGAGATCCAAAGAGCCACTCTCTGGCTGCAGTCCCCTCCCTCCAGGAAGCTTTCCTCCCTGTTGCTAGTCGAAGCCATTTGCTAAATGACCTTGGCAGGCACCCGCTTCTGGGGGAGGGTGGTGGGTGGTGGGATGGAAGGGGGTCTGCGTGTAAAAATGGGATGAGCCGCGGGATGGCCAGCGCCCACTGAGCAGCTTCCACGGCCCTTCCCTGGGGGAGCACCTGACCCGTGATCCCCTTAACCTCCAGATTCCCCTGCGGCATGCCCTCTGTGGGTCCTGCTTTGCAGAAGTAGAAGTGGAAACAGGTTTCAGAACATGCCCGGGTCACAGAGCTGTGAGTGGTGGGGCCACCAGGCCGACCGACCCCCAGCCTGCCAGTGGGGCAGGTGTGAGGACCAAGCAAATCACTTCAAGTAGACAAGGTCCCCACCCTGTGCTTGGTACCCAGCCTGGCACACCGGATGATGCCTCCTTTCCCAAATTCCCGCCTCCCTCACGAGGCTCCCTGTACCTGCCAGGTGAGCCCCCCCCCCACTCCCGGGTCTCCTTCGTCTTTATCCCCCCCACTGCCTGCATCTGGATTGAACTTTGCACTGTTCTCTGGGCTCAGCCCTGGAGGGGCGGGGACAGTGTGCCCGGCGCATGTCAGAGCCAGCATCTCTGCCTCCGGATCCAGGAAAGATTCCTATCGAGAGCTACCTGTTTCCACGCCTGAGCACCCAGAGAAATTCCCAGAGCCATTTCACTTCATTGAGCCGCCCCGGGGGGCAGGGTTCCCCTCGTCCTCTGCCGTGGCTGCCAGGTGGTGGGGGGTCAGAGAGCACAGTCAGGCCAAGGAAGAGTGAGCACTAGTTAACTTAGAACTTGTCTGAGAATTGAACTCCTGCACAAAGCTGGCAGCCGAGCGTGTCCTCTCTCAGGGAGGGCGTCCGGTCAAGATCTGGGGTTCCAGTGACGGCGCCTAAATGTGGCGATCCCCATCTGTCCTTCCTAAACCAGGGTGAGGAGCGGAGTCCCAGCAAGACAGGATCTGGGACAGCCCCTCATTTGCGTGTCAGCTCTACAGAACTTGTGGCGGCCAAGGATGCTCTACAGGTCGGCAGGCGTGAGCATTTCCAAAAATCTGAGGCTCAGAGACACAGAGAGCCCTGTTCAGTCACCCTGCAGGTGTAGTGGGCCCCGTCCAGGCTCGCCTGCCTCCACCCTCCACCCTTCCTTCCATGGAGGGGGCGCAGACGGTCTTGGGTGGGGGTTGTGGCGAGGGGTGCTTTAGGGGACAGTGGCGATAAAAACCAAGGTCCCTGGAAGGCCGCCCACCCCTCCCCAGCCGCAGCAGTGCACCTGTCAGGCCGTCGTGGAGGGCAGAGAGAGAGTAGAAGTAACAGGGTAGTAGGAGCACGGTGTCCCCAGGCCTGTTCAGGACAGCGAGGTTGGCATCACCAGGAGGCAGATGCTGCTGTGCCCCATCCTTGGAGCCAGAGCAGCCAGGCCACGGGGTCTCATCACCGGCCACCTGCTGCCAGCAGGGCCCTGTTCAGCCCACTCCTCCGTGGGGAAATGGGCCCAGACCTGGGGAGGGGCGACTGACCTTGAGGCTGTGGCCTCAGCTGCTGCTGGCACGTTGGTGACAGCTGACACTCCCTGGTGGTCCGGTGGTTAGGATTCGGGGCTGTCATCCCTGACAGCTGAGGGTCCCGGGCTGCTTTGTGTGAGACCGAATGCCCTGCAGTGGGGCTCAAAGCAAACCTCCTTGAGGTGGGGCCTTGGAGGCAGCACCCCCTCCTTAGTCCGTTCGGGCCACTGTGATGGAACAGCACAGACTGGTGGGCTTATGAGGAATGGAAATTTTTTCTTTTTTTTAACATTTATTTATTTTTGGGAGATGGAGAGAGACAGAGCATAGGCAGGGGAGGAGCAGAGAGAGAGGGAGACACGGAATCCCAAGCAGGCTCCAGGTTCTGAGCTGCCAGCACAGAGCCCGATGCGGGGCTCGAACCCACGAACCGCGAGATCGTGACCTGAGCCGAAGTCGGCCTCTCAACCGACTGAGCCACCCAGGTGCCCCGCGAGGATCGGAAATTTATAGATCACAGTTCCGTAGGCTGGAAGTCCAAGATCAAGGCGCCAGCATGGTTGACTTCTAGTGAGGTCGCGCTTCCTGGTTCATGGCCGGTGCCTTCTCGCTGTGTCCACACGGTGGGAGGGGCCGGGGAGTTCTCCGGAGCCTCTGTTGTAAGAGCACTGGTGCCACTCACGGGTTACACCCTCACGGCTTGAGCACCCCCATCTCCTGCCCCCGTCACCTCAACGGGCGTTTCAACATATGGATTTTGTGGGAACACAGACATTCAGACCAGAGCAACCCCAAACCCACAAACCAGCTCCCGGGGGCTCCCTCTCTTTATGGAGTCTTGGCCTCCTTACCCAGAAGGGAGCCCCCAGGGCGTCTCATCATCCGCCCTGGTCTCTGCACCTCTGGTGTTTGCGCTGGGTGACGGACTGAGCCGGGGGCATGCCAGACGGTGGCAGCAGCCGGGCCAAGATGAGGACACTGGGGGCTCCTGGACACCTTAGGTGGTGTGTGGGCAGCGGCCATCTCTGCCCGGTCTTTGGGTGCCCCCAGAAACGGTGGCGGCTTTCCTTGTCCCCTTCGGCACCAGGCTTCGCCCTTGGCCTTTACGTGTCCTGTCTCCCATGGTTTACCATGACACCCTAGCTCTGAGGTCACCATCATAGCATCTTGTACAGTGGGGGCTCAGAGGTCCCGTAGCCTGGTCAGGGTGGTCCCAATACCACGAAAGAAAAGGGATTGAACCCCCGGCCTCCTGGGCTTCACTCTGCACGGTTTTGGGGGTGTGCGCTCTTTGCCGTTTATCGAGCACGCGTCTCACGTTGGGCACATTTCCGTGTTCCGGGGACACTGCCAGGAGCAAGACAGACAGGGGTCTTGTTGGGGAGACAGATGAACTGTCCACGTCAGTGGAGGGACGGCGTCATATACCAGTGAGCACTGACATGCACCCCTGGAGGTGTCTGGTGGGGGAGGAGGGATAAGGACAGGGGGATGGGGGCCATTGTGGCTGGAGTCTGGTGACCGAGAGGACAGAGTGGGCGGGGCTGTGGGGGTTGGATCCCTTTCCGAGCCGGGCAAGGTGACACCACCCTGTTCGTACTTCTCGGGGCTCTCTGGTTTCCCAGTGGAGCATGGCCCTGGGGTGGGGTGGGGTGTGCAGTGTCTGATTGGAGGCCCCGTGGCATCCCGGTGACAAAGGCGCGGCGCTCAGCCCCTCTGTGACAATCTGCGAGGAGGAGACGCAGCCGTCCCCTGGGAATGGACGAATCCCCAGGGAGGGCCGCAGCGTGGCCATTCACAGACGTGGCTGGGGCCCCTCCGGGCACGGCGCGTGGAAGCCCACCCTGCAGTTCCTGTGTGGCCCACAGCCCTGTGAATGTGAGCCAGCGGGCTTAGCAGGGGATGTGGGGGATCTGACCCATGCTGCCGATTTCCGGACACTTCCAGGGGCTGGGTGAGGGTTAGGGTTAGCTGCAGGACACTGTGGGGGGTGGCTCTGGACCTCTCACCTCTGGAGACGCCCTTATGAGGGTAAGATGCCCCTGCCCAGCAGTTTCCAGCCCCTCTTCCCTGCAGCCCCTCTCCATGTGACTCCGGGCCAAGATAAAGGAGGAGGCAGCTGGGCAGGTGTGACGATGCTATTCACCTGTGTGTCTAAAGGCAGGACAGGAGGGGGGACGGGATTTGTCGTTCTCATCAGCCTGGTGGAGCCGGGCTCATGAAAACAGTTGCAGGGGCTTGGAATTCGGCCCCTGCCAGCCCGAAATATTTACATTTGTCAGGCCCCGGACAGGCCACAAATTACCCTGTGCTGTGATTCAATTTCCCGTTCACCTTTCTCTCCCAGGAGTTCCTGGCATCGTAAATCTTGCTGCAAGTGCTGGGGAAGGAAAGAATCCCAGGGGCTGGAGAGCATTCCAGCATCCACGACCGGGTCGGATCCTCCCGGAAGGTGGAGGCCGCAGCCCCCTCCTCTCCACGCTTCTCTGCCCAGGGACGCCCCGTTACCACCGCCTCCGTCTCCCCTTCTCTGAGCTGCTGCTGATCAGATGGGCTGAGGGTGCAGCTCTGTTGTGCAAATTTGGCACTGAGTGTGTGCAAAAGGCACTCGCTCATCGCAGCAGTTGGAGCTAGGGTGTTTTTGTTCTAAATTCGTGGCCATGATTGTTATCGGGTGGTGTTGTCACCACTGTGACCGGTTGCCATAGTAGCCCCTGGCCACAGTGGGATGTCCCGGGGCAGGGAGAGGTTGGGCATTCGGGCATAGAAAGGCTGGTCGACCAGACCAGACCAGACCAGACCAGAATCTGGTCCAATTCGACCAGACAGGCTGGTCTTCGATTCCCCCAGCCTCCTCCCTGTGTCCACACCTCTGGTGGCCTCTGTGGCTGGACTTCCTCTGTCCTCGTTCCTACCTTCCTGTGCTGTTGTGTTCTCGGCAGGGTGCTTTGCTGGAGGGGGCATGCCCCTGGAAGGTGCCTGGGCACAGGTTGGGGCACCAGGGCTGGGTGGACAGTGAGTGGGGTGCTGGTGGAAACCTTCCAGTCTGGCGTTGCTCATTGGAGTCTGGGAGGCAGGAGGGGAGGAGACCCCCATGTGTTCTCTTGAACCACATGCCTACCCAGCTGGGCCTCTGTGCCCAGCCCTTAACTAACCCTTTTTGCTTCTGCTCTCCGTTTGTATTCAGGGCTGGGTCTTTCTACTCCTCCAAAGCTGCCAATGGCCATAAGGTCTGTGTTTCCTGTGGTCCGTGCCTGGGAAGATTAACATCTAGATAAGGCGCAT
Source organism: Panthera pardus (assembly GCF_024362965.1). Taxonomy (NCBI): domain Eukaryota; kingdom Metazoa; phylum Chordata; class Mammalia; order Carnivora; family Felidae; genus Panthera; species Panthera pardus. The sequence goes on along the minus strand of NW_026526810.1, from coordinate 133,679,837 downwards.
CTGGGTCTGGGAGGACTCTTCATTCCCAGGGGCCTCATTCCCCGGGGAGGGGGGCCCTGCAGGCTGTATCTTGAGGCCCTGGAATGCGTTTTGTTTTTCCTGACCGGCTTGGTGGGTTATAGCCCAGTGCACTCCTCTGACTTCCCCTCCTGGCCTGTCATCACCTTTGAAGCCTCAGTCTGGTATGACCATTCCCAACCCCCAATCCCTGCCAAAAAAGGGAACATAAAGAACCCAGGCCCCCTCCCCTGCCGCCCTGGCCTCTGCCTGGGCCACTCTGGTCCCTTTTCCGGTTCCTCATCTGTGAAGTGGGGTTGCTAAGAGCACAGCATCACAGGGTCTGTGTATGGTAAGGGGCCAGGGACGCAGAAGCCCCCACTTTTCTGCCCATCCCGAGCCTGGTGGGAGGAAGCTCAGTCCAGGGGCCCAACCTAGGTTCTCAGCAGGCTCCACTGTTGGTTGCTGTGTGGCCTTGGGCTTGCTGGTTGACCTCTCTGGGCCTCTTTCCCCAGGGGTCAAGTAGGGGAACGCTAGAAGCTTCCTGACTGCAGGGTTGTGTTCAGGCTGGATGGGATGAAGTGTGTAAGGAGCGAGGCCTTGACAGTTGTACGTGGATGTCGCTCTTCAGGGATGACTGGGTCTCCGGAAGGCACATTTCCAACCCCACATCAAAAATTCCCTCTTTGGAGCGGGCCCCACCTCCTGTGCACCTGTGAGCCTCCAGGTTAAGGCCAGCCATTAGCTCAGGATTGCTCTAACGGGCTGCAGTGTTAGCAGAAGTCTAAATGAGGCTGCTTATGGGTTCGGAGCCCTGGCCTGGGACGGTAACCTTAATGGTGACTGTTGTCACCTCTTCTGTGTGCAGATGCCGGGCTCGGCACTCTCTGTGTGACACCTCGGGTATGTGGAGAACTGATGGATTGTCTCAGGCTCTAACGAGGCTGCCTGGGGTGGTGCGGGATCCGGATTTGAGGCCGGATGTGCCCGAATTCAGGTGTTGGCTCTGGAGTGTCCTAGCTTTCTGGACTTGGACAGCTGGGTCACTGTCCCTCATTTTGGGGGAGCTCCTCTAGCTAGGCAGGTTCCGTCTCCATGGCTGCAGGTTGGCCCCGGCACCAGGGGCCGGCCTGCAATTGCTTACAGGCACCGGGCAGTAGAGGTATGCTGTCCCCGTGCGCCATTTTGGAAGCTCTCCTGGGATAGCTCAGCAAACACCCCTCTGGCCAAGCAGCCTGTGTGCTCGAGGTCAGGAACACTTCAGAAACCAGAGCCCTGTGTCGTGGGATTCCCAGGTTCCTGGTTTTAGCCTCCTTGCAGTAAGGCCATCCCTGGGAGTTAGAATTTGGATCTTCCTTCATGGATGGGCATGAATAGGTCTTTGTTAAAGATGGACGTTTTGTGGTTGGATTTGGGGGCAGGGGCTGGACGGTCACGCCAAGCGTTGGGATCCGACCTTCCGTGTGTGTGCCCCCGGCCTCCCCGTACCAGCCTCCCTGCAGCCGCCCCCTCCTGGAATCCCTGGGATGCTCAGTCTCCTCGGTCAGCCCGCCCCTGTTTCTGAGGCCCGTGTTCCTGCTTCTCCGCCAGGCACCTGCCTTCGCAGAGACAGGAACCTGTGTGCCTTCCAGGACCGTGTTCGGGGTGGAACGGGGTAGGAGCCCTGAAGAAGCCCCACGGGATCCCTCCCCACCCCCACGTGGTTTCCAGTTCTGTCGACGACGGGGTAATCCTCCCTTTGTTGACAGCCTGACTGAAGTCATGTTTTATCTGCCCTTTCCTCGGAGCCTGTGTCTGGCTTTTGGCCAAACCACTAATAACGCACCTCACGGTAATCCTTCCATTTGTGGGATGTGTGGCCTGGCCGGCCCTGTCTCCGGCCCCAGGAAGACCTGGTTTCATCCTCCCCGAGGGCCCCGCCCTGCACCCTGGTCAGTTGCTCTGTGTCCCCTCGGTGTTGGGACAGGGTCCAGAGGCCACTTCTCTCCTGAGCAGTGTCCTCATGTCCTTGACTGGCGCACCTGCCAGCCCATCGGCAGGGTGCCGCCTTCTGAGCGTTTGCAGGCGACCGGGGGTTCATGGAGCGCGCCCCTGCGGCTTGCCCCCCGCCGCACCGGGAAGCTGGGGAGGCGGGATGTGCCTTGAGATGCCTCTGGTGGAGGTTCTAGTGTGAGGAGGGGCAGAGGAGGTTGGAGAAGCTCCGAGGAGGTGCAGGAGGCCTGGGCCCAGCCCCTTGGCCATGCACCCACCTGGCCGGAGACCCAGATCACTGAGTGTGCTGTGTCACAGTGACCAAGCTGCAGGCCTTTCCTGTAGCCACTCAGTTGATTAGCCGGGGACATTCCCAGATACAGAAGACGGGCCCTCCACTTCCAGCAGAAAATGGCTAACAGCACTCAAGTGCAGAAGCAGGACCAGGTGATGGGACTTTGGCTCCCTGGTCCCCAGCCGGCCTTCCTCAGGCAGAGGCAGGAGGGGACCGAGGCAGCTCGGTGCCCTGATTTGGGCAAATCTGGTCCGGTGGCCCTGCACAGGCTTCGTCCCAGGCTTGTGGGCAGCAGAGAAAGGTCACAGACACAAGCCCTTGAGGCTGCCCGCCCCTGTCCTAAATGAGCTTGTACCTTCGTGTCCCCAGCCAGGGGTCCCTTCCACTGTAGAAAGGAGGGTCGTCACGGAGCTCCCCTGGAAAGCCCAGGTGCCTTCCAGGGCCTTAGCGCAGGGGGTTTCTCTCCTGGTCGCCACCCCCTCCTTCTCCGCCTGGAGACCTTTTGTTGTTGCTGGGACTCCCCAGGATGAACTGATGTCCCCTTAGCCACCTTCCCCCATGCGGGACCCTTAGCGGTCCCTGCACCGTGCTCTAGTGCGCCCAGAGTGGCCCCCGGCAGGACTGTGAGTGTGTGGGGAGCAGGTGTACTTTCCCTAATACCCCCCTGCCGCTCCCATCATTTCCTCCTTATGTCAGCCTGGACCAGGCACTGGGGCACAGCTCCCATCCCCATTTCTCAGAGGACGGGGCCAAGTAGAGGCCCAGAGATTTGCCCAAATCTGGGCACTGAGCTGCCTCGGTCCCCTCCTGCCTCTGCCTGAGGAGGGACCAGGGAGCCAAAGTCCCAGGGGCCGAGCTAGATGGGTAGCCAGACGTGGACAGCTGTCAGTGTGGCCTCCCCCTGCCTTGTAACCTTCTGGCTGTCGCACGGTCCAGCAGCACCCTGACCTTGGGAGGCCCAGGGCGTGGTGGATGGAGTGGGAGCTTGTCTTCTGCCTCTGCTGCCTCGGGGACTGGGGCCATCTGGGCCCTTCCCTTCAGTGGTGAAGTGACCAAGGCCTTGGCCCCCAAGAGCCCACTGCCACCTGCGGGAGGCAGGCACCTCACTGGAAGGGACTCGCGTCCAGGGGCCAAGGGAGCCCTTGGGCGTGGGGCAGCGTTTGCTCCGAGGCCTTTTCGGGCAGTAGACACATGGCTGGAGGCGGGCCCCTGCCTGGACACCGATCCCTTGCGGCTCCCCTGCTGTAAATGGGTACGGAGTTCCTTGGGCCAGGCAGGGGAAAGGGCGTTTGTGTCTTGGGGAGCTGAGGGACCTTGGCACCTCGCTCCCTCTTCAGAAGAGTGTAAACAGGATGTGCCACCACCCTGGACTGGTGGAGAGAGAGGTGAGGCAGGAGGCGTGGGTCTGTGCTCGGGAGCCTGGCTCTGAGTGGGTCAGTCCTGGATTTGGAATCTTAGCTCTACCGGCTACCGTGCCGGGCGGTGTGGGCAGAGCCTCAATTTCCGCATCCGTACCACGGAGCACCGCCAGTGCGCGCCTCGGGGGCCTGAGACGGTTGGCAGAGTGCCTGGCACCTGGCGGTGTCGAGGGGACTTTGGCAGTGGGGGTGACGGGTGCGAGCAAGCTTGGTGCTCAGGAAAGACCAGCTTCCTTTTAAGGCAGCACTCCGCTCGGACGTACAGCCAGGGGAGTGAGGAGTCCCTTGCGCTTTCTGTCTCCCTCTCTTGGGACCCTCTCCAAAGCTGCCTGTGTGCTGTCGCAGTGTTGTCTCCTGGGGTCTTCCTCGGCCAAGTGCAGCTGCCTTCCCTTGTCCTGGGGCGGACTGCCCCGCGTGCCCCTCGTGTATCATTATGCCTTGACTTTGGGGTCCGCCCTGCCCTGCCCCGTCCTGGCGGATGCCTGCTTATGTTTGTGGCCGTCCTGGTGTCTTTCTCTATTTGAGCTGGGATACCCAGAGTAGACTCCTGTGTTAATGGAAGAGCCAGACAATGGGTCATTAAGCAGCAGGGGCTGGCGGGCGGGTGCTGGCGTCCCACTGGGCTCCCACGTCCACCCCATGGTTGGAGGAGGAGGTGGAGGAGGAGGGAAGAGGAGAAGGGGGAGGAGGAGGAGGAGAAGGAGGAGGCAGCTTTCTCCAGCTGCCCGGTACAGTCTGGCCAGCTCCCAGCCGGGGCCTGCGCACGCACAGCCCCGTCCTGCGGCCGCATGAGTCACGGGACACACAGTGCCCCTGGGTCAGTGAGCACGGACTCTGCTCACTAGTCTGATCTTGAGGCCTTCGGTTTTGCTAGAACTTGTATTTGTCCCAGGTTGGTATTACTCAGGTTTTGGATCATCCCTTGTAGAGGGTCCTAGGTTGTCCGACTCCTGTGGAGGGATTGAAGTCCCTTCTCTGCGTTCCCCCGTCTCAGCATGGTGTGGGACGCTGTATGTCAGGGAGGTGCCAGGCACAGTGCCCCCCGCCCCCCAGGGGTCGGGGATTCCCAGCCCGAGAGTGCTCCATGACCTGGGAGATCATCTTAGAGCCTGTGTCCCGGGCTGTGGTGGCCGTGGAGGAGAGGCAGCACAAGGAAGGGGACAGCGCCTCAAAGCACACGACCGGGCGGAGGGGCCGGAGTGCCGGCTGGCTGGCGTGGGGAGTGATTGTTATTACGCTTCTTCCCGAGGCTCCTGAGGCCCCTGGTGCCTGGTGCGGCCCTTCTTGGCTGATACTTCAAAACGATCGCTGCCCACTCACCAGAAGGTCTGGGAATACAGAGGGAGCCCCGGCTCCGCCCTACGGCAGGACTCAGCTGCCTTTTCTCCCTCAATTTCCTCCTGCCTGCTGGGCTGTTCTGTCCCCGTGTGCCAGGGACGCTGGCCTCGTAGCCCGCCTCGGGGCTGGGGTTTTCTTGGGACCACCCCTGTTGTTTGACTCCAGGGCCATGCCCTGCCGCGTGTGGGCTCGTCGTGTTCGTGTGGCCCCCGCCCCCTGTTTTACAGTGCTGTCTGCCCCTGGCGGCAAGCGGGTGTCTGTATGGGGCAGTGTAATGCTCTCGATAGAGGCGTGGAGCTCATCTGGGCACCAATCCTGGCACTCTCATTTGTGGGGTGACCTCGGGGAGTCACAGACTCTCCCTGAACCTCAGTTTCTGCATCTGTAAGGTGGGAGAATGTAATATAAGCCGGGCAGTGGGGTCGTTGTGAGGCTCAAGCAAAGTGATGGGGGTAAACGAGCTTTGTGTCTGTAACTCTTCATACTGTAAAGAGCCACAGAACATTCTAGCTGGGCTTTCATTTTGTCAGCGGCACGTAACCCCTGCCCCCCGTGAAAGTGCGCTGCCCAGGGCAGGAGCCACGGTGCGTCATCCCCAAGTGAGGCCCCGGGAAGGTCTCAGGAACCCCAGTTCCCTCTACGACACCCCTTCTCACTGCCGGCCCAGGCCGGCCCCGTATCGTGGCTTCCCTGTGCTGAGCGCCTCACGACGCATGGGGGGCCCCGCGTCAGCCAAGTCACCAGTCAGCTCTCTGTCGTGACGATGAATCTCAGGGACCTGGTCTGGGACTGCAACGGCCACCTTCGTGCAGTGTGGTCCCGAGGGGCTAGGCGGGCAGCTTCTCAGCCTGAGTGACCCCAGGGCTGTGGCCGGCTGGGCTGGAGGTGGGGGGCAGGGCAGCGGTAGTTAATGTAGCGCACGGGGACCAGGGACCCGGGAATAGGGTCCCCGAGTGGCTGTGCTTTACTGTAAGCTGCAGCTGGCTGTCGTTGGCAAAGCCAGCCAGCTGGGGGGGACAGTGTGATCAGTGGCCTGTGACTAAGCCCAAGTGCAGCCGCTTGGCTGCGTGCTCAGAGGCCGGAGGCCACCGGGGAGGGTCTGGTTCCCCTTTGGAAAGGGACTGGTTGGCCCCGGTGGTCACCGCTGTTACCCAGGTTCCTGGCAGTTCCAGAGCCTTCGTGGACGAGCACACGTTCCCGACTGTTTTCTCCTGCATCTGCTCCCCTCCCCCACTCCGCACTGGCTCCCCTCCCCCTCCCCCCCCCCCCCCCCCCCCCCCGAGCCAGCCCAGTCTGTCCAGAAGGTCTCAGGCTGGCTGGATGCCCATCTTTCTGTAAGGATGATTTAATTTAGACGGTCACCGAGGGGACTTAACAGACTGGACATTGTTCCTGGTGTTGTGAGATGGGCCTGGATGAACCAGCAACCAGCCCCCGCTTCGGCTCCCTAACGGTCTCAGACACTTCCCTCCGTCAGGACCCATGCCACACACCGAGCCAGACCCAGGGAATGCACACACCCATGAGAAGAGTCCCTGCTCTCAGGGAGTTCACGGTCAGCTGGAGGAGGCTGACTGGGGAAAAAGGTTACAGGAAGAGACGAGAATCCGAAAAAAAAAAAAAAAAAAAAAAGCTTAGGGCACTGCAGAGGGCAGGTAGGCAGAGAGGCACACAGCCCCTTGGGGCAATCCTGGAAGGCTCCGTGGAGGAGGGGTCTCAGAGGAACACTAATAACTCTGTCCTGCTGAGCCTGACGCACCTGCCCAGCCACAGGTGGGTATGTCCTGGGGTCAGCTGAGTCCTGCTCCCCCTGTCCTGCCCCACTCCGGCCATACTGTGGGTGGTGGGGGACAAGGGACAGAGGAGGTACTTCCTGGGTAAGAGGACCAGACAGCATTGAGAGGCAACCTGCAGAGCTAAAAGACCTCCAACTGGCTGACTCCTCCTCCGCAAAGAAGAAGGAACAAAACGGGAAACTTTTCTCATTACATGCTAATGGGAGCCGGATGCGGTCTTGAGCGCTAGGGGGAGCGTGAATTTGGTAATTTCTGGAAAATTGCAAAGGCTTGTCCCCTTTGGCCCAGCCATCCCGCTGCTGGGGATTTCTCCTCCAGGTGAACTGGCACATGTGTAAATGGCAAGCCGGGGGGGCCACTCACCGCAGCGAGTCTGGAGCCGGCCGAGGGGTCCCTGTCCAGACCCAGTGCCCGCCACCCGCCATCCGCTCTGGGGGCCAGCCTCAAAGGGAAGGCGGGACTCTGCCAGCCCGGTCTGGCTCACGCCCAGGAGCAGCACCGTCCACCTGCACCCTCGTGTAAGCACCCCTCACCCACAGGGAAGTTCGAGGGGGGATGCTGGCCCCTGGAGGCTGGGCGGCCCTTGGCAGGGGGTGATTTACATCTGCCTCTGCCATTACAGGGGGAGAATGGCGGCTGGCATGGCCCCGCCTGCCCTCGTGCCCTCCTCGTTTCACCCCGGTTGTCTCGCAGCTGCAGAGCGACCCCCGGGTCGCCTCGCGCTTCCGCCTGCTCCCCTCACCCGAGGTGCCCCCGACGGCCCAGCTGTGCCCGAAGCCAGCGACGCCTGCGGGCCGGGCACCGGGAGGCAGGGCAGGGTGAGTGGGGTGTGGGATGCGTCTTGGGCCGGTGCCCAGTTGTCCTGCCCACAGCCCCGCCGGGTCCCGACAGGATGAGCGATCGGCTTGAAGAGGCCACTCGCCACGCCGTGCCATCTGGCGGGGCTATTGTGGACCACACAAAGGACAGAGCGCGCACCGGGGCAGGGGCCGGACGGGAGTGGACGGGACGCGGGGGAGGGGGACGCCAGCCTCCCGGCACCCACCGGCTGCAGGGGCCGGCCCCATTGGCGGCCACCGCTTCAGAGCAGGGATCTGGTTTATCACTTCCTGGGGGGGGGAGTGACGAATGATGCCGCCCCCCCCCCCCCCCCCCCGCGTCTTCAGCAAGAATGCTTTAAGCAACTCTGGTTCTGAGCTGATTTATTGCCCTGCTAAGATGCAAAGGCGGTTTTATGTACTAGGTAATTAAGTGGCATTATAGACGGCTCGAGAGTAAGTGGCTGCTGTTTTAATAATTAAAATAAATGACCCCTTGGCTGCTCCCAGCTCGATAGTGTTTTCCCTCAGTGTCGAGACCCCAGAGAGAGACAGGGCAGGAACGTGTGGGCGTGCATGTACCTGTGTCTGCGCGCACACGTGGGTGTGAGGGCAGTTGTGCGTACCTGTGCGTGCGTGCCTGTGCGTGTGTGTAAGGTTGTGCACGCCCGTGTGTGCATAAGTGCGATGTGCGTACATAGGTGTGCAGGAGTGTCGTGCGTGGCCGTGCACATGCACATGTGAGTGTATATGCGTGTGTGTGTGTGTGCGTGCATACATGTGTGTGCGTGGGTGTGAATGTGTGTGTGCGCATGTGTGCATGCACGAGTGTGAGGTGTGCAGGGGGTTCGGGGAAGTGGCTCCTTTATACTCTCTGGTTCCCAGGACAGCTCTCGTGGCACACGCATAACTCGGGGCGGGCAGTGGCCTGTCTTGAATAACCTTCCGTCCGCCCGCAAGGCAGGCTGACCCTGGCTGGGTTTTGGATGTGGTCTCCTGTGGACGGGGCGGCCCTGATTCAACCCAGTTGTGGTGCCATGTGGCTGTGGCTGTGGCTGTGGCTGTGGCCAGGCTGCTCCCCCTGCCCCCGTGGAGGCTCAGTCTCGGATTGAGAGGTGTGGAGCTCCGATTCTGTGCGGGCCCGGGGTGACAGCTCGCGGAGGCAGAGGGATGACCCTGGCCCCCACTGCCCTTGAGGCCTGAGTGACCGGTAGGGATGCTGCGGGCAGGACAAAGTGGTGAGCGGCAGAGACACATATTGTTGGGGCTCAGGCACCGTACTAGGCTCTTCAAATTTAATTTAATCTCACCGGTGCCGCAGAGGCCCACAGCTGAGAGAGTGGCAATTTAGGGACCTTCAGGTGCCAAGGTCACGAGGCGAGGATGGGTGTCAATCTCTCTCTCTTTTCCCCTCTGTTCTCGACACCCCCACCCCCACCCCCTGCCCCCTGGCCTTGCACCCTCCGTCCTCCCTACCCCTGTGCCTGTGGGTGCATCAGCCCGGCCCCCACCCCTTTGCTGCTGTGAGCTCCTGGGGCAGACCCTTGTCCTCGGGGTGTGTGACCCCAGGGCCCAGCACGGAGGAGGTGCCCTTGAGCATCTGGGTCTGGGTCTGCCTGTCCGTGAGACAGCTGTGGATCCCCCCACCCCCACCCCCCGACCTCGCCTCCTCCTGGCCCTGCCTCTCTAGGAGCCCTTGGCTGGCCCCCAGTGCATTTTCCCCCAGCGAGTGTCTTTTCAGGCTGGGTAAATGGAGGAATGCCAGTGTGGGTCGGTTGCCAGAGTAACGTGCCCAAGCTCATGCTGTCCCAGTGCACGTATCCAGACATGTAGGGGCTTAATTTTGCCTATCACATCAGTGGCAGCCGTGAGAAAGTTACCCTCGGGTGCTCTGGTTTACTGAAGGACCCTGGGGCTCCGGGGAACAGTTACTCTGGACAGGCGCAGCCTTCCAATGCTGCCTGGTGAGCCCCCCTCCCCACAGACTTGCAGGCTTGGGTCCTGCCTCCTGTGGGAGGAAGGGAGACACCTGCAGGTCCGGGAGGGGGGTTGGGGTGTAGGGCTGGCTTGGTCAGACCCTCTTTCTACGGTGGCTCCCTGTGGACTTGCTGCCGCCTGGCCCCCTCTCCCCAGTCTGTGTGATCTCTGAATTTTAGAGGCTGGACGTAGAAGTGGGCGGTGGGGGGCTGGGCCCCAGTGCATTATCCTGAGGATGTAGGAAGACGGCCAGGGCCAGGAGGTGTAAAATAAGCCTTCTCTTCTCTTCCCTCTGAGCCCCGGAGAAAGGCTGGTGCTGCCTGATCTCTCCTGTGGTTGGGTGGGCTCAGGCCCAGGCAGGGTTTGGGGGTGAGCTGTTGGCTGGGGGCGGGCCCCCAGAAGCCCCTAGTGTGGTGACAGAGAGCGGGGCAGAGGCTAGGACACTCTCAGGGCTGTTGGTCTGTGACCTTGGGGGATCCCGCCTCGAGCCAGCCTCTCCCTGGCTTCCTCAGCTCCAGAGTGTAGGACTTGTGCTGCTGGTTCGCAGAGAGGGGACCCCAGGAGCCAAACACATCCCAACACGGGGTCCGCTGGCTTCCATACAGAGTGGATATGGGCTACGTCTTAAAGTGACCAATTAAGGACACCATAGTGTGGCTGCCCCTGGGGCCCCTGACCCTGAGGTGGGGGAGTGCGGTGCTGAGAGCAGAGGTCCCCTCACACCCGGTTGACTGGGGTGGCTGTGACACGCCTCTGGGGGCCGTTTCCTCATGTACAACCCGACGACTTTAGGATCTACCTGCTTGTAGGGAAGGCGCTTTGAGTAGCAGCCGAGGTGCCCCAACTTCCGTGTCCAGGGTGAGCATTGAAGCTTAGTGATGCCCTGATTCTCCAGTGGGAGGGGCCCGGCAGCCCTGTGAGTGTCCCCTGGGGAGGGGGAAACCAAGTGGGGGCCAGGCGCCCTGCCACCAGGGAGGCCCCCGGCCACCCGCTGAGCCACACCCGGGCCACCGGCTTGTCTCCGGGAGGGATGAGATCCCTGCCGGTCCTCCCAAGGCCTGTAGGTCAGGAACACGGGTCTCCCGCCTCAGCTTCAGGTCTGGGGTGGGGTCTTTTCACATCTGCCCATTTAGAGGCTCTTCTGGCCTTGGGTCCCAGGAGACCAGAGTGGTCGGCCTGTGGGGAGGTGACTGCCCATTTCTGGCCTCCTCAGTGCCTTGGTCGAGGTCAACCTCGTCATTTGTTGCCTGGAGCAGGACCTCAGCACCAAGAGGGACGCTTGGGCTCCATTGAAAAGAGAGGCAGAGCCCCCCCCTCCCCCCCAACCCCAAAGGCAGCATGCCCTTGGGGAAACAGGTAAGAAGGGCCGGGGACTCTGTCCTGGTCCCCAGCCCAGGTGTGGGCTGCCCTACCTGGGCCAGGCTGTGTTTGGGCCTTGTGGGAGGAGGACCTGGCCAGGAGTGGGGAACTCTACAGAGGTCGCCTGGCCCAGCCCTCTGGACAGGCTGGGGCCATATGATGTGGCGTGCCAGCCCAGCTCTCAGCCTGGCGTAGCATGAGAGGCCAAGGATGTTCCAACATGGGGGTGTCCAGGGGCAGTGCCACGTCTGATGGTTCATGCTGGTGAGTGAGATGTCCTAGCTGGACAGAGGGCTGTCCTGTGGCTGCAGCGGGACGTGGCCCTGGCTGAGCCGGCGTAGCTCTGTCAGAGCATAGCTGTCTGCCTGATCAGCTCTTTGGCCCCTGGGCTCTGGGGGAGCTGTTTGAACTGCTCAGTGCAGCTAGAATCCCTCTGGGGCCACAGTGAACGCAAGCAGGCCCTGGGCTGGGTGGGGGCTTGATTTCTCTTCCTGGCTCTGTGACTCCCAGGGAGGCTCAGCCCCTCTCCGGACCTTGGTTTCTTTCTGTAGAAGGCATTTCTGAGGTTCCCATGGGCTCCAGTGTTGGGACAGAGCTGGGCTGTGGCTGTTGATTAACCAGACTGCGCCCTTGTGGGGTGTGTGACCGGCATGGCCCTTTCTCCGGGCTGTGGGGCCGGGTGGCAGGGTGGAGGCATGCTTTGAATCGAGGAGCCTCCCTCCAGGGCCTTCTAAGAACGCTTCTTCTTTGCACCCTCCTCTGATGGGCTCAAATGTCCATGTAGAAGGAGTGGGCTGGACCCATTGGATGTCCTTGAGAGTCAGAATTAGGAGTGGTGAGGGCCTGTCTGGCAGCTGGTTGATGGAAGGCTCTGGAATTGTTATGCGTGGCATTTACCGTTCCCCTTCCTGCCCTGTGGTTTTATGCAGGGTGGTTTTGCGGGCCTTCATTCCTTACAGTAATCCTGCTGTGTGTGTGTGTGTGTGTGTGTGTGTGTGTGTGTGCGCGCGCGTGTGTGTGTCCGTGTGTGCGCGTGTGTGTGTGCACATACGCACGCATGCGATCATCACTATTTCACAGATGGGAAAGCAGAGACTCAGCGGGTTCATGAGTCATCCCGGGGTCTCCCAGCACAGCCCCTCACACCTGCCTGTTCTCCACGGAGGCCTGACCCTGGCTGTATGTCTGAGCTAAGATCCCCCCACACTGCACGCGTGGGCAGGTGCGAGGGCCGCGTCACATCCACGGAGAGGCAGTGCTTTGCCGAGAGCTCCTGGGGCCCCATCCCCGGTACCCAGCACACATCCGCCCAAGGAGGCAGCTGGCTTGAGCAGCTCTTGCAAGAGGAAGCGATCCCTGCTGTGTGCAGTGGAGGGGGGAGGCATTTATTTACTTCTAAGAGGGGTATGCATTTGTCAGGGACGGGGTGGGGGGTGGATTTGGACAAGTAGAAAGAAACCCAAAGCACCCATTTAGCCCAGTCCCCCAGACCCTGCTCTGAAGATTTCTCGTCTCTGGTCGAACTGTTTATTTTCTCCTCCGCGCACGACTGTTTTGGCTGCTGATTATCTTGCCACGTGTTTAATGTGGAATCTGGCTTTTTTCACTCAACGTTGCGTCAGATGCTTTTCTCTCTCCATCTTCGTAAACCTTGTCAGTGTCTGCAAAACATCCCTTCGGGGGGGTTAACCAGAATTTATGTAACCCTTGCCTGTTGTTGGACAAACGTAGATGGTTTCCTGCTGGACTGGGGCAGCCCCTTTAATGCACGGCAGTGGTTCTGGATGACGGTCGCCCGTGGCCGGTCGCAGGTGCGGCTGGTGTTCGGCTGTGGCGGGGGCTCCGCGTGACCCCCGTGGAAGCCACTCTGGGGAATGCGGCTCAACGGCGCTCAGGATGGCAATGTCGGAAGTTGACGCAGTGTGACTGGCATTGGCTCAGCATTTTCCCGTTTTTAAAACATCTACAAGCAGAGGAGATGTTTATCATTCTTGCTGTCCGTTTCTGCCTTGTTTCTGCGGTTTTTGCCGAACCAAATACTTGGGCTCAGTCGCGTCGCCCCCGCACGGGGGTCAGCGTGAGGAAGCTGGCCGCGATGCCCTGTGGCGGGTCTCTGCTGATCGGGCTCCGGTCCGGGCCACGCACTGCACAGTCTTTAGCGTCCCTGCCTACGCAGTCGTCCTGTGACGGTCCATCGGAGTTTTCGCGGAGTGGGGACCCGCCACGTGTTTGGCTCAGTCTCACGTTGCCTCGTGATTCGAGTCGGAGTGTCTTGGGTGGGAACCGCCGTCGGCGGTACGCTGAGTGCTCGCCCATCCTGTCGGGAGGCACCCAGAGTGTGTCATCTTGGGTCCCAGCAACCTTGGATCCATTGGTCTCTGAGGTTTCTCGACGTTTTCCTCGCTGTGGGGCGAGCGAAGTGATCTTTGTCATTAATAGATCCCCCGTGGGGCCGCTTTGAGACCGCGGTGTCCCGATCCTCACCGGACCCTCACCTGCCAGGGTGGCATCCATGGGTCGTCACTCTGGCCCGTGGATGGTGACTTCTGGCTCCCTCATTCCGTCTACTCTCAGTGGTTGGCCTTCTGCCGGGAGGGCCTTCCTCTTCTCCTGCAGCGGCCTGTGTGTGCACGTGGTTTTTATCAGTGTGGACACAGGATTCTTATTTTATCCAACGTGATTGTAGTCCCCAGCTGTCATTGTGATTGTCATGGTCACCTTGCCTGGGACAAACAGCTGGCTGTGGGCCAGAGAGGAGAAGGGAGGTGGAATTTGACGTGTCCTTACAGGGTCACCGTGGAGCCTGGGGGCCCGGGGGCCCGCTCTCGCCCCGGCCCTGCCACTGACGGCCTGTGACGTCAGACAAGTTGGCGAACACCTTGGGGTCCCTGGTTCACCCTGATGTTAGAAGGAGAGGTTGGGACCGGCTGCCCTTAAAGTCCCCTTTGTCCTGACCCCGAGCTCCCCTCTGGGTCCCCTGCCACGCCTTGTGTGGTTGTTCTGCGGAGAGCTGGGGTTGGCTGTGGGGCAGTTCCTGGCGCCCAGCTGTCACCTGTCACCTGTGGGAGCAGTGACACACTCCTTTGTGCCCCACCCGCTCCCTCCCTTCCTCTTGGCACTTGGCCAGCTGGGGGGTGGGGGAGGGGGTGGAGCTTCCTCTGAAGGACTGAGGCCTGTTTATTCTAGGTAGTAACCAAACATTGACCTCACCCTAGCGCCGGCTCTCTGCAGCTTCGCGTCTGTTCTCCTTCATATCTTCCTTGAAGAAACAGCTGCGTGGGCAGGTGGCGTGCCGGTCTACCTGTGCCGGAAGGGCCCTTAGAGGCTTTCCACTTCCGCGTTGTACAGAGGGGCGTTCTGGGGTCCCAGAGAGGGCAGCAGCCTGCCCGGGGTCGCACAGCACGCGGTGGCACGGCCAGAACTTGAGCTCAGGCCCCTGGTGCACACAGTGCTGCCCTCACTGCAGGTGCCCGGATGCCCGTGTGCACTGTTTATGGTGACGAGCTTCTCTGGTCACGTCTCTCAGCCCCGGGTGGGGGTTTGAGCCTGTGGAGAAGGCCCCTGGTTCCCGCTCGGTCCCAGGGCGGGGCTTCGAGGATCGAGAGCAAGGTGCAAGGGCGTGAGGGGTGCTAACCTTCTCCGGGCGCCAGGCTTGGTGTGTGATGCCATTCCGCTGGAACCGCAGAGGGGTGTGCGTGGTCCCATGGGGAAGGACTCAGGCCTGGGCCCTGCACACTCGGGGGGCGCCTGGCCTACTGAGGCTGGCAGGGGCTGGGGGGGTCTTCCCAGTAGTGTAGGCTCTGCCAGAGGCGCTGTGGAAGAACTTGGGTAGGGGGGCAACCACAGCTCCTTCGGAGGGGTGGGGAGCATCCCTGGGGGGGAGCACCCCTGGGGAGCATCTATGGGGAGGAACAGCACTGGGGGGAGCACCCATGCGGGGAGCATCAATGGAGAGGAGCACCCTAGGGAGGAATGGCACTGGGGAGAGCACCCCTGGGAACAGCGGTGGGGGGAGCACCTGTGTATGGGGGGGCACCTGTGGGGGAGGAGCACCTGTTGGGGAGTACTAGTGGGACGAGCGCCCTAGGGAGGAGCAGCACTGGGGGGAGAACCCGAGTATGGGGGAGCACCTGTGTGGGGGGAGCACCGCTGGGGGGAACATCCCTGGGGAGAGGCACCCCTGGGGGGAGCAGCACTGGGGGAGGAGCACCCTAGGGGAGGAGCATCCCTGGGGAGTTTAAGCAGCAAAGCAGTGGGCAGAGCTTCATGGAGTAACTGGAACAACACTGCTCCCGTGACCGCAGGTGGTGGGGGGGCGGGGTCGGCACAGAGTCACCAGGTGCCGGCCTGGGTGAGGCGCCCAACGTGGGCTTCCTCCAGAAGATAGCTCTGAGAAGGAGGCCTCCGTCTCAGATGGCAACGCCTAGACCTCAGGTGGAGTCCTTTGCTCCAGGGGAGCCATGAGGGGATTCGAACTCCAGGCTTGTGCTTGTAAAGGCCGTGGAAGGACCAGTGAGAAGATTGTTCGCCACCCCCCCCCCCCCCCCCCGCAAATTCCTGAGCCTGGGTGTTCCAGAATCCTCCTGGCAGCCCTGTGAGGGGGCATCACTCCTTCCTTTACAGATGAGGATGCAGAGGCTCAGAGACATTGATTCACTAGTGCGAGGTCACACAGCTGTGATTACAGAGGCCTAGCTGACCCTCCACCTCTCTCCTGACCTTTGATTCTGGCTCTGTCAGGGGAGGTCACTCTCTCATTGAGGATCACGGCCCCCGGCCCGTCCTCAGCGGCCTGGGGTAACAGGTGCCTGGCCAGCAGGACAGTGGGCTCCTGGCCGGTCAGTCCTATTTTGGGTTACCTGATGTCATGGTGGGAAGTGGAAGGTTTTCCAAGTCCTGTGCAGGGTGAGCAGGTGACCTTTGAACCCCAGAAGCTTATGCACCCCCTCCCATGTGGGGAGAAATATGGGTTCAAAGGGAAATTTCAGCTGAGTTTCCTGGGTGAGAGGTACCCTGGGCCTGAGGGTCATTGGGAGATCCAGGCCCACAGGTGATGGCGGGAGAAGAATGCAGACGGGTGACAGCTGGAGTGGGGGGTCCCCTGCACCGCAGACACCCTGGGCCCAGCATCGGCACCCAACACTAACAGTACCAGCCCTTTCCTTCCGGAGGCTCCGGGTGCCCGATGTCCCTCCGCTGTACCAAGGGGACGTTGAGGCTCAGGGATGGACGCTCTTGCCTAGCACACAGCCAGCCCGCACCTGCTGACTCCACGCCCAGGCATGCCTCACAGGGTGGTAGGGATACCTCCTCCTGGAACTGTAGTGAGGGCCCAGCCCGGGCCGGGGCAGTCCAGGCCTTCTGGAGCCAGCCTGGCCCCCACACTGACCTCGGGCAGGCACACAGGGGTATTAGCTTCCCGAGTGGTTGGGTCATGTGGCAGGATCGCAGCAGTCCGGGCCCTGCCCATCTACCCTGTGTCCCAGGAGAGCGGCCCTCTCTGCTCCCTGGCTCGGCCGGGGCAGCCTGGGTGGGGTGGGGGTGGGGGTCTCGGGCTGATGGTGCAGGGGGCTGGGGCCCTGGCCTGGAAGAGCCTTATCCTTCTTCCCTGAGCCTCACACCGGGACTCCCCCAGCCTGGCGACAGTCAGATGAGACCTCCGGGTGATCTGTGACCACAGGCATCCTCCCTGGCCTCCCCCTCAGCCCAGGGTTCCCCTCTGTGGGCCTGGGGCTGGGGTTAGTGATGGCTTGGCTCATTCCTCCTCTTGCCACGTTCCTCTCTTCTTTGCTGGGCTCACTCTTCTGCCCGGATTTGCCTTGGGCCATCTCTTGGGCCTTGTTCCCTGGGGGCTTTGAACTGGGAGCGCAGTTCACGGGGAGACTGAGCTTGGACTTGGCGGGGGCTCTGGTCTCAGCCTGTAGTCACCTGCTCGCTGGCCTGCCCCTCCCACCCTCCCCATAGGCCCCTGCTCTGTGTCTGTGTTGGTTGGCTGTTGGTCACTGGGGTCTGTCTAGCCCCTGAGCTGATGGTTGGGAGGGCTTCTCTGAGAAGAAGCACGTGGAACCAGCTCGTCCCCACGTCACCACCGCTTAGCGGCCCCTAGACTCCACATCCTGCAAAAATCGCACCTTGAGATCGAGGAGGTGTTTACTTTACAACCAAAGGGGATTCCGTGTTTGCTTCCAACAGCCTGCAAGCGTCACGTGGCTAAACTGGATTCATAACTCCGCTTTTTAAAGTCGGTGGTGATGCACCGGCCTGTGCTAGAGAGTGAAAAGGAGGCAGGTGCTGGGGGCCCAGGTGAGCCAGTGGAGGTGAGTGTGGCCTGACGTCACAGGCCCGGCGTGCGCCGCTGTCTCCTCGGGCTGAGCGCAGACGCGGGCGTGCCCTTGGCGGGCCATTCCTTCCCATCAAGGTCATGCCATTAGACGGTGGGCAGTGGGGGGGATGGGGTGGTTTTACTGAGTGCCTACTAAGTGCCTGGGGCTTTCAGAGCTGCTGTCTTTCTTAGACCTCACGGCAGCTTCCCAGAGGTTGGTTTCTATCACTTTTTTTTTTTTTTTAATGTTTATTTATTTTTGAGAGACAGGGAGAGAGAGAGAGTGCGCACAAGCATGCTGGGGAGGGTTAGACGGAGAGAGACAGAGAGAGAATCCCGAGCAGGCTCCACACTCTCAGCGCAGAACCCCACATGGGGCTTGAACCCACAAACCATGAGATCATGACCTGAAACCAAGAGTCAGGGGCTTAACTGATTGGGCTACCCAGGCGCCCCCAGGCTCTCCAATGTTAAACACTGGTGAGATCAGGTTGGGCCCACCTGGACGGTCCGGGCTGACCCCCTTCTTGTGTTCCTCCTTCGTCCCTGCAGCCGTGTGAGATCGTGTGTTCGCAGGCTCTGGGGGTTAAGGTGTGGGCACCTTTGTGGGGCCGGTAGTCTGCTGAGTGCATTGCCCTAGCCGAGGCTGAGATCCTCATCCAGAACAAGTCGCTTGTGACGCCACGTGGGGAAACTGAGGCTTCTGGTTACATGGACCGTGCTGCTGGGGCCCTTGACAACGTTCCTTCTCTACCCCACACTGCCCCTTCCTGCAGGAACCTCGACGGCTGCCACGCGCTGGTGGCTTCTGTTGTTGGCATTGCCACCTCCAGGTCTGTCCTCTTGCCTGGAGATCCCTGGGCGGGGAAGGGGCTGGGCCCTCCTGCGGCCAGAGGAGTGCGCCCTCCCCAGGACTTTTGGGGGGCGGTGGCGCCTTTAAGCAGGCCTTGGGCCTTGCGGGTGATCCTTTGGTCCGTAGTCACTGTGCCGTGGGTTTTACGTGAAACAGGAAGTTTACTTTGCTGTCCCCACACCAAGTCTGTCATTTCTAACTGGGCGGGTCCTCACCGCCCCACCTAATTGCAGGGACGCTGTCTTGCTGGGGTTCCAGCGTCCCTGTCCTGCCCTCAGAGCTGTCTGGGTCATTTGGGACTCCCACCCCCATTTCTCCGTTCCCCAAGGAAGGGGCTTGTCCAAGGTCACAGAGCAGGCGGGGCAGGAAGGGGCTTGCTCTTGTCCCCTAACTGTTGGCAGGAAGGTGACCTCGCCTCTGGCAGCCTCTCCATCCTGCGGACCCCTCCTCTCCTCGGGGGGCTCTTGACCCGCCGCGGTTGGACTGCACCCGTCGGGAGAGGGTGGCCCCAAGGAGTCCACTGCCCATTGTAAGTCTACCACGGGCAGCCTGGTACCCGGGGGCCACGGAGGGGGCCTTCTGCCATCAGGAGTCTCCAGCGTCTCTTCTGGAGGGTGCGTTGTGCTGTTCTTCTTTTCCTTTCACGTAAAAAGCATTATTTTTTTGTTAGGAATTCTATAAAAAGCAACAAGCTTGGACAGTAAGGAAACAACTATTTATTCCGCTGCCTACTCTCATCAGATCGTCAACAATAACGCACGTTAGGCTCAGAGCCTTTCCTCTTATGTAATAAAGTGCTATAGGTAGAGATGGGGTGCGCCGTGTCTCCACCCAACCCCCGCCCCTGCCCCCCCCTGCCGACCCCCGCCCCGAGAGACCTTCAGCCTGGAACTCGGTGCTCATCATTCTCCTGCATAGCGTTTTGCTTCTCTGGTAGGTCGTATATCCGGAAACGACGTGTGATGATGCCCCTTTGTCTGCACGACGTTGTATCTGTGTGTGTCTACCAGCTACCTGCGCCCGCTGTGTTTTTGAGACCTGTCCCCAGTCATCTGAGGACGTTTAGTTATCTCCTTTCATTTCTACCTCTCCTGTTTCGTTGTTTGGTCAAAACTACAGACCATCCTGTCTTCCAAGGGGATGCTGTGGTGGTGTCCTATTTTGCGCTGCCGTGGCCAGTGCTGCGGACGCGTTCTTGTACGTGTCTCCTCGCACAGCTGTGCCTGGGCTCCTTGAGGGCGTGCACACCTTGTATAGGGCAGGAAGCTGCGCCAGGTGCCCCAGTGGGCACCCCGCGCTCCCCGGTTCTTACGCACTTGCCATCACACCAACTTACCCCTTCACGCTTTCTGCCAGTCCAGTAACTGAGGTGGCATCTCATTGTCTTAATTTGCATTTCCCTGATGACGCACGCAGCGGGCGTCTTCTTGCACATTTCCGTCTGTGACTCACCTTCCATGGAGCCTGTGCCCGTACTCACGTATTTCCTTATTGATTTATAGGAGTCCTGTGTGTATTCCGTGTGACCCTCTGTCCATTCTGGGGCGGGACTTGAACACGGCACTTCCCCGATGGCAGCTGGTCTTGTAACTGTGCCCACAGATCTGTCGTTTGCTGTTGGGCAAGGTTGTAATGTTCACACAACGGGGTTTGACAGGCTTTCCCTTTATGGTTTGTTCTTTTTTCTTTCTTTTCTTTAAAAAAAACTTTTTTTTAGTGTTTATTTATTTATTTATTTTATTATTTTTTTAAAAATTTTTTAAATGTTTATTTATTTTTGAGACAGAGGGAGACAGAGCATGAACGGGGGAGGGGCAGAGAGAGAGGGAGACACAGAATCTGAAACAGGCTCCAGGCTCTGAGCAGTCAGCACAGAGCCTGACGCGGGGCTCGAACTCACGGACAGTGAGATCGTGACCTGAGCCGAAGTCGGACGCTTAACCGACTGAGCCACCCAGGCGCCCCATTGTGTTTCTTTATTTTTGAGGGAGAGAGAGAGAGAGCGGGCAAGAGCATGAGCAGGGGAAGGGCGGAGAAAGGGACACACAGAATCCGAAGCAGGCTCCAGGCTCCCAGCTGTCAGCACAGAGCCCGACGCAGGACTCGAACTCACAAGCTGTGAGATCATGGCCTGAGCCGAAGTCGGGCGCTTAATCGACTGAGCCACCCGGGCGCCCCTCTTTTTGTCTCTTGAGTGAGAAAGCCTTTGTACCTGAAAGCTGCGGTGGTTCATTTTTATAACTGCTGCATTGAGACAAAATTCTCCTGGTTTATATGTAAATCAGTGTAGTGTGTTTTTGAGTATATTCACAGAGTTGCACAACTATGAAAATGGATTCCAGAGCCTTTTCATCACCCTGGAAAGAGGCTGTACCCATTAGCTGTCACTCCCCAATCTTTCTTCCCCTTGGCCCCTGGCAACCGCTGATCTACTTTCCGTCTCTATAAATTTGCCTGTTCTGGGTGTTTCATACAAATGCGAGCCTACAGTATGTGGTCTTTTGTGAAGGCTTCTTTCCCGTGGCATGAAGTTGTAAGGGTCATTCATGTTGTAGCACGTCTCAGAAAAGCCTCGATTTCAAGTTTGCCTTTTCACGTAGAACGCTCTGTCCCCGTTGGAACTGCTTTCTGTGTGCGGCGTGAGGTTGGGATCAAATTTTGTTCTAGACGATGGCCAGTCAGCTGCTGCAACTCTGTTCACAAAATACTCTGTCTCTACCCCACAGGCACAGGATGCCACGTGGGCCACGTGCCAGGTGTGCAAGCTTCTCTGGGTCCCAGTCTGCCCCCTCCACATGGCTTCGGCATCTTTCCGTGGAGTCCGTTCCACACGGAGCTCTCTTCTCTGGGCTCTCACCACCCCAGCAATCCCACCACCTGGCTCGTGATAATTTATTCTTGTTTTCACTGAGTCAGTGAAGCCTGTGCAGACGTGATGCTGCCTCCGGAGCCTTTGAGCCCCACCACTGCTTCTCATGTGTAGGGTGAAGTGCTTGCTGAGACGTCAGACCTCTTTGCCTCACCTCCGGCTCCCGTGTGTCTGGGAACAGGGATCCCCTGGGTCTGATGGCCCCACCACACCTAGGTTTTCCCACTTTCCTGAGCCTGCTTCTTTGGCCACACGTTCCCACCTCAGCACATGGCTGGAGTCTCCTGGTGTCCTGCCGCCGCCAATGCCTCCCCGCTGTTCCTGCGTCTTCTGAAGGACGGCTGGTTCCATTACGCAGGGCCTGGCGCTCAATAGAGACCTGACTGACATCTAATGAAAAAAACAACCCCCCTCCTTTCTCCCGAAAGTAGTCTACGTCCCCCCTTTTTGCTACCAAGGGAGCTTGCCACATATATTTCGGGGCTCAGTAAATGTTATCTTTCCCCACCCCAAGCCCATTTCAGACCTAAGTCCTGCATACCTCAGCCTCAGCAAAATCCCTGCACTTCGGCTGGATGGGCTAGGGGCTCCTCACAGGTGGAGCCGGAGAGGCGGATGGTTGGAACAGTCACTGCTCGGCATAGATCAGGGGTTCCCAGCCTCGCATATGTGTTAAAATCACCTGGAGGACATCTAAAATGCATGTGGACGTCCAGGGACCTGCCCTAGAGTTCAATGCAGTTGATCTCACGGAGGAAGATAGCAGATATCAAAGAGTCCCTGGGGAGTGTCCATGCCGCCATGCTGAGAGCCACTGGCCCCGGTGTGGCTAGGTGTCCTTGCCAGGCAGCCGGGTAGACTTTGGTTCTTGGCCTTTATGGATGATTTCCAATCATTCACAGTGAAGTCAAGGTTGGTGGGGCGGAGACTTGGACAGTGCCCTCACCCACACCTGCACATACAGGTTGATTTCTGGGAGCGAAATTAACAGGAGGGGAATTCTCTTTTTCCTCTTCTCCTCTGGCTGGAAACAATGACACCGTTTCAAATGGACTTGCCAGGCTTTCTAAGTAGTAGATGGAGAAACGAGTCTGAGTGTTTGGTTTGAGAATACCAGAGGCGACCAGGCGGATCCAAGCCGGGCACGTTCTGAATCAGCCAACTTGGACACAGCTTCCTGTTTGGCTGCTCCCTCGAGATTGCGGTCCGGGCCTGGAAGCCATGTGGCTTTTCTGGAATTACACGCCAGGCACCCTTGAGGCCCTGGGTAGACAGGGTGCTGATCCACAAGGGTCCCCAGAGCGGTGCAAGAGCACGCAGAGGGGCAGACAGCGAGCAACAGGGCAGCCATGTGTCTTGGGAGAGGCTGAATGGCCAGCAGGGACAGGTCCCAGTTTTCATTAACGCAATTATTTGTTTTTCTCAGCGCCAGTTAATTTTCTTTCCTCTGTGGGCTCAGGATGGAGAGGGTGGGGCTCCGATTGTGGCCATTCCGTTTCATCTCTTGAGTTAAGGTTTCCGTGATCCTGCCTGTCTTGGCATGGAGGTGGAGTGGGAGGGGCTGGGTGCCAGCCTGTTGGCACAGAGGCTGCGGGGCAGTGTTCTCACTGTGTGACTTTGGACTTGATACTTAACCTCTCTGAGGCTCAGGCTCCTCTCCACTAAACAGGGCTAGTAATGACAGGACCCGTCTCATCAGCTTGGCATGAGGATCACATGGGGTGACGCTGGGGGTTTTGCCCGGCACCTGCTCTAACCTAGTAGAAGTTCAGTGTGTGAATGGGAAGAAGGTGCCGTTCTCAATGCCCTGCGTGGATGTGAGAACCCTGTCCCACTCCTGGGGCTCTGGGAGTCACTGCTGAGCTTGTGGCTAGTGGCCTTGGCCCGGGCCCCCCTGCTCACCTGCCTGGCAGCTCAGGTGGGCAACCAGGCAGAGGAGGGAGCGGCAGGGGCCAAGGTGCCCAGCCTGGCTCAGTGCTGCCACGGCTCAGAGGCGTCCTCACAGGAACCCGATGTTCCCCCCGATATGCCTCCCTCAGTCCTCTCGCCTTCATCCATAAGTAATACCTGTCTCACATTCAGCCCGCGCCTCTCCGGGCTGCGGTGTGTGCCAGGAAGCAGATACTGATGGCCTTCGAGCAGCTCAGGTGCTCCCCAACCTGCCTGCCATGGTCTCGCTTCTGTGCCTTTGCTCACGCTGTGCCCTGCTCAGACTTGCCTTCCATCCCCACTCCACTTGCCTGCCTATCAGCTCTGCTTGCTTTCATCTCAGCCCAGGGCTCAGCTCAGATGCCGCCTCCTTCAGGAAGGAGCCCCTGATTTCTCCCTGCCCTCTCCCCCCCAGGCTGTATATACCTGTTCAGTCTTTGCCCCCTCTGTTAGGCTGGGGTACCCTCTGAGAAAGGGGACCATGCCCTTGGACGAGCATGCATGGCTGTTGGTCCTGCTGGTGCCTGGCTTTGTGAGCTTGGGCAGACCCGGTCACTCTGTGAGCATCCTTCTTCTCCTCTATAGGACAGGCTTTCTGCTGCCCTCCTGGCAGGGTCCCTGGGAGGGTTTGAGTGGGCGCACTGCACTGAGGTCAGGAAACAGCTTCTCGTGTCTCCTCACCTACGTCGGGAGCCTTCAACATTCCAGAGGCTTCTGTCCAGCAGAGGCCCAGCGTTCAGGAAGTAGGTGAGCCTGGGGTTAGAACATCCCCCGGGTCCCTTAAGGAGATGGACCATTTCCAGGTGCTGCTGGAGGGGACCGGGAGTGCGATGTGTCAGACGTGAGGGCGGCAGGGCCGTGCAGCTCCAAGACCTGCTGATCTGGCCTGTGGGCGGGACAGGGTGGGGCAGAGGCCCCTCGGGGACCGAGCACTGGCCAGCGGGGGCAGGGCGCTGCAGGAAGGGTGGCCTCTGCTTCCGTCTAGAGCCCGGGGCTGCACTGAACCAGAGGAGGCCGCTCCGGCCGTGCGTGGTCTACGAATCTCGCTTCACCTCCCTGAGCCTCAGTTACCTCATCTGCACGTTGGGGGCATCTCCCAGGCCTGGCCCCCCGGTTTTGATTTCCAAGCCCCGACCTACAGGTAGTGGTAGGCACTTGCTGTCCCTTGGGGCGGAGTCCTGGCTGGGGAGAAGGGAGAGAAGCCGAGAAGCCAGGTCCACGGGAGAGCAGATGTGCTCTCTCTCGGGAGCCGGGTCCACCCTCTGGGGCAGAGGGCCGGATGCCCGGAACGGCGATGTGCTGGCGTTTGATGAGGCCCTTCTGCCCCGATGGAGCCACAGGCCCCGGTGCCGGCCCATCTTAATGAAGTGGAAGGAGAAGGGAATGTCATCAACTGAGCGGCGGTGTGGAAATGTCAGCCACCCCCACGGAGGAGGCCCAAGGCGGGTGCGGCCCGGTCTCCTGCTAACGAATGGCCTGCCACCAAGCCTGCCTGTCCCCGAGACCTCGTGGGGACCCCGCTCCGCGGGAGGCGGCTGGGAGGGGGGCAGGGTTGGGAAGGGAAGCAGCTGGAGAGTCAGGCCCCATGTGTCACTGTGTGTCATTGTGCACCCCCCCCCCCCGGCCCCCACTCCTTCCTAGGCAGAGGGGGAAGATCGTACTTTCTCCTGAGCTGTGACAGACACTGTTGGCGCTCTGCCCAGATCCCCGTGGCACTTACTGCTTCTGTGTGCACCGTGCACTTCACCTGCTGGTGCCTGTAGCTCTCCGGGTGGGCAGCGCTGGGGCATTAGCACCTGTCCCCCGCGAGCTGCCCCCAGCAGCGAGCCCTGGGGCAGGGGGTAACTCTGAGACCCCCCCCCCCCCCGGGCAGATTGACACCAGCTTCATCGGCTCCTTCTGTTCCCCGCCTCACCTCCCGACTCCCGTACCTGGGCTCCCTGGGATCACCTCCCACACACCCCGCGTGTACTTGAACGCCCGCCGCACCCACACTCAGACGTAAGTTCGCGGTGTGGCCGGCCGTTGCTGTTGGATGAGATTCGGAGGAACGCTTGCTCTTAGCACCTTGGATGCTCTGCTTCTGGGTCTTTCTGGGGTGTCCTGTGTGGGGTGGGGGTGCTGTGTCACACATGGTCTCAGGCTGAGTGCTTTTATTGGAGCTCCTGCCAGTGGGACCTTGTAGGGTGGAGAACTGACCACCTGGCAGGTGTTTAGACTTTTCCCGAGGGCCTGCTATGTGCCTAGGGCTGAGTTGGTGACGAGGGTTTACAGGGATGATTGGATGTGGCCTCTGGCTCCCAAATTCTTTTTTTTTTTTTTTTTTAAATTTTTTTTTTTAATGTTTATTTATTTTTTGTGAGACCGAGTGTGAGCAGGGTAGGGGCAGCGAGAGAGGGGGAGAGAGAATCTGAAGCAGACTGCAGGCTCCGAGCTCTCAGCACAGAGCCCGAGGTGGGGCTCGAACCCACAAACCGTGAGATCATGACCTGAGCCAAAGTGGGATGCTCAACCGACTGAGCCACCCCGGTGCCCCTCAGATTTTTACCATTCGGACTAGAGGTGAGGCTGGGGAGGGTACCTGGCCAGGAGGGGGGGATGTGATGTGTCGCCAGACCCACCCTCTGAGAAGGCAGGGGTGGACTCGTGGTCTGTACCCGTGAGGGGATCTTGCAGACCCTGTGGGCTCCATGAGACCCTCCCGTCCGCGGGCTGCATGACCCTCCATGTTCTCCCGGGAACACGGGATCTGCAAGGAGGCCGGGCCGAGGGCCAACGCTCTAGCTCCCAGAAGCAAGAATATCGCAGGCCCCTCTCCCTTGCCGCCACCACACCCCCCCCCCCCCACCGGCCCCCAGATAGAAGCTGCATTGTGAATCCTCCAGAATTGGTCCGGTGAGGCCTGGGAGCAGCCTGCGGAGGTCTGAGGGGACACACTGGCCAGCCCAGCCCCAGGGGTCCCTTCAGTAGTCACCTCTCATTTTCCCCACAAACAGCCGAGCCGGGAGATGACGCATCCCTCCCTTGGGGCTCTGTTTCTCACCACTGCAAACCCTGGGATTAATTTAATTACACACTCATCTCCGAGAGGCTGGGGCTCAGAGGCGCCCAGCGGGATCACGAGTTGCCCAAGGCTGCTGGGAAGGATCATCCTCCCAGGGACCCCGGCCCTCCGGGGTCTCCCTCCCCTGTTCCAGAAGGTCCACCTTGCTGCCACTCTTCCTGCTGCAGGACACCTGCTCTGACCCATGGGCAACCAGATGTCTGGCTCCTGGGCCCCTGGCAGGGAGCAGAGCCTGGTCTGGGGAGCTGAGTGTGGGGATGGGATTGAATGTGGCCGAGGCAGCCTCGAATCCTCTTAAACTCGGGGGGGGGGGGGGGTGAGGTGGGGTGGGGGAGGGGGCAGACTCAGGCCTCAGGAACGGCCCCCAGACCAGAGCTGGGAGAGGTGGGCAGAGGGGGCGCTGATTGGCCATCCTCCTGGCCACCCTTCTGCTTCTGTGATGTCCGTGGGTGGCTCTGCAAGATGCTGGTGTGAGAATTTAATCCTTTCTCTCTCTGTTTTTTTTTTAATAGAAGAAAGATTTCTCCCTCCTCTGGAAGTAGATTATTTGAAAATTAACAACGAGTGGTGTGGATAAATAGTCACTTGTCCCCGTATGTGAGCACCACCGTTGATGTCCCCACGTACCTCCCTCCTGAATTTATTTCCTTGCATCGATATTTTTACGCACAGGAGCAACTGTGTGCACCTTTTTACGTCCAGTTCTTTCCACCGGGGGGGGGGGGGTAAAGGGTTTTCCATACTGTCGAGGAGAGACATCCTTCTTCAGCGCGTCCTTTGAATGACAGGGCATGGCTCTCTGCTGTCATTGGACAAATGGTTGTTTCCATTTCTGGCCACTGTCACCCACGGTCTGCATTCCTCATAATCAGAACGAACTCTTGAGGATAGATTCCATCGGACGCATCAGATGATTTAAAATGTTTTGAGACCTCCCCTGTTGTGCTCTAGGAATGAGAAGGAAAAGCCCAGCAGACCCTGGTGGTCTGAAGGATACTCTGTTCTCTGCAGCTGCGTGGGGTTTGGGGCAAACCTCAATGGTGGGTTGAGTGGGGGCAGCGCCGGGTCTGTGCCCCCGTGTGGCCTGTGTGCTGTGGCCCGTGGGCCCTGAGGTCTGCTCCTGGCAGCAGCGGGTGGGGGGGGCTGGGGCGTTGTTGGGTCATTTGTGGCCTTGCCTGTGTCCCTTCTCCTGGTGCCGGCTCTGTCCCCGCTCTCTTTTCCTCGCTGCCATGCTGGGAGGTGCGGGCTGGACCCGGCCGTGGCTGAAGGATTGGCTTGCTCGAGCAGGAACAGTGGTGTGTGTCCGGCCCGCCCTCAGTCCAGAGAGGGCGCTGAGGCTCGGTCGGCACATCTGCTGACTCCTTCCCAGTCCGTGACTCTGGCTGTGGTCTGACCAAGAGGGGCAGTGCTAGGGGCACCTGGGTGGCTCAGTCATTCACGCCGGATTCCTGCTTTCGGCTCAGGTCACGATCTCAGGGTTCGTGAGTTCAAGCCCCGCATTGGGCTGTGCGCTGACAGCGTGGAGCCTGCTTGGGATTCTCTCCCTCTCTGTCCCTCCCCCGCTCGCTCTCGCATGCTCTCTCTCTCAAAAAAGATGAATAAACTTAAAAAAAAAAAAAAAAAGGAATGCTAGGAGCTCCTGGTGGACCCCTAGAAATTGGCAGAGGGAGACAGAACCACCCCTATACCAGGAAACCGGGGCGGAAATGTGCCCACTTCCCGATGGCTCGTGGAGGGCAGGGCAGGCCCCTGGTGGCGTGCAGGTGACTGGTCCCCTCCTGAGTTCAGGGCTGTGCCTGGCAGTGCTGCCCCCGGTGGGGGCCGCGGTGAGCAGGGGGGGCCGGCTCGCCGCCGTGCCCGAGAATCAGGCGGTCGCGGAGGGTCCAGGAGAGAGGCTTGACCAAGAATCACGTCTTCTTTCTGGGACGCGTGCCAGCTCCTCCTCACGGTGCTGTGCTCTCAGCTCACAGCAGCCAGACGCTTGGGGTCGTGGGCCCCGGGCGGCGGGGAGAGGGTCTGGCAGCCTGGGCCCTGGGCTCCCCTGCTCACCCGCCCGCAGCGGGGGACGCCGCTCCCCTCGGCCTTCGAATCTGCAAAGTGGGGAGGATGCCTGTTGGACCCTCGCCAGGTGGTGGGGCTGCCGGGTGGCACCCCCGGGGTGGGTCTTCCCTCCCCCACCGACCCCACCCAGAGGGAGGCCACACAGGGCTCGGCTAGTTACTTGGGTCTCCTTGTCTTAAAGGGCGAGACGAGAGAGCTGGGAGATCTCTGCAGCGTGTGTCCGATTCCCTGGCTGGGGTCCCAGGGAACCCTCCTGCCAACAGCACGCAGAGGACACGAAGAGGTGGGGAACCCCAGCTGCACCCCCTCTGCCTCCCCATGCCCAGAGGGGCCCGGCACACCCTGAGGCCTTTCCCATCAGGCCTGTTTGCTTGGGTGTGATGTGGGAAGTGTCTGTCCGTCCTGGCTGACTGAGAATAAACTGAGGCTGGGGGGCAGGCATAGGGCATGCACACGGGGTCCTAACGGGGAGGCCCTTGGGGACACCCTCCGCCCCGGGCTCCCGTCCCACCTCTGCTGCTGCCCTGAGTTGTGCCGTGAACAAACCACTTCAACTCAGAGCCTTGATTTCCTGGCCGTCAAGGAGCTCTGCAGGGCTGGGGGGTGGTGAGGTGGTGTGGGGGGCAGCCCCCCACATGGGGGCTCCCCAGTGCCATCCCTGAGGGTGAGGGCGGCAGGCCTGCGGGGGAGCCGCCCTCCTCCCTCTCCAGCAGGCCCCGCATTCCTGGGAGCTGAGTGGTGCTGACTTGGGGTGGGAGGGGCCTGTTGTGTCATTTCTCAGGGGTTAGTGGGTGGGCCCGGCCATCCCCCCCATTCCTGCTCCCGGGCTGGGCTGATGCTCCTGGGCACAGTCCAGGGCTGGGTGGGCGGAGCTCCCGAAGGCCCTGCCCATAGTGCCCCCCAGCAGGCAGGTCACTGGGCAGAGGGGGCACCTCTGTGTGCAGAGTGCCTCCCGTAGCTGGGGGTAGCCTCAGAGTGTGGCCTTGGTGGCCTTGCTGATGGATGGGCTGGAGCTCTTGAGGCCTGGGCCGAGCCCCAGCCCCAGCGGAGGGAGGTTCTGGCCTTCTGGGGAGGGGACCGCCAGCTGAGCATGAGTGGGGGGGGCGGGCATGATATCCATATCACCCAGGGGCTCATCGGGTAGTGCTGGCTGTGTGCGGGGGGCAGATGCTTCATTTTCCCTAGGTGGCCCAATGGTCCAGCTTGTCCTACAGCACAGGTGTGTTATGAGTCCCGCAGGGTCCACCTCCCAAGGCAGTGCTATAGAGAGGTGGCTTTGGCCGAGGGTCCGGTGGCTTCTCTGGTGGCTTTTCTTTTTTTTTATTCTTTAAATCTTTATTATTTATTTTTGAGAGAGAGAGAGAGAGAGAGAGAGAATGAGCAGGGGAGGGGCAGAGAGTAGAGGGAGACACAGAATCTGAAGCAGGATCCAGGCTCTGAGCTGTCATCACAGAGCCCGACTTGGGGCTCGAACCCACGAACTATGAGATCACGACCTGAGCTGAAGTCGGATGCTTAACCGACTGAGCCACCCAGGCGCCCCATGGTGACTTGTGAGATAAAGGGCTGGGGAGCCCGGGTGTCCTGTTGAGGGCAGGAGGAGCAGTGAGTGACTGGCCCGGTGGACGGGGTGTAGGCTGGTGTCCGGGCCGCGTGAACCCCGGTGCGGTGCTCATGTGGACAGGAAGCACGGAGCCTGTCCCTTACCGGGTGACCTGTCTTTCCACCTGCACAGCCGCACCTGCCGTGATGGTGGCGTCCCCTTGCCTGCCCTGCCCTGCCCCTCCCTGCCGTGTGTCCCGCGGCCCGCTCCTGGCCCCTGTGCTCTGGGTTGCCCTCGGCTTCCACCTCGGCAGGCTCCCTCACCCCAGCCTGGCCCGGGGTGACTGGGTTAGCGCTTCTGTCCTCTGCTGGTGGGGCTGATTTCTAGCCTGATGGGGAGGCAGGACCAGGGCTCTGGGAGGCAGGACTGGGCAATTTATCTGCCTTTCTGATGTGACTGTAAAACATGTGAGGGTGGTGAGGGAGGGTGGCTTTCACCCCCTGCCGCTTTCGGAAACTGGGGGTGCACGGTTGGGGAGCGTGTCCCTGGCTTGGCCCAGGGCGCGGCCGCTGGCTGCTCTCGTCGGCAGCGTCCTCCAGGAAAGCTGGTGGCTCGCCCACAGTACGTGCGCCTCCCGAAGTTCCTGTGTGTCAGGCAGGGTGGAGCGGAGGAGTCCCGGACGCCTCAGGGGCCTCAGTTTCCCCACTGTGCCGGGGACGGGGCTCCCTGGACCCCATACCCCGCTGTGTGCTGCCCCTTGGCTGTGAGGGTCCCATCAGGGCCTCCGATCGGGGGTGTGGCTCTCACCGGAGACCGAGTCTGATGACTAAGATGCTCCCTACTTGTGTCGTTACAGATCCCTCGTCCACCTACATCAGGCAGCTGGAGACCAAGGCCCTCGCACAGGTAAGCTGACTGGGGGTGGTAGACAGCGGGGGGCACTGCTCTCGAGGGGCCCCCACCCCCACCCCCCACCCCACCGCTCCAGTGCCCACCCATGTCCCAGCCTACCTGGGGCTTATAGCCACCCACCTGCCCCCACTGCCGTCCGGAGTCACCCCCTGGAACTTGGGGGTCACGGACCTAACCCTTGCGCCACGGCCTTTGGGGTGTCTCCCATCACAGCCTCTCCCTGCTGTCCCCAGGAGTCTGTGAGCTCCTCGGGTCAGCCCTAGGCCTGTCCCAGAGATGGTGTGCACTGTGCAATTGCTGAAGAAGGGGCCGCTTTGTCCCTCGGATGGGCAGATCGAGGCCGGAGAGGGGGCAGGCACACCCCCACTCTCTCCCGCATGGAAACCTCCCTGCTCCTGAGCACCTTATTCCTTTCCCGGCCGGGGTCCGCCCTCCGCCCACAGGCAGATGAGGCTGTCTTATCACCGGCTCGTCCCCGGCACAGGGAGGGCAGGTTAGAGGCTGGAGGATGAGGACAGCACAGCGGGGAGGCCGGGCAGGGTGACAACCAGTGCAGGGGTGCACACGGCTCTGCTCCTGCTGAGGACGGCTGGAGCGGAGCAGGGTGGTGACTGCAGGACGGGGGCCTTCTCTGCCGTGGGTGGGGACAGGGACGGGAGGCTGTGGTCAGCCCCGTGTGGGGTCCTGGGGGCCACCTGGCTTGGGCAGCCGCTCCAGCCTCTCTCTCCCTTGTCCCCATCCTTGGCTTACTCTCCCCTCCCCCTCCCCTGCCATGCCCCCAGCCCCTAAGAGTTGGCCAGAATGCCCAGAGCGTTTCTCTGGGAACCAATCCCGGGGAGGGCTCAGCTGCCCGGCCCCGTTGCTAGGCGACCAGCAGGCTTGGTGCCACTGTCCCGCTTGGGAAGCCCGAGGCCTCCTCTCTGCCCGTTGGGTGGCTGCTGGGAGGCTCACGGCCCTGGCACGCAGGACAGCTCCCACCACAGCCGTGCCACGCCTCACCCCCACGTGGGCTGTGTGTGCAGTCCCACAGCCTAGCAGGACTCACTTGTCCACACCGCCAGGGCCACCACACCCATGCTGTGGTATGTCACCAGACACTGAATTGCAGGGCTGGTTTGGTAACTCTCTATATGGTTCAGGTGCTGTGTGGCAGAAGGGCTTGGCCACAAGACCTGTTGGCTTCTTTGCCTCCTCGGGTGGGGCGGGGCTCGGGTCTCACCTGGCCCGGGGGGCGGCGGCGGGGGGGTTGCTGGGGCACCTTGCATTCTGAGTGGGCCTGATGTGGGGGTTGATAAGGAGGGTATGTGGCCTGGGCTGCAGGAGCTGTAGGCAGAAGTGATGCTGGGAGAATTGGGGGTTGGGGAGGGGCAGATTTAAGGCTCGGGGGCCTTTGCCGTGGGCAGGTGCCCACTGGACGGCAGAACGAAGGCCGGGACCACGATCTGGACCCGAAGCTTCGGGTCAGTGGCCTCGTGAGTCTGTCCCAGCCTGACTGTCCTTTGTTTCATTGTTCCCTTGGAGGAACACGTTGAGAGCCCAGGCCCCGAATTCAGGATGCTGTTTGCGATGTGGTTCTGTGGTCCAACCGGGCATTGCTTGTGGTCCCTTTCCCACAAACACAGGAGTGTCCCCGACCTCGGGGCCACATTGTCCCACTGGGAGAATATACCCCGATTCCCAGTGGTGGGTCTGGCTGTGGACTTGGGGGAGATGTGCACACACTCAGGACCTGAAGTAGGGGTCCCTTCTAGTCCTTTCTCCCTGGGGGCGCCCCTGCTGTCACAAGGGAGGCCCCGGATGGCTGTGCGCGTTGGCCCCGTGCCCACATGTGCAGAGTTGGAGGTTGTCAGGGGCTCTGTGTCTGGGCAGTAGGGGGACAGCAGACGCCTGAGCAGTGGTTGGCTCTGCCCGCCCCCCACTCTCCCACCCCCAAGCCTGCTCGGACCTGCTCCCAGGGGTCATACCTGGGGCCTTGGCCTGGAGGCAGCAGCAGTAGGGCTCTGTCCGTCCTCCACTGGTGCCCACGCCTGGGCCAAGCAAAGATACCCAAAGATGGGGGCTTGCAGACCCTCACTGGGATCCAGGCTCGCTGGCTGCAGGCGGTTAGACTGAGATTTAGGGACAAGAATGAGCTTTGCCTGGCTTACTGCTAGTAGAGGGACAGTTCCGGGGACTCAGCATCCAGCGTCCCAAGCATCCAACGTCAGCCACGTGGTGCTGGGGCCTCGGCCCCTCTCCGCCAGTGCGCTGTGTGTCCTTGACCCCTTATTGTAGCAAAACGGTTGGGCCTCAACCTACAGTCAGCAACGACACCCAGGAGCCACTGGCAGAATGTCTCCAGGGTCACGGCCGGGGTTCCTGCTGCCCTCCCACCTGCTGTCACCAGAGCTTGGCCCCGAGGGTGGGTTGGTCATCTCACTGCAGAGGAGGGCACTGCTGTTCTGAGCCTTGCAGGAGAGATGAGAGACAGACAGAGACAGTGAGACAGCCGCCCCCCCCCTCCCCCCCCAGGCCTGCTGTCAGCTTCCTAGTGACAACTCAGACCTCATTTGCTTTTGGATTCCTGGGGCAGCTCAGATGGCACCATTCGGTTTGCTCACCTGTGAAATGGGCTTCGTGTATAGTTCGTGTATAGTTGGTGACCTGCTGTGCATGGCCCTAGGGGTTCGGGGGTGACGAGGCACGGGCCTGACCACCTCCTTGTTCAGCTAGCAGGACTCATGTGCATGAGGAGGCTGCCGGAGGAGGACGGCAGAGGCGGGGAGAGCCCCCCAGGTGGGACAAGGCCCACGATGGGAGTACTGGCCTCGTTCTAAGAGAGTCCAGGGAAGGAGGGGTTCAGGCACGGCCCCCTCCCGACAGCCTCCCTCCCCAACCGCCCCCAGGGGGCTCGGTCCTTAGTCTGAGCTCTCAGCCCTGTGAGCCGCCCTCCCTTGCCGCTAGGCTGTCGCGATCCTCCCTTGGGGAGCCTGCCCCCCACCCCTGCCGGGCTGTCGGCGACTCAGGGACTGGCTGCTGGGTCCGACCGGTCACATCTGCATCTCCGGGGCCTAGCTCAGCTGGACCAGGTGGATACATCTCGGGGAGCCCCTGGCCACCCACCCACCCAGAGTCCTGGGGCAAGAGGGGAGGCTGAGGCTGGCTCTTGCCGAACCAAGGACGAGCTGCTTCATGAGGTGTAGTGAGCCGGTCATCTTTGGAGGCAGTCACGTGATGGATGCCCACATTTGGGAATCTTGGAGAGAGAGATTCCTTCCTGCCACGGGTGGGCTTCTGGCCTGGGTCTCGTGAGCTCGGGCTTGTCAGATTTTATGATTCTGGCACTTAAGCCTTGTCGTTGAGATCAAACCGCACGGGAACCGCAGGAAAGTCCGGCACCTGCCGTTTCGGCGAAAAGCAGGAGAAAGTGCTGTTCCTCTTTGAACCATCTTAAGGGGACGTGGCTCTGGGGTCTGGGCCTCTGCGGCCTCCGCTTCCCACTGCCCCCGCCTCTCCCCTCCCCTCCCCTCATGGCCTCTATTTAACTCCAAAATAGCTTTAATTAAAAATGTGCCAGAGTGTTCACAGACTAAATTACCGTATTGCAGTTCGTATTTTCTTTCTCGTGTCGGCTTTAAAATTCCGTCAACACAGCTGCCTCCTCTGCAATGATTCATCTCGAGCCCCCGTACACATGATTCCTTTTCCTGTGGATTCTGTGCCCGGCCGGGCTGGGGTGGGGGCGGCTGTCACTGACGCCGGGGCCTCGGCTCTCGGTTCCCTCGCTTAATCCCCCTGCTGGGCTGATAAATGAAAGCCTCCGTGTTCGCCCAGAAGCCAGCTTTACAAAAGAGCCAGTGACGTTCGGGCTGATGTCACACGGGGCAAGTGGGCAGCCATCCTGGGGATGGAGGCCGCGGTCCAGGCCCGCCTCCCTCCTCCTCACCCCTGTGCCTGCCCTTTCTCTATCCTGCCACGCCACGCAGGGTCACCTGAACCACTCAGGTTAGAAGTGACCCCAGGACTTACACCAAGCGCAGATGGGGAAGCTGAGGCCTGGGTGGAGGAGGGCGTCCGGGCCTGAGTGACTGTATCAGTGTCCTGGGGCCGCTGTAACAAAGAGGCATAGACCGGGTAGCTTCAGCAACAGAAGTGTGCTATCTCATGGTTCTAGGGGCACGGGGTCAACGTACGAACCTGGGGGGACACAATCTAGCCTGCAGCAATGGTGTCATTGGCCTGATGGTATGAAGAAGTGGGTTTGGGCTCTAGAGGAATTGGAGTTCAAATGATGCCCCAGCACTCACCTGCTCTGTGGCTTTAGGCATGATGCGTTACGTCCTGATGCTTCGGGTTCCTTACCTGTGAGGCAGGGATGACGGTGATGCCCACTGCCTGCCGGGCACTGCCTGCCCTTCTCTCTTTTTCCTGCTCTCAGGGACCTGGGATGTTCAAGGTCTGTGGTAGACTTGTGCCCACCTGGCTGGGCCTGGCCCGTCCCTGTATGAACTGCTCCTTTCTGGCCTTTGTCTGAGTTTGGAACCATACGGGCCAGGGGACAGCGGAACAGTCTGCCACCCTCTAAGCCTATGCTGAGGCCTCAGTGCTGTGTTCTGAGTCCCCGGGGAAGACCTGTCGTCCTGAGTGGCCCGTTCCCTTGCCCAAGCTGTCCAGAGACGCTGGCCTCCAGTGTTTCTTTGGTGGTGCCTTCTGGGACAGGTCGCTGCTGGTTGACGGGCCCTGGGCTGTCCCTGCTTGAGGCATGGTGGTCACGTCCTGCTCCCTCCCTTGTGAATGGTGTGCTTTCTGGATCTCTGGAGGGCTTTAGCTATGTCTTTAGCAGAACCTCAGAACCGGTCCAGCCTCTCCTTCAACCAGGGAGGAAACCTTTCTAGCATCTGAGCAGATGGTCTGTCTAGCAATATGGGCAGAAGGAGGCTAGGAATATCACCTCTGTCCCCTCTATGCCTGAGGCTTAATCGCTGTCCACTGTGAGCCACAGGCTGGGTGACCGTCAAGGCCAAGCCCAGGACTGTAGGGCTAGAGGGACTGGTTCAAGTCGTCAAAGTGCCGCTTACCAGCTGGGGGGCGTTGGGCCAGGGGCTTAACCTCTCTGTGCCTCGGTTTTCTCGTCTGTACAATGGGGACACTGATGGTGGCCGCCCCAGGATTAAAGGGCAAATCCCGCAAAGCACTGAGGACTAGGGCTGGCCAGTGGAAAGAGTCGTGGGCCATCCAGCAGCCGAGTGCCCTTCGTGACCCCGATTTACCTGCAAGCAGCAGAGACCTGGAACACTGATGGGCTGCTCAGACTCACCCAGCCGCGGTGGGATTTGGATTTTGCAAATCCGTTCCCCTCCCCAAAGCCCCCCACCCCGTCTTGGGGAGATCCCGAGGCCTGTCCCTCACTCTCACTCACCTTATTGCCGAGGGGACCTGTAAGGAAGGGGCCGATGGTCACTGTGGCGGATGAGACCGTCTGGGTGTTCTGCCATCAGCCGCACGCTCGAGTTTGAAACCTGGGATTTGGGGTCTGACATTGCATGGGGAGTAGGGACGCGGTGCCAGCAGTGGGTGAGTAATAGTAACCATACATTCGCCATGCGTGGGGCCTCCGCTGCCTGATCTGAGCACCGATTAGGAAGAACCGTCTGGGCCCCCAGCCACGGAGCCGCTGCTTTCTTCTTAATGGCCTGCAAATGAGTTCTGTTGAAATTAAAGGGGAAACCGAGAAGACAAGTGTGGCCGGACGGTTGTACCAGCATGCCCGTGTGAGGGGCCTCGATGGTCACCCCCCCCGCCCCTCCCAGCCGGCGGGCTGGCATCTCGGGGCGCCTCTAGGCCAGTGCAGGGGCCTGGTGTGAGCCCCAAGAGGGCTGAGAGCGGGCCGGGCGCTCGGGCAGCCCTTGTAAACATGGGGCTTTCCAAAAACGTGGGGGCTCCGAGGTGCCCACCCCGGCCCGGCCGAGGCCCCGGCACCTTTGGGCTACCGAGGGACCAGGGGAGGGGGGGCCGAGGGGGGCCGTGGCTGGCATTTCCTGGGTGACACCGCTCCTCTTCCCTTGCAGCCGCCCCGCCCCTGCGGCCGCCCGAGAAGCTGGTTTCAGGTAGAACCGCCTGGCGGGACGTGTTTGCAGTGGTGTCTGTGGTGGGGGCTGTTTTGAGTGCTGTGTGCTGTCCTGTCTCCTCCGGGTCTCCCCCGGCCCTGGCACCCTCCTGGCACTTCCTGGGAGCTCACCACCCCCAGGTGCCCCGGTTCTGCCTCTAGATTCTTCCTGGGGTCTGCCCTTCCCGAGCTGGCATTGGTGTCCAGCTTTGCCGAACGGCAGCAGAGAGCCACGGGGCAGCGGCCTCCGCGGTGCCCCACGCAGGCCGTGCTCACTGAGCTGCCACCGCATCCACTCAGCTGGCATTTGTAGTCCCAGTGCTCTCCGGACGCCCCTTTGTCAGCGTTCACCCTTGAGGCCCCACCTCCCGGTCCTGGCTTCGCACGGTAGACACTGCGTCCCTGCCGGGTGCACGCAGTAGGTGCTGCCCGAACACAGCCCTGCCGGGTGCACGCAGTAGGTGCTGCAGCAGACGGTCCCTCGGGGACCGGAGTCCTTTGGGCAGCAGGTGGGAGGGGTGACAGCTGCTCTGAGCCAGCCCATCCACAGCTGCTGCCCAGGGAGGGGCACGTTGGCGGGGTCCTCCCTTTGCATCCTGCTGTGGCCCTTTTCTGCTCCAGGAGGAGCCCTCCGACGGTGCTCCCTGGAGCCCCCCGGCGGGCAATGGCTGGGGAGCCCGCTGCATGCCCGCGGGGGCCCAGAGGGGCTGGGGTAGCCTGAGTTCACACCAGCGGACTCGGCGGAGGGGCGGAGGGAGGGGGGCAGGGGCGTGGCCTCCCGGGTGTCCCCCCTGGCTGGAAGGGGCAAACCTGTTTGCACTCCATGTGCCCTTTAAGGATGTGGGAGCCCCGCCCACTCTGTGTGGCAGATCCTTTCTCCCTGGGTCCTGAGGGACCTTCGTTTGGGATCCTATCCCATAGGAGGGCAGGCATCCTGTCCCCGCTTCCTGAACCACCCTGAACAGGCCCAGCCAACCCACAAGGCCATTTCAGCTCCGCGTCCCCTAGGCGATGAAAACCTAAGGATTTCATTCTTGGGCACCAACAGGCACATCCCAGGATTTTTCATTCGGATTGAAGTGCCGTTATGGTCCCTCATTTTGATGTGTCATTAGTCCCATTGCCCCTAACAAGAGATCGTGTGTCTTTCCCCCGCCAGCTTGGTGGGTCACTAATAAAGTTCTGTGGACGCACAAATATCTATAGATGATCACTGAAGGCAGGGGTAGGAATTGCATGTGCTAATTAAAAACACTCCCTCCCGCCCCCTTGTACATACATGTCCTCCCGAGGAAATGATCCGGGGGGAGGGAGGGGGCTACATAAACCAGTGTTCTCAGTACCAACACGGGAGTTCCTTCTGAACCCATTTGGTCTAGCACCAGAGGAGGTGTGGGCAAGGGGGAGACGAGGCCCGGATGAGGTTCTAGACGGTCCTTTGGGGAAGGACAGGCAGCGTCCAGCCGGCCTGGTCCCAGGGACTGCTGGGAGAGAGCAGTGGCTCACATCCCTGGCCGTGTGGCCAAATAAATGTCAGTGTGTGAGCTGCGCTGAGTCTTACGCCTGGGCTCTTTCAGCAGCCTGGCCAGGCGGGCGGGGCGTGCTCCTGCAGAATGGTGGCAGGGGGCCTGGTGAGAGCCTGGTGGCACTGGGTGTGGTGTTCAGCGTGACTGGGGTTAGAACGTACTGTCCATTGGAGACGAGTTGGTAACTGTCACCTGGCCAGGAAAATAATTGGTTGGGAGTTTTGCCTTTGAGTGAAGGTTGACCCCCCTGCCCAGGGTGGGCGAGCCCGAGAGGCACAGGTGCCCTGATGAGGGGGGGGTCCCCCTGCTGGGGGGGCGAGGGGGCAGAGTCTTTGTCATTTTGGTGTCAGGTGGCAGAGGGGCTCCGCTAGATCGGACCCCTCGCTGGGCCACCCACCTCTGGTCCAGCCAAGGGTTGGCCATAATCAGGGGGCGTGGCAGTCACATTTTAAGGGTTCTGGTGACACCGTGCTACACTTCAGGGGCCACCATGGAGGGTGGGCCGCCACTTCTCTCCCCTCTGTGCCTCTTGGTAACCTTTGTTTACACTGAGGTCTTCCTGGAGGCCATGGGAATAGTTGTCTCTGGTCCTGGCCAAGGTGCTTGGGGTGGGTGGTGGTAATCTGGTGGGTGACTGCTCAGATCTGCTTTCTGATGTTTGCTCTGGCGGCCTCCACGGGGCATCTGCCTTAATTGGGTTTTTATTCTAGTCCCACAGACGCTTACAGGGCACTGCTGTGTGCCCCTGAGCTGGCCCCCTGAGACCTGGGGGGTCTGACCTGGGGGATCTGCTGGGGATGGGAGGGCGGAACATGGAGCTGGTGAGGCTGGAGACCCATGAGAATTGCGGTCTGTGTCCAGCAATTGGCAGGAGGGGAACAGGCTGCATGTGGGTCCCTCCCGAGCCAGCAGAGGGGGGCTGGTGAGCAGGAGGAGGGACCCCCAGATGTGGTTGCTG
The DNA here is from genome assembly GCF_024362965.1 of Panthera pardus. Classification (NCBI taxonomy): domain Eukaryota; kingdom Metazoa; phylum Chordata; class Mammalia; order Carnivora; family Felidae; genus Panthera; species Panthera pardus. Next base: position 133,640,746 of record NW_026526810.1, on the reverse strand, counting down.
TGCCATCTGGCTCACCTGCCCCTGCTCTGGCCTCCTCCCCTCCAGGATCTGTTTGGGTAACTGGGCACCCTGTTGATTTACGGGACATTCTCTGTTTTATCTGCCCAACAGCGTGCCCTCAGTTCCTTTGAAGTAGAAACAGGTGTCTGGGCCAGAAACACCAGCCCAGGCTCTTAGTGATGGAGGGGCTTGTGCTCAGCCGGACCAGAGGGCCTGTGTTGGATTGAGCGGGACCCCCGGATCCCCTCCCTCTGCGGATCACAGCCCCCAGCCTCTGGGGGGCATTTGCTTGGCCTTGAGGAAAATCACCTAAGGCCAAATATGTGTTCATTCATTCACTCACTCACTCACTCACTCCTCCACCTCTCCCTCCCTCCTTCCTAAGCATGCACTGATTCCTGTGGATACAGAGGGGTGAGACGCAGGAACTACATTTGGGAGCTCCTGTCCTATAGCAGAGGCTGAGGGCGAGCACTGAGCAGAACAGAGTGACAGGCTCAGGCGTGGGAGGTGGGAGGGCCTTCCGGTGGATGCGGGCCCCAGGGGCCGGAGACGGTGTTCCCCAGGCTGGGCTGGGCAAGTGCAGGAGGCTGGAGCAGAGGAAGGAGGGCCGGGGGTGGGGGTGCCACGCACTCATTTCCTCATTTATTGTGTTCAAGCCGCATTGATACAGCACGACCTGGGGAGCGACACGGAGTCCCCTGCCTCGTGGCCCCAACACGTGAGCAGGGAGGCTGGTGACAAGGGCTCCCGCTGATGGCAGTGAGGCAGGGAGAGGGGAGGGAGGGTGCAGACCACTGTGTGGGGGCGGGAGGGCCAAGTCTTCACGGGGCACAGTCCTTGGGCCCCTCTAACCTGTCCCTCTCCCCCCCCCGCAGCAGGCAGGCTCTGGAGAGTTCCGGACTCTGCGGAAGGGCTTCTCCCCGTACCACTCGGAATCCCAGCTGGCGAGCCTGCCGCCCTCCTACCAGGACTCCCTGCAGAACGTAAGTGCCCCTTCCCCGGAGTCGCACTTTTCACGTGTGGACCCGGTGCCTCCAGAATCCACGTTCCAGTGCAGGGGTGAGGCTCTGCCTGTCTGTCGACCTGCCCGGGCCAGTGGACGGTCCATGACCGCACCTGGGACTGGGACCCTCGTCTCCGGCCTGAGCAGCATCCAGGTCAGGCGAGGGCGATGGGTCAGAGCTGGGGCTCTGCCTGAGTGGCCCTCCGTCCCCTTCCTTCCCCCCTCGTGGCCCTCGGAGGCTTGTGCGGGCCCCGCGAGGTGGTTAGAGATGGCGGCCGAGCCCGAGCGATGTTGGGGCGGCGAGGGGCCGCGTCTGGAGGCCCCGCGAGCAGCTGCCCAGGCCCCGGGTGCAGGGCACCTGTCACTTCTCGGCTCCGGTGGGCGGGGAAGGGTGCCTGGCCGGGGCTGGGGCCTGGGCGGCAGTGCATGCGATGCATAGTCGCTACCCAGGCTTTGTGACCGAGCGTCGGGGAGGAGCTCCGGTTTGTGCCGGGCGCTAGTTCACCCTGGGTCCTCCAGGGCGGTCCTGGGCTCTGGGCTGCCCCGAGTGCGGGAGGGGGGCGCGGCGTGGGGCCAGCTCTCCGGGATGCGGGTGGCTAGTCGGGACCGCTCCCTGCGGGCCAGCGTGTCCGCCATCCCTGTGCGACGTGTCCAGAGTGCACGGTCTGGGGAGGCAGAGCTCACTGGTTGGCCAGGGCTGGGAAGAGGGCCATGGGGATTGCTGACGAGTATGGGGTTTCTTTTCAGGGTGAGGAAGTGTTCTATTGGGATGATTGCGTACATCTGTGAACATGCCCAAAAACGCTGCCCGCGGACCCCTTGCCGCACGAGCTGGGCGGGTGACCGTGACTGGAGCGGCTTCAGTGCTCTGTGCAGCCGGGCGGGGACCCTGGCCATCCGCAGGGAACGGGCGAGGAGCCTGGCTGGCCTGAGGTCACTCTGCCAGGTGGCCGCTGCTCTCTCCCCATGACCCCGGCCAGCAAGGGTGACCTCGGGGTGCCCCTGCCAGGCCTCGCTGGGCCTCGATGCCGGCAGAAGCAGGCTGGGGCCGCCGCTGGCTGCCGGCCAGGTGCTGTGTTTTCTTTTGAGGCCCTCACACCTCCAGGAATGTAGCTGCTGAGGCCGACCAGACAGATAATCCAAATATTCATCCAGGAGCCTGCGGCCGGGTTGGGCTCCCAAGTGCTTTATGCAGAAGGGCGCTGAGAAGCCCAGGGTGCCCCAGTGGGGGCTGGCTCCTTGCTCCTTCACTCCGCCGCCCCCCGGCCTCCCCAGCGCCCCACCTCTGTCCATCCCGTGGCTGTGGAGCGCTGTGTGCCGGAGCCGCGGCGATCTGGGGACCGGGAAGGGCGATGCCTCCTGCGTGCTGGCACCGAGCCCACGTGGGCCTAGAGGCCAGGGCCAGTGTGAACCTCCTTCAAGGCCGGGGGCGGGTCTCTGGGGTGCACAGAGAAGGTAGGGTGTTGTAGGGGAGGCTCAGCCACAAAGGCTGCGGAGGCAGCAGTGGATGGCCTGTGTCTGGCACGTGGGTCCACGGGGCGAGTGAGGGCTTGTATGGGGTGGACCCTCTGCCCGATGACGCTGGGGACACAGGCTCTGCTGGCCGTCTTCTGTAAGGTGCCTGTAGGTCCAGGGAGGGGGGGGGCGGTGAGGGAAGGTCGCCCACATGCCAGAGGGCCCCGAGGTGAAACAGGTGACCCTGTAGGGTGGGGACACCCTTTCCTTGCCAGCCTGGCTGTCCCCCCCCCCCCCCCCGCCCGCCCCACCTCTGTCCCTATCCATATTCCCCTCTCCCTGTCCACGTGAGTCAGAGGCTGCAGGTCTGTGCAGGGCTCCCCAGCTGCTCCCCACGAGGGTCACTGGCCCAGGTGGCCATGGGGCAGGGTGCCCGGGGGCCCAGCCACACCTCAGGGCCCCATGGAAGGAGCTGGCAGTGGCTTTCTGGCATTCTCCAGCTGAGAGCAGGATCAAGTCTTATGACAGGTCCCTGGGGGAGACTAGTCCCCCTGCCTTTTTTTTTTTTTTTTTTTTTTTTTTGGTCGACTTTATTTTTGAGCATGCAGTTTCCCTGTTTTGTTTTGTTTTTTTTTTTTGTGCATATTTGCAGATTTGTGTAATCATCACCCCATCTCATTACCCCATGAGGAAACTCTGTGCCCTGTAGCAACCTTCCCCACTCTCCCCTGCCTCAGCCCCTGGAGACCACGGATGTGCTTGTGTCTCCGTAGATTTCCCTATTCTGGACATTTCCTCGCGACGGAAACTTGTAGCGTGCGATCCTCTGTGACTGGCTGCTTCCGCGTAGCGCCCCGTGATGGAGGCTTTGTCGCAGCCTGTCAGCACCTTGTTCCTTTTCACTGTCGAGTGAGACTCCGGGGCGTGGATGTGTCACGTTTTGCTGATGCGACCATCAGCTTGCTGGGCATTTGGGGCTGTTCCCGTGCTTTGCCTGCTGTGAATAGTGCTGCCCTGAACATTCCAGACAAGTGTGTGTATGGACGTGTGGCTTCAGTTCTCCTGGGTACACGCTGGCCTCCCCGCCTCCGGCGCCAGCTCTGGAGCCACAGACCCAGTTCGAGCCCCACTGGGGCCGGCTGTTTGGTCTTGACCTCCTCTCAGACCCACTCTCCCATCTGTAAAATGGGGATGTAGAAAGATAACATCTGAGGGTTGCAAGCACTCGGTGCGCCGGGCGGCTCAGGTGGGTGCCGGCCCTCCCACCGCTGGGAGAGCTGTGTGTGGGGAGACCCCCGGGAGTACCACTCCCGGTGGCATTTACTCCTTAACACGTGCTACACGTCCAGCTCAGCTTCCTTCCCAGGACCCGCAGTGGCACGCTCATTGGCAGCCTGGTGAGGTGGGTCAAGGGAAAGGCTGGATTGCACGGCCTGCCCTGGCCACTCCTGGCTCCCTTCCTGCCTTTGCTCCAGGAAGCAGCCCCCTGGAGCAGCAATCGCCCCCTGCCCCGCCTATAGAGCCGGCTGTTCAGGGAGCCCCAGGTACAGATGGGACTGGAGGCCAGAGGTCCCTGGGCCTCTTAAGGGCTGAACGTGTGTGGCTACCGCCCCCTGCTGGCCGATGCGGGGAGCGCAGCCTGCCGGGCACATGCTTGTGTTCTGCCTTCCACAAGTCCCTGGGGACCACCTGCCTCCCCAGAGCCCTTGGATCCGTTTTTGATCTCTCCACATGACAGATCTGGCCTGGGCCCCAGAGACCAGGCAGCCTGGGCCACTAGACGGCACCCCAGGGCTCTGCACACACTCTGGGACACAGGGACCCTTTCATTGTCCAGATTAGGAAACCGAGACACAGAGTGGGTTGGGCCCTGCCTCAGGTCACAGCCAGGAGAGCTTTGCCCAAGTCTGCCTTTCCGGCCCCAAGGTTACGGGACCCGGCCTCTGGGTGGAGCCAGGAGAAGGTCCAGGTGGGGTGGGCAGATGGGGAGAGTGCAGAGGGGCTGGCCCACGGCAGAAAGTTCTGGGCCCCGAGAGTCTCTGCACAGCGTTGCCTTGCTGGGCAGGATCCCAGGGTGATGGCCCCACGAGCCTGCTCACCAAGCCTGCCTGGTCACTGGGGTCGGTGACTGGGAAAGAAACCAGGACCCAGAGAAGGGACAGCTGTGCCGGGAACCCCAGCTCCCTGGCCTCCCCGCCTGGGACCCTTGGTGTTTTCTATCTGGCTGCTGGTGTTTGCTGAGCCCGTTAGGCTCACTCCCAGTGTCTTCTGGTGTCTCTTGGCCTGGAGAGCTCCATCCTGAGTCCACCTTGTCTGGGGGCCCTCCTCCTATGGGGCCTCCCTCCAGGCCGGGCCCTGCACCCTGCCCATACCAGTAATCCCCGTGGAGAAGAAGCTGGGGATGCCGGGCACACCTGCAGCCTCTGACATTGGTGGGCCTGACATCAGGGGGCTGGACCCCCCTCCTCACCCGGCCTCGGCCCCCGCACCCCAGGCTGTGCAGAGTTGGGCACCTGGTTGCCGTGTCAGGTGTCGGCCGACTGCGGTGGCATGCGGTGGCCGGGCAGGGCTGGAAGAGTGTCCCTGGGGGTGGGGGATGGGTGAAGTCTGGTTTAGCCCACTCACCTGGTGTTGGCGGGGAGGGTGGCAGCTTTGGAGGCAGCCCCCCGCGGTTTGCTCCTTGCCAGTCCCTGCCATCTCTGAGCTGGACTCACTTCCTCCGGGAAACAGCAGGCCTTCCCCACGGGCTGTGAGGAGGAGCCCGCGGGACGGGGTGGGGGCCAGGTGCTGCCCCTCTGTCCTCCCTGCCTCCTCTCCCTCATCAGCCGGGCCCCATTTCCTCCTGCCTGGGCCCTGGCCCACAGAAGCAGGGACTTCTGTCTGCTGCCGGCCGCACTCGTGGCCACCAGCTGGGAGCCCTTCTGGGCAAGCTGCGACAGCGTGATTCCCTCCCACAGGGCCCAGCCTGCCCGGTCCCCGAGCTGTCCTCGCCCCCCTCCGCCGGCTACAGCTCCGCGGGACAGAAGCCAGAGGCTGTCGTGCACGCGATGAAGGTGAGGGCCAGGCCCTGCCCACCCTCACCCAGTCCCTGCCCCCTCAGGAGCCCCCAGATCCCTGGTGCAGCGGAGGACCTGGGACCTTGGACCTCACATTTGCTCTGAGCCAGTGGGCATCTGAGCAGCAGGGTGGGGGCTTTCGTCCTTGTGCAGGGGTTGGGGGGGTCGGGGTGACCACGAACACCTTGGAAATGTAGGTGTCAGTTGGCCGGAGCAAGCGTGTCACCTGTCCGCCATCCCTGCAGCTGGGGAAACTGAGGCCCGGGTGAGGTAGGGGAAGAGCCGGCGCTCCCCCAAAGCCTGAGAGTCGGGGGCAGGGCTGCGGTAGCACTAAAGCCCCAGCACCCCAAGGCCCAGCCTCGCCTCCAGGCACACCTGCCTCTCTGCTCAGGTGTAGGTCCCGCTGAGGCTCTCACTGCTCCTGGGGGAGCTCGCTCACCCGGACCTCACCTCCCACGGCTGCACCCCTCATCCCCCCACCTGTGCGCGCACCCGTGGACGCCCCACGCGTGCACGGACACAGGCGCGCCGTCCCCCGGGTTTGGGGGCCGGTCTGCGTCTGCGCGGATACAGCACACGCAGCGGTGACTGGACACGCCCACTCACCCGGTGTGTGAGCAGGTGCTGCCCTTGTCCCTCTAATCACGAGCTGGGGGCCCTGGCCTAGCACGAGGCCACCTGCCCGAGGGTAGTCCCGCCCAGCCTGTCCTCCCTGCTTCCAGGTGAGGCGTCCCCAGCTTGCCCCGCCTCTCTTGATGTGGGGGTGTGGCTTCCCTCCTGCAGAGCCACTAGGGGGAGGGAAGAGGACCAAAAAGTGAGGATGAGGACCCGCCCCTCCGGTCTCTTCGTGCCCCAACCTCGGGACCCTGGTCTCACCTCCGGCCCCGGGGCCTGTTCCCGCAGGTCCTGGAAGTGCACGAGAACCTGGACCGGCGGCTCCAGGACGGCTGTGAGGAAGGCCTGAGCGAGAAGGAGAAGGCCATCGTCCGCGAGATGTGCAACGTGAGGCGCTTCCCGGGGCCGCGGCCGGGGCGTGGGAGCAGGGAGGGCCCCAGCCGTCCCCTGGTGGGAGGGGCCGGGGACCTGGAGGGGGAGGCACCCGGAGAGCCCGGGGCCTGTCCTCACCCCGCTGCCTAACCCACTCCTCCCCGAGAATGGGGTCCCTGACCTCTGGGCTCTGTCCATCCCCAGAGCACCCCCCAGCCCCCCGGGACGGGTCGCGTTCACCCCACGTCCCATCCCTTGGGCCCCGGCCCCAGACCGCAGGTGTCTGGTGCCCCTGGTGGCTGCCGGTGGTGTTCAGACTGGACGTGTGGGTGGGGCCCTCCGTGACTAGGGCTGCATTGGTTTCTGGAAGCTGGGCCGTTTCTCTGGTTGTCCAGGAGGTGGAACCTCACCCGTGACCCCAGTGGCCAGTGTGTCATCATCCCTGGATCCTTACAGGACCCGGCGGGGGCTGGCCCGGGCCTCACGGGGGGGCGGGGTGTTCCCCCACCCCTCCCATGCTGCCTCCTGTACCTCTGGGTCCCACTGGACAGCCGCGAGGCCACGCCTGCACCCCGGCAGTGACGTGCTCAGTATGGCAGGCGTGGCCGTGAGGGGGGGTGACGTGCAAAGGTCTGGTCTGTCTCTGGGCCTCACACAGCCTCAGTTTCCCCTCCTGGCCCCGTGGCTCTGGGGACGTGGGTGGTTTGGAGGGGCAGTGAGGCGGTCTGTGCGTACAGGCCAGGGGGTGGGCTCGGGGTGGGCTTTCCGCTCACAGCTCGCCCCCGTCCGCAGGTGGTCTGGAGAAAACTGGGGGATGCGGCCAGCTCCAAGCCCTCCATCCGGCAACACCTGTCTGGGAACCAGTTCAAGGGACCCTTGTAGGGCTGCTCCCCCGTGGATGTGGACTGGCCCTGCGGGGTGTCCTGGGGAGCCGCAGGCCCCCGTCTTCTTTTTCTGTGGCGAATTGTACATAGGACGCTGCCCGCCGTGACCCGGCTGCCGTGGGTCCAGCACACGGACGGCCGGGCCCCCACCTCCCTCCTCACACACCAGCAAACCGGGAAGACGCGAGGCTGCCGGCCGTTCCGTGCAGCAGGACGGCCCGGACGGCCTCGTCCCTGCCCCGGGGCCCCACTGGTGAGGGGCTGAAGGCCGGCCTTGGCGGAGGGGCGCCTCGTCAAGCCTTCCACCCACACCAGACAGAGGCCCCCGGTGGCTGGACCTAACGCGGGGGGCCCCACTCCTCACCCATCTGCTGTGGCCTGAACGCCAGTCCGCTGAGCACTGGGTCCCGAGTCCCCGACCAAGAAGCTCCGTGTCTGTGGCTGGAGGCTCCGAGGCCCTTCCTCTGGCAACCCCCCCATGCGCAGCTCCCTGCTGCACGCTGCTGCTCGGTTTCAGGGTTCAGGCCCCCAGCCCCCCCCCACACACACACAGCCCCCCAATCCCGCGCCGGGTCGTGCCCTCTCTGGGTCCCTCCTGCCCGGTGCTTGAGGCATCTGCACTCCTGTGCTTCACATGATGGGCCAGGGGGGTGGGAGGCCACGTGGAGAGTCTCTGGTTGAGCCCCCCGCCCCGCTCTCTCCAGATGGGCGGCGCTGGGCCGGGCTGGGCCTCTGGTATCCCCCAGAGCCTGGCCCTCAGCCAGAGTCACTGTCGACGGAGCTGCGTGGGCGGCCGAGGGGAGAGTTCTGCCCTCTGTAGAAGGAAGGAGCCTGACCCAGCTCTGGCTTTAATTTGCCGCGTGACCTTCAGCAAGTCAATCAGCTTCTCTGGGCCCCCGGTGGGAAAACGAGGTCTCAGGTTCTTTCGGCCGTGCTCACCACCCAAGGCCACCAGCTTTATTCAGCCGGTGCCCTCAGTCGCGGCCTGCGAGCCCACGGGGCCCGCCTGCCGCAGAGGCCGCTGCTGGCTGGGCTGGGCTGGGCTGGGCTGGTCGGAGCCGGGGACCGAGCTGAGTTCTGCCTTGCTGCCTGCTCACAGGTGCTGTCCCCTCCCCTCTCTGAGCCTCAGTGTCCTCTGCCGGAGAAGGGACAGCATCGGGCCCTCCGTGCAGGGCTCGACATCAAACAGAGCTTCCGTGTGAATGATCCCATGCCAGCCATAGAGCGCGATACAGAAACGTGGAGGTTGGTGAGGAAAGCGAGGCCCAGAGGGTGAGCGAGCTGTGGCACGTTCCAGACGAGACCCCAGATGCTGGGAGGTGGGACAGACCGCCGCGAATGCTGTCGGCACGGGCCCTGGTGTCCACTCGGCACCTGGCCGCCCACCCCTCACGCCGCCTTCACTCGGCGGCGGTGCTCAGCAGGGCGCCCGCCAGCACTTGAGCCCGGGAGGCCGTCTCTGCAGTAGGTGGGCCTCGTCCAGGCCCCCGTGAGGCGCGGGGACAGGGCCAGGGGATGGGGAGGCCGCCCTGTTCCTGTCCCCAGCGGGGACTCTGCGTTGGCCTGTTGGTCATTGTGCCCTTGGGTCGTACGCTCTCAGGGGAAAGGCTCGCGGCCCTCGTTGTGCCCAGGGAGTGCTAAGTGGGTGCTGGTGACAGCCACAGGCATTTTCCTCTTGCCCTGGGGGATTACAGGGAGCTCTGGGCTCCTCCTGGAGGGAGCTTGCCTGTCACCAGGGGTTAGGTGTTTGGAGCTGGAGGGGATATCCTTGGTCATGGTACCGGGCAATCCCTGCCCTTGTGCGCAGTGAGCTGGGGGGCAGAGGCCCCTTCTGGATCTTGGGAGTCCAAAGAACCGCAGAGCAGCCCGGGGGGAGGGGGGAGGGGGGAGGGGTCCATTTTGGGTGGAAGCCACAGCTGGGAGCCCATTTTTCACGTTTGGATCAGGTTGGCTCGGCCACCACTGAAAATAAGCAATAAGTAAGGGCTCCCGGTAGCTGCACGTCTGCAGACCGACCCAGGGAAGAACCGCCTCGGAGGGGCCTCCCCCCCCGACCCACCCCGGGTGCTGCCGTGGCATCCAGGGGTCAGGCGGAGCGGAGCGTTTCTGCCCGAGCCCTCCTGTGTGCCACGGAGGCCGTGGAAGCCAGGTGCGGGCATCTCCTTCCCACCGCTGCTCGCAGTCCTGAGCCAACAGTGCGCGGGGATGGCTTTCAAGGACAGAACCGTGTCTGTGACGGTCACCTCATGTGATAAGCTGTTTAAAAGCCAGCAGCACCTCCGCCTGAACCCACACCCTGGGTGGCAGGCGGGTTCAGTGGGAGCCCACAGGCTGGGGAGGGTCAGAGGAGCCTCAGCCCTGCCACCAACTGGGGTGTGTCGGGTGACGGGGGGGGGGGGCCCTCCTCACGGTGGGGGTAGGGGTGTTGCTGAGCGCGGGTGGCCTTTCATAAAGGTCCCTGTACGTTTCACTCTGAGTCGCCATCTTGAAGCCCAGTGTGACATCTGTCCTGTGGCTTCAGTTCCCACTGTGATGGAGGTCACCCAGCCTCACCCCAGGTGGCCTCGCCCATCCTGGGAGCAGAATCTGCTGAGCACATTTTTTAGGGTGGCACATTTTTATCCAAAAGTTATTAGCTACACATCAGTGTTTAAAGAGAAAAAAGTGACCTTTCATTTTCTTTTTCTTGAAAACTTGAGAGGAAACAAAATACATACTACTGATTTTTTTTTTTTTTTTTTTTAAAGAAACAAGCTGAGCGCATGACTGCAGAGCGGTAGAGGTGTATATTTTTCATACCGTGGGGGGAAGTATTTGTGCTGCTTTCTGGAATCGGGCTGGAACGTCTGGTTCCTGTCCCTGGGCCGTCAGCCATGCTCTATTTTCTGTAGTATGTGACCGCCGTGAGAAACCGGGCCAGCCCTTGGCCTGGCTCCAGGCGGAGCTGGGAGCCGGAGACCCCTGTGCCCGTTTCTACCTTCCACTGAACCACTTTGATTCGGAGAGAAAAAAGAAATAGAACTTTTGATAGTGTGGTAAAAACATTGATTTGAACTATTTTAGTAAAAGGAGTAACAGAAGATTGTGATAGTGTCTACTTTGCGCTAGATAAATAAAGGCTCTTTGCAAGCCTCCACGGTTGGTGCACAGTGTTTGTTTCGGGTGGGGGCGGGGTCGCCGCTGGAGGGCCACGGCCCCCGGGAGCACCTCAGGTGCTGGACGGCACTGACAGCCACTCGGATGGCCTCTGTCTAGTTTCAGGCCCCGGGTGGGAGGAATCTCAGACCCAAGCCCTGGTGTGACCTAGGAACCAGAGCTCTGAGCAGGTGCACCCGACAGTCCCGTGCTGGTTCGGAACTCACCGGGGTCCTCCTACCAAAGCCAATGTGGGCACGGGGTGTGGGGGGCTGGCCCGCAAGGACAGACCCACAGGGGCGCTGCCCTGCGAGACGGCAGGGCCAGGTCTGGGGGCTGCGAGACCAGCCAGCGCCAGGCCTCTCTCGGCCAACGCTCCTCCGCTGCCTGCCCCTTGGCCCCCGGGGGCAGGAGAAGGGCTGCCTCTGGACTTCCCGGTCTGGGGCTGCGCAAGGCCTGGGGGCCCCACCTTCTGTGCGTAAGAAACAAAAGGATAGTTTCAGAACGGTTTTATTTGGAGAACTGAAGGAGTCATGTCTGTAACCAAGATGGAATTCACAGTATGTTGTTACATTCACACTTAAAAAATATATCTCTATGTACAGGAATTTGCAAATTGATGTAAACATACATTACTTTCCAAGTACAATTCTCCCCTTCTCTCTGGAGGAAAAAGAAAAAAGCCATCCATCAAGGCAACCCCTTCAAAGTAAGTTTAATACAAAGGATGTAAATATCTCTAAATCAAAACAGTGGTTCATCTGACCTACTGGGTGCTGGGAGAGAACATCACGGAACAAAAGCGATGACGACAGCTTGACTTCAGATGGAACTGGACTATTTAAAATTGAGTTTCCAGGAAAAATAGGCACTGATTTCTAGAAGGAACTTCACTCCTTACTGAAGCTATTTATTGAGCCAATATGGCCGGTTAACGTTTCACTAGTACCCGTGACCCGGTGCAGGAAGCTCACACGACACCAGCCGACCACCCAGCGCAGTCAGATGGAGACTGGCGCTGCCCAGGCTACTCTCAAACTGCTGTCCCCGTTCTCCAGATGTGAGGACCACCCCAACTGTATCTCATGGGCCCCGTTCATTTCTTCCCATGCTGCAACTGTCTAGCATTATGGAAGGTACCCTGCTGCTTACCCACTTAAACTACTCTTCAAGTTGATTAGAAAAACTTTTCTTAAAAAAACAAAGGGGGGAAGAAAAGGCATCGCGTTATCTCATCCAGGTGGCCCGCCCCAGTCCCCCCACGGGAGGCATGCCGGGTGGGGGGATGGGCGGGGGCACGGGTGGCTGTCCTCCAGGGGGAACAGCCGGAGGCGGGTAGCTAGCCGGTGGCAAGCCCAGGCCTGGAGGAGGGTGAGGGGGGACGGCGTGGGTGGGGGGCAGGCGTGGGGGTGGGGGTGGGAAATTGGGGTTGTAGGTGGGGGGAGGAGGAGGGTAGCCGGGAGTGGGGGGAGGAATGGCAGGTGGGGGGAAGGAGGCTGGGGGAGGGGGCACAGGCGGAGGGGGCGGGTTGGGGGGGTAGACGTGCGGGTGGTAGGGCAGGTGGGCTGGTGGGCCGTAGGCGGGGGGCAGGGCACCGTAGGAGGGGCCCTCGGTCTTCATCATGGACTGCAGGCTCTGGTAGCCCTCTCCGGACATGTAGGAGCTGGTGGTCGACATCCCGGTCATGTAGCTGGAGGGCGGTGGCGGCGGTGGCCGGTGTGGCAGCGGTGGCGGCTGGTGCACAGGGGCCGGGTGGGCCGGAGGAGGAATCTGCACTTTGGGGAGGTCACTGGCATCCACAGGGCCTGGAGGCTCAGCCTCGCCTAAGGGAGCCGAGATGGGAGGCTTCCGGTCTGCAGGGGAGAGACGAGTTACTGCCCGGCCCCGGGCTCCCAGGGCGGCCTGTGCAGGGACGCATCCGGGGACCCCCTCAGGGTGGGGAAGGCCTGAGCCAGGGTCTCCCACGGCAGTTCCCACGGCCACCCTGACCACCCCGATTTCTGGCCTCCAGTACAGCCCTGGCAGGGCTGCTGCCCTGTCCCCAGGGCCATCTTCACAGGAATAGGGAGCAGCCGTCACTGTGGCAGCCGGCGCCCGACGCCATCCGCTTGTGCCATATCTGTCACAGAGGTCCCCGCCCCGGCACGGCTGGGTCTCCCTCCCTCGGTCCTCGGCACACCAGCCAAGGAGGTGCCTGCAGCGCACGAAGCCCCGTCTGCCTCCGGCTGCGTGCCCGTCCTGCCAGCACAGCCCCGAGTGGGGCCCCCTTCTTCCTGCCCGTCTCTGCCTCCAGAGACTGCGAGGCCAGGGCCACGTCACCTCACAGTCTGCAGCACGGGCATCGAGCACAAAGCCTGAGAGGTGGTCAAGTGAACGAGGCAATGTTTAAAAAAATAACAAGCGTCTGATATTCCCCATGTAGCCACCAAAGTAGCAGTTCTGCTTCTAGCTGACAGAAGAAAACCGAGATGGGACCCCACCGCGTCCTCTCAGAAAGCACCCTGCCGTGGTGCCTTCCGGCCATGGCCCTCCACTCCCTTCACCCGCGGTCTCGTCTCACCCGTTTTCACCTGCCACCCCCCAACCCCCGCATTCCTGGTCACACACCTGGAAGAGAACACCGGACACCCCACCAGGGGAGGCCCATCACTGACAAGTGGGTCTCTTCCTAAGGCAGCCCAGAAGTCCAGGGCAAATCACAGGAGCCGAGACCTCTGGGTCCGGAGAACACAAAAAGTGAAGGCCGTGAAGGGGGCCTCCAGTCTCCTGGCACCCTGCCCCGCGTGCTCCCTGGAGCCCCCGCCAGCCCTGACTGCGGACACGGCCGTGCCAAGTGCCCAGGGGGGCGCCGGCGGCTAGGGTTCCCTCACTGCTTTCTCCAAGTGAACGAGAGCACAATCTCAGCTCGGCCAGGACATCCTCAGCAAGAGCCACGTCCCCGGGGCCGGGCCTGAGCTGAGCGGCGTGCCCGCCCAAATCCGAAGCCAGTCGTGCCTGTAGAGAAATCTGCTTGCGCTCCAGGGTGGGGCCGGGGCCCTGCTGGTGCCAGAAGCTGACCGGAAGACGCAGAGCATGACCCTGAGGCCTGTGGACCCAAGGGCCGGCCGCCGCGGATCGCCCCGTACGCCAGCCACGGCCGCCTGGGCCCACGAACGTGCTCTCCCATCCCCGAGGCCTCGCTTCCTGTGACCCACAGCTCTGCCGCTCCCCACGTCCCCAGCGCATCCGCCTGTCCTCTGTGACCGCACCCGGAACTCGCGGGCTCTCCAGGCACCTGCGCGACTCTTCTTCCCTGCCGACACCCACCACCACCAGCCGCCCTCTGAGACACCCGGTGAGCTGGGTGGCTCTCGCCACGTCCCGCGCCTCACGGCAACTGTGGCGCTCTCTTCCCTCCCTGAACCAGACTCCCGCTCCTCCTCCGAGCCTTCCGCCTACCTGCCTCCCATCTGCCACAGGCCCCTACGAAGTGGGGACGGGACCCTGCCGGAGTGAGCTCCTGCGGCCCGGCCCACCCTTCCCTCCCGGCTGCAGAGTCAGTTCCCACCACCCGCCACCCCTGCCCTCACCCTCCCTGCCCGCGGCCCTCCGTGGGAGCTCCTCCGCAGAGTGCCGCTCTCTCCCTGCCCTGGGCAAGCCCGGGACACCAACCCCGTCCTCAGCTGCACCCCCGGGCACAGGAAGGGAGGCTCTTCGCTGGCGGAGAGACGTAACATAAACACTGAATGACCCATGGCCGGTATTTTTCAGCAAGCTTCATACTGAGCCAGGGACTGAGAGATCTGTCCCACAGCAGAAAATGGTGCCCCGGTTTCCCCAAAGCTCGTAAAGTGCTGGGACTGGCCACACGTAGAAAGAAATGCCGTCGGCAGCACCCCTACCACAGACACGCGGGCGCGAGGGGCCCAAGGGCACCGCAGGCACTGGCAAGCGGAGAGTGCAGCCCAGTGAGGGCGCGGACCCCGCCGCGGAGCACCCAGCCCCCCTTGGCTCACACACACAACTTCTGCCCTCCCTCATTTCCTGCGTTGTCTTCCGGACCGCTGCCCCAGGGAGATAATGCTAAGGAATAATGCCCCAAGGAATAATGCTATATTCCTTACGACACTTCTCCAGTTTTAAGTGGTGCCAAGGAAGCTTCCCAGTTCACCGTGTGCCTGTCGAAAACGTGCCAGGCTTTAATTTATTCTCTGCGGGACTCTGAGCTACTGCTTATCTTCAAAATGTACGGAGAGGCTACCCTGCCACCAGGAGGCAGGCGTGTGAGGGACCGGGGGCTCAGATCTACGGCAATCCCCCCGGGTCAATGTTCATACATCAGCAGGCTTTGCTTTCCTAAAACTGATCCCACGTTATTTAGCCCGCGGAGTCCGGCAGCTCCGCAGGTGGGAGGTCAGAGAATATCCAGATATACTTAAAATTTACGACTTCCTCAAAATGTCTGCTTTGTGAAAAACATAATTTTTGAAAGATCCTTGGGCATCACCTTCTTTTTAAATTTTGGCTAGCAAGTTTCCCCTCCACAAACTCGTCCCCAGGCCTTCCCAAGTGTGCCCTTCAAGAAAGCCAAGCGAAAAGCTGGCACTCGCAAGCTGCTTTCAGCAGACACTTACCTGGAGGTGGGTGGGCCGGAGGCAATGGAGGGTGAGTGGTCTCGATTTTGGGGATTTTAGGTGGCGGTGGTTCTAAAAAGGAAAAGTAGATTGAAAAGCGACTCAGACCTCTCCCTGCGAATCAAGAGGTCATGGAAGGAAAAGAGAGGCGGAGGAAAATGTGCTGTTCAGGAACGTCTTTAGGGGAGAAAAACGGATATGAGAAAAGCTTCAGGAACCTGAGGGAGCCTCAACTAAACCAGGTGCTGGTCCTTTTGCAAGAACCGAACAGGTCACACACCGCCCCGTACCCCCAAATAACACAGCCCGCTGGCCCTTTACAGCCCTTTCCACATCTACCCAGCTTCGTTGCCGACCGTCCCAGACAAGCCTTCCAAAGACACGAGAGCAGCAGGGTATGGGTGCCCCCACTCGTCCACAGAATGTTCAGACACCCAGCCCCGAGGGCTCACAGGAGAAACTGCCACCTTTGTATTCTTAGGCACATTTTAAGTTTATTTTCTCCCTTATGAATATTTACTCCCTCTGGCAGCACACCGGCAACAGGACACGAACTGACTTCAGGAGAGATCAAGGGGCTGACAAGCCAGGAGCAAAGCGAATAGGACACTTGGGGCGGGGCACACAGCCTGCGCCTCAGGGTCCAGCGGCTGTGGGTAACCAGCATCCACCCTGACAGTGCTAAGTAGCCACGACAGGCTACAGCAAGCCCAGTGTCTTGTGTTTTACGAGAGCAGGGAGGGTGCACACATGATCGGAAAAGAACCCCTGTCTCTGCGGTTGCTTGCGTGGCTTGACTCCTCCTTCCAGATTCTGGCTTATACTCAGCTCTGATTTAATCCTACTTTAGTGTTGCTGAACTTTTCCTGGTTTCCTGTCCCAAACAGGCCGAATTCACGGTCCAGGGATGGGTCTGTCTGTATTCTCTTCCTGGAAGACCAAGTCCCCTCTTTCTAGGTGGATGAACTGTCCACATGTGCCTCCAGCCGCTCTCTCCCCACTAAAGCCTTGGACCTGACTTTCAAGCTCCCTTCCCAGACCCAGCAGCCGCAGCTCACGTGACTCCTTCCCGGCCTGTGACCGCTGTCACACTCTCACCTCGGACACCCACCTACGGCCCACCCCACTGCCCAGATGAAGCCGGTCTAGGTCAGTGCTGCCCACAGACAGAAAAGCTATACGTAGGATTTTAACTTTTCGGGTAGTCACCTTCAAAAGAGATGAACTCAATGTGATACATAAAAAGTCTGACCATTTCAATGTGTAATCAACATAAAAATTTATCAATGAGATTTTTTACATTCTTTTCTCTTAGTAATACTCGGAAATCTGGTATGTATTCTGCACTGAGGACACATGACGATTTGGGTTGGCTGCACTTTCAGGGAGTGCTCGAAAGCCCCCTGTAGCTAGTGGCACTTGGCACACAGCCAGGTCAAGGTCCCACCTGCAGGCTGTCTGCACCCTCCCTCTCTGGGCCTGAGGCCACCACTCCCCTTCACTGCCTCTCACCCAGATGCTTGTAAGCTCCTCCCCGTTCGCAACCCTCTGTGTCCCATTACTGCCGCCAGGGCACTTCTGAAATGAACTCAGACTCTACCATTCTCCTGCTCACAGATCTTCAGTGGCTCCCACTGCCTATGCAAACACCCACATTCCGGCAGGTCGACTCTATCTGGTTCCAACCACACGTTTGGTCCCAGCAGAAGCTTCTTTTCACCGCTTCACAGCTAGTAGTCCAGTAAGAGCCCTCTCTGCCTGCCCCCAGCTCTTCTGCCCCCTTCCACCTACAGGCCGAACCCCTGGGTGGGGCTCCGGGGGCTCAGACTCAAGTCCTCCTCCAAGGTCGCCACTGGCTCGTTTCTGCCGTGTACGGATGTAATAGGCCTAGCACACCAGCTCAGCTCAACTGTATACCCACAGGGTGAGAGGCACAGCCCCACACTTGGGTCTCACACTTACTTTTTGCTGCCCAGTTGGAGCAGAAAAAAAATATTCACCTGTACTGAACCCATCATTTCCCCCAAAGACCCTAAGAAAATGCAGCTTTGTTGCAACTGGAAGGTCTCACAATCGTTCAATAAATCATTCACTGAGTTCCTACCCTGGAACTTAGCCATAGAGAAACAGAATGAGTAAACATGGTTTTATCTTCAAAGAGTTCAGTACATCGAAGCCCACAACACAGGGACAAAATGCTTCTGAGTTTCTGTTCTGTGATCTTCCAGATTTTTAATTTAATTTTAGAGAGAAAGAACAGGAGAGGGAGAGGGAGGGAGGGGGGAGGGAGGAGAGGGAGGGGGAAGGGAGAGGGTGGGAGAGGGAGAAGAGGGGAGGGGGGGAGGGGGGAGAGAGGGAGAGAGAGGGAGGGAGAGAGGGAGAGAGAGGGAGAGAGAGGGAGAGAGAGGGAGAGAGAGGGAGGGAGAGGGAGGGAGAGGGAGGGAGAGAGCGGGAGAGGGAGAGAGCGGGAGAGGGAGGGAGAGAGCGGGAGAGGGAGGGAGAGAGCGGGAGAGGGAGGGAGAGAGCGGGAGAGGGAGGGAGAGAGCGGGAGAGGGAGGGAGAGAGCGGGAGAGGGAGGGAGAGAGAGAGAAAATCTCAAACAGGCTCCACGTGGGGCTTCATCCCATGACCCTGAGATCATGACCTGAGCCGAAATCAAGAGTCAGACGCTTAACTGAGTCACCTAGGCCCCCCAGTCTTTCAGATTTTATTCACACTTTACATTTGTTTCCAATAAAGAAACAAATTAACCAACTTTGGGCTCTACAAAAAAAAAAACCCAAAACAAAACCCAAACAGTGTTTGGAGGAGTCCGGCCCACATTAGCGAGAGGGGTCAGGATATATGGTGGTTCTCTGGACAACAGCACTGCCCACCACTGCCACCCTGTCTGCCCACCACCCTCTGCTACTTGGGGTTTAGGGTGGGAATTCTCCCCACAGTCTACTGTGGTGGGCTTAACTAAACCTCCAGAAAGGAACATTGCTGTAACCCTTGTCCTATGTTCATGATCACATCTGTATATGTGTTAGTGAGTACACTTTCACCGCTAATGTTTTTTGGTAACCGTTGTCAGAATATGATCTAAAAATACACACTCAGGACACTTTTTCTGGCAGGCAGGGTCAAGTTTTTGACAGGATATAAGGTTAAATTCTAAGACCAAATCTTGTGGAAACAGTGTTGACCAAGAATTTAAAGTTTTGATACAAAGTTAAAAAAAAAACAACAAACCCTTAGAACAGGAACTTACCGGCGGCTTTGTTCTCTTCTTTGGGAGAAACAACCTGTTACAAAAGAAAATACGTAATCGTTAACCAAGACCCCGGCTGTAGTGAGAAAAACGGATTATCCAGGAACTAACGGAGTCCAGGCGACAAGACACAGCTCCGAGCTGCAGGGCATACTGGGCACCTAACAGACCATCTCTGCCCCCTCCTCTTTCCCTCTGCCAGGTCAGACATGAGGACCACTGTGGATGTTCAATAGCGGGTCCTCGATGACACAGTTTCAGGCCCTCTGACACGGTGGCCTGCATTCAATGAGCGGTGTTGGCCAACACGCGTTTATCCCACGTGGGTTTCCTCCACCGGCCAGCTTGTTGCCGTGGGGAGAAACTTTCACAAACACCCCGCGTCACTCAGAGCACCAAACACAAAAAAGCCAGAGAGGCCGGAGACTTGGGCAGCGGCGGCTGGAGGAGGAGGACGGAGCCCTCCCAGCTCTCGGGGCCCTCCTCCTGTGACCACGGTAGTTCTGAGGCTCTCCGCGGATGCTCGTCCGACGGCGAGGCCGGGTGTCCCCCTGCTCGGCATCCCGTATGAGCCCTCAGACGAGGGACTGTGCCTCCCCCCTCCCCCCTCCGGAGAGGTGGCCCACTCACCACAGCCCGCTTCACTGGGCGGGGAGGACTGGGCTGCGGGGACGGCTTCTTGGGCTGCGGGGCCGGCTGCGGCGGGGGCTGCGGCGCTGGCGGCTGCGAGTCCTTCTGCTGCGGCTGGGGCGGGTCGGAGCCTTGAGACGGCTGGGGCGGTGGCACCTGTGGCACTTGTGGTGTGGACTGGAGAGACGGGGGCTGCTGCAGCTGGTGGGGCGTGTGATGAGGCATCTGTTGTTTTCCTTGTGAGTAAAGATCCAGGATCTGGTGGCAGATGTCTGAACGACAGGCAACAATTACATTTATCACAAATTGATACTTTAAGTAAAACGTGCCTAGGAAAAGACCAGCCCCTCTCCCTTTCAGCTATGATTCCCCTACAGGGACCAGTGAACAGGGATCGTACGTGCAATCTACCCAACCTCTGTCTTGCACGGCTTGCTCAGAGCGGACACTATTAGAGAGCTGGATTAAAGACGCTTCTGAAGAATGGTTTACTTTTATGTGTGCGGGAAAGTCCATTCTTGGGACTCCGGGTTTACAGGGAAGAGTGACCCGAACTTGGAACACTCTTGGGAAAGCCCAGCATGCCAGCAGTACCTTCCAGAACGTCCACAGGGACATCCTGCACAAACTGCTCCCACCATCGCCTGTACATGGGTTTGGAGGTCCATTCCTGTATTTCAAATTTGCACAAACGTCCTGCGAGATACATCACTGCCACTGCTATGATCTCTGGTTCCCACTGCAGTGACAAGGTCGTGCAGAGACTAGTTCAACGAGAAAAAGGGGTGACGTGACTTAGAGCAAAGCTATGTTACCCAATGCGTGGAGATCAGATGCCACATCTAAATGTCAGTTTGCTTAACGTTCCCTAAATGACCAGATAAGGAATTAGAAATAAAAGAAGCAAGTTTTAAGTCTGCCAAAGGCACCAAAATAAGTTTACTTTAACCACAGTTACCAATCTGTTCCTTGGTTTAGAATCGAACTACAGCACATTCAAAAATTGGTTGTCGTGAGATACAAATGAACGTAGCTCATGTTCTTCAAACTGCTGAAATTCGAGCCACTGTACTGTGTTTTCAAGTGACAGAAGCTCCACACACAGGCCTTCTGTCCCCATGCTGCACGTCATTAGGTCCCGGGTTCTAAGTACAGCAAGGCTCTAGGACCATTACAAGGAAGTATGTTTGTGCAGAACCAAATGGGTTCTAAGGATTTAGCTGTCAAAATTGTCTAGCGTATTGTTTTGGACTATGTTTCAAACTGGAGATGCCCTTTAACTTCTTACACTGAGACATGGCCAGGCATCCCTCTGCCGGGAAGCAGACTTCCTGGACGTCAGCCCCATCTCTGCCATTAGCTGGCTCTCGAGCTGGGTGAGTCAGAGTCCGAGATACAAAATACGGAGTCTGGATTCAACGACCCATTAAGTCCCTGCCTATTTTTAAAACTACAATTAGATCAACATTTGAACACACGCACCTGTCATTTACAAATGTCCAGGCCATTTGAACCAACTTTTGAATTTTATTTTTATCACCTAGAAATGGGAAGAAAAAAGCCAATTAGAAGTGACAATAATAATAAAAGAGTGCAGAAAAATCACTTATTTCAAGCCCACGCTGTGTGCTCTGCACCATCCTGACACACGCAAAGAGCCACCGCCTGGGAACCGAGGGCAAACGGGTGGGTCTGAGTCCCACCTGTGTTCTCTTCCCGCAAGACCTGTGCTCAACCACTGTCCATGGGAAGCCTGCTCCAAGGCGGATTCTATCAGGCTATTAAAAAATGCTGACTCAGGGTGCCTGGGTGGCTCAGTCATTCAAGGATCTGACTCTGATTTTGGCTCAGGTCATGATTTTGAGGTCATGGGATCGAGCCCCACGATGGGCTCCACACTGAGCGTGGAACCTCTCTCCCTCTGCCTCCTCTCTCCAGCTCACACGTGTGTGCTCTCTCTCGCTCTCAAAAAGAAAAAGGAAAAGAAAAGAAAAATCTGACTCATTTTCCTGCCTCCTATCACTTGCCAACTTGGTGGTAGAATCTGTCTAAACCTGACGGGAAGTGGTAGTCACAGCTGCAATACTGGGCACGCTCACACGCTGAACCCTTTCTTCTGTTCTCCTCTTCTGAGAAGCGTAATCCGAAGGCCATCAAATCATTACAAAGACTTGCTTTCCAACGAAAAGTCCTGTAAAAAAAACCTTGCCTCCTTACCTTTGAGTTGTTTTGCATACTTGAGGAGGAACTGGTATGGATGTTCTACCTGTAAATCAAACTTTATGGTCTGGAGCA
The DNA here is from genome assembly GCF_024362965.1 of Panthera pardus. Lineage (NCBI taxonomy): Eukaryota > Metazoa > Chordata > Mammalia > Carnivora > Felidae > Panthera > Panthera pardus. The sequence continues at coordinate 133,619,432 of NW_026526810.1, read as the reverse complement.
GGATTCTCTCCAGAACCATCACTTCTTCCTAAAAATAAAATAACAAATGTCAGAAAATGATTTCAACCACAGGTCTGAAGCCCCGTTAGATAGTGGGCTTTCCCATTTACTCTCTTCAAGCTCTCTTCCTCCTCTCCTCTGCCCCCCCAGGCTTTCACTTTGTTCAGAGATGAGGAGGAACTCTGAAAAGAACTAAAAGGGGGGGGGGGGGGGAGACGAACCAATCCGAATGAGTTTTTAGAAACAGTGGAAACAAAATACACATTCTTAGAAACGTAAGTAGGCTCCACACCCGGTGTGGGGGCTCGAACTTACAACCCCGAGATCAAGAGTTGCAGGCTCCCCTGAGCCGGCCCGGCACCCCAGATACGTCATTTCTCTCGATACATGAGCCACCCCTTTACAAAACGGACCTTTGCTTTTATAGATAATTTATCTAACTGTAGCTTCTTTCCAGACCTCCATCAACAAAGCCACAATCCTTCGGGAATTTCCACTGAAAACTTCAAGCAAATAAGCAAGGACGATGATGGCCAATTCAAACTCTGTACCTGCTCGACAGGCATATCCATATAAAGCACGTGTGTGAATCTATCATCTGCCTGAAATAAGCTGTCCCACCGTCATCTACAGCATAAACCCTCATTTCCCGTCACTAAACCACATTCTGACCTATCCACACACACCAGCTTTCCTGTTCACTGATCTGATTGTCTATTTCTGTCCCTGGATCCAAGGGATGAACAGTTGGGAGAGTAGTTCAATCACGACTCCTCTTGTTCTTGTTTTTGTACGTCTCCCCCCCCCCCCCCCCCGCCTCATTTTTAAGTATAATTTCCATTTTACTTTGTTTCCACGGGACACTTTTTCTTCAGTCTCAAGGACTCTGCTCCTTACGTGGGCTTTTTGGTGGAGCCTGAGGGGCAGCACCTGCAGGTCGACGTGGGGCGCTGGCCCTTGAGGACAGGGTCCTTCCAGGCTCCACACGAATGGAGCCTGCCTGCCTGGCCTTGCCCGGCACAACTCAAGTAGGAAAGTAGCTTCACATACAGCACGGGAAGCACACGAGCATCGAAATCACTCGCTGTGGAAACGTCCCTGATGGTGGCGCCTCTACTGTGCTTCCAGTCGTGAACTTCTTGATGGCCTTGTCCTCAGGCACACGACAGGTGCAGCTGGCATAGCGAGGAAGCTGCCCATGGTCATGGCGCTTTCTGGCACACTGTTCCTTCTGCTGCTGCTCATTTTGGAAGCGACGTCCCGCGGGAGACCCCCATGCCTCATTTTAGTACCCTTTTTCTTAGCACCAGAAGCAAAGGAAGCTACTGATGTTCTGACTGGGGACTCACAGTCAGAGGACAATTTAGGGAAAATGGGGATTTCTTAACTACACCGAATTTTCCTATCAAACGTGTATTTATTCACTGAAATCTTCTCATTCCCTTCACAGCAGTTTTCAATTCCTTCCCCAACCTGCCATGGTTTCCACAGTTTTTTTTTACCAGGCCTAATCCTGGACATTTTATTTTACTGCTGCTGTTGTACACGGACTCTCCCCTCTCACTGTGCTCTCAAACCAGTCAACGTCCATAGACAGGCAATTTTTTAAAAAGTTTTTTTTTTTTTTTTTTTTTAATGTTTACTATCGAGAGAGAGAGAGAGAAAGAGAATATATGAGCAGGAAGGGGCAGAGAGAAGGGGACAGAAAATCCCAAGCAGGCTCTGCACTGACAGCCCGATGGGGGCTCGAACTCACCAAGTGTGAGATCGTGACCTGAGCCCAAGTCGGACACTGAACCACGGAGACACCCAGGCGCCCCCACAGACAGGCGCTTCTGCACAGCCTGGCTGCACAGCACTTTCAGACAGCGTGCACCGCGGCCAGGGCGGTCTGTGCCGGCAGAGGAGCAGAGGGTCACTCGTTCGCACAGGGAGGGCTTGCCACGGGGCTCAGATCCTACCAACAGGCGCACGAGCCCATCAACCCCAGAAAGAGCAGACGGAGGGAGGGGGGGGCTGGCTTTTGCGCTGACGTATGGCCTCCCCTCAGACAACGCAGACCATTCTCTCACGGTTAGTTATTCCAAATGGCGTGGCAGGACTAAGGTTCATCTACCCTAGCGCTGCAAGCATTCTCTGAGGAAAGCTTTCTACAAACTCCGAAACTTTCCCAAAATTGGAGACATCCCGCTGCTGCTGGTGTTTTGCCTGGTTTTGTTACCACCTGCTTCCCAGAAATTTCCTCGGGTCTTCTGAATTTAGAAACAGCCTTTCACCAAGTGCACCTACAGGTTTTGAGGCCGTGGCCCATTTGGTATTACAGGATAGCCTGCGGCCTGGCCTCCTTTTGTGTTTCAAACATTCAAGTAATGGGGTAATTACAGGTCTGTGTGCAAACATCGTTCCTCAGGGAACCTTCCTTCAGCCCCGTAACACTTGTCTGGGGGACTTGTCCAGGTTCCCAGGTTGAACGCCCTCATCTCGACTTTAAGTGACTTTTTTATAGTATTCATCACAGCTCATAATCAGCTGGTCATAGGATTATTTGATTAAAATCTATCCCAACTCAATATAAAATCCACGAGAATAGAAAAGGCCACGTCTACTTTGCCACCTGTTTTGGGTCTAGTGCCTAACACGGTGGCTGGAACAAATATTTGTTGAACACGTGAGAAATTAATACAATGGGGAAAACCAGACAGTTGAAGCCAAGCTAATTAAGGTAGAAAAGTCCCACGTGATTCGTGACCTTCTTTTTCCTGCTTATGACACCTCCCTCCAACGAACGGCCCTGCTCTCCTCTCTGGAGAGGGGGACGTGTCTATAATGTCTTCACTACTCCCAGAGGCGGGGTGCTTTCCTCTGGCTCCTGTACCCCCAGATCATCTCTGGGAAGACCGCACATGATAGAAAGGAGAGGCGGGTGAAGGTCAAAGCCCCTTCTCCTCCTCACGGGGGCGGGTTTCAAAGCCCCTTCGCCTCCTATGGATAGCGTGACCATTTCCCTCTTCCTCTCTTCTGGGGCAATGGAGCTTCAGAACTCCTACCTCACCATGCCTGAACAAGTCTCGTTTCCTGATCTGAAGGTAGAGTGGGTAGAAGCTGGAGGTAAAAGGGCACTTCCCCAAAGGCACCCTAGGGTAACACACGCCAAGGTGCTGCCACATGCTCACAACGTGTTCCTACAACTGTCTCCTACTCTGTAAGAATCTGATACCCACAGGTATCTGATAGTTACATTACTTCTATTAAATTCCCTTAAAAAAAAAAAATTTTAACGTTTTATTTATTTTTGAGACAGGGAGAGAGCATGAACAGGGGAGGGTCAGAGAGACGGAGACCCAGAACCTGAAACAGGCTCCAGGCTCCGAGCTGTCAGCACAGAGCCCGACGCGGGGCTTGAACTCATGGACCGTGAGATCACAACCTGAGCCGAAGTCGGCCGCTCAACCGACAGCCACCCAGGCGCCCCTTAAATTCCCTTTTGATCGTTGTTAGTAAGAATTCCTAATAGATGCACATTTTTATAAACAGGTGAACAGGTTTATAAATCATTTCAAGGGACAGTTACCCATGTTGACAGTACTTACAAAGTATTAGCATTAATCACAACTACAATATATGCAAAAGCATTCTGGGCCTGTTAACTCCTCAAAGCAGGAAGGAAAATGAACACATTTTACAAACACCAACATAAATACTCATTGGTAGACAGACAGTAACTGTGTGGCGGGCGACAGCAGCTAGTGAGGAAAAGTAAGACTGAATGGTGCCCAATTCCTCATCCTGGTGAGCCTGGCTTTACCTGCGCTCTGGAGCTTGTCATTTCTCCGACAGGTATCTGCTGGGTGCCTATTCTGTCCAGCCACTGTACCAGGCACCTGGCACAACAGATGACATGGTCTCTGCTGTCAGAGATCTTACAGCGGAGGAGAGTTCTTTTGTGCGATTATCTGATTAAAATTCAACCACCTTTGGGCGCCTGGGTGGCTCAGCTGGTTAGACGTCCAACTCGACTTCAGCACAGGTCACGAATCACGGTTCATTAGGTTGAGCCCCGTGTCGGACTCCGTGCTGACAGAGCAGAGGCTTCTCAGAGTTCTCTCTCTCCCTCCCTCTCTCTCTCTCGAAACAAATAGATTTAAAAAAAATCCAATCGGCAGTTGCACCAAGTGTTGTGAAGCATAGCGAACAGGTGCCATCAGGGTTACAACGGGGGGGGGGGGGGGGGGGGGGGGGGGGGCGGAGCCTGACAAGGGTCAGGGGTGGAGGAAAGCCACTACGGGGCTCCGAGAGTGGTCTTTTTCGAACATAATAAACATATTAAAAGCAGCTCTACAACTGTTCCAATACCGTCTCCTGACAGAGGCAGGGATTGTGGGGAAGGGCCAGAATGGACAGCGCGTCCAACAGCAACCTCTGGGTGTCTGACAATAGCTGCCCATGTTAATACTTCCCAACATTCTCGGGAAGCGGAAAGACACACAGCATAAGCAGACACGGGCACACGTCCGTCTATCGCCTGTGCTTTCCGCCTATTCAGGAGCTGGCTGGAGACGCGGCCCTCCCGTCACGGCCGGGCCGACGAGGCTGAGCTGCGTCCGGGTCCAGGAGCGCTAACGGGAGCAAGCGGGTTTCTGCTCACGTCCAGTGTGCCGCTGCCTCCAGGTCCTCAGGGTGAGGCGTGCACGCCAGCAGGTGCTCCCTACGCGCAGGCCGTTTCATCTTCCCTCCTCTCTGACAGAGGCGAGAAGGAGGACCTTCTGCACAAAGCCCTCTCAGGTCTCGGGAAGGGGCGGGGAGGGACTGGCAGCTACGGGGGCCACACGAGGAACCTTATCACAACACTACCACGAGGAACCAAGATCTGAAGGCAGGAAGTTGGGATTCTTACCTTTGGGTCGTCTCCAAACTGGCCGAATTGTACATCGTTTAATAAACTACGAGCCGTTTTGATGATATCCTTACATTTTTTTTGGCGTTTCTTCTACTTTCCCAGCCAGAAAGAGACAACAGGCTCCTGTCACCTGCAAGGGAGGTAAGAGCTCTTGAGCTACTGTTAACAAAGCTCACAGGAGAAAGAAGCAAGGAGTCCTGGCCTTCGCAATAACCTGGTCCCCTTATTCTCCTATCTTCCTATCTTCCTTTTACTCGTTCACAAATACTCTGACGCTCAAAGAGCTTGAAGGAAATTTCATATACGTACACACACCCACTCCCAATTTGGCTTCGTAAGTTATTTTAAATTGAATTTTCCAAAGAAAATGGCATGTAAACCAAATAGATGCCAGAAAGGAAGAGAATCATAGGAACAAACTTTCTTTTTACATTGCGGTCTTAAAGATAATGGCTCCCGGAACAGTGAGCCTTGCTGCAGAAAAAGAGCACAATTAAACACATTTCCTGTGGAATCCATCCATATACCACCGCCCACACTTTCTCTCCCTGCCCCCAGCCGCCTGGATCCACACGCAGTCCCTACCCCACTGCAGCGCTCTCACAGCTTGGCCTCCGGCTATTCTCTGCCTGCACCAGCCCCCACCTCCCACGCCCCCCCCACCCCGTGCCCCTCCTCCACGGGACCCCAAGCACGGCAGGTGTCAGATGCTGTGCCAGGCACAAAGCTGACTCTGCCACAGGCTCCTTCCTCTAGAACTTTACAAACTAGTGAGGAAGACGTGTGTGCAAAACTGGGTAAAACCTGAGCAAGAGGAAGGATCCCCAACACGTTAATTTCCTAGTAAATCTTCTGTCATCTTCCTCATAAAAACCCTTCCACAAGTTCAGTCTGCCTACTGAAAGTCAGATTCCCCTGGTCCGAAGTCCAAGGCTCACTATGGTCCGATACAGCTTACCTTTCCACCTTGGGCCCCGCCATTCCCTTCCTGCCACACGGACCTCCCTGGCCGGGCTACACAGAATAGTACGCTGCCCGGTGTCTCCACTCATGCCAGTTCCTGTTGGACCAACTGCTCTGTCCCATCTCAGCACCTCTAAGCCCTACTTCCAGTCAAGGCTTAACTGACTGCTGGCAACTCCTCCCTGGCATCTTCCCTGAACCCTCTAAGATGTAATTAACCACCCCTTTGGATGCCCCAGCCCTCCTTCCTCACCTCTCCTACGGCTTTACTATTGACCACGTGTTTTGTACATGTCATACCACCTATCCTGGCTACTCACGGCAGGTTTCCTGTCGGACTCTGCATGTTTAAGGAGTAGCTAAAGAGTGAGTGGTATGGCATAAAGAACCTCTCTTCCATCTTGCCCTTTTTTGGGGTCTTCCTTATAAGCCCGAATTCATCTTGTGAAATGTGAGAAGGAGGTAAAGTCCACACAAAGTGCAATACGATTATGGTCCCCCCCCTGGCTTAAACAAGATTTAAATATAGTTAGTTGGAAAAAATAAAAGTTCAAACTTGATTATTTATGGACACCACGTACTACACGGAAATAAATACTTTCTGGAAAACAGAATAAAAAGAGACTATAAACAGTCCACTAAACTGTGTGAAAAGAGTAACGTGTGTGTTAGCGAATTATAATAAAATTCAAACACTTACATATCTTGGGAATTGCTTGAAGGAATGAAACATATAGAAGCGATGAAAATAAATTATTCCAGTTGCCAGGGTATCATAGTGTCTGTTGATCTGGTTAAGGACTTGACCAAGAATTTTTGGAAGTTATGCTCTTAGTTAAATGTGGAAACATAGAGGCAAACAATAACAGCAAAATCAGTGTTAAACACTCTGGTGGCAAAGCATGGGGATCTCAGGGTTTCGGGACTCTGACAAGTTGACGTTAGCAAGTTGAAGTTGCTACTTCTAACGAGGCAGGGCTTCCCCAACCTTTAGGTACACCTCAACGGTGACCACCGGGCATGCCTCCTGGTGGCCACTCACCCAATGGCTGAGTCTACATGTTTAAAGGATAAACAGGAAACAGAAAACCCCTGAGGAGCCAAGTTAGTCAGAAAAAATTTAAATACAAATATTTAAGAGCCATTTCAGTACGGACACAGTGCTACCTATTTTGTTTTTAGTATCCAGGTGGGGAGCCTATCTAGAACAGATTCCAAGGAGACTTAGGATACAGTCCCAAACGTGTGCCCACATCAAAGATGAACCGAGCCCCCTCTCGGCGGTACCAGGGCTTCAGTGGCTGGATCGAGTCCTTCGAGCTGCGAGGGTGTATGAGCCAAGTCTTTCTTATCCCAGTACCAACATGGTTTTGTGTGGTCCAGGTTTGCTGAGGTTACTGAAGGGCTTGAGTTTTCTTTATTCTCCTTCATTTATTGAAGTAGACTTGTTCTTTCCAAAAGATTTTCTGAAAATGTTAGAATCCTAAGAGAGAGAGAAGGAGCAGCAAAGTTGGAAAGGAATACTCCACATCAAACAATCCGGATCATCAAAGACAGTGTGCAATCACTGATTATATTTGATTTTGGATCAAAATTTCCCAGAGGGGCACCTGGGTGGCTCAGTCAGTTAAGCGTCTGACTCTTGATTTCAGTTCAGGTCATGGTATCACGGTTTGTGAGATCGAGCCCCATGTCAGGCTCCATGTTTACAGTGCTCAGAGTCTGCTTGGGCTTCTCTCTGCCCCTCCCCTGCTTGCGCACTCCCTCTCAAAGTAAATAAATAAACAAACTTTAAAAAAATTTCCCAGAGAAGCAACACTACTGACTGACCATTACAAGCTCAGACTCAGCCCCAAACCCAATTTAACACATAAGTGACCCACGGTATAATAAATCCCAAATTTCATAGCAGCTGAAAAGGAAGGGCATTTCCGTCCCACTTTCCTTTCTGCCTTTCTTCAGTAGACTCAATCCCTTCATGCTGGTCTAGATTCCGTTCTTTAGTAAAATCCAGGCCTGTCTTAACCCCCTAAAAAGATTTATGCTCGGGCGCCTGGGTGGGTCAGTCGGTTAAGCGGCCGACTTCGGCTCAGGTCATGATCTCGCGGTCCGTGAGTTCAAGTCCCGCATCAGGCTCTGTGCTGACAGCTCGGAGCCTGGAGCCTGTTTCAGATTCTGTGTCTCCCTCTCTCTGACCCTCCCCCGTTCATGCTCTGTCTCTATCTCAAAAAATAAATAAACGTTAAAAAAAAATTTTATAAAAAAAAAATAAAAGATTTATGCTCCAAAATTATCTATCTCTTCCACTCAGCACCCAATCAGAATTTCCCTTCTTTCAGTTTACTGCATTTCACTTAGAAGAGCCACCAGATTGGCTGAATTCAAATCTGCACAAGTCACTGAACTGAGCAATAAAAATCAGATGTCTGGGTGCAGTGATTCTGGGGCTGTGGGTAGAAGAAGGTGGTCCACAAGGGAAGAAAGAAGTTCCTTTAAGATGTTCAAGGGGCGCCTGGCTAGCTCCATCGGTTAAGCTTCCGACTTCGGCTCAGGTCATGATCTCACGGCTCGTGAGTTCGAGCCCTGTGTCGGGCTCTGTGCTGACAGCTCGGAGCCTGGAGCCTGCTCTGGAATGAGTGTCTCCTTGTGTCTCTACTCCTCCCCCACTCGCTCTCTGTTTCTCTCTCAAAAATAAATGAACATTAAAAACAAATTTTTCTCATCCTCTTCTTTTCCTTTTTTTAAATTTTTTTTTAGTGTTTAATTTTTTATTTCTGAGAAAGAGAGAGACAGAGGGCGAGCAGGGGAGGGGCAGAGAGAGGAGACACAGAATCTGAAGCAGGACCGTGAGATCATGACCTGAGCTGAAGTCGGATGCTTAACCAACTGAGCCACCCAGGCACCCCATCATCCTCTTCTTTTTCATTCAGAATAAAGAGGTTTTCTAAAAGCATCATGTTGAGCAAAGAAAACAAGGACTCTCATCTGGAGGCCACTGGAATATGTAAACCGTCTGTAAACTCATCAGAGAAGAGCGATTCTCAAATAGGTCGCAGAAGTATTTTAAAGAGGCAGCTAGAAGCAGGTGGGTCTTGTTGGCAAGGGAAGAGCGGTTCACTAGCTCAGTTCCGGGCCAGAGGCATCAGTGAATCCGGAAGCCTAACCTTTTCTGTGTGCTGCCTCATTTCTAGCGGGAAAGGGGATTTGGCAGGGCTGAATGCACCCCTCCTCCTCCTCCTCGCACCTGGAAGCCCTACAAATGGATCTTTCCTCCACCAGGAAGAAATTAAGTACCAGGAAAAAAGTAATCTTCTTCAACTGATTTATATTCGTGTGTGTGAAAGAACTGGGCAATGACTGGAGGTTGGGGAGGTCAGTTACCTAAAGCCTAAGTAAACATGGAAAGTGCACAATCAGATGCTCAGTAAATATGAAGAGTTCATAGTTGGATGTCATACTGGGATACATTTCTCAACTCTCGGCTGGCAGAAACTCTAAAAGTGTGACTATATCCTCTGTTGGCAAGGCCAGGGAGAAGCAGGCGATCTCATATAGTGCTGGTGGGAATACAAAATGGAACAACTCTCACAGAGGGGAATTTGGCAATATCTAACAAAATTACATATGCATTCGCTGTTTTACTTAGTAATCCCACTTCAGAGAAACTACTCTGAAAATACCATTACAAGTATGAAACAGAGTATCCACAAGATTATTCATGAAAATGTCACTTAGAATAGCAAAAACTGTGAACAACCCAAATGTCCCTCAATGGGGCACTGGCTGAAGAAAATATGGCTAACATGAACATTAATTGTGTACCATGCTGGTATTTAAAAAAGACTAAAAAAACCCTTTAAGTCCTGCTAAGGAGACAGCTCCAGGATCAGTTGGATGCAGGATAGTGTATGTGGTACGTTAGTATCCGTGTAAGAGGAGAAATAATAGACATCTGAATTTGTTTTTTAAACTAATAATAATAATAATAATAATAATAATAATAATAATAATAATAAAAAGGTTGCCAATAGGGAACAGGGAAGAACAGAACGGAAGGGACAGGAATGGGAGCAATACTTTGGGGATCTCTTTTTACACAGCTTCGGCTTTTTTTTAAATGTGTTTTTATTTTGAGAGAGAGAGAGAGAGAGGAAGAGAGAACGTGAGCAGGGGAGAGGCAGAGAGACAAAGAGAGGGAGAGAGAGAATCCCAAGTAGATCTCAAGAACCATGAGACCATAACCTGAGCCAAAATCAAGAGTCAATGCTCAATTAACTGAGCCACCCAATCACCCCCACAGCTTTGACTTAAGAAGCCTTTTATTTGAAAATAATTGCAGATTTACAGAAGAGTTGTAAAGGCAGGAGGGAATTGTCATATACCCTTCACTCTGCTTCCTCCAACGTTAACGTCTTATACAACCATGGTGCGTTTACGAAAATGAAGACATTAATTTTGGTACAACTGAACTACAGCCTTGACTCAAATTTTGAGTTTCTCCAAAAATCCCTCTTCTGTTCTGGATCTAACCCAGGATGCGACACTGCATTTAGGGGCCTTATTTCCTTAGTATCTTCTAGTAACAGTTTCTCGGCGTTTCCTGGTTTTTTCATGAGCTTGCCAGTTTTAAAGAGTACCAGGCAGAATGAAATGTCTCTGATTTAGGTTTGTCTAACGCTTCCCCAAGAACAGACTGGAGTTTGGGGGAAGAATGCCACAGAGGTGAAGTGCCCTTCTCATCTCATCTCACCACATCAGATATCAGAACCTACTGTCCATATTAACCATGACCACTTGGTTAAGATGGGGTCTTGCCAGGTTTCTCACTGTAAGTTACTGTTTTTTCCTTTCCATTTTCTATTCCTTAGAAATGAATCACAAGGCCTAGCCTACCCTCAAGGGCAGGGAATTAAGCTACATCTCCTGGAAGGAGAAGTATCAATGAATGTGAGGACAGATGTTCTAACTACCACAGTAATTAGTGAGCATTTTGGGGAAAATATTTTGCAATGCAAAATACTAAGCAAATTATCCCCTTTTCTCCTTCAAGTTTCGCCCATTAATTTTAGCATTCATCTGAGGATCTTGCCTGTAACAATTCTTGTGATGCTCTTTATTGTAAAAAAAATTTTTTTTCAACGTTTATTTATTTTTGAGAGAGAGAGAGAGAGAGAGACAGAACATGAGAGGGGGAGGGCAGAGAGAGAGGGAGACAGAATGGGAAGGAGGCTTCAGGCGCTGAGCTGTCAGCACAGAGCCCAGCGTGGGGCTCAAACTCACGAGCCATGAGATCATGACCTGAGCCGAAGTCAGATTCTCGACCGACTGAGCCACCCAGGCGACCCGATTACTGTGGTGTTCTAATGGTGACTTTCTATTTCCTTCCTTCCTTTCTTCAACATTAGTTGGAGTTCTTTTGTAAGAAAGAGCTGTTTCTTCACCCTCATTCATGTATTTGTTCAATCACTTATTTATAGTAGTATGGACTCATGGGTATTTGTTTCATTCTCTGAGTCATAAGCCAATACTACCGTCATTTACTTCGTTGCCCAAACTATTCCAGCTATAGCCATCGGAAGCGGCTCTTTTGGGTTGGCTCGCGAGTCCTTCTGCAACTCTGACTTCTGAATCATGTAAATATTTAACACACTCATGAACTTAACTAAAAAGAAAAAGCAAACCCTAAAACTCAGAACAAACCCAGTGTATACCAAACACGAAACACGGAAAACCATTACAAGTAATTCCCGATCTCGTTCCATCCTGAGTGAAATATATTCTAAGCACAAAAGAACTGCAAGGAAATCTCAAACTTCTTCAGTAATACTTTGTTGGTACTGGCATTACCATTGTTCACTGTCAACCCATTTGTGTATGTGTACCGTAGGATAAAGCAAAGAGATACAAACGTTGATGTCGTTAGGAATCAAGATTTTCAGTTCAAAGTAAACATATGCATAAGATCAAAGGTTAAGGAAAACCTGTAATGCTAAATTTTAATGGAAAATACAAAAATCATGGTTAAAATATGTACACACATACATCCCAGCTCTGTCCACCGCAAGTATCTAGGAGCAACGACATTCCTATAGGCAGGAACACATCAGTGTCCAAATCTTAGTTATCCTCTACAAAAAAAAAAAAAAAACAGGTCTCCTTTCTCCTTTCCAGTCTGGGATAGGGGTCTGCCTGAGATGTGCTAAGAGTAATGGAAGCTTCTAAAAAGACACAGGAGCCAGCGTGGACTCTCACTGGACAAATCCAGGGAATTTGAATATTAAAAAGAAAAATAACAATGACTGTAAAAGAGTGAATGAACAATCCATGAGTCCATAGTTTATTTATATATATAGCAAAGTCTACTTTGCTAGCACTGGTATTAATTAATGTGGAAGAAAAGTACCTTTACCTTAACAAAAGCAATCGATCCTGGCATCACTAATAGGGTGAAAACCTGCTATTATGTGGCCTCCTGATATGATGCAATAGAAAGAAGTATCAACCACCTATGTAGAATTCTTCCCTCTAAAAAGCTAAATTCAACCGAGACTTTAAACCTAACTTCCACTTTACAGTAAATACTGGGAGTAGAAGAACAAGTCAAATGGCACAAGGAAACTTTTAGTCACATCCAGAAATGTGACCCTCCACCAGACAACTGACCTGGTCTGACTGTCCCAGATTTCAAAAGACTACAGAGGCATACTGCTCAAACTAATGTATGAATCTTGATTGGATCCTCATAAAACAAAAACAGAAACTATAAAAGAAATTTGGAACAATTAGAGAAATTTTAATATGGCCTCTATACTAGAGGCTATTAGGGCCTATTAATTTTCTTAGGGGTAACAGTGATGATACCGTGATTACATACAAAAATGACTCTTCTCAGGCTGAATGAAGTACTTCCGGGTAAAGTATCATGTCTGCAACTTTCTTCAAATGGCTTATCTAAAACACAGGTTCACACAGTAAAGTGGTAAAATGTTAACATGTGTCCAGTCTAGGCCACAGATAAACAAGTAGTCCTTGTACCCTTCTTTCACTTTATAAAATGTGGGGGAAACTCAAGTAAGACCACTTATTTGACCGGGTCTCCCTTATTCCCTCTGGGTCAGTCTCTCTCGGCAGCCAAAGAATGCTTGCTTATGTATGAGTAGTGATTTTATAAATTAACACGATGTGTAAGTGCATTACAGCACACAAAAAGAAAAGCACGCTAACTTTAACTGCATGGTTTACTAATTTTCACAAAGTGAACACACTTTTGTGACACCATTCAGCTGTGAAACAGAATTCTACAGACATCCCGGACTCTCTCCTGTTTCCTCTTATAACCACGATTCCCCCAGAGGTAACTGCTATCTTGACCTCTGGTCCCAGCAACGAGTCTTGCAGGGTTCTGAAGGGCCCTGGAATGGTAGAGTATCACTCTTTCACAACGGCTTTCTTCTGCTCCACATTATGTCTGTGGGGTTCATCCTTGCTGCACAGACCAGTACCCGTTCATTCTCATTACCGCATAGCACTGGTTTTCAACTAGGGGCGAATTTGTCCCTCAGGGACACTTTGCAATGTCTACAGACATTTTGGGCTATCGTAACTAGGGAGCTGCTGCTGGGCATCTAGTGGGTAGAGGCCAGGAATGTTGCCGAACATCTACAAGGTGCAGAACGACTCTCCACAAGGAAGTAACTGTTCCAAAATGTTGATGGTGTTGAAGTTGAGAAACTCTGTTGTACAGTGTTCTTTGAATAAAACATAATTTACTTATCCACTCTACTGTGAACGGACATTTGCGATATTTCCAGTTTTTCATTATTAATAATAGTAACAAACATCCATGCACATTCTTGTGGAGCAGAAAGCAACTGGCCAACTGGTTGAGGGAATCATCATCTCAAAATCTCTGTAATGTATTCACAGCACACTAGCTGGGAACATCTACTTTAAGATATATGGACCTAACAGTTCTGCATGTAGTTACTCATTCAAATATTTGCTGAGTATTTACTATGAGCCAGGCCTCAATGACACAGCAGGAACGGAGATGCAAGGTCTTTGCCCTACCTGAAGCTTAGGTTCTAGGAAGCTCATGTCCTAGCGGCAGAGACAAAGAGAAACAAATATGTTACTATTTATCAGGGAGTGGCAAGTGCCATGAAAAACAAGAAGGCATGGTAAGGGGGCAGAGAATGAGGCAGGGGCTGTTTGGAGATGACCAAGTTAGGAGACTAAAGTAGCTGTTCAAGTACCGCCTGATGAGGGCTTGTCCCCCTCCCTCAAGATGATGCTGAGACAAGAAGCAAGAACCACATTGGGCTGTGATGCAAATAAATAAAGGCAAGAGATGATTTCAAGCTTGTTTGCCTGACAGAGAGGGTAATACTAAAAAGAAAAATGGGGAAGGAGGTAGTTTTGATGGTGGGGCCTGGGGCAGGGAGAATTTGGGTTCCAAAAATATTAGGTTTGAAGAGCCCACAAAACATCTGTATGGAAACAGCTATCAGACCTAGAAACAGGACTGAAGTCTGGAAGAACATATCTATCTGGGATTCCTCCATATAGAACTGACAACTACAGTCATGGTGGCAGGCGGAGGGATGGAAAGTGAAAAAAGAGGTCTGGAGACTGAACTTGAGAAAGCAGAAAAATCTCCAAAGGAAAGAAAGGGAAGGGTGGTCCGAGAGGTGGGAAGCTTGTAACTTCAGCTGCAAGAGAAACCAAAGGACACGGGCTGAGACAGATGTGGCAGTTAACAGTGACAAACACTGAAGAAAATCTAAAGAACAAAGAATTAAGGAAAGGCTACTTTGGTGGGGAGTTCTCAGAGTCACTGAAAATTGACTATAGGAATGTTCGCACAACTCCATACTGAAGACTGCTGGCTTGTACGCGACTTTAAATGGGTGATTCGTGTCGTATGTGAACTGTCTCTGTAAAGCAGAAACACACGTACGTAAATGGCAGAACCTTTGCACAAGTGCGGTGGGGCAGAAGGGAGACTGCGAAAAGGAATGAACAGGCTACGAAACAGGGTTCTTGTTTACTCAGCGGAGAGGAGAGTGAGAGATGTCTGAGGCAAGAAGGGAAGGAGCCACTAGAGGAGGCAGAACAAGCCACTAGGGGTTAAATGGCCAAGGGATAATAAAACGCATAGTAAAAACGTTAACCTCAGGGAGGAAGCTCTTTCTCTGAAACAGGAGGGAAGGAAAAGTTTGAGGAAGATAACGAAAAGTCACTTAAGGGGGAGGAAATAAATGCTACCCCCTCCCCGTAGAGTATGAAGGCCTGTGCTGAGAGGAAAGGGGAAGACTGAGGAAAAGGGAAGGGACCCAGTGGGGGGGGGGGGGGGGACATAGGAGTGGAAAACAAGCTCCTTACATGGTTTTATTGAACCACAGATATACTCTGCCTGCTCTACCTTGCTGCCAGGGGCCAAACCCCATGCTAATAATTCAGCATAGTGCCTTTAGATTATTATTTTTCATGTTTTTATTTTTAGACAGAGAGAGAGAGAGAGAGAGAGAGAGAGACAGAATCCGAAGCAGGCTCCAGGCTCTGAGCTGTCAGCACAGAGCCCGACACAGGGCTTGAACTCATGGACCATGAGATCATGACCTGAGCTGAAGTTGGATGCTCAACCAACCCAGGCACTCCCCTTTTTATTTTTTAATTTTTGTAAAATGTTTATTTATTTTTGACAGAGAGAGAGAGAGAGAGAGAGAGAGAGAGAGAGAGCGCGCGCCTTTAGACTCCGGGGCCAAATAAACAATACACGAAAGTGAAAATAAACGTACATAAATAGAATCAAACAGTCCTCACTCCCCTGAAAAAGTCCATACCTCAGTTCTACACCCCTGTTCCTATTACCCTTTATTGATTTTTTCACAAGACCCTAAAGTTACAGGTTTTCTCATTAGCAGCTCATGATTACTGTGAAAATGGCTCAGGGTTACGAGCACCACAAGTAAAAATCTCTCAATAAACAAGCGGCATGTCAAAGCTTTTCAGCAACATCTTCCAGGAATGTGCTTTAGATATAGCATTTTAAATGATGAAAGAAGAAATGCATTTTCAAGTTCAGAATTTGGACACCTACATGTTGGAAGCAACAGTGAAGGTCATTACTCAATTTTCTCACCTAGTACAGAAACTCCCTCTAAATAAGTAATACTTAGTCACTCACTAACCTTCATTTGACCACTTTCATTAATGAACATTAATGGTTTACAAAGCAGCCTATGGCATTGCTGGGTATCACTAACTAGTGTTCACCTTTATTTTTGTGTTAGTCTTACATTGACTTTTCCGCCTTTCAACAACTCTCTGAATCCTTACCTTTCCCTTATCTACTAATTGCCTCTCAAATGTGAAGACAATTTTCCCATTCCCTTCTCTTCTCCAGGGTAAACAAACATCTCTATTTTCTCAACATGGTTTTTAGTGTTTCAAGATAACCCCTAAACATTAGCAACCAAAATGGAAAACACTGTTTACACGATCTTCATAGTAAGTGGGGGAAGGGAGATTACTAATACTCAGCAACATGTCCATTGTGTGTCCACTGAGACACAGCATGCCTGCAAGCTATATTTTCTTATTCTCACAATTTATTGTGGAGAAACCAGAACCAAAGAGACATGAAACAGCTTGCCTAATTCACAAAGGTCGTAAATGGCAGAGCCACAATTTGTCGTTAGATGAAAATATCGCTTCCCCTCAATCTGGGGAAGATTCTACACTTTGCTTCCACAAATGGAACATTACGTCCTACAATCCACGCCCCCCCCCCTTTTTTTCCCCCAAATCTGGTCTTCCTCGTCTCAGATATGCATAATGAGCTTTTGTAGATTTGACCTGGCAAATTTACATCTTGTTAATTTTGACCTATTGTTTCAACCTTTAAGAATTGTTTATAGCTACAGGTTTTGAGTACATTTATTAATGTGAGGAGTATGCCTCATATATTTAAAGTTGGCAATAAAAAAAAAGGTGCCAACCAGAATAGGGGCAAGACCAGAGCCCTATAGCTCATCTCTAAACACCTGTCTTCGGGCTGACATCAACCCATTAATCATTTGAGGTTTGGTAATTTCAATGGACATAAATCCACCCAAGCAGACCTTAGCCAGTGTACATGTGTCTCTTGTGTCTACTAGGACAGGAAGAGAGATACATTCAGTGTCCTCAGGAAACCTAAATGGACCCATGCCTGGCAATCCCTCATTCACCACCAAGGTAGCAAACTTCGAGGGACAAGTAATTAGACGTATGTCATCTGGCTGGCTTTTTTTTAGTTGAAACTCTGCAAGTTTGAGGGAATGAGCTCTCCTTTCCCAAGTACTCACAAACTCTTTCTGCTCTCCCAACAAGGCCCTAAAACACAGGGCACCAGAGTGGCTCAGCTGGTTAAGTGTCCGACTTCAGCTGAGATCACGATCTCACGGTTTGTGGGTTCGAGCCCCACATTGGGCTCTGTGCTGACAGCTCACAGTCTGGAGCTGCTTCGGATTCTGTGTCTCCCTCTCTCTCTGCCCCTCCCCTGTTTGCACTCTGTATCTGTCTCTCAAAAATGAATAAAAACATTTAAAAATTAAAAAAAAAAAACAAAACCAAGGCTCTAAAATAGAGTAACAAGTTCTAGCATCCAAGAGCCATCAACCTAACTGCTCTCCGCAAAATCTGAGCTATTTACCAGATTCCACTCTTCCACCATTAACTGTTGTTTTCAGATTCCTCAAAAGCTATGAGCAGTGATTTTACAATTTTACCTGCAAGTATATCATTTATCTGACCCTAAAAACATGAAATGGATTTAATCCAATTTGGAGTTCTTTATAATCTCCTCCATTACCTTGAACTTCCTTTTCATTTTGTTGGTCCTTACCCAATTCTTAGAGACAGCAAACAAACCATTTTTCTTCAGCGAACTCACTGCTTTCAAACATTATCTCCCGAGGTAAGGTAGTTCATTATCTCCCTAGGTAAGGTAGGCTAAAACCATTTTTTCTTTACGACATTCAGTTTCAGAAGTGGCATTGAAAATGTAAGGACCTCCTTAGTAATTAGAATGTTTCCTTATTGCTTGGTGCAAACTACATTTTCAAAACGAAACACCCATTATGTTTTATGCAAGAATCAACAAATAGGGTTGAATGATGCATTACAATATAATGAGACAAAAGGAAAAAAAAACCCTGAAAATTAGACACTAAGAGTGGTTACTGTGAATAAAATAAAATAATCCGGGATAACTCTTACATTTACCGTCAAGATTATTTAACAAGCAAGCAACCTAAAGCCGCTAACGATCTTAACCAAAATGTCTACCAATATCACCATTACCCATCCATTCTTCATTCAACAAGCTGGAAAGCTTACAATACGTCACTCAGTGTTCTAGGTGCTGAGGATACAAAGCCCCTCATGGAGTTTTCATTCTAGCAACATCATTCAAACAAACCCTTAATGAGCGCCTACAAATGAAAGGCACCATACTAGATACATCTAAAGAGCGATTTAGAACGAGATACATAATCACTATCAAGTTTACTTTAAAACCACAAGAGATCACCCTCAAGTAACTGCTCTCAAAAGTCGCGCCTGACGTCAGATGATTTCGCGAAAGGTCGGTTTAACTGGCAGTCCAAGCTTAGGGAGCGTTACCAACCGTGCTCGGGGCTGGTAACAGTCCAAGTACTTTCAGACCACCTCAGACTTACGCCTCAATTTTCTTAAGAACAACTGCTTTAATAACAAACCAAACAGTCCAGAAGAGGATCGGTAAAGACCACGTCTCGGCAAGAACGAACCTAATCGCGGAAGTTCCTTTTCCTTATTTCTAGTCCCACCCTGTTACATGGTTCTTCAGACTCCGAAGTCGGAGTACCTCAGACGTAGAGTCGAGTAAGTCTCAGGCCTAACCTCGACAGGGACCAGCACACTGCGAAATAAACTGGGAAGATATAGGTACACTGCGATTGTGCGGCTCAGAGGCTGCGCGCGCGTTTAAGAGCACGCGCCCCCCCCCCCCCGCCCCTTCTCCCCATCTGCTAGAAAGTCCCCGAATCCTAGCCGCCCCTCACTTCGAGGGCTGCTGTCTGTTTTAGGGTCCGCGTCGGCCTCCCTGCCCCGCTCCTGTGTCTCATACACCCTCTCGAAGCCCAACCCGCAGCCCCGCCGTCGCCCGCTAACTTCGATTTGCACCAGGGATAGCGGAGCGAGGCGGAATCCCGAAAAAGAGACTCCGCCAATGGCCGGAGATAAACGGCCATACCATACTCCGACCTCCAGGGAAGTGGAGGTGAGCGGCGGTCCGTCGGGTCACTCACCCCTCGCCTCAGGCAAGCCCCTTAGCGACGTCTCTCCTCGCCAACCGCGGCCATCTTGGACGTGGAATGTCGGGGAAGCGACGTCATCTCGCTGCGTCCGCGACGAAAAACCAGCGACCGGGCGCGGCCCCGCCCAGCCACCCCTAACCGTACTGCACGGCCTCCTCTCCAGCCATTGGGCCTGCGGGCCAGAACGGCCTCGGCCCCGCCAGCTTCGGCGCCACAATTGGCTGGGCTGCGCCCACGCCAGGCGCTGATTGGAGAACGGGAGCCTCGGGCCCCGCCTCCCGCGTCCAAGTTCCGTTAGCATGTTCGGTTGCTCCCGAATTCCCTCTCGCCCCGGGGGGGGCGGGACTGCCGAAATAGAACGCCCCCGGGCTGGCTCCTCCTCCTGCCCGCAGCGACGGCTGACCCGTGGGGAGGGGCCGGGAAGAGACTGGCGACACTTTCGTCTTGGGAGAGCTCTACTTTCTTCTGATTGGCTGACGGGCGCCCCCCGTGCGTCGGAGCCGCGGGCCAATGGGCGGCGGTGGCGGCGGCCCGGGGGCGGGGCCCGGGGGCGGGCGGAGCCGGGTTGGGCCGCGGCGGCGGGGCCGTCTCAGGCCGCCGTCCCGCCCCTCCCGTCCGGCCGCCGCCGCCGCCGCCGCCGCCGCCGCCTGGGGCTTGGTTGAGGCGGACGGTGGGTCCGGGCCCGAGTGTGGCGCCGCCGCCGCTGCGCGAAGGGGCAAGCGGGCAGGTGAGTGCGGGCGGCGGTCCCCCGGCGCGCGCGGCTCGCGGGCAGACTCTCGCCGCCGCCCCCGAGCGCGGTGAGGACGTCCCCCGCCCCGGCCGGCGCCCCTCGGCCCAGGTTCTGCGCGCGCCCCGCCGGTCGGCCGGCGTCCGAGGTGCGGGCGGCGGTGTGCGCCCCTAGGGCCAGGCGGGAAGGCCGGATGCGGGGCCCCGGCGGGTCGGGGGTGGGGGCGCCGTTCGGCCTCTGTCCCCCCCCTCCCCGGCCCGCAGCCCCTCGGGGGCGTCCGGCCGGCCCGGAGGCGGCGGCAGGTGCAGGGAGCGCCGGTCGCTGGGCGCCCGCCGGGTGGGGCCCGGGCGGCTCCGGCTCGCGCTGGGCGGCTGGGCTGTGCGTGCGGCCGGCCCGCGCTCCCTTCCTTCCTTCCTTCCTTCCCTCCCCGCCGCCGCCCGGGTGAAGGCTGTGTGGCTTCTGCGTTCCGCTCCCCAAACGTCAGGTGCGCCCGGGGACCAGCCCCTGCTTCTCTCTCTCACTTTCCAGCTATAAAAACAGGCGTTGAAAATAGGTCATCTGTCTTCCCACGCGCCCTGGCCGTGGTCCACACGCTCGGCGCCCTACTAGGGAGAAGAATTCGGTGCTTTGGAGTTTGTCATTCCGGCCCTTCAACTCTTCCTCCTCTCGGCTCCGGCCGGGCGCCGCGACTCCGCCTTCGCCCCGCTTGTCGTCGGGGCACGGGAGCCTCCGGGTAGCGGGCGCCACTCGCCGCGCGGCCTCGCCCCCGCCGCGTAGCCGCACGTGTAGGATCGCTTGCAGGGTGTTGCTTGGCGATTCCAGATGAGGGACGTGTCATTTCAAAAGCGAAAGTACTTTTAAAGTCTGTTGACAGGTGACTTTTGCTTCCAAGACCTTCCGAGTTCACTGTTGAGCGATGAACCTGCTCCTAGCGTGATTGTGGGTGTTGGTTCCACAGCTATATGCGTTTGTCCCAACTCGTAGAACCGGACACTGAAAAGCGAATTTTATCATGTATAAACGATACCTCTCCCTTCCCTGTGTTTCTTCTCAGTTGACCCCGCTGGTATTTCAAAATGGAAATAGCCAGTGATAATCTTGGAGAGGTTTTTCTTACCATTTTAAGTGAATGCATTTAACTCAAGAATATAGCGAAATAAAAGCAGCTTTCCACTGTTAAAGTTTGGCAAGACTGGCTTGAACCATGATAAATGGTGCCTATGCAGGCTACTGTGTGTGCAATCCCGCCTTTTACCAAATTAGTCCCAGGGGCTGCTGTGATTGATATTCTGGTCAGGTTCCAACAATTTAAGGAGGAGTGTTTTTCTCTGGCCCCAGAAAGGAGTTTGCAAAGCCAAGTTCTCAAATACAGAACAACCTCTTTATTGGAATTCCAAACCTCAGTTTTTAGCCTTCTGCTGCCCCTTCCTGCCTGCCCTCCTTTCAGCCTATTCAAAATTGTAAGCTGACGTCTGAAATGCTACTCCATCCTGAGAGGGTAAAATGGTTGCTGCTTTCCTTCTCTTCCTCAGTTTGCTGACCTCTCTTGGTGCTTTTGTTCCTGGCAGTGGCATTGATGTTGGGCTTGAAGATTGAAACATTTTCCGCAGTGGAAATGAAAGTTTCTGTTGAGTTCTGTCAGTAAGAGTGCAGTAAGATTGTCAGTAAGAAAGTAACACTTAACTGATCTTCTCTTCCCTATGGCAAGCATTTAGGCCACATTTTAAATGGTTAAATCTTTGCTTGAAGAGCCGCTGGAAAATGAGGAAAATGTAAAGGTTGTGCTGAAACATTTTTCCCTTCTTAAGCTCAACCACTGGAAAACTGTTTTGTTAGGAGCGCTCACGACAGCCTCCTTAAAACTTGATGCTTTCGCGTCTAGAAGAGCCTGACGGGTGACAGCTGGAGGAAAGTGTCAACCTGAGTACAACCAAGGCCTGCTGGTAGTGGAAGGATTTAGTAGGCAGTTACAGAATTCAATAAAACCAGGTACACAGTTTGTGGCCTGTGGAATGTGAGCAGGCCTGGGAGCAGAAATCTTACCTGCTAGCTGAGACTTACTCTGGATTCTTTTTTTTTTTTTTTTTTTTTTTTTTTTGCTGGCTGTCGGTTCACTTTGAGGCTTTCCAGTTCCTTAAATGTTTGAATTACATAGTCTCCTTTTTTTTCTTATCTCAAGTCTGAAGTAACTTTTAGAAACACAGCTAATAATAGTAGATCTTTTTTGTGTGTGTAGTTTGATGACTATCTTTCACTGGCAGGTTTTTGTTTTTTGTTTTTTTGTTTTTTTTCCCTTTAGAGACTGGTTTGCTGGCTAGTGCATGGTGCTTCTGTCGGGGGTGGGGAGGCCAGTGCGTCTCCTCTCTTTGTACCTAAGTCCTGGGAATGGAGCCATGATCTTGTTCCCCCATTAGAGGAACCGGAGTCACTTACTACTGTGGCACTCAACATTTTTTAACAGAGCAGTGAATATGTCTTTATTCTTAGGTCACTTTGCAAGTCGCCTGTGGCCAGTTGTTTTCTCAAATTGCTCACGTTATATTTGGGCCCATCTTATCGTTGACGAACGTTTTGATTTGCTGTGCATCCTTTTTCTCTTGCTGCGGTCGTCGTAGACATGTTTATCTTGGATATCAGTTCGTTCTGAGTCCTATTTAACATAATGATAGTATTATGTAAAGAAAGCTTAGTTGGCAGAATTGGCCAGATTAGAAGTCCTACTTTTGTTGTTAAATTCATCCAATAACTCAAGCCAGAGATTAGCTGTGTAGACTCTTATTTCCTCTAGGTTTTAGAAAGGAACAGGTGTAAATCAAGAGGTACGAGCCCAAGTATTGACAGTTTGCAACTGAAATAAATTTGAGTGGAAGAAAAATGATTCTAAATGATTATGAAAGTCAAATACCAAAGTTAAGACTTTGAAGTTCTTTCTTATTCTAGTACTTTCTAAGTAGAAGTTAATTAGTAATCAAGACAAGCCCAAACACTTTTGGCTGACCGTGGAAGACGAGCCCGACCCTGAAGTTAAGATTTTGAGAAGAATCTGAGTGATGCTCATTACCAAGCCGAGGGAGATCATAACCTGCTGCTTGTGTTGGCTTCAGTGGTGGGGATGTGTGGAGGGCGGGCAGGGAAAAGAGAACAGGAAGAAATGTTCTTCACTCTTTTCTAGAAGGACTAAAGCCTTGTCCAGAGAATGTAATCAGGGTGTCTACATAGAACTCTTAATAAATGTGCTGTGTTTTAGGCTCATCACCTATCTACGATCCTGAGTTTCACTCTTCACGTTTTTAGGACACAGTTCGTTAGGATTTAGCAAGGTGCAAACAGTCACATGACTGAGTGATTTAAAGCTTTCAGTCTCAGGAAACAGGCCTGACTCTTCACTATCAATAATTTTCCAGGGAGCACAGTTAAAAGAAAGGAAGGGTTCGTGTTGAAAAATACTCATTAAAGTTGCTTTTGCCATATTGGCTGATGATTAACGAAGTTTTCCGTGTGTTGATCGTAATGGCTTAGCACTGCTACATGTTTCTAAGTGGTTTCTGCAGTTTCTTGACATGAGTGTGGCATTGCAGAGATCAATGTGGGATATGCGGGACTGGGCAGAGGCTTATTTGGAAGCTTCCCATTGAAGCTGAGGCAACTCCCATTTGTTTGGACAAGGCTAGCAAAACGGCTCTCTACCTGAAAAAGGCCGAAGAGGTAAAACGTTTACGTGGTACGTTTTGCTACTGTAAGGGAATACTGTTATTTTGAACTTTGGAGGCGATGACCAGCCTTCCAAGCCTTCGCAAGTGGGTTGGTTTTGAGCTGAATCCGTGAAACACTATTGAGTGTCAGTACAGCTTGCCACCAGGGTGTGCTGGTGAGGCTGTGCTGCCAACTGAGTCTTCATCTTGTGTGGAGTTTCTTAACCTCTCTCAATTTCAACTTTCTCATCTGTAAAGTGGGTATGATTCTATCTCTTTCTATTGTGTGAAATGCCTCCCTCAGCTTCTGATAAAGTAAGTGCCCAATTGATGCAGTCATGATGAAGACAGTCACGTTGGGGACCTGCCGTAGGACATTGTGTGTGGCAGGGGTGATGGTGACAGTGGCCTGGAAACAAACAATGACAGCATGAAAATTGCATTTCGGTTCAGACACTCACTTGATACAGCACGTCTGGTCTTGCTGAAAATCCGTTTGTGTAACAAAGGTTTCAGTTGATTGTCATTTTGTCCTCAAGGCTGTGGGACTGTGTGTCACTCATCTGTGCCTTTCAGATTAGATACTCGAGAAATGTGCACTGAACAAATGAATGCACTCCTTTGTTTACTTGACTCGTAGGAAAGCCCGGGCAGTCTCAGGCGTAATCCTAAGATCCCCTTGATTCGAGTTCCAGGAAGACAATCCCCACTGAACTGTGCCCCTCTCAGAGCTCATCAGAAGGGTTTTGTTGCCTGGAGAAAAAACTTCATTGGACATACCTAACTGAGTTTTGTCCACTTTTGACAAGGAGTATGTTAAACCGGGAGAAGAGAAGACTTTGTGGGGGAACAGAGTGCTGTCTTCAAAAATTTGAAGGGTAGTCGTTTCTCTTTGAAAGGCCGAAGTGGGGGACAGGTCAGAGGAGATGATGACCTTTCCAACAACGTAGTGCTGGAGTGGCTCGCAACCTGGAAATGCACACGCGGCAGCGGGCAGTTAGCAGCTCCAGCCCTGGGAAGCACAGGAGTGCCCGCAGAACCTCCGCTCTGCCCCTCTCTCTGTGTCTGCCCTTAGCAGCAGCAAGCCTCAAGTAGTGCGTTTCTGAGTCACAGCATTCTCCACCCTGCCCTCTCCAGCGTTTTCGGGCCTGAATTCATGGCGGTGGATAGCAGTGCACTTTGACGACTATCATTGCTTCATGACCCTGGGTGGGGTTCTTTTAAACGTGTGCGGGGTTGAGGATTAACACAGATAACCCCAAAAGTCTCTTCCAAGCCCCATATTCCACAGTTCTAGAATCTCAAATCTTAGGGGAGGAATGTGGGTGGCTCAAAGGTAATTTCTTGACGGATTACAGCTGTTTCTTCACTTAACGTTTTTCTTTTTTATTTTAGAAAGACATAATAGGAAATGATTATTCATGATACCAAATGATTCTTTGCTTTCTGAGAGGTTTTTTTTTCAGCTTCCTTTAAATAGGAGCCTCATTTTAAGTGTATTTACAGTTTAATTCAACAGCAGTTTAAAACTGAAACCATTATATATTGAAAAGTCAATCAGAAATGGTTTAAGCATTTCTAAAATTACTGTGTAAATTAGTGGGAAATTAGCAAAAAACACTGTAGAAAGCAAGAAACATCTGTATTTTGTTAAATCTCAAATTTGTGTATATCTACCTGTCCCTATCTACTTACATGACAGCCCAAATTGTTCTGTACAGAGGTTGAAATTTTACTTACATGCAGTTTACAAGGCTGCATTCATCCTGGTACTTAAGTAGTTACTGGCTTGAAACTTGGCTTGAAGGCAAGTAGAAACTGGCTTGAAGAAGGCTTCACCTTCTTGCCTGCCTGCTTGCCTTGACCTCTTGGTACTTTGGAGTTGTGGCACATTGGTACCTCCTTTGATAGGTACTGGAATGATGGATGCCAGTTATCTACCTAAACCGGTAGGGTTCGTATGGCTTGAACCTGCTAATAGGCCCTGCCACTGTAGGGAGAGAGCGCATGTTTCCCATACGTGTTAGTTTCAGTTAACCCGGTAGCATGTGGTGCAGGGACCGAGTGTTCATTATCAGTTTCTGGAGGAGAGAAAACATTGCACGGTTCAATACTTTCCAATTTGAGAGTGCTTTCATTTTCCTAAGCCATCATCCTATAATTTGTGTATTTAATTCAGAATGTAGTAATCTGATCCTAATGGCCTGCCAGATATTTTCGTGAGCTTCTTTTCTTCCTGCACAGAGATCAGACAGGCTCTCTTACTCCCTTCAAGTACATTTACAGCTAGGTGCCTGAGGTAGGAGGAAGCCTTGGACAATTCTCTGCTGCCGTCAATCCAGCTGTAAAGTTGGGTAGGTTCAGGAGATGCTGGGTTAGAGCTCAAACTTTCTGGATAGATTGCCAAAAAATGTAATCAGAAATGTTTATTCTATTTGTATTTAGCTGAAAGCAACTCAGGAAAGATACAAATTTATCTATACTTCCCACTTAGAATTAGGGAAAAAAAAACCCTCAAAAATCACCCAGCTGAATCCTGTCTCTGTTCTGTGTACTCAAGCTAGACTTTGTAATAGTGGGTATAAAGTGCCTAGCACCCTTCCTCACTGCCCCCCTCCTATCAGCCAAGTTGTCTAAATGTGCTTTGTCTAATTTCTCCTATTTTTTAAAATTTTTTTTGAGAGAGAAAGAGACAGAGTGAGCAGGGGAGGGACACATACACACACACACACACACACACACACACACACACACACACACACACACACAGAGTGAGAGAAGGAGACACAGAATCTGAAGCAGGCTCCAGGCTCCAAGCTGTCAGCACAGAGCCCGACGTGGGGCTCGAACGCACGGGTTCTGAGATCATGACCGGAGCTGAAGTCGGATGCTCAACCGACTGAGCCACCCAGGTGCCCCAACCTGACTTTTTATTGCACCACACAGATTATATATAGAAAAATCGCTTGCTTGGTCAGGAGTGATTGTTGAGTACAGATACCAGATGCATATTAGTTAGCAATTAAAATAATTGAATATACCATTTAGTTTATACTTTACTAAGGTCAGTTTTATCTACTAAGTGGAGAGATTGTTGGTGGTTTTACTAAATAGTTTGTGGTGTCTTAAAGAGCCGCATTTTGAGGATTCTATAGATGGTTAAAATATCTCCATGGTGAAGAAGCATAGATAGGAGTGAAACTCCTGGCTTGCCGTTGTTCCTTCTTACAGATGCCCCTTCCTTTGAACGACCGTATGTATAATTGTTTGTAGAATGGCTTTGTCTATCAATCCTGTATTGCTTTCCCACTTAGTTTCTTTTGTCTTAAGTATTGTTTGAATTCTTTTTGGACTGTTTACTTTGGTTTGTCTCCAGGTAATTCCATAAGAATTTATAAATTATACCAGTTTTCAGTCTAAACTTTGGGGGAAAAAAAACCCTTTCAATTGGTGTTGTACCTTCAGGGTAATAATTGGAATTTGTCTTGAATATCTGTATGTGTGTAAATGTGCGTACACATACTTAATTTAGACCTCTTTATATCTTTCTAATATAAATTTTTGAAATAAATATTGGAGATAAATATTTGGTCTCCGTAGGAACTTGATGAATTTCTGGTAGGTGGTTTTTATCCGCTAGGGGCACAAAGGATGTTCAGGCTACCTATTTGTTCATTTGTTGAAACTTGGACTCTAGCCCCCGATCAGCTGAACCACAATGAAAATTACTCATTGTGTGTAACACATTCTTGAATCATAAATGGAAAGGGTAAGTACTTATTTCCAATCCATGAGGTGGAGGAAATCAACATTGTTAGCTAAGAAAGGCAGAAGGGGTTGAATTTAGGAAACCACTCAGAGTGGATTCTGGCATCTTCTCAAATTGCATCTTGAAGCGTGGTCCTCCTTTAATTGTACTTCGCTCCTTGGCCCTCTCTAGCTCCTTCTCCTAGGTCTTTGAGGACTTGTGCACGCTGGGTCCTGTTTCTGCACCGCATCGTCCTCGAGGCCCGCACGTCTGGCCTGCCTTCATTTTGTGTTCCCCCGCAGCTGGCGTAGTCCTGGGCACGCAGACGCAGGACAGGTGGTTCATTGGCTGCATCTACGTCCAGAGCCTGCCTCAGTGTTGGGAGTAATACACATTTCGGGTTGGAAGCGGTGGGTCCACGGTTTGATGGCCGTGGGCTCTTGGCCAAGTCACAGCCGTGTTTAAGCTCCCTGACATGGCATGGCTGTCGTCAGCGTGCTCTGTGCCGGCTGTGGCAGGGATGTGTCTGACCAGGGCAGAGCCCCATGCGGACGCTTGCGCCCCTGGTCACAATAGCTCACAGAGCTTCAAGCTGTGCTTGGGCCATAACCCCCTTTTCTTTTTTCTTTTTTCTTTTTTCTTTTTCTATTGGAAGTGGACTCGTCGCTGCTTTGTTGCTTTCTGAGAGACCAAAAACATTTAAAAACTTTTGCATTTATGTTTATCAGGGAGTTTCTGTTGTGAAAAATACACTAAAGCTTTTCTAATGATAAACCATGGACTCCTGAAAGAAACTTTTAACTTCGTGTGAATTCCATATATTTTATGCATATATAAAAATTTATATATTTACTTTTAAGAGTCTTCTTAGTTCTTTTTCTTTCTTTTTTTTTTTTTTTTTTTTAGTTATTTGTTTTGAAAGGGGGAGAGAGAGTGCGCGCGTGCATGCGCGCCATGTGCACAGGAGCAGGGGAGGGGCAGAGAGAGGAGAGACAGAATCCCAAGCAGGTTTCACGCCCAATGCTGGACTTGAACTCATGAACCATGAGATCGTGACGTGAGCTGAGATCAGGAGTCGGACGCCCAACCGACTGAGCCACCCGGGCGCTCCTCTTCTTAGTTCTTTAGTAGCGGTAGATAAATATTTAGTCAATGTTGCATTTTGACTGATGTTTTATTCACTGGTGGGGGGATATATGGAAATGGTGCTTTGACGCAAAATCGTACTGCTGTAATGGGAAGTAAATCTTACCCACGGGCAATACTAACACATCCAAAATGATATCCAAAGATTTTCTTTCATTGAACAGATACTTGACCCTCATCTGTGTCCACGACACGATACTACACCTACAGGTAATTCAGAGACGGAAGGTTTGTCGTATTTCTGCCACGAGACGGTGCATAAAACGGGTGCGAAGGTAACGTAGGCTCCAGAGCTGGGCCCTGGCAGTGCAGGGAGGGTGACCACAGGCGAGGTGGGGTCTTAGCCAAGACTCAGACACACGGCCACCATGGGGGAAAGGCCCGTAGGCCTCGGTGACGGAGGACAGTGTGGATCAGGGAATGACCGCCAGGCCAAGGGCTAAGGGAGGGCAGTGTGCAGGGAGCTGGCAAACGGGGAGAGAGCCTGATGGTCTTTGGGGTGAAAAGAAGTAAATGTGGGACTTGTGCCGTCCAGGTATACCGTGAGTTAGGGACTTCCTGCAGAGATTAGAACTGGCCCTAAGCCATATCTGACCTAGAAGTAAACAAATGCCACAGACACCAATGGCCGTACGTGTTCAGGCGATTGGCTGCTGGGCCGTAGAACCGGGTGCCGAGAACCCACCCTTCACAGTCTTGAGTTCCTGGGACGCTTGGGTGGTTCTGTCCGTTAAGGCTCTGACTTGAATTCAACTCTTGATTTTCACTCTTGGTCTCATGGTTCGCGAGTTTGAGCCCTGCATCGGGCTTCACGCTGACAACGCGGAGCCTGCTTGGGATTCTTTCTGTCTCCTCTGCTCTCTCTGCCTCTCTCCTCCATCCTCCCTCCCCACCTCAATAAAAAAAAAAAAAAAAAAAAAAAAAAGAATCTTGAGCTCCTCACGCAAACTGAAGGCTCGGCAACAAGGCCATAACCACCTCTGATTAAGGGCACAGGGGCCCCAGAGCAGTGGGGGCTCCCAGGCAGAGCAAGTCCAGGTCAGCCGGAGAGCTTTCCAAGAGGCGGTCAGTGCAAACCTATTTTCCAGGAGGACAGATTAAACCCTGGCCTGGATCTATGACCCTGTACCCTAAGTAGGTATGGTTCCTGGAGACAAGGACAGACAACCCTCCCACCTTAATTAAGATAAAGTGAATGGATGCCTGTATGTAAGATTCTTACTGCCTCTCCTGAGCGAGCAGCTTTCTCTCCATGAGGGTCTCTATCTCTGTGGGAGGGAAACACTCCAAAAAAGAGTCACAAAAGACTGAATCTCAAGGTAATCCAGGACTTTAGCATCTGTGCATCACCTTGAACTTGACTCATTCTTGCTGACATTCATGGCTTCAAGTCTGTGAAATTAATGGAGGAGCCTAGACTTTCCTCAAGGACCTTGGGGGTATTTGGGCTGAGTCTTGAAGTTTGTGAAACATTTTGCCAGGAGGTGAGAAAAGGGTAGTGGAGGATAGCTTCTTTCTAGAAAACGGGGAGAATAAGTATATCCCTGGAGTGTGCCGTGTGAAGAGGTGAGGGGTAGAGGGAAGGCAGCCGGATGAGATGAGATGAGGTGTGATGGACCTTAAGGGCTGTGCTGAGGAGGTGGGACCACCCTGTGAGCTGTGTAAAGACCTTGTGTCGAGCAAAAGAAGTCTACGTATTTGTTATGGGAATTCGGGAACAGACAAAACAAGGTATGATACTCGAGTCGAAATGCTGGTCCCTTGCTGGGGACAGCTAGGACTGGTAACGCACGAGGGAGGCTCCGTGAGTGCTGGCTGTGTCGATACCTCCCGGCAGTGGCCGAGCACTTATCAGGCACTTGGTGCCTCCATCTGTAAAGGCTAGCTGTCCACGTGTGCTGGGGAAGGAGATTGGAGGCAGGGAGATGAAGCCGTGAGGATGGGAGGAACTGGAGGTGAAGGTCTTCACTGGTTTGGGCTTCAGTGACTCTCTCTATAAACATAGCTCCGCCCCCCACCCTGGCCTCTGCAGAGTATGTTCCAGGTACCTGTTCTCCCTGGTGCTAATTGACGGATGTGTTTGGAAATTTGACCTGCGTTGTATTCCTACACCTGTGACTCATTTCTAAAAGCCGGCAGTTTTTTGGCGTAAGGGAAAGAAATCACGAGAACAATTGAGTTTTAAGTATTCCACCGTAGAGTATTATTGCCAAAGGAATCTGTTGTGTTTTCAAATCACTGTGACCAGATATTTAGTGGTCTCTCACCTGCAGGAGAAATTAGACGTCATCTTAACGTTCTGAGGAGACAGAAACTTGGGTGGGAGCTTCAGCAATACTGATTTTGACCTAAGAACTGCCCAAGGAGAGAATTCTTTTTTCTGGGAGCTCATGAGCACCGTATGCAGACAGCCTGCTCTGCGCTGGGTTCTGGGCTGGGTGTCGGGGACACAAATGGAAATAGGACATGGTGCCTCGAGGAGCCCGTTGTCCAGGAGGAAAGCTGGCATGTGAGCAAGACTTCCAGTGCAGTGAGAGCCCGTAGTGGGAGAAGTGGTACAGAGGAGGGGCTGTTACAGCTCAGAGGATCACGAAGGCTTTAGAGGTGATGCCTGGGCAGGGCTTTTAGAGGAAGTGAGTTACTGCACAGGCGACTCAAGTATTGCCGGCAAGGGGTGAGGTGGGCGAGATAGCGGGACAGGGCATAGAGGTGTGTGATGACACCCATATGAGGGACTGGGTGTCCTTGTTGTTGCTGGAGCCTGAAGTGCTGCGGCAGGGATGGCAGCACGGGGCGGGTTTGCGTGTTAGGGATGGCCTTGGGCCCAGACATGTAAAAGACTAGTGTCAAAATGTAAGCGAGAGGTGAATTCAGGAGGTGGGCGGGAGCAGGTGGCAGTAGGCCACATCCAGGGGTGTGGGCGCTTGGCAGGGTGTTGTTGGGCATCGGGTCTGGAAAGACCTTTTAGCCCTCCTGCCCCCTGCAGTGCCCTGTGCTTTTGCTCTGCGTTTCAACAGCAGCAGGGCAGTGGCCCAGCTCGAGAGCCGGGCAGATCTGAGTTCTATTCTGGCTGCACGGCTTACCCGATGTGTGACCTTGGACAAAGCTGAAGGACTTCACCTTTCTGAGAATGTCATCTGAACGATGCGGATGAGGGGTGCTGGGTGGCTCCGTTGGTAAAGCGTCCGACTTCGGCTCAGGTCATGATCTCACGGTTTGTGGGTTCGAGCCCCGCGTCGGGCTCTGTGCTGACAGCTCGGAGCCTGGAGCCTGCTTCAGATTCTGTGTGTCTCTCTCTGTTCCTCCCATGCTCACGCCATCTCTCTCTCTCTCTCTCTCTCTCTCTCTCTCTCTCTCTCAAAAATGAATAAACATTAAAAAAATGTTTTTAAAGATGAGGATGATAGAGGGGTCTAGGGAGATCAAATGAGGAGGTCTGTCTCAGCCCAGCACCTGCAGAGTGTAAGTACTGCACATAAGGGTCAGTGCTGCTCTTTTAATTAATGATCAGCGTGTCAGACAGGTATCTCCATGCTGGGAGTGATGGCAGTTGGGGGGTCTCTGCAGGAGGATCTGCGGGAGGTAAGGGGCTGCGGGCAGAATGAAGACGCCTGCTTGGTGGTGGGTCCACACACGCTGAGGGCCGGTGCATGAGAGTATGGCTGTCTCCAGCTCATGTTCCCCAGGTCTGCTAGGAGAAGGGGAGGGCCTGGGGCGCCTCATCAAAGTGATGTGTTTTTCTTTGTTTTTATTTTTTTTTTATGTTTATTTGTTTTTGAGAGAGAGAGAGAAAATGAATGAGCAGGGGAGGGGTAGAGAGAGAGGGGGACAGAGGATCTGGAGCAGGCTCTGCGTTGACTGCAGAGAGCCTGATGCAGGGCTCGAACTCACGATCTGTGAGACCATGACCTGAGCAGAACTCAGATGCTTAACTGACTGAGCCACCCTGGCACCCCCAAAGTGATGTTCTTAAGTTGTGAGCCTGACACACGAGAGGCTTGCCAGCAGGACTGAAGGGAGAGGCCGAACAAGCCCACCACTCACGGGGGCTGGTTCCTATGGCTCTTCCCACGGAGCTGTATTTGGAAGTGTCATTAAAGTCCTTTGGGGGCAGGGGGATGGGTAAAATAGAGGAAGGGGATTAAAAGGGACAGACTTCTGGTTACAGAACAAGTAAGTTACAGAGATGTAACTACAGCACCGGGAATAGAGTTGTTAATACTGTAACAACTTTGCACCGTGGCAGGTGGTAGCTAGAATCAGGGCGATCACTTTGCAATGTATTCGAATGTTGAATCGCTAAATTGCACACCTGAAATTAATATAATATTGTGTGTCAGCTGCACTTCAATTTAAAAAAAAAAAAAAAGGAAGAAAAGAATACAAAAAATCACCACCCTAAAAGAAATCTTTCTAGACTCCTGGGTAGTTTTAGTTATTTGTGGTCAGGTTCAGTGGTTCCTGCCAGACATGCCCTCAGTGGACAGAGAGCCCGAGATGCAGAGAAGAATGGGAGGTGCTCCAATCAGGCTGTGCCTTCGGCTCGGCCGTGAGCCAGTGACATGTGCACGTGGGGAGCATCTCTCTCCTTTCAGAAGCTAGTCCTTAAGTTCAGGAAAAGGGGCTTAAGCTCTTCCTCCTTCCGTCCTCCCCCCCCCCCCCCCCCACAGTTTTTTATTTGTTTTGTTTTGTTTTTCTGCTTTTGATCTCAGAGCAACTAATTCCTTGCTGCAAAAGTTTTAGGTATTTTTACCTGTTCCTTCTGATTCCAGGATGGCATACACTGTGTAGGGCACACTGTTTAAGACTTACTAGATACATAAAGTTACACATTATACCCACGTGTTAGATACATAAGAGAAGAAACGTATCCTAGTCAAGGTGTGCGATTTTCTATTATTTCAGCACAGGGGCCATATTTGCCTGGCTTCCATTCAGATGAGGTCAGGGATCATCTCTGCGGTGGGAGAGTGTGACGTTGCAACCTTTTATCCCATCCCTCATCTCCACACTACAAGAGTCTTTTCCTTTTGTAAAAATAAATGGGGCAGAGCATGCCTTCTGGTTCCCCTTTGGGTTAAATGTAACTCGGGAGGGCTCCGTGGAGCAGCGTTGCAGTGTCGGTCATTGATCAGGGCTCGGATGGCTGCAGTGGCTTCTTGGCTGAGCACTCTCCATCTTGCTGGGCTGTTGTCCTGAAGTGCTGCTCTCTGGAGGAGGAACGCCGGGGCCAGACTCCTCAGGGCGCTTGTAGCCTCCTTCAGGTGGCCGACTCATGGTGGGGGCAGGGGGCGGGTGCTGAGATCACAGGGAGCCACCTCTCCAGCCAGGCATGTTCGCCCCCCCCCCCCCCCCCCCCGGGGCCCCCTCGGACTTCCCTCATTCCTGCCCTTGCCTGGGATTGCCCCACCCATCCCAATCCCTTACTTTCTTCAAGGCACATCTTGAGGCTCCTTGTTATAAAGCGTTTTCAGGGGCGCCTGGGCGGCTTAGTCAGTTAAGCGTCCGACTTCATGATCTCACAGCTCGTGGGTTCGAGCCCCACACCGGGCTCTGTGCTGACAGCTCAGAGCCTGGAACCTGCTTCGGATTCTGTGTCTCCCTCTCTCTCTGCTCCTCCCCCACTCATGCTCTGTCTCTCTCTCTCTCTCTCTCTCAAAAATACACATTAAAAAAAATTTTAAAGCGTTTTCAGACGAGCATCCTCTCACAGTCTGTGCCCAGCATGCTGTTGGTGCTTTTGTGTCCCACTGTGTCACCTGCTGTGGACTGTTGTCACGTCTCCTACCTGTGAGAGGCTACCAGGCTCGTGGGGGGAGGCGCGGGGAGACCTTGTTCCAGCGGGGGGCTGCTGTCACTTTCCTGGGGTAAAACCCCGGGCTTGACTTCTCCAGCGAAACAGAATGGCAGCGTTCGAGTACCTCTCCGAAGCGTCTTTGAGCTCTCAAACGTCTTCAGCATTTGTCCATAATCTACCGCTCAGGATACAGTTGCTGCCAACGGGCGATGATTCTTCTAAAGCAAAGTGGGAGAGAATATAGGTTTTTGCGCCTGTATGGTGGTTTGTGTTACACGTGTGGATACAAAATCTTTCTCTGTGTAGTGTCGGGGGGTAAGCATTGGAGCGTGCACGGTAAAATCTGTGTCACTTGAAAAAGTTCCGGAGTAACATTTGCTTCTACTATGGTTTTTGTAGGTGAAAAGGAAGGAACTTTTCTTCCAGAAAGTAAAGCGATTTTTTCGTTTGTTTGTTTGTTTGTTTGTTTGAGAGCCTCCAAATACTAATACTTGTCACACCTCTTTTTCTGGAAGGAAACTTGAGGATATGACGCACATGAAGTAAAATGTTAGCATCTTGAGGCTAGGCTGCTGCTGTGCAGTGTTTCATTATTTGATTTGATTCTTTGGAAACGTAATGCTTTTTGCCTTTTCTCTCTCTTCTCTGTAGTCAGAAAATGGGTAAGAAGAGTCGAGTGAAAACGCAGAAATCGGGCACTGGTGCCACAGCAAGTGTGTCGCCGAAGGAAACCTTGAACCTGACCAGTGAGCTGTTACAGAGTAAGTTCCCCCCTGGCCTCCCCGCCCTCACGTGGGGCTGCGAGGCTTCTCCGCTCTGCATGCTCAGGCCACACGGGTCAGTCTCTGGGCTGGCGAGGCGGGAAGTGGGACAGGCTGGGGTTCAAATCCTGGCTTATTAGCCACGTGAGCTGGGCAACTTTTGGAACTGCTCTGACCCCCACTCTCCCCTGCTGTAATAAACCTGGGATATTGGCAGCGGGTAGGGAGGAATGAGGCCCTGGTGAAACCGTGTACGTGAAGCTTCTCTAGCGCAGCCGCCCACAACCGGGGCTCCCCTGGGTCCCGGTGGGCAGGGACCAGCTCGACCACCGTGGACAGGCCGCGTAAGCCCTGTGAGCCTCGGGGTCCACAGCAGTGCGAGGCCAGTGCAGCGGGCCTCCCGGAGAGCAAACCGTTGGAACTCTGCTCCCTTGTCAGAATGGCTCCCCTTTAGTTTTAGGGATTTGGTCATAGTTTTCCGATTTCTTGGTTCAAGGACATTAAGTATCTATTAAGTGCCTGTACTTGGTTCAGTAAGTTAGTATAAATTGGTAAATTCCTTTTTTCACTGTGAATTTAAATTGGTGCTATGTAGGTTTCAAACTTGGCTGGGGTCCCTCTATTAACTACCTACGTTTGCCTCCTTTTCCTCGTATGTTCAGATTATGTGACAGGCCAAACCCCAAACGCACGCTTAACTGTCTCTCCTTTGCCAGCAGCAGGTACCAAGCGAGTCGGGTCAGGTCCCACCCTGGGCGCTCCTGTGGACAGCGTGGGCCCCCGCAGAGCCCTGATGTGCTGACCCGTTGCCTCCTCTGTCCCCCCACCGGACGGTGGGCAGCTTGTGGACAGGCCCTGTCTCGTGTTCCGGGGCCTCCGTCGGCGTTTGCCGATGGGAGAGTGATTGGTTAGCCGTAAGAGTTAGGAGTCAACGTGGTTAGGGCTGGGCGGTGTTATTTACCACAGACACTGTTTCCTCAGGGGACGAGGGTGGCCGTGGGAAGAGTGCGCTCCCTTGAAACTCCTACAGTTGTTTGAAGAGGAAGGAGCTCGCTGGCAGGCCGGGTGCCCAGAGCACAGCCTCCAGAAACGCCCGGCACCGGTCCGAGTGCTGCCTTTTGCTTCTGGCCGCTCCAGCAGAGTCTCAGCTTCCTTCGCAGCAGTGACTGTGCTGTCTCTTTTGTGACTCCTCCGGAGCGTGCTTAATATAGAGCCTTACACACGGGTGTGAAATGTTTGTTGAGTAATTGTCCTTATGTCCGATTTAACGGGTTCCTTCAGACAGCCACTGTTCTAGGGCTTAACTGGAAAGAAACGTTGACTTTTAAGGTTGCCTTTTTTTTTTTAAATCCCCTAGAAGAGTTTTTAGGGAGAGGGAAGTGCTTTGCATCATAGCCCAGCTTTTTAGGTTTCCCCACGCACAGCTGTATTCTGAGGACCATCCGTCAGTGCAAGTTCAGTGCTCACACTTAGGTTCGGGGCCCCAGGTTGATAAGCGTGTGGATGGTTTCAGAGGGTTTATATGCTTTGAAAAGTACGCCTGATTTGCACCTGTCACGGTTATCATCGTGGCCGTGGTACTTTGTCCTTCAAAAGTGAGCCAGCAGGGGGGTGCCTGACTGGCTCAGCTGGGGGGAGTGTGCGACCCTTGACCTCGAGGACGTGAGTTCAAGCCCCATGGTGGGCATGACGCCTACTTTAAAAAAATGGTAGGGACACGTGGGTGTCAGTTAAGTGTCCAGCTCTCGGTTTCGGCTCAGGTCACGATCTCACAGTTAATGGGTTTGAGCCCCACGTTGGGTTCTGCACTGGCAGCGTGGAGCCTGCTTGGGATTCTCTCTCTCTCCCTCCCCCCCCCCTTTGCCCCTCCCCTGCTCTCCCTCTCTGCCTCTCTGTCAGTTCTCTCTCAAAATAAATGAATAAACTTAAAAAAAAAATTAAAAGTAAAGCAGCAGGGGCAACAAAACCCAAATCCTCTTTGTGCTGAAGCCTGACCGGCTAAGTTGAAAGCAAACGGTGTTTGAGTGCCGTGACGTTTGTGTTCCAGGGTGCAGTAGCCCCGCGCCCGGCCCGGGGAAGGAATGGGAGGAGTACGTGCAGATCCGGTCTCTCGTCGAGAAAATACGGAAAAAACAAAAAGGTACATTTTCTAGAACAGTAATCGTATTTGAATAAAATCGTGGAGGGACTTGGCACAGGTCAGAAAGCTTATGAGGGCAGTGAAGGACCCGGCGTCATTCCTGCCTGCGGAAGGTCACTGCGAACGGGCCCGGAGTTAGGGAGAGATGCGCTGGGCAGCTGTCCCAGGACCTCTCCCATTTCTGAGGTGTGGCTGCCGGCTTTGGAAGGAGTGAGAATGTTCGGCTGTAGGGGAAAAGTGCTCATATGCAGGGGCTAAGGTGACACGACTTTTGTTTGTCTGTATTTTATGAAATCTCTGTTTAGAGCCGTTTTTCTGTAGTGTGTTTCCTTTAGGGTTTGAGGTCGGTACACAATGCCATGAGTGATCAACACACAAATACGCACTAATCGAAGTCAAACAATGAACTCAAACAGATCTTGGTTAAATAAGAGGCGAAGTTATATATCCAAAGCAGTGTTTTTACAGGGTGTGTTCAGCAGGTGTCTTAATGATTCTCAGCCAGGCCAGCGACAGGGCCAAGTGTCAGTTTGAAAAAGCCTATTCAATATGCCTATTGTCTTAGTTCTATAAAGCACAAAAAATAAAAGATTGGTATGCAGGGCCACATGGGAGGTAGCAGGGAAAAACACAAGGAGCGTGCATTTTAAAGGGTGAGAAGAACCTTCTTAGACCCCGTTTTTGTACATTGCCCTGAAAGTGAATCAGAAGAGGGTTTGTTTTTTTATTTGCTCTCCGTGGTGGTAGTTTCACTGCTGTCCTGTGTAATTCTGCGAACCTCTGGGCTTTAGGTTAGATGGTCTCGGGCCCCAGATGGTGACAGGTTCCTTTATAATGTGTTTATTTGCACCAAGTGGTAGACTGTGCTGATCCTGGTTCACCCAGTGGATAGCTGAACAAGTTTCATACGTCCTGAGTGTCTGTTGTCAGCAGAATCTGCTAACTACGACTGACACGAAGGTGAGAGCATTCTGAGTTCTCAGCGAAGAGGGACTTCTGTCTGAGAGCGTCCGTACACAGTCGAGTCTCCTGCGTGTCCACGGTGGTGCAGCACGGACCCCGGCCGTCCTGCTTCACAGACCCAGGGGACCATTGACCGTGTCCCGGTGACGTGACTCCAGGCACCTGGACTGGACTCCACGCCTTGCTCCTGACGTTTTCGAAGCTCCCGTTCTTCTCCCTTTATTCATCAAATAGTGGTTCTTCCCGGCTTTGGAAAAAAGCATGGCTCTTCAGGTCTTTGAATATTTCAAACATGCTGAAAAGGCCAAAAAATAACATAACAACGCCGAAGAATCGCCCACCCAGACTGGATCAGTCCCCCAAGCTGGGTTCCCCCTCCTTGCCACCTGCTGGTCTGACCCTGTCCCTCCCTCCATCCTGTGTTTTGTTTTCATTGTTTTTGAGAAATACACGCTGCGGTCAGAGCTGAAGCCCCATGCTTCTGTCGCCTTCCCTTCTTGCCCTCTGGACTTGGTCTTTGCTGAGAATATTTTTCCACTTCACGCATAACCCCATAAAAATACATGGTCGTAAGTGGTATTTTCAAAATTTGCATAAATGGTATCAGGCCACTTGAATTTTTAGAAACACGGTGTTACATTTGTTTTATTTGTGGTGATACGTACGGTCCACCTCATGCAGATCATTGGACAGAATTGTGCAAGACCGTCTGGTCCTGCGTTCTGAGGACCAGGCCTGTAGCGCCCAGCCCTACACGCGCCTCCTGTGCCCGTGCCAGCTGCCGATTTCTGTCTCCCTGGGAATTTTGCTAAAGCAAAGCTGCGGATGAGACCTGGCACGCTGCACTCGGGGTGGGGGGGCTGCTCTTACGTCTGAGGTGGTGAAGCCCCTGCGCCCCCTGCCAGTGCCTCGCCTCCTGCAGCTCCTCAGTCAGCAGTCCTGTGACAGCAAGGGCATCCCTGTAACCGCCAGGGGCTAGGGGCGTAACGCGCCTCTTTGTCACTGGTCAGGTTATGTACTGGGACTGTTCGGTGATTAGGTTTGTTCTGTTTTTCTTTCCTTGTGATTTCTCCTTTTGCCCGTGTGTTATTTAGAAGTGTCCCATTTAACTTCCAACTATTTGGGGATTTTCGAGATCTTTTCCTTTTGTTGATTTCCAATTTGATTATGCTGTAATCCGAGAACATTGTATGAATTCCGCCTTTTCCAATTTACTGTACTTAAAAAATTTTAAGCCAATTTGTCTATTTTTTAAGCTTTTCTTTTTAAAGTTTTTCACTAAAGCATAACTGACGTGATATCGTATTAGTGTCAGGCGTGTGACATAGGGATTGGATATTCCATACATTACAAAATGGTCACCTCTGTAGGTGTGGTGACCACCTGTCTCTGGTGATGAGTTTTGACTTCAAGATTGGAGCGTTATCACTATTTCCAGTGTGTGTTTTTTTAGTTTCCGAGAGCAGAAGGAATAACCATAGATCCTAAACGTAGCTCTTGTTTTCTAACACATGGAATTGATACAGGTCTGTCTGTTACTTTTGATGGAAAAAGAGAAGACTACTTTCCCGACCTAATGAAGTGGGCCTCTGAAAATGGAGCCTCTGTCGAGGGTTTTGAAATGGTCAACTTCAAAGAAGAGGGCTTTGGTTTGAGAGCAACAAGAGACATCAAGGTGAGTTTTGATCCCTTCGTCCGGGGGGCCCTCCGTGTGCTTGGACTGTGCTGCCGTGCGGGGACGAGACGTGCGGTCAGGTGTCTGGGCTTGCCCTGACCTCTTAGGCGAACAGGCAGCCTACCGCCAGCACTCCGTGACCTGCTGCGGGGTCTCCAGGCTGACCGGTGGCCCGGAAGAGCCTTGCCCGTGTTCGAGGCAGCCCCTTCCTGTCTGTCCCCCCTGGGAGCCGCGCTGCTAACCAGTGACCTGGGGCAAGTCAGTTCATGTTTCAGAGCCCCTGTTAGGAGGTCACAGAACAAGTCTCAAAGGAGTTCGAGACTTGAACGGAAGGATGTGGGCTCAGGTTGGTTAGGAGGGGGAGCCCACAGGGCCTGCGATAGAGTGGCTGTGGGGCGGAGGGCGGGCAGTGTCGGGTGCTTACTGGTTTTCTGGCGAAGGTGACTGAGTGCTTGGTGGTGCCACCTGCTGAAGCCTCACGGCCAGAGCTGAACGGGAAGGAGGAAGGGCAGGACAGTCTGCTCAAAGGGACAAATGCTTTTCCCCTGCTCTGGGTCCTTCCTTCCAGAAGAAGGCAGCAGCTGCACCCCGACATTCCCAGCCTCTCTCTGCCCCTCACTCGCCTCTCTCAGGAGGCATAGCTTAACCTGATGACTTGGGGCGAAGGAGCTGGCCGTGGCCTCTTTCTTGGTGGGAGCCGCTTGCCCACGTGCATCCCTTCCGCTGTGCTCTCTCCACTATGTAAGCTTTACAGGGGCAGGCGGCACGTGGGGAGGCCCGTGGGGCTCCAGTTCTGCCTGGAACTAGGTGGGGGAGTCTGTCTAATTCTGGGATTCAGTAGGTGATATTTTGGGTGACCATCTGTTGTAGTCTTGTGTCTCTCTCAGTGGGTTCAGAACGTGCATGGAGGAAGTGACTGTTACTTATTCGGGCCCCTCAAACCTCAGGCAACATTTTTGGTCAAGTTGTAGTTAGCCTTCATTGATACAGTGATACAGCGTAGACTGGTTTATTTGACACTATTAAATGTGTAGTATGTGAATCCTCCCTTGCTCGTTATCATACCAGCCTTCCAAAGGAAAAAAAAAAAATCCCAAGGTCTCTTCCTTCATGATGCTTGTAATCTATAGTAAGGAAGGAGACACACAGAAACATAGTTAAATGGTTGACATTGGGCGGAGGCCCCTAGTAACCAGGGTGTCGCACAGTCTTCTCTCGCATCAGAGGAGAAACATCATTTGTATAGATGCCACCCCGAGTATCTTAGCTGCGGTCTGTTTTCACTGTGTGCATTTTTTTAAGTTTTATTGAGGTCTAATTGATTAAAAAAACTGCACGTATCTAATGCTTACATTTTGATGGGTTGGACATAAGCATACACCCATGTCATTACCGCAGTCAGGGCACTGCTATGTGCATGTTTTAAGCAACATGGATACGTATGCAGAACGTACCAAAAAGAGACCTCACGTGCTGGCAAAGGATGAGGTAACGCTTTGGAGAAGAAATTCAGTAAACCAAAACATGTCTTAGGGACTTGTGTGTTTGCTGGTTATCATTGTGCTTTATTTCTATTATTATTATTATTATTATTTTTTTTAACATTTATTCATTTTTGAGAGAGAGAGAGAGAGAGAGACGGAGCGTGAGCAGGGTAGGGGCAGAGAAAGAGGGAGACACAGAATCCGAAGCAGGCTCCAGGCTCTGAGCTGTCAGCACAGAGCCCGACGCAGGGCTTGACCCAACGAACTGTGAGATCATGACCTGAACTGAAGTCAGATGCTTCATTGACTGAGCCACCCAGGCACCTCTCATTGTGCTTCTTAAAGACAAGCATGCAGAGAAAGGAATGTTACTCTGGCCTCAGAAATTCAATGGCAAGAACAATTCATATTGACAGAGTCAAGTTTTTGTTGGAGAGAGAAATTTTTGTTTGTTTTGTTTTTAGAACTTAAAAGTACAGCAAAGTGGGGCGCCTGGGTGGCTCAGTCGGTTAAGCGGCCGACTTCGGCTCAGGTCACGGTCTCGCGGTCCGTGAGTTCGAGCCCCGCGTCGGGCTCTGTGCTGACGGCTCAGAGCCTGGAACCTGTTTCAGATTCTGTGTCTCCCTCTCTCTCTGCCCCTCCCCTGTTCATGCTCTGTCTCTCTCTGTCTCAAAAATAAATAAACGTTAAAAAAAAAAAAAATTAAAAAAAAAAAAGTACCGCAAAGAATTAAGAGTTTTGTGTGCCACCCCAAATCGCTATGTTTGCCATAAAGTTGAAAGTCCCATTTTTTATTTGTTTTCTCAGTATGTAAAGTCAGTGTTTCTGTTGGAAGTTAGGATTTTAAACCCTGCTTCTATTTGTTTGCACCATAAATGCTTACATTTAAAAACATATTTGATGATTAAAAATGAAGTGCTAATATGCAGCCTTCAATAGTATTTCCTGTGTAATTGGGTTTCTGAACATAGATGAAGTTTGGGCTGACGATTGTTACATGTTTTGATGATTCTATGATTTTCTTATTTTTTTTCCTCCTAGGCAGAAGAATTATTTTTGTGGGTTCCACGAAAATTACTAATGACCGTTGAATCTGCTAAAAATTCAGTGTTGGGTGAGAATAATTTCTGACTCGTTCAAGGCAAAGTACAAACGATAAAAATATGAAATTTTATTTTGTAGTTCTAAGGACGGTATTTGGATGTTTTCTCAAACTAGTGAAATAGTCCACCAAATTCGTACTGTTTTCCATGCTTTTAATCTTCGGAAGGAAGGTGCATGTTAACTTAAATATTACAAGGCTTTCCGGTTATTTCTGTACCTTGAATATATATTTTGAATGAATACCTTTTAAGGCACTTTGTGGAACTTAACGCTGTTAACGTCTGGGTTAATTCAGGGCCCTTATATTCTCAAGACCGGATTCTTCAAGCTATGGGAAATATCACACTGGCCTTTCATCTGCTGTGTGAGCGAGCCGACCCTAACTCTTTCTGGCAGCCCTACATTCAGACCCTCCCCAGCGAATATGACACTCCTCTCTACTTTGAAGAGGATGAAGTTCGGGACCTTCAGTCCACACAAGCCATACATGATGTCTTCAGCCAGTATAAGAACACAGCCCGGCAGTACGCCTACTTCTATAAGGTCATCCAGGTGAGTGGCTGGTTACCGCCTAAATGTACGTTGAAGAGTGAGAAGGAAAGGGAAATCGATAGCGGAAGTGTTTACTTCACCTTTTATTACGGATGCTTAAACGTTGCGCTTTTTCAGTTAAAAGGCGTTGCGATTCCAGTCCACTGTCTCTCTTT
Organism: Panthera pardus; assembly: GCF_024362965.1. Classification (NCBI taxonomy): domain Eukaryota; kingdom Metazoa; phylum Chordata; class Mammalia; order Carnivora; family Felidae; genus Panthera; species Panthera pardus. Next base: position 133,576,285 of record NW_026526810.1, on the reverse strand, counting down.
GTTCAGAGTATCACTGAAGTACGGTTTGAGTGGGTCTGACTTCATCAGTGGCCGGTGTGGATGTGAGCAGTGCTTGTTCTTGGATCGGGAGAGTCACCAAACTTTTCTGAAAAGGAAAGCTTACAGTGGAACTTTAGAAGCTTTAAAATGTATCTAATACGAAAAGGTGCTCCGTGTATAAATTTTCCAAGAAAAGGAAAGGCTCTTTGTGGATTCTCCACATATATATTCACATGTATTTTACTAAATCATAGTGGCAGTTAATTTACTAATTCATAAAGCTGAGTTTTTGGTGTCTTTCAAAGTGTGCCATATATTAATTTTAATTAGTTCTAAGTGAAAGCGTTCTATAAAAAGGTGTGTAAGGTTGTGAACATTTTTTTTTTTAATTTTTTTTTTTTTCAACGTTTTTTATTTATTTTTGGGACAGAGAGAGACAGAGCATGAATGGGGGAGGGGCAGAGAGAGAGGGAGACACAGAATCGGAAACAGGCTCCAGGCTCCGAGCCATCAGCCCAGAGCCTGACGCAGGGCTCGAACTCACGGACCGCGAGATCGTGACCTGGCTGAAGTCGGACGCTTAACCGACTGCGCCACCCAGGCGCCCCAAGGTTGTGAACATTTGAATTACACCTGGTTACTCCTTTCTTAGTTTTGGCATTTCAGCTGGCGTTATCTTTCGTTTCCCGTCGAACAGCCGTCCGACAGGTCAGAGTCGGTGTCGTGGTTCCCTCTGGAGCTGAGACGAGGGAGTGACTCTGGCCTCAAGTTTCCCCTTTCTCTGTAGCTTAAGAATTAGCCCCTGGGCCGCAGTACCTGATACGTGGCCAGTGGGGATGCCGCTCAACTTCCTATGTTGTACGAGGGCAGCCCCCAAACAAGGACTTTTCCAACCCCAATGTCAGTAGTGCTACGGTCGAGAAATCTTGCTTTGTGTTTATATACAGAACAAAGCATCTCAAGTACCTACATGATACCAGAGTTCACCATCATTCCTGACTAATGACTGGATGCCTGGGGCCTGCCTGAACAGAAACAACTCCAGCTTTTTAGTGAGATGAACTTGAGCTGAAACCCAGATTCCATATCTCACTTGCTATTTAAATATACTTTGGACATGCAGCGAACCTTTGAACAGCACAGTTTGAACGGCGTGGGTCCACTTATACACAGTTCTTTTTGAGAAATACAGCACGGTGTCATGTCTGTATTTTCTCTCAGGGTTCTGTTCATAACGTTTCCTTTGCTCCAGCTTTATTGTGACAACGCTGTGTGTGTGTGTGTGTGTGTGTACGTATGTATGTGTGTACACATACACGTATATTTATATATGTACAAATAATGTGTAACCTGCAAAATATATGTTAATCACCTGTTCTTATCAGTGGGACTTCCTGTCAACTGTAGGCTGTTAGCGGTTCAGTTTCGGGGGGAGTCAAAAGTTCTGTGTTGATTTTCGCCTGGGTGAGGGTCAGCACCCCATCGCCTGCATCATTTGGGGGTCAGCCATAGGTGCTTTGCCCCTCTTTGTTTCTGCATCTGTAGGATAGAAGCATGAGCCCCGTTTCTCAGGGTAGCTGATGTCAGGCAGCCGAGGTCGGGCTTCCTCCAGAGCACGCGTGCGGCGCCGGGCCTCGGTGCCTGTGGCCTTAGGAGCACAGTCTCGTCTGGGGAGCACGAAGGACATCTCGGTCGAAGCCCCCGCATCCGGTGCAGCTTGCTGATCGGGGAGGTGCGCTCCGGGGCGGTGCTTTTTGGGGCGTGTGTCTGTGCTCCTGTTTCCTTATCTGTAAATCGGGATAGTGCCGCGCCCGACTGCAGGGTTGCGGAACGAACCACACGCGTTGATCTGTGTGCGGCCCTTGACCCAGCAGCGCTGGCTGCGGAAATTCTCACTCCATTTGTGTCTATTTTGCATCTCGTTCCTTCAGGCCGAGTCGCTCAGTTGTTTCCGTTTTTATTGTTCTAAATTGCTTCTCCCCCACACCTGCCTGCCGTTAGTTCTTCTTAACCTTCTGTCCGGAAGCAGCCCTAGCAGCCACGGATAGTGAGTATTCCCTCAAGACCAGGGACTGCACTCACAGTGACCCATTACAGGCTCAAAATTGAGCTTCAGAGTCTCAGGCTTTTGTCGTCATTGTTGATGACTTTGCTTTCTTGTTGTGAAACACTAACAGTTGACCCAGACGTCTGTGTGTTGGCTCCAGTTTAAAACCCGTGTTAAGTGACGTACCGTCCGTCGAGTCAGGCTGGCTCCGCAGGAAAACGGCCCAGTTTCTCCTGGGACCGTCCGGGCTGCCGTGTGTGCCTGTTCCAGCGGGAGGAGGACGGCTTCGCGTGTGGCGAACACTGTCCTCCCGACCCTGCGGTCAGTCGCGGGACACTCACTTCACGTTAGTAAACCAGACAGTAGAAGGGAGTCACCACGAAGTGGAACTGCGTCCCGATGCGATTTGGTGGGACGGTTCCCAGCGAGCGGTTTTCCTTCAGTGCTGGTTGGAATAGCACAGGCAGCGTGAAAGGGGGGCGAGCGGCCGTGACAGCCAGGAGGGTCCGGCTGCGGGGCGGAGGGTGTTTGCGTAGCTGTCTTTTAAAAAGTGACGCCGTGAGTCTAGCCGCTCTTCTGGCTGTAGAAGGTTCTCACTGCCCACGGCAGTCTTCGGGATCCACAGGAAACACACACGCTCATGTCGGACTGTTGTGATTTTGTTAGGTCGGGTTTTCTCACCCCAGCGGCAAACCGTGTGTCTTCCTCCTGCTGTTCCAGGGTCAGGTGTGGGGCTTTTGCTCCGTTTGAGGAGGTCACTTCATCAGTGCGTTGGCACTCGGGGAGAGGGAGCGAGGAGTGTGTTACATCAGTTCATTGTTAACATTTTTTTTTTTTAATGTTTATTTTTGAGAGAGAGACACAGCATGAGCAGGGGAGGGGCAGAGAGAGGAGGAGACACAGAATCCGAAACAGGCCCCCAGGCTCTGAGCTGTCAGCACCCAGCCCGACGTGGGGCTCAAACTCACAGACCGCGAGATCGTGACCTGAGCCCGAAGTCGGTCGCTTAACCGACTGAGCCACCCAGGCGCCCCACCGTTGTTAACATTTTCGTTACAGTGACGTGTCCTTGGTTTTGTTTTGTTGGGCACTGTGGCTCTTAACCTTTTCTGGGTCACGGGAGAACCCTCTTCCCAGAGAAACGTACGTACGTTCTATATCACAAATGCTCGTGTACCAATTGAGGGTGTCCAGATTTTCCAGAACCTGATTTGCAGGTTTTAGTTATGGCTTCCCGTTTAAAGTTATTTTCCTGTGGCTGGGCATTGACACTGAAACTCGTTATTTTTCTTCTGAGCTGACTGCTAGCTTGAAGGTCTGCAGGCCACAGTTCTTGGCCGCTGTCTCCGGGTGCACCAGCAGCGTGAGTGCAAGCATGACATGGTCCTGTGTGTCTCTGCTGATGACCCCCAGTCCCTGGGGGGAAGGGCCCAGAAAAGTGTTGATAGTCGCTTCAGTAGTATGTCTTGCTTCAGGCTCTAGGATGTTAATTCTGAAAGAAAAGCAGCACTGGTACTAACTTCTGGTAAGTATAAATTCTTTTAGGTAGATTTCTCTGTATTGCAGTTTTTATTTTAATGTTTGTCTCTCTGTCTCCTTGGTTGTTGTTGACTAAAAGTCAGAAAAACAACTTCCCATGCTCTTTTCTCGCAGCGTATTTTTTCGGTCAAGGGTTTTTCAGAGCGACCACTTGTTCAGATTACTTTCTGTCTTTAACTTGCTTTAACAGGGTTTGTTCAGAAGTCTTTGTGAGCCTCTGCTGGTTCTCCTCTGCAGAGTCGGGGTGTGGGTTTTCTAGGTTTTTTTACATTATACTTACATCGTATTCTTGAGATGAGATGTTCAGCATACAGGGTTTTCTTTAGGTGTTCAGCAGGTGATAGTATGTAACCAGAAGCCTCAGACTCCAGGAGTTGTGAGAGCAGACCTTGTGTGAAGGTGGGAGGTCTGCTGGTGAGGCCTTAACACTGCAGCTCGGTGGTTGAGAAATGTCTACCCAGGCTCAGGGAGCTAAGGTAGGACCCGTGGCTCAGCCAGACACCGGAAAGGGCTTGTGTGGATTGACAGCCCTGAGCACTGGTGAAATTTCTGTCAGTTTGTGAAATGGGGACCAGTGAAGAAGAGAAGATTAGTGGTAGAAGGCAGAACTTGGGATTTTAAGCCATTGCAGGGTTTTTATTTATTTTGAAACTTATTTTTATGATTTTTTTTTTTTTTTTATTTTAAAGCTTATTTATCTTGAGAGAGAGAGAGAGAGAGAGCATGTGCACAAGTTGGGAAGGGGCAGAGAGAGAGGGAGAGAGAGAATCCCAGGCGGGCCCCGCACTGTCCGTGCCCAGCCACAAAATCGCGAGATGGTGACCTGAGCCCAAGTCACACACTTACCCGAGTGAGCCACCCAGGCGCCCCAAAACTGTTGCAGAGGTTTTAAACCTATAAGAATACACCCAGCAGACTGGGGCTTTCCAGAGTTCGGCTCCAAGTTGAGATTTCTGCATGGAAATATGGGACCAGTTTTGTGATAGAAATCACTGGAAAGGGAGGGTTTGGCTTACAACCAGCTCTGACGCAGTGTAATTGTGTGAAGGTGAAGAGAGCCTATCAGATCTGCCGGACTTAACACAGATGAACGATAGTCCACGTGTGTTGCTGACCCATGCCAGTGAAGAAGAACTGAACAGAGCCTCTGAATGAAGAGTTGGTTTAACTGGCGATCCCATCTAACGGACCCGGCACCGCAGTGCGGGGTGCCGGCTTCTCCTAAGGTTGCTGTCTCGGGACCCGCACGTTTTCCTGTGTTGCCGAGCTCAGATACGGTGTTCGTTCAAGGAGATGCAACTGTGGAGGGTTTAATAGAATAGAGGTTTTATCTAGAAAATGACTGTTCTCCATCGATCCCCTAACCTGTGCGATTTGTCCCACCTCCCCTGGGTCTTGTCTTTTGTGTAGACCGGTTTGAGCGGTTCGGGGGCAGGGATGGAGATGGCGAGACTCCCGTGTGTGCTAACTGCCGCGAACCGTACTTCGGTGCAGCGAGCTTCCCCTGTGTCGGCCTTAAGGCCTCGGGACGGAGTCAGGCGGTCTTAAGTTGGCTCTCTCCCTTGAATAGCCCGCTTCCCCTACCTCACCGGGGCCGCAGTGGCAGAAGATTCTAGCGGTCCTCCTCACGACCTGGCAGGAGACAGAGCCCACCAAGCGGCAGAGGAAGACGGCCCATTCGGTTCTTGGCCTCCCGTGGCTCTTGCGGCTAAAACACACACAGTTGCTCCTCCCGTTGCTCACGGTTTTACCTTGTCTCTGACGGAGGCACACGAGAATTGCACGAGGTGTGAGTTGCCAGACAGGCGTAGCCCGTGTTCTCCTAAAGCTCTCCTCTACGCTTGGAAGCGGATCCCACGCGGGGCCGTCGGGGAGGAGCGTCCGAGTGGAGTGAGCACTAGTTTACTCTGAGGACCCCGATGTCCAGAGACGCTCGGGTGACACCTGTCAGCGCACAGAGCTGCTTGTAGACCTCGGTGTGGATGCGTGTGCTTGAGCAGCGCGGTGAGGGAGCACACACACGTGGGTTCCTGGAAGTGTGTCCTCTGGAGGCCGAGGCTGTGAGCTGGCGCTTCCCGGGTCGTGCACAGCTTGTGGCTCGCAGGCGATGCGGGGCTCTGCGTGGTCCGCTTCCCCCGCCGTCGGTCCTGCCCCTCCGCCTGGAAACCTGTGTACGAGCCTTCCTTCACGGGCCCGTCCGCCGCCTCCTGACCTTGGAGTCGCTGCCCCGGGTTTTGCTTTGAACCCGCGTGTCCTCTCGATTGTTCCATTTTTCAGCTAATGAACGTGTCTCTCTGCTGTGGGAGCTGGCGCACCGGATGGGGACTGGGCTCCCTGGGGATTTAAACGACTTTTCTTTCCAAATGTTTTGTTTTCTAATGTTGTCAAAATGAATGAACTTTCACGCTTACAGAAAAGTTGCATACAAAGCGCAAAGTTGAAAGCGTGGCCGCGGATGGACAGACGGACGGATGCTGCTTCCTGGATACCGTCCTCCTGACCTCGTTCCCACGTATGTGATTTTCCTCGGAGGCTAACGTGGGCCAGATGGGACGTTTTTGTCCTTAGCCGCCTTCATGGCGAAGCCACCCGCGTGGATAGCTGCAGAAGTGAAGAGGGAAGGAAGCGAGTCAGAGGTGATGGTGGGAACAGAGGAGGCCGTTTGACAGGTTTGGAGGTGTCAGATGCCGGTGCAGCGAGTCCATATTTACTCCTTGGCTGCCATGGTAGCAGACTGGGTAGAGGCCATGGGGCACGGAGGGAGAGGATGATTTCCGTTCGCAGGCTGCTCATGTGAGTTGGCTGGGGCCTTTTCCCTTCAGGTGGGTAGTTTCTGTGCCGTGTGCCTCATGGGACTGGCCTGGGGAGGCAGGACAGCGGTGGGGCCAGGCCGAGTGGCTCCTGAACACATGGCAGGAAACCCCGAGCCCAGCTGGTCTCACCTGCTTTCCCCTCCAGGGCTGTTGTCCTTCCAGTTACTTGGGAGGGGGCTGGTCACTCTCCCTTTGCAGGTGTAGAATCCAGATGTGGGGCAGCTGGCCGGATGCTGAGGGCCCTACACCCTGGGCTGGGGTCGGAGCAGATCTGCTAGCCCCACGCCCATGTCCTTGGATCTCTGAAGTTTCTGGTCTTAATTTTGGGACAAAGAAGCAGTTGTTTATTTTTTTATGTTAATTTAATTTTGAGTGGGGCGGGCAGAGAGTAGGGGAGGCAGGATCTGAAGCAAGCTTTGCAGTCTGTGCAGAGCCCAACGTGGGGCTTGAATTTGCAAACCGCGAGATCATGACCTGAGCTGAATTTGGATGGTTAACCAACTGAGCCACCCAGGTGCCCTAGAAGTGGTCTGTTTTTAAGGGCAGAGCAGTCTTGTTTAAAATCTCCCTTGGGCTCTTTTACAGAAAGCTGAGCGAGGCCTGCTGATTTCGAGGCCCCTGCTGGTCAGGCCCATGTGGGGCCTACACAGGGCTCATCTGCTGGCAGTTTTTTCCAGCTGTGGAAAGAAATGCCCCTCCTGCCCTGCCCACCTCACGCTGTACAGAGAGGTGGGAGATGCTCACTCTCAGAAGAACCCACACCTCTGCCCACTGCTTTCCCTGCAACTGTGAGGAAGCTGGCGGTCCTTTCTTTATTGTTGTCTTGACCGATTCGTGTTTGTTTAATTTATTTATTCATAATGTTTATTTTTGAGAGAGAGAAAGAGAGCATGAGCAGGGGAGGAGCACAGAGAGAGGTGAACAGAGCCCAACGCGGGGCTCGAACTCATGAACTGTAAGATCATGACCCGAGCCGAAGTCGGACGCTTAACCAACAGAGCAACCCAGATGCCCCTTTACGAATTCGTTTTTTAAAGATATTAAGAGATGTGAAAACACTGGAGCTTAGGAAATCCGTCCAGGTTTGCATCATCTCTGGAGACTTTCCAGTGCCGTTATAGTCTTTCTTAGAGCCTCTAGCTGTCTTGCTGAAACGTCCTGACCTGTATCCTTGCTGGTTCCCAATAGCTGACCTTGGCTGACCTTGACCACGAGTAATTTGTGTCACGTGTGCAAGAGTGTTGTCCTTATTGCGTTCCTCATGTAAGGTTTCTGTTTTGTAAATTATCCGTATTAAACATTTTCATCATTTTCATAAATGAAGGCTGCAAATCTAAATCATTTAAAAATCCAATTTGTTTTTACCTGCGTTCACTTGTTTTGCATACCGTTAGAGCAGTGCAGGTAGACATGGACCCCACCTTCCAGAATCCAGTGGTCCTTGTTTCCTGTTTTTTCCAGCTTGAGTTTCAGCAGCCTTTGGGGAACTTGAGAAATGCAGTGCTTTTCTCTCTGCTCATGGTTCTAATTGGGGAGGGCGTTCCTGTCTTGTCGCCGGGAGCATTTTATGCTGTGTCTGTCCAGGAGGAGGCGTGGCAGCCCCAGGCCCCGCATCCTCCTGTAGAAGTTCTCGGGTACGAATTTGGCATCCCCCATCTGCCCTGTGTGCTAGTGTCATCCTGTCCTGCCCTTGCCTGTCCCCGCTGGCACTTCTCACTGGCAGCCCTCCTCTGGAACCACAGCCTCCCTCCCCTTTCTCATCTGCTTACCTGACTCGGGCTCCTGGGCCCCTTCGGAGATCTTTCACAGTTGCTAATCAGTTAGGAACAGACGTCCAACAAAGGAGGCACGTGGATTGTCCCTGTCTCCTACTTGACACGTCACCCAGGCATCAGCGTGTTCATAGAGGCACCTGCACGGGTAAGGCAGACAGAGCCACAGGCAGGACCTTACATACCCATCCCTGGTGGACTCCGGAAGGAAGGAGAATCAGCATTTGTGGCGTTGCCTGCTGTGTGTCAAGCACCGGGAAGAGAACTTTCTCTCCTGTTATCCTCATGGTGATGAGTCAGGAGCTACTGTCTTCCCCTAAGAATCTGAGACAGAATTAACCAGGCTAGGTTTAGGAGACACTCCCCCGATACCAGGCCCAGGTCACTGTGGTTAAATTCGTGTTTGGAGAGGTTAAAGCCTGAGAGGTTAGAGACAGGGCCTCGCTCTTAAGGTGGTGTTCATTGAGCCCACACTGCTGTGTGCCAGTGGTGGGCCACGGGGCTTGGCGAGCCTCCCCCAGTCCTCATTGTTACCCCATAGCTGGGCATCGTGCCATTTTCCAGGGGAGGAGGCAGGCTGGGAGTGAGAAAGCTGGCCGGACCTGCTGATGGCGAACCCGGATTGAGGCCTCAGTGCACCCCACCCTAGGGGCTGTCCTACTTCCCTCTGTCGCTGCAGCCCTGTCCTTCATACCATGTCCCTTCTCTCACCAGCCCGCTTTACCAGCCCTGGCTCTTCCCACTAGTTGGATCAGTAGAACTTTGTGAAATCCGCCCAAGTTTAAAAACAAGCCTCAAAAAAAAAAAAAAAATTCTTAAAAGCTGCTTTTTCTCCCCAGCCCCCCAAGGTCTATATTTGTAAATTCCCTAACCTCTGGGACAGGATTTTGGGGCTTTCTCTTCTGCGTGCTGGAAGACGGGACTTGCTTGTGTTTCTGACCTGGGATAAGTGCCCAGGGGAGTGAACACGTTGTGACCACGCTTGTGGGTTGACGTTACCCTCCCAGGCTCCATTCCTGCCCTGCAGGACTGTGCTGTGTGTGATTTCCTGACGATCGGAATGGTTTGGGACGCAGCTGCCGCATGGCCGCTGTTGGTATCGTCATCTACTCTCCAGGAAGACAACAGAACCAGTAGAGTGTGCACGTGTGTAGAGGAAGAGATTTATTTTAAGGAACTGGCTCGTGTAGTTATGGAGGCTGGCAACTCCAGAATTGACAGGAGGGACCAGCAGGGGGAGACCCTGCAAGGAGCCGATGCTGCAGCTCAGGTCCAAAGGCTGTGGGATTCCCTCTTGCTTGGGGAAGGTCAGTCAGCCTGTGTCCTGTTCCGGCCGTCAGCTGATTGGATGAGGCCCACCCGTGTTAGGAAGGGCACTCTGCCGTTTTTACTCATAGTCCGCCGATGTGCATGTTAGTCTCATCCAGAAACAGCCTTACGGAAGCATCCGGCATAACCAAATACCTGGGCACCGTGGCCCAGCCAAGTTGTCACATGAAATGAGCCACCGCGGTGAGCATGCTGTTGGTCTCTCTCGCGGCACTTGTCCCTGTCTGTGCTTGCTCTCGTATTTGTGTCTTCCTCTGGAGCACGAGCTTCACGGGGAGGGACCTCTGTCTCCCGGGTGCCGCGTGGCACTGCTGTCAGCACCGCGCCCGCCACAGAGGAGTCTCGGGCAGGGCTCGCTGGGCAGGGGAGCCGCTTGCCTGCCTTGCGGGTCTCCACGTGTCAGGCGCGTGTGGCCAGGGCCCCCGGGGGCCGGTGAGGCGCCAATACCTCAGCCTGTCTTCTCTCCCCAAGCCATGTGCCTGCAGAGCCGCACCATCCTCGCAGCGACAGCCTTTTCTAGTTTGCCCGGAGGTCCCTGGCGGGCAGTCTTGTCCCTGCCGGGCCAAGTGCCCATCCCGAGTACAACCCCACATTCCTCACGCTGCTTGAGGCACGACCTGGCCGTGTGTGTCCTCCTAGCCTTTCTTTCTCTGGCTTCCAAGAGGTGAAGTTTGCAGTGAAGGAAGGGCTTATTAGATCCTCCGCGTTTGGCAGATGGAGTCTAGCCGCTCTCCAGATAACTGGTTTATATTCTTTTGGGTGGTTGTGTTTTTCTCTGTTAAGAAAAAAAAAAAGGACTTTCTGTCTTCCCTGGAAGGTTGGGCAGGGTGAAGTAAGTACACCCCCCAACACCGTCAGCTTCTGTTTTCGTATCGTCCTCACCCGACGCTCGCCTCCTGGCCACTGGGCTCAGGTTCTCTGCTGGTAGACACTGGGCCCCTTTTCTTCCCCTTCTTACTGGATCTTTGCTTATGTAGCCCCCCCGCCGCCGTGTTCCCCGGTGAGTCTCTCCAGCCAGGGCCTCCGGGCCGCGCCGAGCCTCACAGTTGCTGTGTTACTGCAGTGAATTCCTCCTCCTCCGGTCCGCTCGTTAGCGTGGAGACAGCTGAGACCAGTGTGTTCTTCCCGACGCTCTTGCTGAGGGTTTTCCCCCCAGAAGTTACCGGGTGTCCCCTGCCCCCCCCCCCCCCCCCCGACTCACATATGACCATAGCAGGGTGCCCGGTGATGATCAGCCACGTTAGGTCTGAGTTACACGTTTGGAGAGCTGGTTACGTTAGGCCCCCCGCCGGGTTCTTTTGTTGTCGTGCTCGGTCACACATTTTGATTTGGGTAGTTTTCCCTTCTACAAGTCAACTTTATGCTTTTCAGCTGAAAAGAAAACGTTCTAAATGTTAGTGGTCGAAAACAGCACAGATACCATGTTTATCTTTGTGTTGACTCTTGTCAGAAAAAACATAGTTAAGTATTTTTTAAGTAAGTCAAATACCTATTTGAAATACTTGTTGATCGTAATGGAGTCTTACTGAATGCCTGGGTCTCAAGTTCAGTGGTAGGTGCTGTAAGGAGATAGAAAAGTAATATGAGATCCTTGCCTTTTCAAAGTTTATGGTAGAGATAGGAGGGACACAACTGGCGGGAAACATTGAAGAACCAAAGCAGTAAACTGAGGCAGTGACTGCTGTCTGAGCTCTAGGGTGCCTGGGGGCAGTCAGGTGGCTGTGGCTCGAAAGGCAGAATTGTCTGGTTGAGGGAAATGCTGTCAGAGAAGGTCTGGGCTTGGGGGCGAGCAGGGCATGTGCAGAGGGGCCCGAGAAGACAGCCCGAGCCTGCAGAGGCCACAGCCCTGGAATGGCGGGAAGTCACTGTGGATTTGTGGGGACCAGCTCCCAGAAATCTGACACATGAATCTCCCTGAGGTCTGTAGCTCCTGTGGCTCAGGCCAATGTGGGCCGAGATGGCTGTGGCTTTAGCAAGTCTGTTTATGTCACACCTGCTCAAGTCACTCCAACTCCCCGAGCCCCAGTTTCCACAATGATGGCCTAGCCTGTCTCACAGATTTGTAGGTGTGGCTGAGGTATCGCAGACATAAGTGGGTTTTTAAAATGCAAGCCTTGCTGTTGGTGTCATTAGGCAGGAGCTGGGCTTGAGCGCCCTTCAGGGATGTCGTGAAGGAAATTTCCTGCACTGGGTGTAACAGGCAAGAAGATGAAATAGAAAGGCCTGTTCACAGGAGGTGGGGTGGAGGGCACAGCAGAGAGGCGTAGGGAGAGACAGAAGGAGGTAGAGCACGAGGCCAGAGATGTGGCAGGAGCCAGGCTTGAGGGCCGTCGGCAGGCCTTGGGGTTTGTGTCCTCACCTGCTGGGGGGCCACCGCCGCCGTGCCTGGGTTTGCTCGCTTGCTAAAAGAGAACTTGAGAAGCGGGGAGGCCTGAGGGACGCGAGAAGTATTTAGAGGTAAGAATCGATGGCATCTGGTGACACGCTGGGTGTGGGGAGTGGGGAGACAGGTCGTTACGGACGATCACGGAATACCCTGGTTCTAGATGTCCCTTCTCCTCCTCGCCCCGAGACCGACTCTCCCCCTCCCTCTCTCTATTTCTAACTTCTGTGCGTAGGAAAGACACGTTTGATCCTACACTTCTAGCTTCTTTTAACTCGTTTGAGCTGAAGACACACCAGAAGTGACCTTGTATCCGAGTTTTCCGTCCAGACGGGTTTATTTTGTCCTTTGGAATGTGTATTTCAAGCAGAAATCTTTTGTATGCAGAAGTCAAGCCTGGAGCAAATTTTTATTGTGCAATTATAAGCCGTGAAAGTGAAGGTTTTAATGGAACTGCTCACCCAACCTTAACCATGGGGGCCCACACGCAGCAGCATATCCGAAGGGAAAGCTGTCAGAACAGCAGCTTTCAATTTAAATATATCAGGGATTTCAAGACCGATTCTAATGAGTTTTAAAATCTTTGTGTCAGCCTCGTGTTTTTTCTTTAAATGCTGTGAAGTCATTTAAAATTAATAAGCCGGTTTTTATTTGGCAGCGTTTACATCAGAAACGCTACCATCGGCTCTGAAGTCGCTGCTCTTCTGTGGTCTCGTCATTCATCTAAAGGGAATTAGTAGCCGTGGTTTCTCGAACCGGTAGAACATCAGCTTCCTGTTCGTGGGCTAGTAGACTTACCTGACAGACCATGTAGAGCTAGCTGCTGTGTCTGAATACTGACACCGTCACTGAACCGTCACCTGCAAAGTGGTGACAGACGAAGTTTCCAGTAAATGTGGCCGTGGAGCGGGGACTCGCGGACAGCGCTCCACAGCCGAGGAAGATCTGTCGGGAAGTCAGTCTCCTCGCATGGGCACCACCTCTCCCCCACGAGAGGTCTCTCCAGATCTGGGCCTTCTCTTTCCGGCAGTTGTCACATGTTACCAGGTGCCACCGAGACGCAGGAGCACCTGTTAGTGCTGCTGGGCCATACGGAGCTCACAACGCAGTTTCTCTTTCAAGGAGCTTCTGGCCTGGTGGAAAACCCGGTCAGGACACTGATGAATAGTAGTTGGGGGGGCGGGGGGGAGGTGCGGCCCAGAGGCAAGGGAAACAGCAGGAAAAGGCGGGGAGGGGTCAGGAGAGGCTTCACAGAGGTGGGATGGCACCTGACCCTGAAGACAGGCCAGGAGTTTGCCGGGTTGAAGGCCAAGGGCGCAGCCTAGCCACTGGGCGTGCAGGAGCGTGAGGTGCTGGGGGAAGGGAAGGGAAGGTGGAGGGACAGGCTGGAAGGGGGGGGGGGGGGCCAGCCCTCGGCATCTGCATGATGCACAGCTCCAGGCGACCCGCACAACAGCCCTGCTGGGCCTGCTTGCTTCTGTTCCCATTTGCCAGGGGAGGAAGTCAAGGCCGATTTGCTGGTGGGTCTGTCCTCCGTCTTCAGTTCATACATGATTACGAGTTTAATCATTCTGTCACGCCAGAACTGAGGTTCAGGTCCGACTCGAAGTATCTCCTCTCCTCTTTGTGCTGGCTGCACCTTATAACCACGGGAGATGGTCACTTGTCCCATAAAGTCTTCCTGAGTACCAACTGCTCGGTGAATCTGACCTGTATTTCATCAGGAGCTGCTGAAGCGTTTTAAGCAGCAGATGGTGTTCTCAGGAGCCCCGCTAGAATGGGAGCGCCACAGAGGCAGGGTTTGGCCTTTGTTGTTCAAGTAACCAGACCAGTGAGCGGGGTCACACGGGAAGAATTCCGTCATCAGCTGCTGGACGGGAAGTCCGCTCCTGTGTGTGGGGCCAAGAGGAGGCAGTGCCTGAGTTTGCAGGGTCAGCACTTTCGACACAATTCTGGGCTTTCTCTCCAGTGTGTGGGTAGGCACTGCGTTCTCGGAGAGGTTGCTCTAGGTTTTAAAGCATCATAAGACAGGACAATGGACCACATCGGATCTGCATCAAGAAAAAGGCATTCCAAGCCAAGCTTACTGACTTTTTAATTTAAAGGGTACTCTGGGTGGCTCAGTCAGCTAAGATCTGATGCTTAATCTAAGACTGAGCCGCTCGGGTGCCCCACAGATTCGTATTTCTTGAAAAGAAGCTCCCCTGTCACTGCCCTTTGGGTCCCGAGGTGTGTCTCAGGTGAGGTACGGAACGTGCTGCTGGCCTGTGGTGGTTCTTCCAGTGCAGCGAACCCCCGGGTGACTGTCCCTTCGAGGCACCTGCGGGCACAGAAGGCACACACTCAGCTCTGTTCTCTCCTCAGTCCCTAGTTCACAAGCTAGCGGGGAAAATAAGATAGATAGGGAAAGCTAAATGACAATACAACATTAGAGCGACAGTTGATGGCAATAGCAGGATTTCGCTAGTTGGTATAGGCTCAGTTACCTAAATTCTAGGGGAAAGTTGCTAAGAGAACTTCAGAGGCAGGGAAGATTCTTGTGACTGAAGAGTTGACCACATCAAAAATATGACCACACATTAAAGGCAGTAAAAGTCAATAATAGCTCCACACGTTGAACATTATAAACTTTTTAAAATAAGATTTATGTATGGTCTTCTCAGACATTGTACGTGGCAAGTAATAGAAGAAGGTAAAAGTTAACCTGTATCTGAATTGCTGAATTATTGTAATCGTGAGTAGGCATTTGACTGTCGGTTATTCTCGTAAATGGCTAACATTAATTACAGAATAAATATATCAGAATAGAAAAACAGAATAGAAAAAAAGGATCGGGACATTTGTAGTAAAGACAAGTAGTTTAGGTAATTTTCTGTTGATTCTTCATTTAATTGAGATTCAACTTACACATGTAAGGTGCACGTGTATTCAGTATCCGTTAGGCTTTGTCCTAAGTGACCACAGCTGAGACTGCGCTGTGGCAGGTGTCTGGGTTGCAGGAAAGCCCCCTGGTGTCCTTTCCCAGGTGGCACCCACAACCGCCCTCTTCCAGAGGCAACGCTGGTCCGACTCTGTCCCCACAGCTGAGTTGGTGTGTCTGTTAAGCCTCTACAGGTCGCGTCGAGCGGTGCTTTTGCTCAGCGTGATGTCTGAGAGACTCCTCACAGTGCTTAGGTGCAGTCCCTTTCCTTTTTTTTTTTTAATTAAAAAATTTTTTTTTAATGTTGGTTTACTTTTTAAGACAGAGAGAGGTAGGGAGGGAGGGAGGCCGTGAGTGCGGGAGGGGCAGAGAGAGAGGGAGACACAGAATCGGAAGCAGGCTCCAGGTTCTGAGCCATCAGCCCAGAGCCCGACACGGGGCCCGAACTCATGGACCGCGAGATCGTGACCTGAGCCGAAGTCGGACGCCCAACTGATTGAGCCACCCAGGCATTTCCCCCCCACCCCACCCCCAGTGCCTTTCTTAATAAAAGCCTCTGATGATCAGAGTTCTTAACTGTAACAAAGTCAAGTGTATCAGTTTTTCAAATAAGCTTTTTTTGCGTCCCTTTAATGAACTCTTTGCCTAGCCCAGGGGTTCCCCGCCCTCAGGGGACAGAGACAATTTGGAGGTCACCGCTGGGCCAGGGATGCTGCTATCTGCCCAACGCCCAGGACAGCCCACAGCCAGGGATGATGTGGCGTGAGAGGTCACTGCCGCTTTCAGGTGGGGCACCTTGGCTAGCACGGCACCATGAAGATGCTCTTGTACGTGTGCTTCTAGAAGCTTTCTGGCTTCACCTGTCACATGTAGCCCAGGGCCCACCTCTCCTTAGCCCTTGTGTATGTGAGGAGAAGAATTTGAGAGGAATCTAGATTCTTCCACATCTGTGTCCCTAGCCTTTGATTTAGAACAAAACTCAGTACGTTATCAGGAGCTTTATACAGACACATGAACATATGGAACCAAAGTTTCGGTAGTTGGTGGCCCAAAAGCAGTACTGGGGGCATGAAAGTAATGGCCTGGCATCTGCAGAAAATGGAAAAATTTTCCCCTTCTGATCTGACTAGTGAGAACTTGATTCGAGCTTTGTCGTTGTTGTTACTTTTTAACTGTCCGGTTACAGCTGTAATGAAAACTCCACACAAAAGGTGCTGTTCAGAAAATAATTTGACTTGAAAGTGTGCTGTTTATATCCGACCCGTACCTGGTTCTTTGCATGTATGTGTCGTGGTCAACTAGACATTTGCCAGACAGAAGGGGATTTGTTACTTGTTCCCACCGTGCTTCCGTTGTATGTCCCCTCGTCACATCTTCCATAAGCTGAGCACATAGATACACAGACGTTTTAGGATGGTCGGGAGACAAAGTACTTCCCGAAATGGTGTGCACAGCTCTTCTTGAGCAGGATGGCAGCGTGGAAGGGTGGCTGGAGAACCCTGCCCGTGTTTAATGGTCCTGCCGGCTATGTTCATCGCATTCTGACACTAAAATCTAATGTTTAGGCACACGTGGCTGTGGCGTGGTCAGATGGGGACAGATCCCCTTGTCCAGAATGTGTTGTGGGATGGTAACCGCTCGTTGGTTGAAACGGGCTCTGGCAAGGGGTCGGTTGATCTAGGGTTAGAGCCTCAGATCTTACTTCAGAATCCTTAAAAATAGGGGTTCCTGGGTGGCTTAGTCGGTTGAGCATCCAACTCTTGATCGTGGCTCAGGTCATGATCCCAGAGTCACGAGATCGAGCCCCGTGTTGGGCCGCTTGCTGGGCACGCAGCCTGCTTCAGATTCTGTCTTTCTCCCTTGCCCCTTTCCCCTGCTTGTGCTCTCTTGGTCTAAAATAAAGTAAAGCAATCATTAAAAACACACGTTGCTGTTTGGAGACACCGCTCGTTCCCCTTTTACTACACTTGTGTGTGCTGTGCCCTAGAAAGCGCAAGGTTTAGAATCCGCCCTTGGGTCTGAGTCACAGCTCCGCCTCTGAGTAACCCAAGAGTTGACAGTCACTCAGCCTCGGTTTCCTCTATCTGGTTCTGGTGGCACCAGTCGCTGCCTTATGTTGGGACTGGGCAGAGTAAAGGCGAAGCGGAGGAACGCTTCATGAGGTAGAAATCTTCATGTAACGGAAGGTACCCGTGGGCCCACCCACTTGCCAAGAAATTTCTCACTGCGGTATGTATTGTGTCTGTATAGAGACAGCACTTGGGGTGGTCAGGTGAGTGGATCGAGAGGCTCCTCCTCTTCCTAGGTGGGGGCCTGGGCCATAGTTCATCTGTAAAACCCGGCAGTACCTATCTTATAGGGTGACTGCGGTGCTGAGAGGTTCTAGCTGTAAAACGTCGAGGCCATCTGATGTGCCTGGCACACACTAGGTGCTCAATAAACATTAGTTATTATTGTTACTGTGACTGTTAGAGTTGATTTGGGTAAGCGTGTCCTGCCTCAGTAGCACTTTTCCGCGTATACTGACCGGTCTGCTGCAGGCTGGTGATTAGCTCTCGAGATGCAAAGTTTTGGTCATCGGCACTGTGAAGGTGAGTGGAGGTCACGGGTCACGGACGTGTGAGCCAGACACACAGCCTGTCCTGCCTCCTCACTGGGGAGCCCACTCAGGGATGGGACTGTCCATCGATGTCACCTGCTCAGTCTTACCAGTCGCCTTAACAGGGCCATTCAGAGCCCCTGGAGGGCTGAGAACACCTTCGGTTTTGTCTCCCCAGCTCCTAGCCTGATGTTTGGCTTCTAGTAAATGTCTGTTGAATAAATTTTCATTATTTGCAGGTCACGTCCAAAACTGTACTCGAGATCCTGAGGAGAAAGCAGTGTGGCGAGGGTCTTTGGCCATGGTGTCAGAGACCTTTTTGACTTTTTTTTTTTTTAAGTGAAATTGTTTTTAAAATTGTGAACCATACATAGGTATAAGAGAAAACATTAGCTTCACAGCTTAAGGAGGAAGATTAAAGCTTTATCGTGGTTGGTGGGGTTTCAGTGACCCAGAAGCCTCAAGTGGGCAGATCCGGACGAAGATGGGGCCAGAAAGCCTAGTGGGAAATGCAGCTTCTCCCAGACTGGGTTTTGCCGTCATTCACACACACGTGCACACGCAGAGCAGGGAGAGGTTTAATCAGAGAGCAGAGATCTTTCCTGCTCTCTCCCTCGGTGGCAGCAGCAGTAAACCTGGGTCCCGGAGTCCGCTCGAGCATGAGTCACCTGGGGGGGCTCGTCACAGACCGTGCTTCCTGGCCTCCACGCTGGCCTGTAGGTGTCGACTGAGGGCCCGGATGCAGCACACGGGGACACAGTGTCCTGGGCTGCGGGACCTCCAGGAAGCGCCTTCCGGAAGCCGGGCGCTTACTGTTGGAGCCTGTCTGGAGCATCTCACAACTTCTTTATGCTCTGCAATTTTCATCTGCTTCAGAGGAAGCAGCAGGCGTACGGGACTAGAGAGACTAAAATAAATTCATGGGCCTAGAAGGCAGGCCTTATGGAGGCCTTCAGATTGGCTGGTTTTCATAAGCACTTTGGAAATTGAAGAGACTCAGAGGGTTTGTCTGTGGATTTGGTGCCGCCGAAGCCTATCGGCGTAGAAGCAACTGTCTGTCACGTTTTAGCTGCTCATGTCTTTATTCAGAACAGCCAGCCTGCGATTCGGAGAACGTGGGTATCTCCGAAAGCTGTGCATTTGGGATTGAAATAGAGTATTCGTTCTCGGGTGACGGAGTGGACGCTGAGCATAGGCGGGGACAACAACGGGGACGAGAGATTCTATCACAGCGTTAACGATGATCGTGAAACGGACCAAATGCCCCTTATCGTGAGCAAAGTCTCCTGCCTCCGAACTGAAGAGAACGGACGTGTGTCCTTCCTGGAGTTTCCTCGGCTTCTATCTGCCCTTCTCAAAATTTCCCCTTACGTGCGCTTATCCTCTCTGTCCTCACTTTTCTCTCCTTGTCCAGACCACCCCTTTCACGTGTGCCCACGCGGGTGTCATGCCCTGTGTGTCTTCGTTCCATTGCTTACTCCCCCCACCCTGTGCTGCTGCTTCTGTTTTCCCTGCAAACATGTTCATTTCTCTTTACCTAAAAGGTCACTAACATTTGCCGAGTGCCTGGGTCCCGGAGTGAAGATGCCATGGACCCGAGGCGCAGCCAAACCACGGTGGACGTACGGCGAGCGAGAATAAATCTTGGCTTTTCTAACCCACTGAGATTTCAAAGACATTTGCTACTACAGGGAATCCCAGCCTGTCCTGACTGACACAGTGTGTATACGCTTGTGTGAATTTTTTGCAGAAGTCAGGCCTGGCCCACATTTGTTTGTTTGAGGCTTAAAACAGCGCACATTCCTTATCTCAGTTCCTGTGGGCAGGAATCCAGGTGTGGCCTCGCTGGGCCCTCTGTTTCGGAGTCTCTCCCAGGCCAGGTCTCATCCGAAGGCTCGTCTCCAAAAGATCTGCGTCCAAGCTCACCACGTGACTGGCGGTGGCCAGTTTCTGTTTCGGGGCCTCGGTTCCTTGCTGGCAGTTGGTCGGGGGCTGCTTTTGGTCTTTGCCATCCGGACGAGACCCGTGGTTTTCATCAGATTCTCGAACTTCAGCAGCCCCCTCCCCCCATTCTCTACTTCCTCTGCTACCCGCCAGTTTAGAGACCTAACTCACGTGCCTCTCCTCCACGAGTCATTGCCAGGTCTCTCTCTTTCCAGCAACGTCTGCAGCCTCTTCTCTGTCGGTCCAACACATGGCATTTATTCTGGTGTGGCACATCGTCTTTTACCCATCTGGACTGTCTGCAGTGACACTGTTAGCTTCTTGTGAGTATTGTTCCCCCCACACGACGCCTTACACTTAGCGGACAGCAGTGTTCGATGCGTCGATAGACAAAGGTTTGCTAGACTGCGTCGAAGGTGCAGAAGAAATACGCTTTAGCATGTCTGGGATGAAAGCGTATGGCTTTTATGACTTTACCCCTTTATTAGTATTTTATATGAAATAATAGCTACTTCGGTAACTTCTCAGATCAATCAAAACCTTTTTTTTTTTTTTTTTTAAGTTTCTTAACACTGCCCCCGTCCTACATTTCTGCAGATACATTTTATCCTGTAGGACACAGAGCGTCACGGTCAATACTACATTTATCGTATTATGTCCTGTTTTTATTTATTTTTTAATTTTTTTAAATGCTTTTATTTATTTTTGAGACAGAGACAGAGCATGAGCAGGGGAGGGGCAGAGAGAGAGGGAGACACAGAATCCGAAGCAGCTCCAGGCTCCGAGCTGTCGGCACAGAGCCCGATGTGGGGCTCGAACTCACAGACTGTGAGATCATGACCTGAGCCGAAGTGGGACGCTCAACTGACTGAACCACCCAGGCGCCCCTGTCCTATTTTTATTTTTGTGGACATAAATTTTAAGCATAGTGAGGAAGCTAAAAGATGTGATTAATTAGGCTATCCTTATAATTGGTGCCTTATTTCTACTAAAAGTCAGCGGGCATTTTCAAATCAAATGAGGAAGTTGTTGTCTTTCTCTCCAAAGGTATGTTTTCCTTGTCAGCATCCTGTGCCCATTTAGGTTACTGGGAGTAATTTGAAGTACTTAGCTTTATTTTTCAAAGTGAAAGGTTAATCTGCAAAATGATCACACTTGGAGATGTTAGCATAGCAGCAGCAATAATAATAATGAGAAGTAACATGGTCTTAGTAGCAGTAACAATAATAACGACAACTACTACTCCAGGAGGGAGGCTGGGAAAGGGCCCAGGACACTCCCATCTGCCCACCAGGCTCCTGAGATTGACCCCGTTTCAGAACCAGGCGCTCCAAACCGGTGTGTCCCCACCTCGCACTGACCGGCCCTGCCCGCCGCGCCCGGAGACCCGAGCCACGTACCGGAGCGTGTTGTGTGGGAGGCGGCAAGATGGGGCACATCCAGATGAAAACCGTGGCCTCTGCCAGTGGGCACGAGGCGGCTGGCCTGTCCCCAAGATCGCTGCCTTTCCTAATCTCACAGAACTGCTCCTGTACCGAGTCACATGTGCTTCCGCTTGGAGATGCCCCGCCCACCCCCTTTTTATAAAAAGAAAGAGCTAATTTAAAAAGAAATCTCTGCCGTGGTCAGTAGTCACTATAAGGTGAGCGGTCTCTCCCTTTTCCTCCGAACTAAGTTTATGACTTACAGGGAAAACGTGAAGCAGGAACAGTGACCCTGGACTCAGTCCGGATTTACCTGCGCCTTGCGTTTGACAGGTTCAGTGGGAGAGCCCAGGGCTCCCCCTGCTGGGCCCCACGGGGCAGGAAGCCACGTGGGGACCGAAACCAGGGCTGTCCGGCTCACGGTTTTCCGCGTCCTGGCACACGTCTCACTTAGGAGGGGGCACCCCATAAATGTTTGCTGAGCGAGCAAAAGAATGAACGAGTGCCTCAAGCAGCGCATGGGCCGCGCGATGGGTCAGTGTGGTACGGGATCGAGCGCTGGGCGGCACTTTGCAGGCTGCGTGTGCTGGAAACCCAGAGGTCAGGAGAGCACGTGGAAGTCTGAAGGAGGACAGACCTTAAGCTGTATTGGGATTGGTGAATCAGCAGAAGGGGGTAAATTATCCTAATTGGGAAAGCAGTATCAGATACTAGTTGTGAGAACACAGGTGACTCTTGAAGAGCACATTTGAGCCACGTGGGTCCGCTTCTGTGTGGACTTTCGTCGGTAAATACAGCCCGTTGCTGTAAACGTGTTTTCTCCCCCTCGGGGTTTTGTCAACGACCTGCTCTTTCCTCTAGCTTGCTCGATGGTGGGAATACAGCACACGGTACATGCAGCACACAAAACATGAGCTAATTGACCGCGTCATCAGTAAGGCTTCCGGTCAGCAGCGGGCTGCTAAGTAGTGAAGTTTTATCTACTTGTCTTCGACCGTGCGTGGGCATTGGTGCCCTAACCCCGTGTCGTTCAAGGGGCAACTTTTATTTTCCACGTCAGGTTTTACCGAGGATAAATAAGCTTACTTCCAGACTTGGCACTTTTTTTTTTTTTTTTTTTGAAATTAAAGGATGAATAAAAAAAACAGTGGTCATTTTGCCAAGCATGGAGTCGTAACTGACAAAGCTAATGATCTAGAAAAACCTATGCTGGAAAATGTCACTTTATTATATGTGTCTGGAAGTGCAGATGGGAAAACAGATTTTTTTCCTTTTGCAGTAGATTCATTAAGTGTTCGGGAAGAGGTTCTCTTCCACACCTTCCCCGGCCTGCGGAGTTTGACACTAAATCTGAGCTCCGCTTGCTGCCCGTCAGGGGAGGAGGCGGCTATCGCTCTTTACGGACCCAGGCCCGTCTGCAGGCCTGGGGCTGGGCGTCCGCCAGCAACCCCCCCCCCCCAACCCTGGGGGTCCAGGAGCGCCCCGCAACCGGCAAGGGTGGAGGGGATGTGGGGGGATGAAAAAAGCTGAACTGTGGACACTCGGCGAGTGCACGGAAGCCACGGGCACCTGCCCCGGGCCATCCATGCGCAGCGCTGGCCGTGGGGACCGGGGCTGGGCCGCCAGCACGCTGAACTGTGCGCGCCCACCACTCACCTTGGAAAGGCAGTCCGCGCCCGACTTGTCACCAGACCCGGAGGAGCGTCACTTCGTGTGCTGATGTGGCAGTTAACCGTCCACATGGAGGTCACGGCCGGTCGTGTTTCTTCTTGGCTGGTGCCGTCTGATCTCAAGACGGGGAGCGGATTGAAAGGAGACCCGGCCTTGCAGCAAATGTGTGGTCCGTCCCACCTCCCCGGGGGTGACTTACTCCCGGGCTCCATGCCTGGCACCCCAAAGCACTCCCTGGCGTCTCCCATCCTGATTTCACTGCATTTCCGACCGTCCTTACGATCGGCTCTCTCAGCTCCTGCCAACTTGTGTCTCATTCCCCTGGGAATTGTTACAGACTCTGCAGGCTGCCCTTGTCCCTGCTTCTCTGAGAAAACAGACCACGGGCCAGGAACTGGTCCTTCTTCCTCTTGTCTCCATGTTGGAGCTGTGTCTTCACCTCCTTGCGTCCCTCTGAGAAAGGATACCCCCTCCCCTCCCCAGATGCCAAGGCCAGCCTGTGGCCCGTGCCAGGAGCTCTGTGACACTGCTTTTCTAGCTTTGTTCCCTTGGTTTACAGAACATCCCTGTCCTTTGACATAATGTTCTATCCATCTTCTGTCTTTAACGACATTCATCAAAAATATTCCACACTCAAGAGTTCTTCAAGCCCCTGTAGCCTTGGTCGTCTCCACTGCACTGCCGTGACACGCCCTCTGGTGCGTCTTGGGACCGCCAGTCACTGGTTCCCATATCTGTCCTTGCTACCCAGTCTCCTTGCGTTCTCCAGGTTGCAGGACTCTGGGTTGGGAGTCAGATCTATATAGTCTTTGACTATAATCAAAAACCATCTTGTAATCAAAAGGTGACTTAAGTCAGTGTATTGGATTTCTTGCTCTCTGTTCCAAGTAAACAATTTAGTATCTGTCTTCAGGGTAGCACTTAGGTATTAGGCAATGATTAAACTATTCCACTTAGGGGCGCCTGGGTGGCTCAGTCGGTAGAGCCTCCGACTGGCTCAAGTCACAATCTCATGGTTCGTGAGTTCAAGCTCCACGTCAGTCTCTGTGCTGACAGCTCAGAGCCCGGAGCCTGCTTCGGATTCTGTGTCTCCCTCTCTCTCTGCTCCCTACTCACATGCTGTCTCTCTCTCAAAAGTAAATAAAGATTAAAAAAAATTTTTACAAATAAACAAGGTGGGGTGCCTGGGTAGCTCAGTCGGTTAAGCGTCTGGCTTCAGCTCAGGTCATGATCTCGTGGTTCTTGAATTTGGGCCCCACATGGGGCTCTGTGCTGACAGCTCAGAGCCTGGAGCTGCTTCGGATTGTGTGTCTTCCTCGCTCTCTGCTCCTCCCCCACTTGGACTCTCTCTCTCTCTTTCTCTCTCTTTCTCTCTCTCTGTCTCTCTCAAAAATAAGTAAACACTAAAAAAAAAAAAAAAAAAAAAAAAAAAAAACCTAAAAAAAACCCAAAAAACTATCCCATTGAAAATGTTTCCAGAAACTGCTCCACCAAAATAGTATTATTCTTGGAACATGAGGTTGGATTTCCTCTGAAAAAAAAAAAAAAAAAGATTGAAATCCATTACATAACTGTTGATCAGTAAAACATTTAATTAAGAAAATATAAGGCAAGCCGTGATTTTTATGGACAAGGGGGGCAGTCAGATAGGCATCTTCGGCCTCGTACTGCTTGACTCCCTGGGCTCTCGCTGGGCTTGTCCTCCGGAGACGGGAGCCGGGTGAGGCTCGGGGCGGCCCCTGGGCCAGCCTGGCCCCGGCCCTCCTTCTCTTTGCCGTGTCACGCCCTGTGCAGTTTCGAGGTAGATCTAACTCTCATATTACTTTACAGAAGAATTTTTCTTTATGACTTCTTCCTCTTCTTTTTTCTCCCCCCAAAGAAATGTTAATACGGATGGAGGAATAGCCAGTAAGTACTGATGACATCCGGGTACCTGATCTTGCTTTGGTGCAGCAGTGCCTGGCTGGTGCCTATTTGGGACTCTGAATGAAAGGAGGGGAGATTTCTTTTATCAACTAAAGGTGAATATAAAATCACTTTGCTTCGCGTCTACTCTATCCAAAGTGATGGACATTTGAAATTACATTTGGTTAGTCGGGTCAGCGTCTTGACTTCACGTGACAACGTTCTATTTTGATTCTAATAAATAGAACTTTATAATTCAGTTCGTTGCAGTCTTAATAGGAATATTTTTACCAGTAAGGTTAAAATATTTGTTGTATTTATCAAATCTCAGGGTAACACTTTTACAAAGTCCTCTTTTCAAGAGATACAGAAGTTACTAAGACTTTTCAAAGCTATAGCTTTTTATCAGTGACTCTATGTTACAACAGGCCTCTCTACACCTCTCTTCCCTTGGTTGGGAGTCATTTTTTTTATTTTTGAAAAAATATTTTTATTTATTTTTGAGAGAGACAGAGCGCGAGCAAGGGAGGGGCAGAGAGAAAGGGAGACAGAATCTGGAGCAGGCTCCAGGCTCTGAGCTGTCAGCACAGAGCCTCATGCAGGGCTCAAACCCACGAACCGCGAGATCATGACCTGAGCCTAAGTCGGTCGCTTGACCAACTGAACCACCCAGGTGCCCCCCTTGGTTGGAACTTTTGTCATTTGCTGTACCGCC
Organism: Panthera pardus; assembly: GCF_024362965.1. NCBI lineage: Eukaryota > Metazoa > Chordata > Mammalia > Carnivora > Felidae > Panthera > Panthera pardus. The sequence continues at coordinate 133,551,224 of NW_026526810.1, read as the reverse complement.
AGTGACCCAGAGAAGTAGTATTGGGACAGCTCATTCACCACTGACCCGTCCACAGATTCCCTGTGGATAGAAGTGACTGCAGGGGCCGTGGGGACGTGTACGTCACCTTGGAGCTGGGCTCTCAGCCCAGCTGAGGTGCAGCGGGGCCCTTCGCCCTAGATTCGGGATTTGGTTGCATTGGGATTGACCAAAGTAAACTCACGGCAGCTGGTGACAAAGCATATGATGTGTGGACCCCTATGGCGTGCCTGAGAATGTGGACGTTTCACCAACCCCCTGGATTGTGGGGGTCCTCTTACATCCTTAGGATCGATTGATTCCGAATTTGCCCCGTCTCTGTCAGAACCCCAAGTCTGATACACACGGGTTCAACGTTTCCATGGAACGCTCTTACAGTTCATTTCTCACTAGCTACTTACAAACGTCTTCAATTTCCTTCAGGCTTAAAGGCAGAACATTTAAGGGGCCAGGGTTCACTTCCCTAACAACATGACAACTAGGAGAGTTGAAAGTAACCAAAAAGTTAGTGCCATGTAAGAACAGGTTTAATGATCAATAAACCTGTGGGGTGTTTTAGAGGCTGCTCAGCGTTGTCATCAAAATGATGGGGATTCCAGGCAATGGAATATTAGAAGTGGTTGGGGCACTAATGTGGCATAATTCTAGTGAAGAAAATACCAGAAAGAAATTCCAAATAGTACTCTTATGTTTTGAAATATAATGAAGGGAAGGGGAGTATACATATCTACGTGTATCTGATGCACACGTGTTTTCTGGGGCCAGCATTCTTCATATCCAGCATGACAGCAATTGGACCAGAGGATCTCGAAGTTACCATCCAGGTGTGAGATTGTATGACTGTGGATAGTTACTTTTAACTAAATACCGTATCCTTTCTGGTGGTTGGGAAATAGATTCACAGTCTTTGTCTTGCTGATATTGCCTGCTTTATAGTATCCTTTAAAATATCTCTCAGCTGCATTTTGTTTCGATTTTATTTTATTGAAGGGTAGTTGACATACAGTATTACAGTAGCTTCAGGGGTACAACGTAGTGATTCAGCATTCATATTCATTACAAAGTGAGCCGCATGGTGAGTCTCACTACCATCCGTTACCAAAGTTACTCTAGTATTATGAACTACATTCCCTAAACTGTATGTTGCGTCCACACGTCTTATTTATTTTATAACTGGAAGTTTATAGCTTTTAATCTTGCTCCCCATTTGACCCATCCCCACCCCTCTCACCTCTGGTAACCACCAGATTGTTCTCTGTGTTTTTGGGGTTTTTTTTGTTTTTTTTTAAATATTTATTTATTTTTGAGACAGAGAGAGACAGAGCATGAACGGGGGAGGGTCAGAGAGAGAGAGAGAGGGAGACACAGAATCTGAAAGAGGCTCCAGGCTCTGAGCTGTCAGCCCAGAACCCGACGCGGGGCTTGAACTCACAAACTGTGAGATCATGACCTGAGCCAAAGTTGGACGCTCAACCGACTGAGCCACCCAGGCGCCCCTGTTCTCTATGTTTGAGTCTGTTTCTGTTTTGTTTCATTTTTTAGATTCCACATATAAGTGAAATCATATGGTATTCGTCTTTCTCTCTCTGGCTCATTTCACTTAATACCCTCTACATCCATCCATGTTGTTGCAAATGGCAAGATTTCATTCTTTTTTTATGGCTGCATAATGTTCCATCGTGTATATTTTTTATGTACGTATAATTAAAATATTATGTCACACTAAGGTATGACATAATATATAATTATATCGTAATATGTTATAATATATATTGTACACACACACACACATCTTTATCCACTTATCTATTGGTGGACACTTACGTTGCTTCCATATCTTGGCTATTGTAAATAATGCTGCAGTGAACATAGGAGTACATGTATTTTTTCAAATTAGCGTTTTCATCTTCTTCAGTTAAATACCAAGAAATGGAATCATTACGTCCTACGGTAGTTCTGCTTTTAATTTCTTGAGGAACCTCCATACCGTCGTCCAGAGTGGCTGCACCAGTTTGCACTCCCACCGGCAGTGCGGGAGGGCTCCCGTTTCTCCACATCCCCACCAACACCTGTTGTTTCCTGTGTGCTTGATCTTATCCATTCTGGCAGCTGTGAGGTGACATCTCCTTGTAGTTTTGATTTGTAGTTTCCCCGATGTTGAGTGATGTTGAGTGACTTTTCATGTGGCTGTCGGCCATCTGTGTGTCTCCGGAAAGTACATATTCAGGTCCTCTGCCCGTTTTTTAATTGGATTGTTTGGCTTTTTTTTTTTTTTTTTTAACTTTTTTAATGTTTATTTTTGAGAGAGAGAGAGAGAGAGAGAGAGAGCGCGTGCCTGAATGGGGGAGGGGCAGAGAGAGACGGAGACACAGAATCAAAAGCAGGCTCCAGGCTCCGAGCTGTCAGCACAGAGCCCGACGTGGGGCTCGAACCCACGAGCTGTGAGATCATGACCTGAGCCGAAGTCGGACGCTCAACCGACTGAGCCATCCAGGTGCCCCTGGTTTGGCTTTTTTTTTTTTTTTGACACTGAGTTGTATGAGTTCTTTTATATATTTTATATATTAACTCCTTATTGGTTGTATCATTTGCAAATATCTTCTCCCATTCAGTAAATTGCCTTTTAGTTTGTTGATGGTTTCCTTCACTGTACAAAAGTTTTTTAGTTTGATACAGTCCCATTTTATTTTTGCTTTTATTGCCCTTGTTTGAGGAGACAGATCCAGAAAAATATTGCTCAGACTAGTGTCCAAGAGCTTACTGCCTTTGTTTATTCCTAGCAGTTTCATGGTTTCCGCTCTCACATTGAAGCCTTTAATCCATTTGAGTTTTTTTGTATGTGATGTCAGAAACTGGTCCAGTTTTCCCAGCACCGTTAATTGAAGAGGCTGTCTTTTTCCCCTAGTGTGTATTCTCGCCTCCTTTGTCAGAATTTGGCCGTGGAAGTGTGGATTTATTTCTGGACTCTGTGTTCTGTTCTGTCGGTCTTTCTGCCAGTGCCATACTGTTTGATCACTACAGCTTTGTAGCCTAGTTTGAAACCTGGGCTGTGATGCCTCCAGCTTTGTTCTTGTTTCTCGGGATTGCTTTGGCTATTCGGGGTCTTTTGTGGTTCCACACAAATCTCAACGACTCTTTGTTCTAGTTCTGTGAGAAAAAGCTCTTGGTATTTGGTAGGGATTGCGTCAAATCTGTAAATTGCTTGGGGTAGTGTAGACATTTTAACAATTACTTGTTCGTCCATGAACACAGTGTATCTTTCCATTCATTTGTGTCATCTTGAATTTTTTTCATCAGTGTTTTAGTTTTCAGAGTACAGGTCTTTGACCTCCTTAGTGAAATTTATTCCTAGGGACTTTATTCTTTTCGATGAACTTGTAAATGGGATTTTTAAAAATATTTATTTTTGAGACAGAAACAGAGACAGCGTGAGTGGGGGAGGGGCAGAGAGAGAGGGAGACACAGACTCTGAAGCAGGCTCCAGGCTCTGAGCCGTTGCCACAGAGCCTGACGTGGGGCTCGACTCCCGAACTGCGAGATCATGAACTGAGCCAAAATCGGATGCTTAACCGACTGAGCCACCCAGGTGCCCCAGGATTATTTTCTTAATTTCTCTTTCTGATGGTTTATTATTAGAGTATGGAAATGCAACAGGTTTGTGGGTAATCAATTTATGTGTATTATTTGTATCTCACGACTGTACTGAATTCATTTATTAGTACCAACAGGGTTTTGATGGACTTTCGTGTTTTGACATCATATTTTTGCACGTCTTACGGTTTTGTGTATCCTTGGATGAATTATTGTAGGTCTGGATGATTTTACTACTTTGTTTTTTAGTCTTTGTACTAACTGTGTACTATATGTTAACCAGTGAAGTTTTTCTTTTGTATTTTTTTAATCTCTAGTCATGGGCTTTTCTGTTTAAAGAAGTCCACTTAACATTTCCTGTAAAGCCGGTTTGGTGGTAGTGATCTGCTTTAGCTTTTGCTTGTCTGGGAAACTCCTGATCTCTCTCTCAATTCTGAGTGGTAGCCTTGCTGGGTTGGGTAGAATACTCTCGGTTCTAAGTTTTGGCCTTTCAGGACCATGAACATATTGTGCTACTCCCTTCTGGCCTGTAGTTTCTTTCTTTTTCTTTTTTTTTTCTTTCCTTTCCTTTCCTTTCCTTTCCTTTCCTTTCCTTTCCTTTCCCTTCCCTTTTCATTTCTTTTCTTTTTCTTTCTTTCTTTCTTTCTTTCTTTCTTGCCTGTAGTTTCTTTCTTTTTCTTTTTTTTTTCCTTTCCTTTCCTTTCCCTTTTCATTTCTTTTCTTTCTTTCTTTCTTTCTTTCTTTCTTTCTTTCTTTCTTGCCTGTAGTCTTTCTTTTTCTTTTTTTCTTTCCTTTCTTTTTTCTCTTTTTTCTTTCTTCCTTCCTTTTTTCCTTTTCTTTTCTTTCTTCTGAGAGGCAACACGAATGGGAGCGGGGGTGGTGAGAATCTTAAGCAGAGGCTCCACGCTTAACACAGAGCCCAGCATGGGGCTCAGTCCACGAGCCTGGGATCATGACTGGAGCCAAAATCAAGAGTCTGCTGCTCAACCAACTGAGGCACCCAGGAGCCCCTAGCCTGTAAAGTGTCTACTGAAAAATCATCTCCTAGTGTTAGGTGGGGGCTCCCTTGTACAGAACTGGTTGTTTATCTCCTGCTGCTTGTAAGATTCTCTCTTTATCTTTAACTGTTGAAACGGTGATTAGACTGTGTCTTGCTGTGGGTCTCTTGGGGTTCATCTTATTTGGAACTCTCTGTGCTTCTCTGATTTGGCGCGTGTCTCTTCACCAGGTGGGAGAGATGTTCAGCCACTGTTTCTTCAGGTAGGTTTTCTATCCCTTTCTCTCTTTCTTCTCCCTCTGGGAGCCTGTGAACGTTAGTGCACTTGGTGTTGTTCCAGAGGCCCCTTAACTGCCTCATTTTTTAAATTCTTTTTTCAGGGAGGGTCCTGGGTGGCTCCGTCGGTTGAGCGTCCAACTCTTGATTTCGGCTCAGGTCATGATCCCAGGGTTGTGGGATCGAGCCCCACATCGGACTCCACACCAAGTGTGAAGCCTGCCCGGGATTCTCTCTCTCCCCCTGTCCCTCTCCCCTGCTAGTGTGCAAGCTCTGTCTCTCAAAAATAAAAATAAATAAAAGTAAGATTCTTTTTTGGGAGTGCCTGGGTGGCTCAGTCAGTTAAGCGTCTGACTCTTGATTTTGGCTCAGGTTAGATTGAGCCCCGCATTGGGCTCCACACTGGGTGTAGAACCTGCCTAAGATATTCCTCCCTGTCACCCTCCCTCTTCTCTCTCTCTCTCCCTCCCTCTCTCTCTCTCTCCTTCTCTCTCTCTCTCTCTCTCTCTCTCTATCTCTCTCCCTCTCTCTCTATCTCTCTCCCTCTCCCCTTCTCTCCCCCCTCCTCCCCCTCCCCCTTCCTATGTCTCTCTCCCTCCCTCCCTCTCCCTCTGCCCCTCCCCTGCTCACACTCTCAAAAAAAAAGAAAAGAAAAAGAAAAAAAATTCTTTTTTCTTCTTGCTGTTTCAGCTGGGTGATTTCCACTACCCTGTCTTCCAGCTTGCTATTCCATTTTGCATCTTCCGATCTCCTGTTGATTCCCTGTAGTGTATTTTATATTTTAGCTATTGTATTCTTCAGCTCAGATTCTTTTTTATGTTTTTATCTCTTTGTTGAAGCTCTCACTGTGTTTGCCCCTTCTTCTCCTGAGTTCGGCGGGCATCTTCCTGGTCGCTACTCTGAACGCTATCTGGTAGATTGTTCGACTCTGTTTTATTTAGTTCTTTTTCTAAGATTTTGTCCTATTATTTTACTGGGAGCATATTCCTCTCTCCCCTCAACTTGCCCGACTCTCTGTTTGTAGATCAGTTACGTCTCCTGGTCCTGAAGGAGTTGCTTACGCAGAAGGTGTCCTCTGGGACTGGCAGTGCGAACTGCCCCGGTCACCCACGCCACATGCCCCGGGGGGGTCCCCTGTGTGGGCTGTGGGCACCCTCCTGTGGTGGCTAGGTCGTGGGCGGCGCACGCACGCTGCCACCAGGCCGGGCTGTGGCTACGAGGCCCTGGCTGCTGTTGCAGGACCTGCAGCGTGTGGAGCCGGGTCCCCGGCGCGAGGGGTGCTTAGGGGGGCCCCGGGTGCCGGCTTGCCAGGTGTGGCAGTGCATTTACGCTGAACTTGAAGTTTGTTTATTAATGTATTCAAGAAATCTCTACACTCAGCGTAGGGCTCGAACTCACAACGTCGAGATCTAGAGTCCCACGCTCTCCTGACTGAGCCGGCCAGATGCGCCAATATGCTGGATTTTACATGAGAGCAGTATCTGCCAGGTACTTTTCTAGAATTTCATTAAGAAACAATTGTATTTACCACATCAGTACTTAGGCTTTATTTATAAAATTAGAACAACTGATTGTCTTTTGCCTTAAAGTAATCTCGGGGCGCCTGAGTGGCTCAGTCGGTTAAGCGTCCGACTTCGGCTCAGGTCATGATCTCACCGTTCGTGGGTTCGAGCCCCGCGTCGGGCTCTGTGCTGACAGCTCGGAGCCTGGAGCTGCTTGGGATTCTGTGTCTCCCTCTCTCTCTGCCCCTCCCCCACTCTCACTTTGTCTCACTCTGTCTCCCAAAAATAAATAAATGTAAAAAAAAATTTTTAAATAAAGTAATCTCTAAAAAACAGTGGCCTAAGTCATTTTCCCAGCCCCACCATTTATAAACAGGGTAACCTTGGACTTACTGGTAATTTCTTTGTCCATCAGTTATGGCATCAGTAAGAGAGGGCTAATAATAGTGCCTATTTCATTGGCTTCATGATAATTAAATTATAGTTGATCCTCGGGCAATGCAGGGGTTGGGGACTGACCCCCACCACCCCCTGTGCAGTTGAAAATCTGCTTGTAACTTTTGACTCCCCCACAACTTAACTGCCAGTAGCCTACTGTTGACCAGAAGCCTTACAGATAATATACGCCGTTGATTAACACGTATTTTGTATATGTGTTACGTACTGCGTTCTCACAATAAAGTAAGGTAGAGGAAAGAAAATGTTACTGAGAAAATCCTAAGAATCTCTTCTTTCGCGCCACTGAACGATAGCAAATCCGTACGTAAGTGGGCCTGCGTGGTTCAGACTGCGTTGTTCAAGGGTCAGCTATATATAAACACGTGTAAAGTTCTCAACAGAGTTCCTTGCACGGTGTGCTTAGCAAATGGCCGTTGTCGATACCAGCCTCCCTCCCTCCCGCTCTGTGTCTCCCTTTGTCTCTCTCTCTTCTCTTTCATGCAGAGAGCTCTCCTATGTACCAAGCGTGGTACATCCTTTTCTAGGACAAGAGTTTTGTATGCATGCTCTGAATGTCAGTCACCTTATCAAGGAAATTGGTTTCACATTGGTGGTCATAATGCTCTCCTCCTACAAATGACTGATGACTCTCATCATGCTGGATTGATTCATCTAACCAGAGTCCAGAGTCTTTATCCTGAATCACTGAAATCTGAAACAGCTGAAACGAAAAGGACGGAGGGATGAAGCCATGACAAGTAATCCTAGCCTGCTTCTTTGAAGCCAGGCTGTCCTTCTAAGACAATGATTGCTGTCACCACTCTGTGCGTTTCCACTTTGCTTACTGATAAGGGTGAGGAGCTGCAGGTGTAAGTACCTTATCAATAAGCACTGATTATGCGGCGAGATGGTCTTCGTGCAGACCAGAGAAGCATGATTCTGGGTCAGAGTCATTAGGTCAGTTAGCAGATTGAGATGCTTAGGTGGGGGGTGTCACAAGGCAAAGAAACAAAGGATTTTCGAACTTTAAAAGAAGCTAGAAGTTACTTGTCCGACCCCCTTTTCAGGTGGAGAAATGGAGGCACGGGGCCCCGGGTGATGTGAGGTCACATGGGAGGTGACGGGCTCAGCTTGTCCAAGGTGCACGCTGCTGGGTGAGGCGGAGCGCCGTGGAGGACAGTTTGGTGACCGTGCGGTACCGAGGGCTGCTGTGCTTGGTCCAGTTTGCCCCCTCTTGGATTATTACGGTAGAGTAGAGCTTTCTCAAATAAATTTGCTTAAGGATAGATTTGGAAAAAAAGAGAGAGAGACTATTCTCTGGCCCTAGATGGTGGGAGAATATCCTCATCATAAGAGATGGAAGGTAGAAGAAAAGGAGAGGGAGAGAAGCCTGTGGAAACGCCTCTCAGAAAAGGAGCGTGGGGTCCACATTTCCCTGGTCGTAGCTGCCCTGCAGCCACGTTACCTAGTCCTCTGGCTCTGCCTCTTACCACCCGTGGGGTCATGGTGGTCTGGGACGTGGTCCCCTCCTGTTTTCTTGCCTCTTGTTCAGGCCATTATGGAGCGGTAGAGAGGAAATCTCATTCCACAAGGTCAACGCGCTCCTCTGCCGCCCAGCAAAGGGCAGTGTTTCCTTTGCACTTGGAGGAAGAAGAGGTCCTTGAATGAAGCACCATGCAACCCACTGGGAATTCTCTGGTGGTCAAAATAGGCATGGTCCCTGCCTCACTGAGGTTCCCTACTGTGGGAGAGAAACATGCCTCAAGTGAGTGTGCTGGGGGGAGGCCTGGGAAATAAACGAATGGGGCCAGGAGGAGGCAGGGTAGGGAACCCAGGGTGATTGGCAAAGGTGGCCCTGGAGAAGGGTCCGAGCTGTGACGTCTCCCATCCTGTTTTAAGTGGCTCGTCTGACTGCAGCTAGGCAGACCCCCCTACCCCCGACCCCGAGGGTGTTACCATGTCTTTTTGTCCACCTGTCACACGGCACCTGCCAGAGTGCCTTCCGCTTCAGATAGTAAAGAAGACATTTGCTGAGTGAACGAATTTCTAGTCCTAACCTGTTTTCAGCTTTTTTTCCGAGTCAGTACATATTTGGTGAGTGCATAAATGGTTGACAGTCAAAAAATGGTGATTATGATTATATTTGGTTCGTGGTTGACTGTCTTCAGGGTTTATAATTGGTAACTAGTAAAGTTTTTAAAGAGGCATATCTTTTGCACTGTTTGAACAAATCTCAATTTTAACTGGGTGTGGGTTTTAGACTTCAGGGTCTCCCAGTGAAAAACCCAATTCTTCCATCTTAAAGTAAGTTTATACATTTACTGAACAATGTGGGTGCTTCTTCACTAATCCCATTTTCTTTATTTAAAAATTTTTGCTATGAAGTAATATACATTTTTATAGAGAAATTAAATATGCATATATAAGTGGAAAGCAAATAACTTAAATTTAATGTGTATTGATGTATTTATTTGATCATATTGAGTGAATTCAAAGAACTTTACGATGCAATATTCCCTGAAGAGTTGGATGTAATCTGTGTTTAAAAATAAGAGTCTTAAAAATTGATCTTTTTCTCTCAAGAGTCAGCTACACGAACCATGCTTCGATTCTGATTTATGGTCATCAAAACGAAATTTTAGATTCAGTAGATGTTTTGCAGCTTGTCATTCCGTTAAGCTGTGTTATGTGCACTTAGAAAGCACAGGGTGGGTTGGCGCTCCAGAAGCCTGCGCAGCCTTCCTCGGAGAGATGCTTCCGTGTTTCGAGCAAATCTTCCTCCTGCTCCCCCCTCCCCACCCCGCTCCTGGTGCTCCCCCCTGTTTCTCTCCTGCTGTCCTCTGCCATCCTGACCGTATCCCACTCTCCTTCTTTTTATTTCCCTTCTGCCCTGTCTCCTTCATTCAGCTTCCTGCAGGGGAAATCCTTCTTTCCTTCCGACCTCCCTCTGACCTCCTTCCCCCTGTGACTTTGGGGGGGGGGGGCAGCGGATGAAGCTGCCTTTTGCCTCTGTCTTTTCTCCTCACCTTGCACCGAACCTAACATTTGCAGAGACCCCGATCCACACTGGGCTTAGGGAAGATGCCGGGGGGCTGTTTTGTGGAGGAATCTCTCAGTGGCATTGAAAACACCAAGGGCCTCTTGCTTACGTGAGCAGGGGCCCCAGTTCCCAAACGTGTAATTGCATGCACCCACATAGTTCAAATCTGAGGTTCTGTGGCTGACTTTATCCTTGTAGAAATAAGAGAAACGGAGCCGTCGCTGGAGTTAGGTGCAAGGACCCACAGCTAGTTAACCCTGCTGTCCCTTTTAGTTATTTTTTTAAAAGTTAGTTTATTTACTTTGAGAGAGAGAGAGAAAGCACGGGCCGGGGAGAGACAGGGAGAGAGGGGGGATCCCAAGGGGCTTCTGTGCTGTCAGCACAGAGCCCAACACGGGGCTTGAACTCACCAACCGTGAGGTCATGACCTGAGCTGAAACCAAGAGTTGGACGCTTAACCGACTGAGCCACCCAGGCACCCCAGTCCCTTTTAATATACACTTAAGAAGTAAAGCCAAATACAGTCTTAGCCATATTTTAGTTGGAAAATTGTAATTGCGTGCCATTATGTTTTTTGATCAGAATAAATTAGATCCAACTTCTAAATTACATATTTTGCCATTCCTGATACTATAGAGCCATTAATAAGTCACTGAACTGCCATATATATTTTTGAAAGTAACAATTATATATTGTAACAGGCTATAAATTCTTCAAGATATAGTATTTAGGAGTCATTTTTATGAACCGAGCCACTGTCCTTTTACTATATTTAAATGCCTCTTTGAAGAGGATTATTAAATGTATTCAACTTGATTTCCCCATAAAAGTCGGTCTAGGTGGAAGTCAGTGCTCTTTAGAAAAGTAACGATCTGATTTTGAGAAGTGTTTGCTGTTTGTGTCTTCGAGCGTTTGCGTGTCCTAATCCTTTATTTCCCCGTAGAGGGGTTTGAATCTTGCCTCAGGTTGAATATGTTCCTTCCGAGAATTATTTTCAGAGATGCCTGTCTCTCTGTAGGTGGGAGCATTTATCCCCGGTTTAAGTGAAAAATGCTTTCTGTTAGATGTTAAAAAGAAAACAAACTTGAAGTCAAATGCGTTTTGTTCCAGGCCGAGCTGTTCCAAAGCTGTTTCGCATACTAGATGTTTCTGAATTAGGAGTTCACATAATAACGAAATCTGCTTATTTGGGTTCTCCACAAAGGTTTGTTGTGTGAGCTTAAAATAAGACTGCAGCTCACCCGAGGCACACGTATTAACTGTTTATTTAGTGTAAGCACATGCCTGGAGCTCTCATTTCTGATCAGCCCGGACCATGCGCGTGCCATGCCTCAGCCATCTTCTTTTGTGCTTTATTAAATCTCTGTCAATTATAAATATCAAGGTTTTACATTAATGTCAAGATAGTGCATCAAAAATTCATGGAATATGTGACTTTTTCCAAGGGTATTTAATACTTAATGCATTCGTGTCATTTTTCTTCCCAGAGATATTGACAGGTTTTATTAAGTGTTTGTTAGGGAGATTTCATTTTTATCAAGGGACTATAAAGAGAAGCTGCATGCTAAATCAATTTTTTAAAGCCAGAATATTGTTCATTTTTTCATCTTCAAACTCTTGTAATCCATAGGTTTTATTTAAATTTCTTCTTGGTTTATTTTTGTTTTATGTGAGTGATCGTTCAAGACAGAACTTTAATAAGGATCAAATATTGCTGACGGTGGTGGTTTTTAATTTCCTTAAGCAGAGCTACCAGACCCAGGCAATATGGTAAATTCTTCAAAATGTCATACTTACATATTTAGCAATATTACTTCTTTTTATTGAAGCCAAACAAACGATTTTAGATATTAATCTTTCCCAAACACAGTGATTATTTTGTACTAGATACAATATTACTGAGTCTCATCTAGAATACCTCCTTTTGGCAGAAAAGGGAACGGAAGAACACCTCACCGGGTTGCCTGTTGGCCACAAAGAGACAAGAATCCTCTTTGAAAAGTAAGCTCTTGAGGGCCTCCAGTCTGATCATGAGCTACAGCGACTCAAATATTTAGAGTGCTCGAGAAGGTGAAAATACCAATCATTAAAAAAATCTGCAGGAAATCTGTGGCTGGTTTCTGACTCTGACTTTTTGGGGGTTGGGGGTGGGCGGGCAGTGGGCGCTTTGGCAGGACCCCCAGCTTGCCTCTGTTGGGCCCCTGTGCCCGGGAGACCCTGGGGAGACCCTGTCAGGGTCGCTTTCTGACCCTGCCCGACGACCCTCCCCACCCATCCCAGGCGTATCTACCCAGGTTTGCCTCGGGAGCGAGTTACAGCTAAAACCGGCCACCAGGAGCAAGCTTTCTGTTTTACTCTTTTATTTTTATAGTACAACTTAGGAATGTCTTCTCTTGCAGCAGATACATCACGATAAACCAAACCGTTATCCGATTTTGCTTTCTTTATAAGGTGAGGAGTGTTCAGTTATCCTTCCTTTAAAGTATGACCTTAAAGGCTTTTCATCTAAAAACGTTTTAGGAACTTCGAAATAAATAATGTCGGGTTAACATTGTAATTTTTGAAGATGTATTCTTAGGCCCCAACTTGGTCTCCAACAGGACAAAGACTTGGTGTTTACAGAAAGAAAAAAGAATTCTGTCCAGAGCTTCAGGAGTGTTTGGAATAGTTTCTTTTTCTTACTCTTGTTCATTTTTTTCAGGGTATGTGAAAATACTTCTTTTCAAACTTAAATGTTTTTCATGTGCAAATCATTTTCGATATTTGAATGTTTCAAGATCCTTGTAAAAATATTATACAGTACTTAAGAAGTAGACTAGGTTTTTTTAGAAACCAGGTTTTGCTGGAGTCAGATTGAAACAGTAGCTCTTCTAGATAAGCCCAGTGTGGATTTAGGGTGAGTTGTTGTGAAGGCCTTGCTTACCCAGGCAAAGAATCCAAGAACCTGGCGGCCCCAACCTCTTCTACCATAAGGCCAGTAGGTGGCGATAGTGTCACAGTGGTGAGAACCCTGTTGAAATGGAAGTTATTTTGCCTTTCTCCATAGTGTCAAATTAAATTTTGCTTCAGCATAACTGTTAAGTGCGTGTGTTCTGTGGCAGAATAGCTTTTTATACCAGAAGTACGTACGGTCGGCACACCCTAATTTTTAAGAATATAAGAACAATTATTTCTCACAGATTTCAACAAATGTTATGTAACCCTAAAGCCAAAATAATCATCAAAATTAATCTGAAGAAAGCATTGTGTGTTGTGTGTCTGTGTGTTTTCCTGAGTTGTCTTTACGACTTCATCAGGACTATGAGCACGAACTTCTGTTTTCGGGAAGAAAGGTATGTAAATAGGAGGAAGGGAGACATTCTGGAGAGTTAATTTTCCGTCTGTCTGGTCCTTGCGGAGGATGTCTTGTTTGACTAAGGGTGCAGAATAGAAAGCCATTTCAGGGTCTCGGAGTGTTGGAAGGTTTTTGCTTCGAGTCGTTTTGACGTTGAGCATTCCATGTTTGAAAATTGTCACCTTTTCTCTCATTCAGTAAGTCAGACTTTCTTGGGAGGGCGGACCAAATTCTTAATACCTATGGGATTTAGTGTTGGAATTTACCAGCTTTCTAAATAGCATCCTGCATTCCACAGTTTAAATGAATTAAAATATTTTAAAATAACAAAAACAACGGTGCTTGCCACCTGCTTAGAGTTTGAAAAGCACTGGCTTGGGCACCGTCCTGCGCCATTGGGGTAGATCCCTCCTGAGGTTTCCTTGTGTTGTAAGTGAACGGGAATGTCAGCCACGGAGTCCTCCCCGCTGGGGTGCTTCTTACGCGGACACTGGCTTGGGTTTTGTGGAGGGACAGTTCTCTGCTCAGTTTGTCCTTTTATAAGGAGAAACCTGAACGGTGTCGGTGTCGTAGTTAAGTTTCATCGTTGTAAATGGAAAGCGTCTTTAGGACTCTCACAACGTAGCCTTGCGCTCCATTCATTACAAAGGAGAGGGAGGAAGAAGCTTCCTTCCCTGGGATTCGCGCATCTTTCTTCACTGGAGTTGACCGCGGCCTTGCCTCGGGGGTTTTTTGGTTTTTGTTTTTTGTTTTAACAGAGATAGGAAATCCCGATCTGCCTCCAGCAGCTAGAAGATTCCTCTGGGCAACGTGTGCTCTTATACACTGACTTAAAATTCGTCATCTTTAATTTCACTTTTGTTACTGCAACATCTCAAGATGACGCGAGTGTAATTTCCTATTTTGACTTTCCTTCCAAAGGGTTAACCGCGGGCTAAGAACGCGAGGGGAAGGCAGGCACCTGGGAGCTAACGCCCAGTTGGCAGCCTTTTGTAATATATAATTTGCCTAAAATTGCGCACGGAGCACAAGCTTTTGTTTTCTAATTGATTTACGGTTTGAGCCACTTCTGCCTCCTCCCCTACTGTCCTGCGCGCGGTGCCAGCGAGTACATTACAGTGAGCGATGATAAATGGCCGTGCACTCGCCATGCTAATGCGTCGAGAGTAAAAACCGCATGCTGCACGGAGCTCCGCGCGTTAACAGTGCTGCAGAGACCCGCCAGCAGCGCCTCCCTGCTCCCCGACCGGAGATCGCCGCGCGCTCCCTCGGTCGCTGAGCTGCAGGCCGCCTCTCGGGCTGTTACTGAAACCGGAGATTAAAATGATCCCGTCGCAGCTTTTCATTTGTTAATGGAGACAAAGTTGCTGAGCCCTCGCGGGGTCCGAGGCGGGGTCGTTGGGATGAGGAATCAGGAGACGTATAAAACGTCCTCCTAAGCGTCAAGTGGTAGATGTTTTCACCAAATGTTCATCTGACCAGGAAAAAAAAAAAAAGAGTCAGATTTCAGTAGGCCAGCCTCTATTTTAGCTTTGTCTTGTTTGTAAAATTTAGAACCGCACAAAACTACCTTTCTTGATTTTTCTGCACTTGAGCCGCACTTACCACGTATATGATTCATTTGCACATAAGTTGATTTCCATCCAAATGATTTAAGTCGGAGACAAATGAAAGAACCTTCCATTTATTAGAGTGCCTTTAATTGTTCTTTTTCTCCACATAAGAAGAGATTTGCTGCACTCAGGGGTGTGCGGCGTGTCACGGGTAGAAGAAAACGAGGAAAGCCAGGACAGACGCCTAACTCTGGAGGCTCCCGGTGTCCCTTTGGATCAGACACCCCATGCGTGGGGGCGCCTGCCTTCCTCTCTGTAAAGTCGGTCCACCTTCAGTTTTCTTTTTGCGTGGTGTCTGTGGGTTCTAGTATCGAAATATGAAGAAGCAGATTTATGGCGGCTGCTGGGCACAAGAAATTAAGTTGACAGTGATGTATGAGAGCATAATAGCATGATGATCCCTCAGTAGCGCGGCTGGACGCCTCCTGCTTCATTTGGCTCTTGTTAGGATCTGTTAGGCAGCTAAATAATGAAATTCTGCTGACTGATTTCTGTTTTCCCTTTTTCTCTTCTCACCTCTGCTTTCTGAAACTTCTAATTCCCAGACCCATCCTCATGCCAACAAACTGCCCTTGAAGGACGCTTTCACTTACGAGGACTACAGGTTGGTGGGGTGGGGTGGGGTGTGTGCCTGTGTGTGTGTTTTGGGGTGTGGCGGGGGAATGGATGTGGGGGGGGGACTGTGTGTACGCATCTTGGGTGTATGTTGTGTACTGTGTGTGTTGGGGGGTGGTTCCTAAGTGATCTGAGGGTCTGGGAAGTGGGAAGTACTTAAGAAGTGACCTGCTGTGACCATGTCAGGCCCCCAGACAGGTCGTCCTGCAGAGGTTCTAATGGACAGCTGGGGTAAGGGTCAGCATTTTAATAACCACGCGGAAGTTGCCTTCACCCTGTGCTGGTCGGGGATTAGCTGAGGTGGCCACGTGATACTGGAGATTAACATGTAGTGTGGGGTGGTCGTGAGGGTCCCCCCCCCCCCCCCGGTGTTACATAGATATTGTGGCGTAAAGTGGGGACTTTTTTGAAAAACGAAAAGATTTAATTGTGCCATGTGATAAGAAAATAGCATGCCACATTTTGTCGATCTCCTAGAGGATTTCTGGTCAGAAAGGAGTTACGTTTGCCACTCACTGAGGCTTAATACAGGTGCAGAGTCAGCGTTCGGGAAATAGAGGGTGGCGTGGGCCTGGGGGCAAGGGTCTCGGCCACTGCGAGGACCAGAGGCCTGGAGATCTCTGTTCCTGGCCCTCCTTCCAGACACTCTGTCATCCCCGCTTAGTCCTCACCCCGGATTGTCTCTCTCTCTCTCCCCCCTTTTCCCTTCTAGGTCCCCCTTCCTCCCCTCAGCCTTAGATTTAATTTTAAACGATGATGAAGGCCAGCCATCACCTGCGGTAATACTCAGGAAAAAGTTTTGACGGTTGGCGAGAAGTCTGACAAACCATAGTTTCTGGTTGAGTTACGACGGCACCGGGCTCTGAGATGTCCCTGCTGTAACCCACCTCTTCCTATTGTTACAGGTGGGCAGTCTCTTCTGTGATGACGCGACAAAACCAAATTCCCACGGAGGACGGTTCCCGGGTGACCCTGGCGCTGATTCCTTTGTGGGATATGTGCAATCACACCAACGGCCTGGTAAGGACCCCTCTGTGTTGTGTTTCGTGCGGGGTTGGGGGGTGGGGGCTGTGGTGTGGACATTCCACCGGCAAACCAGCCCAGCTTCCTGCCTCCCTCCAAAGGCAGCAAACAGAACCAGCCGGTCAGCCCCCACCTCCCACCTACCCTCCCCACCCGCCCCCCCCCCCCCCCCCCCCCCGCCCCCGACCTCCCGCCGAGAAAAGCTGCAGTTTTTCTCTCTCGGTGTTTGCTTAATCCTGAAAACCAGGGACAAGAATCTTACTCCGCTTTCAGAAACCACAGCGAACTGCATTGATTTGCGAAGCCATAATTCCAGCCTAAACACTCGTGTTCTTATCTTTTTAAACCACAGACCAAACCAAGGTTTCTTTTCCTTCCTCTCCTTAGAATGCCGATTTATTGAAGAAAAAAACCAAAACTTTCTTCTTTCTGGTTTTTCCTTTTACGGTCCTTGTTTTCTTTGCTGACTTATAGTCCCTGTTACGGGCCTTCTCTGACTCCCTCTCCCTTCACCTGACACGATGGCACATCCCTGGCCCACTTACTAACCTGCTTTGTCCGGGAGAAGGGGCTGGTTTCCCTGGCGCTGGGGCGTTGGGCCCTTGGCCTTGAGTGTGGGGTAGGCATCGCCAGGCGTGGGAAGCCCCAGGTAGGAGACATTAAGAAAACAGGGGAATTTTATGATGATTGTTAATGGCGACGCATAAAAGGAGGAAGCCTAGGAAGCCGGCTCCCTGTCCCTCCGCATTCTTTGGATCCCCAGCCACAGCGGAGGCTGACACACTCCCTGTGCTGAGATGGTTGTCTGAGAGACATTTCCTGGTATCAGGATATGGAAATATGATCAACTTGAGAGTATTTTGAATTTTTCAGCATGGCCCTAGCATACTGGCTTGGTTTTACTTTTTTGTCCATCTTTCCTCAACGTCTGCTTTCTTTGTGATTATTAGCAGGATTATAAATAGGCTTAAAATATGCTGTCAATGAGTATTGCACATCTAACTCCACAAAATGGCCAGAACACATGTAGCACGAGCCAAATCCTTGACGATGGAATACCCCGGTGCTAATTTGGGAAGGTCTAGCAGCAAGTAATACTCTTAAATTGTACAGAAAGAATGGTTTCACTCCTATAATTACATTTCTGCCTTCATTTAGATATGCTTGATTTAATTAGCCATATTAAGGGACAGCATACTTTATTTATTTTCATTAATGAATAAAAGTTTTCATTCTTTTTCTGTTCCCCCCCCCCCCCCCTTCAGAGCTATTTTAAACTGATTATCAGATGGAAGTTTTCAAAGTTTTCAAAACGCTTTTAATGTTTGACTATAGCGTTCTCCTTTTTGTTTCCCTGGGTTCGGTCATTCGTTCTCAGACTTGACTGACCATTGGAGGTTTCTCATTTCTAAAATTTGAAAAAGTACACACATTATGGTAAGCAAACAAAATCCGTTAACCAGTGAGATGCCTTTGCAATCGTGAGATGTGGAGGTTCCCTGCCCCGCCAGCACCCAGAGCCCGGGCCCCGGGCCCGTCTGTGAGCGAATCTCTCCCTCCATCAGGTGCGCATTTGTGCCCCTTCGCACACTCACGTGCGCACTAGTTTTTGTGTTGCTTTCATATAAGTGGGATTAAGCTATTCACTTTTTTTCCAAGAGTTTAAAAAAAAAAAAGAAAAAGTCCGTTTATCTCAAGATGAAAATAAGGAGTCGATGACAACCACGAACGCTGTTTTCTCCAGTGCGGTTCATAAGGTCCGTGTCCTATCACAGAGCTGGCGATACGGGGCTAACCTCTAGAGGGTTCCGACAAGGTGGTGGTGCTTTTTCTTACGGTGGCCGTTTCCCTTGCATCCCGCACTCCACACCTTGGCTGAACTGCTTTCGATTGCAATTACAAGACTTCAGGGGAAATTGTGTCTGCTAGAATGTGAGAATCTGTTTTAACACCGTGAAGTTGCAAGGGACCCGAAATTAAGGCTTTTGGCTTCGCAGACAGGTGATTGTCTTCTGTGCGTGTGTCTATCCTGACGGTCGTTGTCTGTCTGTTCTGACGCTCGCCGAGGGAGTAGGTAGACATCTGTAACCCAGCAACGCTCTGTGCTTCTGACAAAAGCCTGGTGGTGGGAGCTGAGATGGGAGAGCCAAGCCCGTGACGGCAATTGCAAAGCGGTAGCAGCAGGGAGACGGGGGAGAAAAGAGAAGGCCGGCTGGGTTCCCGGGCCTGAGGTGGTGGCAAGCGTGAGCTGATTGCCTAGCCACATGGAGACACAGGTTTAGACGAGTTCATGGGACACCATGTTAAACTGGAAGAAATGCTGTAGCTCCGAATTCTGGGCGACTGGTTCAGAACTCACGTAAGCAGCAATGTTCCTTTCTCGAGGTTATGCCGTTTGTGTGGAGAACACTAACAAGTGGTTTGGCCTTTCCAGTGGGTGAAGCATGTTGGAATAAGCAGCCCTTGTATTTGAGCGTGTACCTCTCCTGGTCAGGATGGAAGGGCCTTGGGAAGTTCAAGCAGAAGCGAGAGAGGCTCTCTCTCAAGGTCTGTTTGAGTATTGAAACCTCTAAAACGTTCAGATTTACACAAGGCTTTTTTCTAGTCTCAAAATGAAAGCCCAGGTTTTTGTAAGTAGCAGACAAGGCTCCCCGCTCCACGTGTCCCCGTTGTACTCCCACCACACACAGGTCTGGACCCCTGTGCTTCCTCAGACACTGGCACACGCCCACCTCAGGGCCTTTGCACGGGCTCTTCCCAGCGCCTGAAATACATGTTCGTCAGATGTCTCCAAAGACCACTCACAGACTTCCTCAAGGAAGGCTGCCCTGGGTCCCCTGTGTGGCATCGCCACGCTCCCCCTTCTGTGAGGCTCGCCTCCTGTCCCGTTATCTGTCTCCCGTATTTCTGCCTGTTTATTTCAGCTTATCGCTGGCCCTTCCCCATCCCTCCTGCTTCCCTGACTTCCCTCCTGCTGTGTGATGCTCCTGCCAGGTCCCTGTGCAACCATACCATGGAGCCGCAGACTTTCAGGGCTGGGGGTCTGTGGGCAGTTCCTACTCCATGCTTCTCAGAATCCCGTGTGAGGTCAGAAAAGTGATTTTGACTTTGGGCAGGAACCTCACAGAGCTGATCTCACCAAGTGTGGAACCTGTTCTAGGAGGGCAAATGTGCCAGATTCCTTGGCTGCATTCATTTCTTGTTGCTTTCGTGTTTCTCTTGGTCTTTGCGGAGTGGCAGTATGATGCGGTTCATAAACCACGGGTTCTGGGGGTCCTGGGTTGAAAGATTGTCGTCACGTGGCCCTCCGTCCTACAGATGTCACTCCCTAGACTCAGGAGTCAGTTTTTGGATCCACGCTGTTGATGCCTTTTTCAGTAAGTGGCACTTGCAGTGGTGTTGAACTTTGATTCTCCAGGACAAAATGAAGAGATCAAAGGAATTAATGAATAATTACAGACCGTCTAAGAGATCGGGGGCCGCTCTAAAGGACAGACTTCCGATAAGGAGCTTTTCGTGTAAATTGGGGGCCCTGTTCTTATCCCAGTGGCTCACGCATCAGTGAGTTCTGTCAGAGACAGTGTCGGGGGACACGGTTGACACGGGAGCTTCCAGACTGCTGCTGGGGGTGGGTGTTGGGTGGGAGGGTGACAGTACAGGGACTCTGGGAGTACAGGGGGGTTGGGTAGGATGAGAGGCGGTGTCCCCAAAGAAGCCAGGGCTCAGGCAAAACGGGAGCGAAAGGTAGCTCCAGGCATGAAGGAGGTGGGAGAGTGGCCGGGCGTGGCAGGCGAGTGGCAGGTCAGGGGCCCCAGGGGGACGTGGGCCTCCCCGTAAACCGGCCTCGCTCAAGAATTTGGATTTCTGCCTGTAGGTAAGGTGGATGGCCACCAATAGGTTTTTGTTTTTTTGGTTTTTTTTTAATGTTTTTTAACGTTTGTTTATTTTTGAGATAACAGAGAGAGCACAAGTCAGGGAAGAGCAGAGAGAGAGGGAGACCCAGATTCCAAAGCAGGCTCTAGGCTCCGAGCTGTCAGCACAGAGCCCGACGTGGGGCTCAAACCCACAAACCGCGAGTTCATGACCTGAGCCGAAGTCGGACGCCCAACCGACTGAGCCACCCGGGCACCCGCTACCAAAAGGTTTTAAACAGGAGGCCGGCACTGTAATGTCACTAGGGATGTGGGAGGGACAGTGCTGGAATCTGAAGCCAGCTGCTGATGGTTAGGACCTCAGCCATGCCAGGGAGTGATGAGGAAGGCAAGGACCCGAAGGCTAATTCAGGAGTTCAAGTGCTGGCGTGTAGCGGCACCAGAACACCTCTGTGGCCTGTGTGTCAGGACGTGAAGTGGCCTGGCCCCCCAGGATGGGACAGGCTTGGGTGGGGGGGGCGAGATGTGGGTTTCTGGCCTGGGACCGGGTCTGGGGTACTTACTTGTAATGGCCTTAGAGATGCTTACATACAGCGCTCAGCAGAAAGATAGACCACAGCTAAGTTGTTTGATTTTCCCTTTGCTTATCTGAAAGTTTCAATTTCTCTAATTTCAGAGTAAAATAAGTACATAGTTTAGAATCAGGCTTTCCTTTTCCCCCGGTTGTTTACCCGATGGAAGACACACGTTAGTTTCTTAGCGGCCAGAGGTGAGAGGAACGGTATTTGGAGTCATTTGGAGTCAGCTCGTGCTCTCCAGGAGACCCTGCTTCCGTCCGTGGGGCTCGCTTTGGGACGAATGGTGACGCTTGCTTGAGACCAACGAGGGACACTCTGTCCACTGTATTTTCCGAAGAGTCAGGTCCTTCCCTCACTCCATGTATGGAATCTTGTGTAAGAATTTCTGGTGTAAATAGAACTGATTACAATAACCAAGAAGTTGTTTGTCAGTTTTGTAGCGCATGCAGAAGGCGCCCTTTTAGGTACCTTCGGCTGCCTTCTGTCTTCTGACTGCCAAAGCAGACCCTCGAGAGCGAGGGCACCGCACCCCTCCGTGCTCACAGTTGTCCCCTTCCACCCCGCCTAGATCACCACCGGCTACAACCTGGAAGACGACCGATGTGAGTGTGTGGCCCTGCAGGACTTCCGGGCTGGAGAGCAGGTGGGCGGCGCTCACGCACCGGCTCGCGGACCGGGGGCCGGCCGGTGGGCACAGAGCTCGCGTTGTGTTGATAAGTTTAAAAAGGGATTTAGCTCGGGCACAAAATTAGGGATTTGGATTTAGGACCGTCTGGGGAGTATGTCTCGAGACCTGAAGCCGTAAGAAACGTACTGTGCTTTGGGTCCACGGAGAAAACAGATTTAAGTGCAATTATTTGCACAGTTGACCTCATATTTGCAATTTATTTAAGTGGCAAAATCAAGGGACTCGGGCACCGTACATCTTTCCACTTTAATCTGCAGATTTCATCTCATGATTTGGGTGGGGGCAGGGGTAAGCCTTTCGGTGAGTTTGAAAATACGCATCCCTGAATGCCTGCTTTCCACCCCTCGGTCTCAGGACCGAGCGGTTAACCCCAGAAAGCAGAACTGATGTCGACCATTGACGCCCCAGCTGAGACAAAATGAGCGATGCGAGTCTAACGAAGCCGGTCGGCCCTTCCCTTTCCCTTCCCGCAGAAGAGTTAGAGACCCCCTGCGGGGTGCAGAGTTGCCACAGGAACTGGAAATGAGTTTCTGACGGACACGGCCTGAAACTCTTGTTCCAGAAGAGACCCTTGTAGTGGGAGGAGGCGGGGGGACTGTGACGAACCGCCACGTGCAGTCATAACGTGCCGGCCGGTCTCGCCGTCCCGGGGACGGAGAAGGGGCAGTGCGCGCCCCGGCCGGGGCTCCTCTGTGAACCAGGCAGGCCCACGCGGTGGCCGGAGCGGACGCCCTTCCTGGCCCATCTCGGCCGGTTTGGGGAAGGGGGAACTGCACGCCTTGCTGGGGCTGCAGGAGATCACGTGAGGGCTGTTTTGTGTGTGCGGTGTGACGTCCAGTTGAACATGTGAGAACTGATCCTTTGCCCTGCTCTGTATTGAGAATGATGTTAAATTTCTTTTATATCCCTTTATTTTTTTCTTTACTGCATCTCAGATTTACATTTTTTATGGCACTCGGTCAAATGCAGAGTTTGTGATCCACAGTGGTTTTTTCTTTGACAATAATTCACACGACAGAGTGAAAATAAAGCTGGGAGTGAGTAAGAGTGACCGACTGTACGCCATGAAGGCCGAGGTCCTGGCCCGCGCCGGCATCCCCACGTACGTACAGAGACGCCCGGCTCTCCCCTGCGCGCCTAGAAGCATTTCCACTTGCACAGTGTTTCGTTGGTGTGTCAGTAGAACTTCTCTAGAGTGGTCTGTCCCCGTGTCTGCATCCCTCCTGCACAGCAGATTTAGACCGGGACGCGTGGAGACTTACGGGCGTTTTCAGATAAACGTCAGCGTCGTTGAGGGCGCTCGTGGTCCCTTCCAGGGGACACGGCCTGAACTCCTCATTAAGTTAAATAAATACTGTGGATCATTAGTGTCTTTCACCTTGAAAAGGTTAATGACCCGGATCAATTTGTTTCATTTAATTCTTTGCCACCATTAGTTTCTGTAATGAAGTCATGATCCCTAGTGATTTCAAGAATTTCTGGTTAAATTCTTGAAGATTCTCTCGCATTTGAGGTGCAAAATGATAAAGAAGCCAAGAATTATGATTTATTAGTTCTCCCGGGAATGGAGGAACCATTCTTAATGAAAATGGATTAACCAGGCCTTTTTTTATTGAACTTGTCAATATTTGATTAATGATTAAAATGTGAACTCAACATAAATTATTGTTAACATTTTTTAAGAACCGTGGGCACACTTAATTCTCTTGGTTGGCACACGCACCCTGAGATTAAGGCTTTTAGAAACTGCCGATGGGGCGGTGACTGCCATCCCCCGAGAGAGGCCCTACCTTCTGCACTTTGCAGGCACTGAAAGCAACATTTGCGCGCCTCGGGTGAGGGGTCGGGATGAGTCACGCGGGTCAGCGCCCCTCGAGGGCGGCCGCCCTCCCCGAGTGTGGAGTGAAGGGCTCTCAGTTGCTGAGGGCAGGTGCCCAGGCAGGGCGACTAATGCTTCTGCCTTTGTCAGTTCCAGTGTGTTTGCGCTGCATTTTACCGAGCCGCCCGTCTCTGCCCAGCTCCTGGCTTTTCTCCGCGTATTCTGCATGACTGAAGGTAAATCATTTCAGGAGGAAAAAAAAAAAAAAGATGTTGACTTTTTAAAAAATGCATAAAGTATAAAGCATAGTGATGCAGATTCAAGATAAAATTGTTTAAAACTAGAGCGCTTTCTCGGGGGACGGGGGAGGGCAACATTGGAGAAAGAAGTTGATCCGTTTTACCCTGGAAGTGTTTTATTAAGTCCTTGATGTGTTGTCAATATTCATTTGTAATAAACAACTAATTCTCTACTGCACTGGAAGAAAAAACATCTGGGATCCTGTAACTGCATCAGAATTCTGTGTTTGTGGAGGGGAGTTTTTGATGTGCTCGTTCCGCAGACAGCCGTATTCCCGCACAGTGCACGGACCTGGGAGTCCCCCCGAAGTCATGTGGTCAGCGTGGCATTCGTGGGCCACGGGACCTCCCTGGCTGGCCGACTCTGCTTTTGAGATGCGAGATTGCTGGCAGGCTTCCTAACGTCAGGCTTCCTGTCAGGTTAACACTGAAGACGACCCTGTTTGCATCACAAAATGTTCTTGTCCGCAGCCTCTCCCTTCAGGCAGAGAAAGAGTTAAATGCCCGTATTCAGCATCTACTCTTATGTTTGCTTAAGCTCAGACGTCTGGCCTTTCTTACCCTGACTGATGGTGCTTGCGTTTTCGTGTTTGGTCTGAAAATGTCCCCCCACCCCCACCCCAGTAGGCCCAATCCCATAGTTCTAAGGCTTCGCTTTTACTGTTTTTGTGTGTTTTGTTTTTAGTTTTTATTTAAAGTCCAGTTAGTTAACCAGCGGTTTAATACTAGTTAAGGGTGTAGAATGTAGTGATTCATCATGTACGTGCAACACCCAGGGCTCATCCCAACAAGTGCCTTCCTCAGTGCCCATCCCCCATTTAGCCCATCCCTCCCCCCCCACCTCCTCTCCAGCAACCCTGTTAGTTCTCTATTGTTAAGAGTCTGTTTTCTGGTTCCCCCCCCACACACACTTTTTCCCCTTTGTGTTGTTGTTGTTAAATTCCACATATGAGTGAGATCATAGGATATTTGCCTTTCTCCGACTGACTGACTTCACTTAGCATAATACATTCTAGTTCCATCCACATCATTGCAAATGCCAGGATTTCATTCTTTCTTGTGGCTGAGTAATATCCTAATATATATATATACACCACATCTTTATCCATTCATCGGTCGATGGGCTTTTGGGCTGTCTCCATAATTTGCCTATTGTTGGTAGTGCTGCTATAAACCTCAGGGTGTATGTATCCCTTTGAAGTCGTATTTTTAATTTCTTTTTAATGTTTGTTTATTTATTTTTGAGAGAGAGAGAGAAAGAGAGAGTGTGTGTGCGTGAGCAAGAGAGAGAGAATCCCAGGCAGGCTCCACGCTCAGTGCAGAGCCCGACATGGGGCTTGAACTCATGACCGACTGTGAGATGATGACCTGAGCCAAAATCAAGAGTTGGACGCTCAGCTGACTGAGCCATCCAGGTGCCCCTGTATTTTTGTGTTCTTTGGATAGATACCTAGTAGTGCAATTGATGGATCATCGGGTACATCTATTTTTTGTTTCTTGAGGAACCTCTATACTGGCCTCCAGAGTGGCTGCACCAATTTGCATTCCCGCCAACAGTGCGTGAGAATTCCCCTTTCTCTGCAGCCTCACCGACACCTGTTATTTCCTGTGTTGTTGATTTTAGCCATTTCGACAGGCGCGAGGTGATCTCTCATTGTAGTTTTGATATTTATTTCTCTGATGATGAGCGATGTTGAGCAACTTTTTATGTGTCTGTTGGCCACCTGGATGTCTTCTTTGGAGAAATGTCTGTTCATGTTCTCTACCCATTTCTTAATCGGATCGTTTGTTTTTTGCATGTTGAGTTTTTTAAGTTCTTTATAGATTTTGGATACTGACCCTTATCAGATATATCATTTGCAAATATCTTCTCCCATTCCATAGGTTGCTTTTTAGCTTTGTTGATGGTTTCCTTTGCTGTGCAGAAGCTTTTTATTTTTATGAATTCTCAATAGTTTATTTTTGCTTTTATTTCCCTTGCCTCAGCAGACATATCTAGT
This sequence comes from Panthera pardus, assembly GCF_024362965.1. Classification (NCBI taxonomy): domain Eukaryota; kingdom Metazoa; phylum Chordata; class Mammalia; order Carnivora; family Felidae; genus Panthera; species Panthera pardus. The sequence goes on along the minus strand of NW_026526810.1, from coordinate 133,525,521 downwards.
AAGAAGTTGCCATGGCCAGTGTCAAAGAGGTTACTGCTTGTGTTCTCTCCGATTTTAATGATTTCAGGTCTCCCAGTTAGGGCTTTCATCCGTTTTGAACTTATTTTTGTGTATGGTGTAAGAACATGGTCCAGGTTCATTCTTCGGCATGTTGCTGTCCGGTTCTCCCAACACCATTGGTTGAAGAGACTGTTTTTTTCCCGTGGATATCCTTTCCTGCTTTGTCAAAGACTAATTGACCATATAGTTATGGATTCATTTCTGGGTTTTCTAGTCTATTCCGTGGATCTGTGTATCTGTATTTGTGTGAGTACCATACTGTTTTGATCAATACAGCTTTGTAATATAACTTGAAGTCCAGAATTGTGATGCTTACAGCTTTGTTTTTCTTTTTCCAGATTACTTGGGCTATTTGGGGTCTTTTATGGTTTCATACGAATTTTGGGATTGTTTGTTCTAGTTCTGTGAAAAATGCTGTTGGTATCTTGATAGGGATTGCATTAAATGTGTGGATTGCTTTGGGTTGTATGGACATTTTTACGATATTTATTCTTCCGTGAGCACGGAATGTTTCTCCGTTTCTTTGTGTCATCTTCAGTTTCTTTCATCAGTGTTTTATAGTTTTCACAGTACAGACCTTTCACCTCTTTGGTTAGGTTTATTCCTAAGTATCTTATTGTTTTTGGTGCAGTTGTGAATGGGGTGAATTCCTCAATTTCTCACCGTGCTGCTTCATTATTGGAGTATCAAAATCCATCTGATTTCTGCACATTGATTTTGTATCCTGCAACTTAACTGAATTCGTGCATCAGTTCTAATAGTTTTTAGTGGAGTCTTTTGGGTTTTCTGTATATAGTAGCCTGTCATCTGAAAATAGTGAAAGCTTTACTTCTTCTTTGCTGATTTGGATGCCTTTTATTTCTTTTTGTTGTCTGATTGCTGAGGCTAGCGCTTCTAGTCTTCTGTGGAAGAGCAGTGGCGAGAGCGGACATCCGTGTTGTCTTCCAGACTGCAGAGGGAAAGATCTCGGTTTTTCCCCATTGAGGATGACACTGGCTGTGGGGTTTTCATATATGGACTTTATTGGGTTCCTCTAACCTGCTTTGTTGAGGGTTTTTATCCTGAATGGCCAGTAGCACTTTGCCAGCGTTTTCCCTGCATCTGTTGAGAGGGTCGTGCGGTTCTTCTCCTTTCTTCTAGTGATGCGGCGCATCACGTTATTGATTTGCAAACACGGAACTGCCCCCGCAACCCAGGAATGAATCCCACTTGATCGGGGTGGACTGTGGGATTCGGTTTGCTAGTATTTTATCAAGAATTTTTGCATCCAGTTCATCAGGGATATTGGCCTGTAGTTCTTTTTTTTGTGGTGCCTTTATCTGGTTTAGGTATCAGTAATGCTGGCCTCTGTGATTTGAAAGTTTTCCTTCCTATTGTATTTTTTGAATAGTCTGAGAAAAATAGGTATTAACTCATTACATGTTTGGTAGAATTCGCCTGGGAAGCCGTCTGGCCCTGGACTCTTGTTTGTTGGGAGATTTTTGATTACTGACCCAGTTTCTTTGCTGGTTATGGGTCTGTTCAAATTTTCTATTTCTTTCTGTTTTAGTTTCACTAATCTGTATGTTTCTAGGAATTTATCCGTTTCTTCCAAATTGCCCACTTTGTTGGCATATAGTTTTTCATGATACTCTTCTTAAGATTGTATTTCTCTTAAGGTGTTGGTTTGTTATTTCTTCTCTCTCTCATTTGTGATTTCACTTACTTGGGTCCTTTCTTTTATTTTGGCTAAGTCTGGCTAGTGGTTTTCAATTTTATTTGTTTTTTCAAACAACCAGCTTCTGGTTTCATTGATCTGTTCTTTTTTCGCTTCTATATCATTTATTTTTGCTCTACTCTTTCTTATTTCCTTCCCTGAAGTTTCGTTTGCAAGTGTGTGTGTGCGTGTGAGTGTGTATCTGCTGTTGTAAACAACCTCAAATCCCATGCAAAACAGATTGAGTAGGAAGAAGTGAGTGAGAGAGTTAGCACCTAACTGAACAAACAAACAAGCATTCCTCTGAAGAAGGCTGTTCGGGCACTGGGGAGAGGGCAGTCTGGTCCGCAGAGGTGAATTGTGGCCCGCGGTGGTGGGGTCTGCTGGGCTCTGCTGTCCTTGGCCCCCTGTTTTCACGTCTGGATGCCCAGTCCAGGCTTTGACGTCAGGACAGACGTGGAAGAAACTTAGGCCCCAAACAGGTGATTTCGACACCCAACCACAGGACCCAAGGCGGGGGGGGTGGGGGGGGTGGGGGTGGAGCTTGTCCCTCAGAAGCGGCCACACTGTCGAAGGCCCAACTTCCAGCGAGGTTTTCCTTTGGTGGTGGCTCATCAGTCAGTTTAGCGAACACCAGTGAAGGGTTTCCCATGGGCCTGTCCCGTGTACAGTAAAGAGGTATAAAGGTGATAAAGGTGAAGGTCACCATTCCGATCCCGAGGAGACTTATAACTGAGAAAAATGACAGTGATGCTGATCCCTGTAATGCGTGAGCACCTGCTGTATGCCAGGCGCCATGCTGCGTTCTGTTAGTCGTCGTCAGGCTTGTGAGGTGTAGGGCTTCGCGCTTGACTGACGTGGAAGCTCCGGTTCCAAGGGATTGAGTGACGTGGCCCTGAGCTGGCAGACGGCGGCCCGAGTCAGGACCAGCTCTTCTCCCTGCAGGGCCTGCGCCCTGGGCATCCCACGTGGCTCCCGCTGGCTTGCAGAGAACACGCTCCGTGGAAGAGACACTAGTCGTCCAGGGGTCTGGAGGAACCCACGGTTGACACGGAGCCAGGCTGAGGAGCGAGGGCACCGGTCGCCGTCGGGGGTGACCTAACGTGACTCCCATGGTGGCTGGGGGAAGACACGGAGGCTCTGTCAGGGCTGCGTTCTTTGTTGGCCGCAGGGAAGCGTAGGGAGGAACCTACTCTTGAAGCCTTTGGTCGCGTGGTGACGCTGTTGTGTGTCCCCTCTTGGGGGTGTCCTGTCGCCAGCAGTCCCCAGTCTCTGCTCCTGCCCCTCACTCAGCTTGCCAGCTTGGAGGGCAGAACGTGCGTGCGCTTAGGAACCAATCAAAACTGGCGACCTGAGGACTGGGGGGAGCTTCCGAAAAGAAACGTCTACCACCAAGGAAGCGCGTCTTAAACGGTCACCACTTTACCCAAAATATAAACTGGAGGATCCGAAACCTAAAAATCCTGCATTTTCTCATGCCCTTTTGCTAACGCACCTTAATAAATTTCTTTTTTGAACGTTCGATTAACTTCTGTTTTCTTCAAAAAAACCAAAGAACCAAACTGCTTGAATCATTTTAGGTCCGATGATTCTCTGTAGTTTCTCTTTAGTCAAAGACAACTTGTCATGTCAAGACAATTGCTATATTATCCTTTGAATTCCTCTAACTAATACTAATAAAAGTTCAGTTTGCTGGCAGCAGAAGTTCTCCAATTTGAATTGTAAAGAGTGACAGCTGTGGGGCATTTCGCTCTGAAAGAGATACTGGCTCGTAATTACATAAGAAGTACGGGGATATTTCTTGAGCGTGACTAGGACGGGCATATTTGGGTCTTTTGAAGATAATGTGCCAGGAGATGAAATGCTCAGAGCAGTTGCTGAATTCTTTCCTCCTCTTACATATATTTGAAGGTAATTGAGATGTTCACTTGTGTTTACTTGTAATTTCTATTTAATTCCTGACAAGGGAGGGATCTAGGCACATTTTTCATGAACTAAGGTTTTTATAGTCCATTTTCTTGCTTCTTTCAGCCCGGGGTTTGCGTGTTAGGAGGTAAACAGCTTTGTCAGGTCAGCTACTGGCATGAGCGCCATTCTGACTGACACAGAGAAGGGTCACTGGATTGTTGTCCTATTTAACGCGTTTTTGCTATTTACATTGTCAACCTAAATGTCGTTTTGACCCCGTGGGTGTGACTGAGCTCACGGTTTGTGAGAAGGGTATCGTCAGCATGAGGGCCGTGTCCCTAGAGTTCGTCCTTAAAATGTATCTCGTGAGACTGTGTAAAAGCTCTCGGCGTCCCCCATAAAAACGAGCGACAGTGCTGCCCCAAGGCTTGGTCCGGACTCCAGATCAGGAGGACCCCCCCAACATACACACACCCCTCCCGAACCTAGCCCTGACTCACCCTGGAGAGCCTAGCACGGCCCGGCCCCCTCCATCAGGGAGAGCTTTCAGCCACAGGAGAACGATGTCATTGGGGAAGATATTTTCCAAGGTGGGTTGCTTGTTAAATGAGAAGCCGAGAAGCCGTGCTGTTTCTTCCCTAACAGATGGCTGTTTGTGTTTCTTGCAGAAGAATTGAAAGAACATTTGCTGGGAGATAATGCTATAGACAGAATCTTCACCTTGGGTAATTCCGAGTATCCCGTTAGCTGGGACAATGAGGTCAAACTTTGGACATTTCTTGAAGATCGAGCCTCGCTTCTTTTAAAAACCTACAAAACAACCATTGAGGTAATTAGATCGAGTAGATGAGGAGTTGAGCTGTGTCATGTTGTTAAGGGTTTCTGATGAGAGATTCCTTCCTAAATGTCAATTACTTTCTTTTTTTTTTTTTAATTTTTTTTTTTTTAACGTTTATTTATTTTTGAGACAGAGAGAGACAGAGCGTGAACAGGGGAGGGGCAGAGAGAGAGGGAGACAGAGGATCCGAAACAGGCTCCAGGCTCTGAGCTGTCAGCACAGAGCCCGACGTGGGGCTCGAACTCACAGACCGCGAGATCATGACCTGAGCCAAAGTCGGACACTTAACCAACGTAGCCACCCAGGCGCCCCTGTCAATTACTTTCTTTAGCAAGATCATTGGGCATCTGATCTTTGTCACTCAGCCTACGAAGGTTTTTCTACTTACCGTATGTATACCTACCAGAAGAATCGCATTAAAGCACTGTTGATAAGACAGATTTGAAAAATTTTTTCACCACTCTTCTGTCATTCTGAGTTTTCATTTGTGCTTTTAAAGCTAACCTTCGCGTCCCTAATTTCACATTCACCCAACCAGGTGCCAAGCCCCCTGGGCCGTCAGTGCACAGGACAGACAACACCTCCTAAAATCGGCCGAGCTCGCTGTCAGATGTGGTGCAGCAGGCATGAGATTTAGGCTCACCGTTTTCATCTTAGGTCATTTTACCGGGGTGGAATTTAAATACAATAAAATCGGGGCGCCTGGGTGGCTCAGTCGGTTGAGCGTCCGACTTTGGCTCAGGTCATGATCTCGCGGTTCGTGGGTTCGAGCCCCACGTCGGGCTCTGTGCTGACAGCTGGGAGCCTGGAGCCTGTTTCAGATTCTGTGTCTCCCTCTGCGGCTCATGCTCTGTCTCTCACATTGTCTCAAAAATAAATACATGTTAAAAATCAGTAAATAAATACAATAAAATCCACACTTCTAACGTGGACGTTCTGCTAGAAGCCCACAAATCCTGCAGCCACCACCACAGTCAAGTTCCAGAACCTTCTGTCACCCCTAACACCTCCCTCGTGCCCCCATCCCTGGCAGCAACTGATCTGCCTTCTGTCGCCACGCTTTTGATGATTTAGACTCCTCAGAGTTAATCTTGCTGTTTTTCGTTGGCCAGGAAGACAAGGCCTTCTTGAAAAACCACAGCCTTTCTGTGCGCGCAACAATGGCCATCAAGCTGCGCTTAGGAGAAAAGGAGATTTTGGAGAAGGCGGTGAAGAGCGCGGCCGCCAACCGGAAGTACTACCGCAAGCAGATGGAGGCGGGGGCCCCGCTGCCCCGGTGCGAGGAGAGCGGCGCGGGGGGCGCCAGGCTGCCCTTGGCTTTGAGGAGCCTGGAGGAGGAGGCCGGCGCGCACGAGGCCCTCACCCTGGCCGAGGCCGTGGGCGGGGCGAAGGCCGTGGAGAACGGGCTCGTGAACGGCGAGAACTCTATCCCCAACGGGACGGGGGCGGAGAAGGAAAATTTAAATCGGGAGGAAAGCCGGAGAGCGGCCGAGGGCACCAAAGAATCTTGTGCAGACGGCACGGAGGGCGCCAGGGAGCAGCAGCCCCGCGGAGGTGCCGTCTGCACCGAGCTGAGCTGAGCGGAAGTTCGTGGACCGTCCAGTCGCGTCGCCGTGCTCCCTTGTTCACGTTGTTTCTTTCCGCAGAGAGGAAAATATGTTTTTGCTGCTTTATATAAAAATGATTTTTTTTTAAGTTATTTAAAAAAAATCTAGCTTCCCTTTTTGATTAAGATAGCCATCTTGCTTCTGGGCAAAACAAACAGGTTGCCGGGCCTCGACGGCAGACCGGGCAAGGGGTGCTTTGGCAGCCCCTGTAGACCCACTGTGGGCACCCGTGTGTTCTTCCCGGGGACGCGCGCAGGTCGGCCGTCAGCCGTGCTCTGGCGGGCCTGGCCCCCTGTCAGCCGCGGCTGCAGCCTCTCTGCCCCCTGCCAGCAGGACGGGGTGACGCGTTCCGGGTGCTCAGCGCCGGCCGGGCTCCAGGTTTGGCAGCTCGAGGTTCGGGGCGACATCTTTTTTTTTTTCCTAAAATAATGCCCCGGTACTGAAAGAAAGGTTAAGGTGGCAACCTTATTTTTAATAGTTTTAAATGTTGGTGATAATCCTAATTATATAAATACACACACACACACACACACACACACACACACACACACACACCACACACACAGCCCTAGTGATTTCTAAAGATTTGTTTACCTTTTGTGTTTGGTTTTACCGTATGAAGAACTTGCCCCCTCTCCTTGAATCACCGTAGGACATGCATCCTCCTCCTCATTTTAAATGTTGGCTCTGATTTTAACGTGGTGCGTTTGATTTCCCGCGTCGGTCACGGAGGGTCTGTGGCGGCGGCGGGGCCTCAGCTCTCCGGGGCCGCGTGCACAGCGAGGCGGCTCCCCGGCTCTTCGGTTTTCACAAGCTAGAGATTTTCAAAGCTACACTTTTGAGTAAAAAGCCTTATTAAAAGGAAAACATGATTAATACTTTTGTCTCTTCCTTTCCTTGGAGTGGGACAGGCCCTTCGGACTGAGCTCCGATGCAAACCATCCTGCTTTATCCGCGGAGCTGTTTGGAAGCTGCCCGGTGCCCGATGTCCAGTGCTCTGCTTGTCCCGGGGACCCAGGGTCGCGCGGGAGGCCTGAGGTCAGCCCCTCTGCAGCCTGCGAGGGGCTGAGCCGGACACAAGCAAAGGAGCGCTTGAAGTTGTGGGGGAGGTGAAGGCTCGGGCTAGCGTCCCCTGAAGGCCACTGGCTCCCGGGTTACAGGTTGCCAGCCTTCCTCCACTACGGGTTTTCACGCCGTCTCCGGGGTCCTGACAATTAAGTTCTTTTGGAAAACGCTGTGTAAATAACCCGGCCGTTTCGGTAAACACTGTTGTGCACAGGTAGTCTTCAGGACATTGTCTGTGTCTCTCCTTGGAGAAGACAGGGCTCTGCAGATAAATTGCTTAATTCCGCACCGAGGATCCGGAGTCTTACAGAGCTCAGGAGGTCGTTGAATGCGAGGGGCAGGTTTCGTCTTTACAGGTGCTTAGCAGCATTCATCAGCGCTGACGCCTAGAACTCTCGTGCGTTGTTGGTACGCACTCAACTCCAGCTTATTAATAAGCACACCTGTGGTGGCGAGCTCCCCCATCAGCCTTGCATCTGAGACCCTTTACCAAAAGTATGAAGAGCCTATAAAACGTACCTATTTCCCAAGGAAGCACCGTGGTATTCGAGGCATTTTCTACTCTGGATAGGGAGGTCCCAGAGATTAGAACTTTAATGACTCATTTGTCTGTAGATACATTTTCTCATTGGTTTAAAAGTGAAGTCTAGTATCCAATATCTCCTTGGAAAAATTACATACGGTTCAGATGTAAAGTAGTGTCGTGAGACAGGATAGTTGTCAGAATATTTCCTGGAAAAGATACGAGTCCAGATGGAGCTCACAGAGCCCTGGGTGGAAATCGGGCTTCAAGTTCTGGCCCTCACAGCACGGCTGGTGGGTGTCAGGCCCTTCTCTCCACTTATTTGGAAGGTAATTATCAGAAGTCCCTGCTTCAAGGGGTGCCTGGGGGGCTCAGTCTGTTAAGCGTCTGACTTCAGCCCAGGTCATGATCCCGTGGTTTGTGGGTTTGAGCCCCGTGTCAGGCTGTGAGCTGTCAGCTCAGGGCCTGGAGCCTACTTGGGTTTCTGTGTCTCCCTCTCTGCCTCTCTCTCTCTCTCTCTCTCTCTCAATCTCTCTCTGCCCCTCCCCTGCTCATGCTTTCTCCCTCTCTCTCTCTCTATCTCTGTCTCTCAAATAAACATCAAAAAATTAAAAGTCCCTACTTGAAAATTTGGAGACTGTTCATTCTGTCAATTAAATCCCCATCAACAGGTCTATTTGTTAAGGTTATCAGACCAAAAAGTGATTATATAAATTAGGCCCCCAATCAAGGACAATCTTTGCCTTTGTGACATAAAAATGGGGCTGGTAAGAACAGAACTTTTCCATGTGGAAAGAAAGATTATCTGTTGAACAACATCGCTGCCCTAAGTTGGGTGGCCTTGCCCTAGAGTGGCCTGGAGACCAGAGCACACATTAGTCTCCGTCCTGCCCCATTCCAGCTCAGCAGACACAGTACTGGTCACAAACACTCAGAGCCACATCCTAAGCATTTGAAAATTGAGGAAAAAGTGATTAAATTGGCATTGAAGAACCCTCATTGCCATCTGTCATGAAAATAGACCTTTCTCTCAAATCATTTTAAAGTTTACTTTCTTCTTCATGCTTTTGGATCGGAGGCTGTTCAGGCTAGTCATTGGAAAAATGCCAGCCTTTGCTTCTGTTTCTTAGCTTTGTGTGTTATTTGTGTAAACACTTAGCAATTAGATTTCACCAGCCTAGAAAAACTACCCAGTTTTTCCCACAAACTGGCAATTGATAGGTGACTTCCCCCGATAGTTTCTAGACTGGGCTCACTAAAAGATTTTTTTTTTTTTTTTTTTTTTTTTTTTGATAGAGTAAGGCATTAAAAACATTCTCAGGTTAAAAAAAAAAATATTCTCAGGTTCTCCATACAGTACACTGGGTTATGCTAAATTAAGGCTTCCTTTAAAAACAGGGAATTAATTTTCTGCAAATCCTTCCTTGTTGTATTTTTTGGTGGTTAATATGTATATGTCGGAGTGAGAGAATTAAAGCAATAAAAACGAAGAAAGTACCTGTGACTTGAGCTTAGAACTAAAATCGGACTGTCCGTAAGGAAAATGAGGAGTCAGAGTGGTGGCTGATTTGGGGGGTGAGTTTCAGAGAGCCCAGATCTTTAAGTGCTGTAACCATGGCTACGGGAAGAAGCTTTTTATGTGATATATTATGCCATGTTCATATTATTGATCTGGCAAAATGAGCGTGTTCAATCGGGTCTAGCTGATGCCCTGAGCCAAGATTTGGGCTCACTCGAATTTGAATGTCAATTTCAGGCAGCTCATTAGGGGTCAGCCTCCTGTTTGAATCCGCAGCCCCTTACATAATGTATTCCTAAAATTCTCGGTGCAAATTGAATTTGAGTAACTGGAATTGTATTCAAATGCACTGGCAAATTTGTTATTTAAATGAAACTGCAGTGCTGGTCCAGGGTGGGAGTTTGGGCTGAGAGGGAGGAGGCCAGAATGTCCACAAGGTCCGGGAGCATAGGAGGGGTGGGCCCAGTTATGTCTCCGCAGAGGCCCAGCCAGGCCAGCAGGTCGGGAGGCAGACGTCCCCCCAGTGAACCCCGAGCGAGGGAGCACTTTTTAAGCCAGCCGCAGTCTGCAAGGGAGGACTCACGAGCACTGCTCAGGACCTGCTCAGGCTGCCGGCCACCAGCAGAGTGACTGTTATAGAGGGTATTCTAAATGTCCGGGGTGCTTTGATTTTATTAATCACTTTACAGAGCTGAGCGGGGAGGCCATCCACAGCGGCTAAGCGTTCACGTTCCGAACACAGACCTGGGATCTCCTGGCTGCGGGATGGGGCCCGGTCCTTGGACGTTTTTGTGCCTTCCTGCAGGATATCTGTGCTTCCTACCTCTACAGGCTCCGGGTCTGCCGAATGAGATCATGCATTTCCAAGCTTCTGGCACCGTGTCTGTGCATGCTAAGCATTCAGGAAATGTTGGTTCTTAGGATTCTCTAAGCCTCAGCCATTCTCAGGACGCAGAGAATGTTCCTGGGACCCGGGATAGCAAAAGGATCCCTGCTCCGCAGGCCGGCAGCTTGGAGTGCGCACTGACTGAGCAACTGCGGACCTGGGCCAAGTGACAGCTGCGACCCTGGTGCAGTGCCAGGTTCCGTGGGTCGTTCTGGCTTCCTAAGAAACCCTCGGTGCCCTCGAGGTGACGAGGCGACCACTTGAACCAATAATCCGGGCAGACCATGCCACGGGTCATTAGAGGGGTGGGACCCCGTGCTCTAGTACTGGAGGAAGGGAGGTGCGGGAGGATGGGCCTCTGGCGGGGCTTTCGGGGGGCCCAGGAGAGCCCCAAGTCCCTGCCTCCTGGAGAGGGGTCCTGCAGGAGACGGAGTCCTGGGCACTGTGCCCAGATCCCTCGAGGAGAACTCAGGGAGGGGAGGCCACCTGACTTGTCCCGAGTAGCTTCTTTACGCGGAAAAACGGAGCGGTCACCAGCTCCCTTGGACACAAATGCCACCGTCGGTGTTTCCCTTAGAAACGAGATAAAAAGGCAGAGAAGCCTGTGTTCGTGGACTCCTCAGCAGGACTTGTGGAGTCGGGAACGTCGGTGCCGGTTGTCACACAGATCAGTCCCGACTCCCACACACCTGCGGGTGAGAGTGTGTGTCAGTACGTTTTATATGTGTAAACGTGTGCTCACACACACGTGTGCACACACACGTGCGTATGGCACTCCGTCAAAGCTCGGACCTTCATCTCCAGGCAGCAGAGAGCCCCGGGGAACGGCCTCGCCGGCTGCCCCACTGAGGGGACGCCCCCTCTCTCCCGGAACCAGGCTGGCGTGAAATCTCCCCCTTGTCCTCTTGCTGTCCTGCCTTGTTGTGCCCTGACCCCTGCAGCGTGTCCCAGGAGAAGAGGACCACGTTGTGGCTCGCACCTCAAAGCATCCTTTCCCCTCCCTAAAACACGGTTCTGGAGAAGCTACTTTTAGGATGAGTGGCTGCTCTGGGGCCCGCACACCCCGGGTGGGGTGGGGGTGGGGTGGGGCTCGGGGCCCCGTGCTCCCTTTCCACAGAGTGTGTGAGGCCTCTGCCCGACCCCCCCAGACTCACACACTCTCCACCCTTCACCCAGGCCAAATCTGCACTCCTGAAAAGTACGCGATGGCCCAATTCCCACTCAAGTGTATACGTGTGGAGAGACTCCGCCATTCTTCCGGAGTATTTGCATTTGGACCTGCAACCAAGGTTTTAGCCCCAGAAGAAGTTGTCCAGAAAACAGGGTCCGGCTCCGATACCAGGCAGAGGTAAGGTGGATCTGATCACTCTGTTTCCTGCTGTGGTCTGGGCCCCATGGCGGGTTTCTTGATGCTCGAGGCCTTGATTTTCTCTTCTTTTCCAAGTTTAAATTAAAACAAATTTTTCTAGTGTTTCTTTATTTTTGAGAGGGGCAGGGAGGGGAAGGTGCAGAGAGAGAAGGAGACAAAGAATCCGAAGCGGGCTCCAGGCTCTGAGCTGTCAGCACAGAGCCCGATGCGGGGCTCGAACCCACAAACCTCGAGATCATGACCTGAGCCGAAGTCGTCGGTCGCTTGACCAACTGAGCCACCCGGGGGCCCCAAGGCCTCGAATCCCTTATCTGCAAAACGGAATAACCACGTGAGGCTGTGGGGAGGAGGAGTTCTGACGTGGTTCTGAAGAAATAGCTCCTGGCCTTACTGAGAACCGTGGCAGGGAGCCCGTGTACTAAGCCAGTGGCAGGACGCTAGGCTCTGGATCCTGAGGGAGCAGGTCCTGCGTGGATGAGAGGGCTGCCCGTCAGCCCTGCGGTCACAGGAGACGGACCTCGTTCTGTGGCCACCGTCGTGCAGGCCGGGGGCTCTCCCAACCTGGCAGGTGTCTCAGCCTCCTATAACGGGCACCTCTGGATGTCTTGGCGTGCAGTTTTCAAGTAAATCTCACAGGCACCTCGAAACAGGTGCAGAGGACAAGAGAGGGGACAGTGAGCCATCGAGGTCCACCCGGGCAGACCTCAGCTGGTGCCAGATCCCAAATCTCGTTGTCAGGTGAGTCCCGACATGCACCTGGGGAAACACTGCTCTTTCATGCAAGAATTGCAAGAAAGGTTTTATTTTGGTCACCGGCAGTCGTCAAAATCGCCAGCTTCGGGCTTCCGTTCTCTAAGGGATTAAGTGTCACTCTTAAGACTACCGTGTGATTAGAGTCCGGAAATCCAGTCCGAGGGCTCCTTGGATCTTAAAAGGAACCAGAATGGCTGTTTTGGCCAAGTAGTAGCAGAAAAGGGGGAAAGGGGATCCCGCCCCCCCCACCCCCACCGGCTCTGCTCTCGGTGCTGACCCACGTGGCAGGGGCAGGTGCTTAAAGCCCGGTTTCACAGACGCCAAAGTGTGGGTCCGGTCACCATGTTGAGCCGACGGGAAAGTGAGATGCTGTCGCCCCAGGGTCCTGGTGCGACAGGGACTCACCGCCTTGTGTTGGATCACTTGATGTCCGCTAAGCGCCGGCCGGACGCCGTCACCAGGCTCCGGGTACACACAGCCCACGATCTGGGCCCTGCTGTTGGGCAGCTCGAGGACGACCCGGCTCAGCCCGCGGCTGCACCTGCTTTCCCTTTTTCCCTTCTCACCAGAAAGGAGGCCAGGGCTTTTCACTCCACAGTATACAGAATTATAGATTACCCATATGCTCATCTCTGCCCACCTTTTACCCCCTTCCTCCCCCAACAGGTTCATTGTTGGTGTCAAACAACAGAGAATTTAATTCTGATTTCACACCTTCCTGGAAGTGCTTTGAAAACCCACTCCAGGAGCTGGGGTCATCTTCATGTTCCTAGATACTAATTTTCAGGTCTTCTCACATTCCGGGAGGTTCTGAATGGGTAGTGGGATTACAAGAGGGGACCCCAGCTTTCAAGGGACTCAGTAAGCGACCGTGAAATCCCTGTGTCCTTTGTGGCTGGCCTGGGAGAGCCTCAGCAGTGGGGATTCATCCCATTTGCTCAAACCGGTCGGTAGAGGCCCCGTCCCCAAATGAGGTCATTTAAGAAACCACCTGTTGGGGCACCTGGCTGGCTCAGTCGGTTGAACTTCTGACTGCGGCTCAGGTCATGATCTCACGGTCCGTGAGTTGGAGCCCCACGTCGGGCTCTTTGCTGACAGCTTGGAGCCTGCTTCGGATTCTGTGTCTTCCTCTCTCTCTGACCCTCCCCCGTTCATGCTCTGTCTCAAAAATAAATAAACATTAAAAAAAATTTTTTTTTAAGAAAAAAAAAAAGAAACCACCTGTTAATCCCGTTTGGGGTTGACCTGATTGTTTACCAGTACAGGAAAAGTCACAGGGCCACACACACGTACAACACCCTATCCTAAATGGACAGCTAGCGAGGAAAGGAGGGGATCCAGGGTCAGTGATAGACTGAATCAGGCACGGAAGCTGGTCCTCAGTTTCCACTTTGCTCCTGGGGCTCCTGGTGTTTCCTGCCCAAGCTGCCTCTGGTCCGAGCGGGCAGGTGCTCTGCCCGTGGAAGCTGCGGTGCAGCGAACGGTCCAAATATACCTCCCTGAAACAAATATTAAACGACTCCTGTAGGCATCAGATAATTCTGCAGGCTACCTCGAAGGAAGTCAGGATTTCCAGCAGCAATTAAATTGCATGATTGGATACAGGGAAAGTTTTATAATTGCTCCCAGGTAGCAATTTATTAGGATAGATGTTACTTATGACATGTGTCAAAAAGGTCAAAGTTTATACTTCCTTGGACATTAACCTAATCTTTGAAACTCCGAAACTTACACTTTTTGGTCATTAATTTTTTTTTTACGAGCAGAGATTTTGACAATTAACCCAGTTAATAAAGGTCAAATTTCAATTTTTTTTCCAATTTCTGGAGCACTTAACTTATTCTTTTCTGAAAATGGGAAGATGGGGGATGATACATAGTTATTAAATGAACACAAGGATGTGGTTCCGCTGTCAGGGTGATGATTATAAAACAGCCGATACTGGCAGAACAGGATCGCTGTGTATCTGACGGAAAGTAGACTACAAGCCCAGGAAATAGAAAAATTAAGCTCCCGTGCTGTGTGCAGTTAGTAGGGTGCTGTGAGTACATGCCCTTGTTAAATCATCTCCCGGTTGCAGTCATTCAGTTACGTAGACTTCAGGCTTCCGCCGTTGAATCTGCACGTTTGAAAGTCAGTCATTTCGGCACACTTGCGCCAAGTACAATGTGAGTAAAGAACCAGAGTCACCTGCTAGGCCGGATTCCTCAGATGAACCCGCAGATGGGCCAACAGCAACTGAGGCGGCCTCGTCACCGCGCCCAGAGGGTGGGCGGGGCGGGAGCCCCCAGGGCCCTTCCTTCACACGCCACCGCGGACAGCGCCCCCAGAAGGGACAGCGCCCCCAGAACGGGCGGCGCAGGTGTATGAGGGAGGAGGGGAAATTCACCACCGGTTCATGGCCCGGCAAACAGCAGAGAAAGTCCACAGACCCCTCCTTTACCACCCAAACACGACAGACCAAACTTCCCTTTCCGCTCTCGTCAAAACCTCCAGTTGGGGCAACTCCCCAGGAGGGCAAGCTTCCTGGGGGCTCCTACCTGGGCAATCCCCATTGCCCTGCTCTGACAGCGCCCCCTGGTGGCAGCGCCTCGTGGGACGAACCGCCCGCCAGGAGGCTGCCCAGGAAAAAAACCGACTCACACACCCTTGGGAGCAGGTACCCTGCCCAGACCCAGCCAAGAGCCTGATTCTCCAAGGGGTGGGGTTTGCTGCTGCTGTTGTGTTGTAGAAATAAAGGCCCCTCATGAGATGTGCCCAGCGTTAAAGAACCAATATATCAAAACCATATTTACAAGACATCTGTTTATCCAACAACGATGTGCAAGCAGCCGGCACCCTACGTCTTCCGCCCCAGGCCGTCCGGCCCTGGACGTCGCCCCCACCTGCTTCTCCGTGCTTAAACTCTTGCGCCGAGGCCTGGCTTCCCCCGCACGGTGCAACTGCCCGCCGTATCCGGGGTCCTCCTAGCATCTCTGTCTGCCTCCTGTGCCTCGCACATAGTAGGTACCCAGAAAATGCCAAAGAAAAAGGAAGGGGCCTTGAAACTGAATAACAACAAAAATAGTCTCTCCGAAAATACACCATTTGGGAAATTGCTAGGGGGGGTGCGTTTGGGGGTGCCTGGGTGGCTCAGCAGGTTGAATGTCCGTCCGGATCTTGGTTTCGGCTCAGGTCATGATCTCATGGTTTGTGGGTCCAAGCCCCGTGTTGGGTTCCACACTGCCGGTGCGGAGCCTGCTTGGGATTCTCTCTCTCTGCCCCTCGCGCACTCTGTCTCTCCTCCTCTCTCAAAAATAAATAAAAAGAAGGGTGACTGACTTCGTGCCCTCTTCCCACCGATTCCACGGGTCTATGCCAAGCAGACAGTGTGCATGCGTAGACTTTTCCCAGAGATGTCGTCGGGAGACAAGAAGGTGACTCAGTTTACAAAACTCTGGTTGGCTGCAAGGCCTCAGGAACTGTTTTTCATGCCGTGAGGGCCACCTGCCCGGGATGCCATGGGAAGGAAAAGCAGGGGAGAGGAGCTGTGTCTGCGGTTCCCAAAATATCCCCGCAGGCGGCAAACCTGGGTTAAATCTGAGCGCACCTGATGTCTGAGCCCTTTGTGGGGCTTGGTGCTAACAGAGGCTGTTGTGACCTAGCCAAGAAATCGGGAAAGACGACTGCGGCCTTCTGTTTTTCTTCCTTTCGACCTCCACCGCCCACGGGGGACCTGCCCCCTGCCCTCTCACTGTCTTGCCTCCCTACCTCCTTGGCAACCTCTCGCACTGTCCCCCCGCCACCCTCCCTGGCTCCCTCTTTGCCACCCCATCTCTGCTCCTGTTTCCACAATCGATTGCCTCACAGATTTTATTGGGATTTACAATGCTAGGGATTTACAGGGAGCCAGCCCCCCCCCCCCCCACCATGGGCTCAGGACTGGTCTGGGCACATCAGAGGGACAAGTGCTCATGTGGCTGGGGGGCGGGGGGGGGGGTGGCTGGTGGTGCAGAGGACACGGCAGGGCAGCCTGGCCCCAGTGGACAGGGAGATGGGTGCTGCCTGGCTCTCCTAGGGCCCCGGGGGCTGAGCGGGGGGGGGGGGGGGGGGGGGGGGGGCTGGGCCAAGTGGAGGGAGGGGCCTCCGAGGGGCCTGTCACACAGCTTTCCGTGCCAGGCAAAAGAAGCTTGGCTTTTCTCCAGGGAGGGGCGCTCTGAACTTCCGTGAGGCTCCTGTGGGGCCCCACCCGGCCCTGGGGGGACCAGACTAGTGTGGGGAGACGCCCAGGTATCTGCAGCAGTGGAGGGAGGGGGAGGGAGGGGCTAGGGCAGAGAGTTGCCTCAGGCCCCCTCTTCTATCACTGTCTCTGATGGAGGCAGGCCTTTAACTGACTTGGGCTTCTCCACCTGCAGGACGGGAGACCCAGGAACGCGGAAAAGCTTGAGCACCAACCTGAACGACCGGATGTATGTGCCGGAGGGACGTGGGACTCTTGGCGGTGGTCGTATCTCAGCAGGAAACACAGCTACATCTTCGGGGAAGCATGGGCCTTTCGCTCAATTTTGGCAAATCTACCCAAATCTAAAGTGCCTTCCTTTTCTGGGAAAGCCTGCACCTTCCCCTTGTTGGCTCTGCCCGCCCCCCCAACCCCCCAGGTCCCGGGGAAGGCCTGCAGGCACGTGGAGGAGGCTGGCACTATCCTGCAAAGCCCAGGGCATTCAAGATGGATAGATGGGACTACATTCATTTCTCTTTAACCGCCTGGAAGACAATTCCACCGGGGTGCCTGGGGGGCTGGGTCGGTTAAGCGTCCGACTTCGGCTCAGGTCATGATCTCACGGTTTGTGGGTTCGAGCCCCGCGTCGGGCTCTGTGCTGACAGCTCGGAGCCTGGAGCCTGCTTCGGATTCTGTGTCTCCCTCTCT
This sequence comes from Panthera pardus, assembly GCF_024362965.1. Taxonomy (NCBI): domain Eukaryota; kingdom Metazoa; phylum Chordata; class Mammalia; order Carnivora; family Felidae; genus Panthera; species Panthera pardus. The sequence continues at coordinate 133,508,391 of NW_026526810.1, read as the reverse complement.
GCCCCTCCCCTGCGCACACTCTGTCTCTGTCTCTCAAAAATGAATAAATGTTAAAAAATTAAAAAAAAATCATCGACTCATGATTTGGGCTCAGATCCTGATCTCACAGTTTGGGAATTCGAGCCCTGCATTGGGCTCTGCACTGACAGTGCGGAGCCTGCTTGAGATTCTCTCTCTCCCTCTCTCTCTGCCCCTCCCCCACTTGTGTATGTGTGCGTGTGTGTGTGTGTGTGTGTGCGTGTTCTCTCTCAAAATAAATAAACATTTCTTTTAAAAAAGAAAACTCTACCATAAACAAAGGCAAAAGACATTTCCTCCCCACAAACTGGGAGAAAGCATTTGCAACATTTACTGTGGACAGAGGACTAGTATCTCTATTACAGAAAGAACTGAAACTTGAGAAACAAAGGACCAAACGCTTGAAAGAAAAATGGGGAAAAGATGAGAAGCCAATTCACACGCACGAAGTCATCAAACAGAGAGAAAGTGCCCCAACTCACGCATCACAGGACAGGGGCACCATGAACCCCCCCCCCCCCCCCCCCCCCCCGCAGGAGGCTTGAGCAAAGACACATCACCTCCGTGGGGTTCTTGCCCAGAATGCACACCTTCGGGCCACTCCTGACAAATCCTCAGACAAAGCCAAACTGAGGGACATCCTACAAAATGACCAACCACTCAGCCCTCTCCCACGGCGCCAGGGGTGTGAAAGACAAGAACGCCCCAGGAAGTGCTCGAGCCTGGAGCGGCCGGGGACTCCCAGCTAAAGCAGCGTGGGGTCCCGATGGGGTCCTGCGACGGAAAAGGACACAAGTGGAAAACCTGAGTTTGCTGACCACAAACGTACAGTCTTCTGTAAGTCAGGAAACGAAAATCTGGGCCCTGTGTTCTGGCTAAGACTGCCTGGTCTGGACCTGCCCTGTCACTTGGCTGCACCTCAGGGTCCCAGTCCCGGCCGCGTGGACAGGGTCTCGGTGACAGGGCCTGCACCCAGCTCTCAGGAAGGCGCCCGGGACCCGGGGGCCGCCGGGAGGTCAGCTGCCAGGCTGCACAGAGAGACTACAAAATCAGTTCTCCGTTTCTCTTTGTAAAAATACGGAAAGAAGTAGACAGATCTGTAGCAGCACAGAAGGGTCCAAGTGGTGCTTTTTTGTTTTTCAGATGAAATGCTGGGAGGCCGGTGGACCACACAATGAAGGCAATTGAAAAAACTCGGCCAAGGGGCGCCGGGGTGGCTCAGTCGGTTGAGTGTCCGCCTTCGGTTCAGGTCACGATCTCGCGGTTCGCGGGTTCCAGCCCCGCGTCGGGCTCTGTGCTGACGGCTCGGAGCCTGGAGCCTGCTTCGGACTCTGTGTCTCCCTCTCCCTCTGCCCCTCCCCCCCTTGTGCTCTGTCTTTCTCTCACAGGTAAACATTAAAGAAAATAAAAATAAAAAATAAAAAGCTCAGCCAATAGCAACGCTGCAGTTCATCTCCAGGGAAGGGGGAGTAACAGGCACTGAGCACTTACCTGTCTGGTGGGTTTCAGGGGCCCTAACAGGTTCCACTCTCCCCCCCCCCGCCCCCCCGCCCCCCTGCCTCCCCACCGGGCCAAGGAGGGTGGGTCATCGCAGCACCTCAAAGGTGGCTTCCTCCAATGCCTCCCCCTGCCTCCCCCTCTGGCTTGGAATGTCCTTCCTGCCACCATGTGCCTAACAAATTTGTCCTTTCTGACCCTGCAGACCTGCCACCCACCTGGTGACCCCCCCCCCCCATATCCTCCCCCACCTGGTGGACCCAAACCCCTCCCCCCGGGAGGCCGCACGCTCCCCCACGATCACCAGAACGTGGACATTTCATGGGAACTGGTTTCTGGTCTCCCTCTGAGGCCCCTCAGTCCCCTCTGTGAGTCGCAGGGACGGGAGGAAGAATGAATTCGATTCCCAAGTGCCAGCCTTTGTGTCGCCCGCCCCCCTCGGACATTCCAGTGTCTCGCTGGACAGCCGAGGGAGCTGAGCCCTGGTGATGTGAGTGCACGTGCGTGTGCAGGTACACGAGCGTGTGTATGTGTTTCTGCAAATGTGTTACACGTGTGGCCGTGTGACCGGGGCCTGGGGAGGCTGGCTGCAGCCCCTGTGCCCTCGCTGGACGAGGCAGCACACACTGTGATCACCTGCTTTCTCCAGACGAGGAACTGGGCCCAGAGAGGCCTGCGTCCCCTCCCCAGGGGCACAGTCAGGGAGGGCCAGGCCGGCTTCCCTCTAAGTGGCCGGCCCCGGGTCCAAGCGGCCTCGGGTGGCTCAGGAGCAGCCCTTCCGGCCACACTGAAAGGACAGAGAAGTATCTTGCTGTGACAATGGGTCCTGCAGGGTGTCGCTCAGATGGGCCGCCTCAAAATCAGTAGGCTCCCCCCACCCCCACCCCGCCCAGGCCTCCTCAGCGGGCCTTTCACAGGTGCTCATGTCCTTCTCTGCCATCAAGCTGTGAACCCCTCAAAGTCAGAGACACCTCACGTTCGGCTGTGACGCAGACACATTTCTAAACTCTGAGTCCTGCACACCCAGTGCCCTGCCCTGAAGGATGTTCATTTCTCCACCCGGGAGGCTGAAGACGGAAAGTGGCTCCTGAGTCCTCATGCATGACTCGGACCCTGTCGTCAGGCCCCCTTCGAATTGTAAGGATCCCTCCATCCACCCCCACGCCCTAGAAGGACGATGCAACATCTACGCCAAGAAGGAGGACGATTTTATTACCCCATTTCCTGGAGGTGGACAACTGAGGCCTTGGAGGTCAAACTCGTTTCCTCCCATTTGAGGGGAAGATGCTGTGGTTCTCTGCTCCCGTTCTCTTCCCCGGACGCGGAGGCCAGTGTCGGGAAGTCCTTCCAGCCCTGGGCGTCTGCCTTCCCATGTCTGCCTCTGGAGCTCTACCACCAGGATCAAGTTCTCACCTCTCTTTCTTCTTATTTACAAACAAACGAAACGATTTCTCACCACCCACATCCAACTGTAGCTGCATCCGATTATATTAAAATACCCCCTTCCTTGACTCTATTCTATTAAGTGCTATCACTTTCCGGTCAAATATTTCTCTTGCAAAAAGAAATCGTAGTCCGTAGTCGTGAGGACACTTCCTCTCCATCAGAGAAAAGAGGTTCGGTGCCTGTTATCAGAGTGAGTCCGAGGGGCTGAAATCTGTGATGTGCCCAGACAGCTCGGGGACCAGGGAAGGGGCCTCACGCAGCAGGATGAAGGAATGCTTCTGGAAGTCCACAGTCCCGAGGAGCACAGGTGGTGCACACTGAGCATTTCTCGGCTTTCGCGAACAGTTCCGCAGAGCGAGGCCAGGGCGAGGCTAGCTCACTGGGGAACCTCACGGCCGGGAGACTGGGAGTCCCATCTGACCTCAACGTGGGGGGCGGGGGGGGGGAGGCTGCCCATTTTGTGGATGAGGAAACAGGCTCAGAGAGGCGGGCTGGTTCTGGACTGCAGGATCAGGGCTCCTGCCGAGCCAGCTGGGCCTGTTCCTTTGTGACCTTGGGGAGCTCCTGGACCACGTGGTGCCTGCGCCAGGGAGAGTGGGGGTTGCAGTCACCCCCAAGTGCTTGTGGGGCTCGTATCCTGGAGGGAGACTCCTACAACAGAGCAGTAACAGGTAAGATGACTCCAGAGGATGACAAGTACTGGAAAGGAGAGGAGAGGAGAGGGGAGGGGAGGGGAGGGGAGGGAAGGGGAGGGGAGGGGAGGGAAGGGGAGGGAAGGGAAGGGAGGGAAGGATGTTGCTAGGTTGGTTGGTGGCTGGAGACAGAGGCCCCTCAGGGAGGCGACGCGCCAGCCACACGGTGACCCACAGAAGTGCCCTGGCGCGGGAAGGAACCTGGGTGGGGGGGTGGGGAGGTGGCTCAAGGCACAGAAAGGCCACTGTGGCCTCATGGGGTGGGGGGTGAGTGGGGTGTGGCACCACGGTGACGAATCCTCTGTGAGGAAAGGCCGGGAGCTGGTTGCACCGGGTTTCAGCTGAGCGGTCGGGTGGGTGGCGTGGAAGCCGTTTCCTGGGATGGGGAGAATGCGGGGCAGGGAGGAGGGGGTCAGGAGTCCCATTTGGGCCCGATTACATTCGAGATGCCTGCCGGGCAGCCCAGCTGAGTGGAGGCAGATGGGTGGGTGTGCGGGAGGGACGTGCACGTGTGGCACAGGCTGTAGACGCGGTGGCGTGGGGTCCTGAGCCGCCTGGGTGGCCGCCCTTGTCCCAGTACTGGGGCCGGGCCGCACCGGCCTGGAGGGGCCGGAGTCTGGCTGTCCCGACCTTGCTCTGCTGTCCCATGCAGAGGGACAAGCACGGAGAGGCGGGCCCCAGCAGGAGCCCCAGCTGGTCTGGGCGCCCGCATCCACAGGGTTCCAGCCTGGCTATGGGGGAGGGGGTCCTGGAGATTCCTGAAGGCCACCGGGACCCTCACTCACTCAGAAAGTATCCTCTGGAACTGTGTGCCCAGCTGGGGGTAGAGAGTGTGGGCCCAGGTGGGGGAGGTGGGTGGATTTGGGGGACAAGGGTAGTGACAAATAAGGCAGGCTCCTCGTTTGGGGTTCGGGGAGCAGGGCGCCACGACGCCGGGGAGGTCGGTGTGCCCGGCACATGGGCTTGAGGTGAAACCCGATAGAAGGAACCCGCGCTTCTCTGTGGCCGCCATCGGCTGCGCCTGCGCAGGCGTGAAGAATGCAATTTAATCCACTTGGCAAACCCCAGCTGCGGTTTGGGGTTTGGAGGAAAAGGGGCCGGGGCCAGGAGGCAGCAGGGGAGCACTTGAGAGGTGGGAGGGGGGTGCTAGAGAGGCGGGGTGTTGGGCTGAGCCCCAGACTACAAGGGAGGGTGCTGGAGGGTGGGAGGGGCAAGCTGGAGCTGCTGTGGGGGGAGGTGATGAAGGTCAGGTGTGGCCGGGGCCGTGGGTCTCAGACCAGGTGGACAGTGAGTCCGCGGCCAGCGTGAGGGCCCACGGTGGGGAAGCCCAGGTGCTCGGTGAGGACTTGTCCCCGAGGTGGCTACAGGGACCCCTGGGGACAGAGAACTGAATTCCAAGCCGACTCCGTTCCTTGGTTGGCCACGGACATCATCAGTGGCTCGGGGGGCTGCCCCCCACGGCCAAGGGTTCGCAGGCACGAGGCCCCTCCCCTTTCCAGGAGGCCTAACACTGCAAAGGGAGCCGGTAACCCCAGCCTTCTTGACAATGCTCAGTAATTTCTGGTAATGACCAGCCAGAAACAAAGAGCAAGCTCTCCTGAAAGGTCACTTATCCAAGAAAAGAAAATTATTCCTTTGCCTGGAGTCTGTCAACTTTTGCCTTAATTAATATCAAACGTGCACATGCTCGGCAGTGACTTCAAATGTTCGAGTGGACTTCCTGTGACATTTTTCATAAAAAAAATGTAAATCTTCCCGGACCGAGGCGTTCATCAGAGACCCGCCTCTGTTCTCAGGAGCCTCCGCGGCAGACGGGCGCTGGCCCGGGTGGCAGTGACACGTGTGAACACACAGATCGCCTGTGGCCGTGTCAGAGCTGCTGGGGCAGGTGAGTCTCCCTCTCTGAGCCTCACCTTTATCAGCACCGATTTCCCGAGGCTGCTTTATGGATTACCCGGGATGCATTACGTGGGCTGCTTAGCCCAGAGCTGGGAGCCCACCCACTGTGGCCAGAGCCGCAGTCACTTGGTATGTCCCAGCCTGTGCTGGGCCCCAGGGACGAGCTGGGTGGACGGGCCCTGCTTCAGAGCGAGTCTCAAGGTTCTGCTCTTCAGACCCCAGGCAACCGTTGGCCTCCTCTCCTCCTCCTTCGGGGACCCCCAAGGCAGGTGCCCTGCCGTCTAGTGGTTGTTGATGCGTCTGCCGCCCCGACCAGCCTGAAGCTGGTCCATCGGTGTCCAGCTCAAGGGCTGGTCTATGCTGGCGCCCTGGGGCCTTTCCTGGGGGAAGGAGGAGTCAGCGTGGACTGGGTCTCTGTGGAGGGGGAAGGGGCCTCTGTCGTCCAGGGGTCCGGGTGGGGCCGGCTCCCGGACAGAGACCGGGACTTTCACTTCCCTCCATGTAGCAGCAAAGCACTGTCCTGTCCAATTCTGTTATCGCTGTTTCTATTTTTCCAACAAGAAAGCGGAAACCGAGTTATAGGATTTTGCCCCAAATCATAAAGCTGACTTATTCCTCAAGAAATCAGGGGATAAACACCTGCTGGTCCGCCTAGACACTCCCTCAGCCCACTGGGATCTTGGATACCCCAGTTATGGGCCCTCAGCGAGAAAGATCTCACCCAGCTCGAGCCCATCTGGTCTCCCGCGCCCATGCGGGGCTGCCCACTCCTTTCCTCGTTCGGCGTGGGGGGTGGCACCTACCCTGCTCAGCCTTATCTAACGGCTTGTGGTCTGAATATGCAAGAAGAAAAGCCCGCAGGCGCGCCGCATATTAAATTTGAGTAGCTGTTGGGGCGCCTGGGTGGCTCCGTTGGTTGGGCGTCCGACTTTGGCTCAGGTCATGATCTCACGGTCCGTGGGTTCGAGCCCCGCATTGGGCTGTGTGCTGAGCGCTCAGAGCCTGGAGCCTGTTTCAGATTCTGTGTCTCCCTCTCTCTGACCCTCCCCTGCTCAAGCTCTGTCTCTCTGTCTCAAAAATAAACATTAAATAAAAAAAAAAAATTAAATTTGAGTAGCTGTTGCCAAAATCAGTTTCCAAAGTGACTTTACCCATTTACAACCTCACCAGCAGTGGATGAGCGAACTATTTCCCTACATGCTCTCCAAAGCTTGATGTTGACACATTTAAATTTTTGCCAATTGATGGGGAAAAAAATATGTCAATTAATTTACATTTCCCTTTTTTTTTTTACTAATAACTTGGGCATCTGTTAATATGCGTCTTAACCCTTTCTAATTTCTGTTCTGCAGCTTGTCTATTCATATTCTTCTCTTATTAAAGGAATTCTGGTGCGTCCAGGTGGCGTAGTCAGTTAAGTGGCTGACTTCAGCTCAGATATGATCACAGGGCTCATGAGTTCGAGCCCGGGTCAAGCTCTTTGCTGACAGATCAGAGCCTGCTTTGGATTTTCTCGCTCTCTCTCTCGCTCTCAAAAATAAATAAACATTTAAAAAATTTAAAGGAATTCTTCATGTATATATATGTATATATATATATAAAGGAATTCTTTATATATTTTGGATACTAATCCTTGGTGCGTTACATATGGTGTAAATGTTTTTGCCTTAACTGCTACTTCTCTTTTAACTGTACATTATCTTTCTTCATACAAACGTTTAAAATCAGCAGTGAAATTTATGAACTTTGCTTTTCTTTAAATCTTGCTTAAGATTCCTCAAGGTCATAAATATAGTCCCCAGTGCTTTCTTCTATTACTCCTGTGTGGTTTTTAAACAAAGTTTATGTCTTTATTCCATTAATTTTTGTTAATGGCATGAAGAGGGAATTTAATTTAATTGTTCCCAGGTAGTAAAAGGGTCCCCTATTTATTGAACAATCTGCCTTTTCCTCAGTGATTTGAAATGCCACCTTTGTTCACATACTAGATTTCAGTATATACATGGTCTATTTTTTTGATCCTCTGTTTTTGTTCCAAGGATCTATTTATCTATTCATGTGCTAATATCACATTATATTTATTAAAATTACTTTATAATATGCTTTGACATCTTGTCGGGCAAAATTCCCCTCTTTGTTTTTTCTTTTTTCAAGCTGTCTTGGCTATTCTTGAACATCTACTCTTCTATCTGAATATTAGAATCAGCTTGTCAAATCTTATTAAAATCTTGATTGGGTTTTGATTAGGATTGTGTTGGATTTATAGATTTATTGGGGGGATTAAAATGGAGAAAAAAATATTAATTCTTAGTATTATGATAGGGCCCAGAGAACGTATGCAGTCAGGACCGGGCTTTTCCGTGGAAGGTGGGTAGCCTGTGCTGGCTGGGTCACTGAGCGTGGCTCTGGTCCTGGGGTCCGGGAACGAGCCTAGTGTGTGGTCTGAGTCATGCAGAGCCCCTGGGGCTTCCTCCTGTGGGGCCTCCTTGGGATATGAAATTCTGCCCCGGAATGGCCGATTCCCACACCACTTACCCTCAACCAATGCTGAGGGCCTGCCAGCAGGTGTCCAGAGGTCCAGGTGCAGAGGTGACCCAGGCAGGGGGCAGATCACGCACTCTTGCCTGTGGAGCAGCGTGTGGGATCCCGAGGAAAGAACCACTGGCTGCTTCCTGGAGGGGCCAGCCCAAAGGCGGGCTTTGCAGAATGGGTAGGTTTCCTGAGGAGCACTGGGAACGGGGCCATGCAGGGAGAGGACACTTCATGCACAACCGAGCTGCATGGACGGGAAAGGAGAGGAGCGGGGGGTGGGCTGCGTCAGGGGAAGGGCAGCTGGAGAGGAGACCCCCTTCGGTTCATGGCAAGGTCCGTTCAGATGTCATTTGTGCCATGTAGGGGTGCCCAGGGACGCCAGGTAGAATGCCAGGGACTGGATACGGGAGGCCTGGGGTGTGTCCCTTCGGCTGGGGACAGAGAGGAGACCAGCAGGTCTGCTGGGGGTTGCTGGGTCTATGCGTTTCCAGGCCCAATGGAATTTATTTCCATGTAGACGTCAATGTTTATGAAAGGGTAAGCCGACCTGACACTTGCATGTATGCCATTAAAACCCACCAGTTACTACCGCAATTGCTTAGGACTCAGACTAATGGAAGATTTTTTCCAGGGAGGGTTCTTTATCACCGACATTATACAGAATTGCAGGCACATGGCGATACTAACCATTAGACTGACTTTTAGTCTGTTTTCTTATGTTTTGAATTCTCTACCAATGTACCTGGGAGGACCCCTCCTACCGCTCCCGCCGGGGTACGCGGCCACTCGGTCCCACGCGGCCCCCCAGCACCTGCCTGCTTTCCTACTCCCTTTCATGGCAAGCGCCTTTCCCCTCATAAACCACATCCTTCATAAAATGTCTGCCGAGCTAAATAGCGAGACCAACAAAAGAGTATTTGTGAAAATACATCGGGTCAAAAGAGGAACACTACAGGAATGCTTGTTACCCACCACCCGGCTTAAGAAACAGGACGATGCATCAGCTTTGAGGCCCTCTGTGGACCCTCCCCTTCCTATCGCTGCCCGCCTTCCCTCACGGCGAGCAGACTCCTTGTTTTTTGTTCATTTGTCGTTCTCTCGGCGTTCTTTGCTGTTTCCCCACATGCACGTGGCCCTGCACGTGACACCGTTTAGTTTCGTGTGTTTTTTGATCCTCATGTAATGGCGTAATTTTGCGTGGATCCTTCTGCCCTCTGCTTTTGCTGCTTTACACGATGCTCTCAAGATTATTCATGTTATGCAAACAGCAGTTCGTCCTTTTTCACCACTGCATAGCATTCCGCATAGACCACAGTTTATGGATTCATTCTTCTTCCGACGGAATTGGGTGGTTTCCAGTTTTTTTCTATCCGATCAGGGCTGCTTGTACCAGCCCGGTCTTCTGGTGACCGTGGGCCAGAGCCCTCTAAGGGACACAGCCTCGGGTAGAACTACTGTGTTGTGGCATATTCATTCCCTCAACGTTATCACATAATGTGAAAAAATGCCTTTGGTAATTTAGACTCCTGCCAGTATGAGGTTCCCATTTTTTAGATCGAAAGGGCACAGCAGATTTAAGGTAGGATCAGCCTGGTGAGATTTCTAAATTCCAGGGAAAACTTTTTTAAAGCCTTCAAAATTCCAGGTAAAAGAAAAAAGTTAACTTACTCTGGGAATATAGACTGAAATCAGACTTCTCATTTGACACCCCACAAGTCATAAGAGAGTAGAATAATGCCTTCATCATAACAACCCTGTAACATCAGTACTATTATTAGCCCTGCTTTACAGATAAGGAAACAGATAAGGAAACAGAGAGATTGGATAAGGTCACAAATCTAGCAACTCATGATTCAGACTTTTGTTGTCTGACTCTAGAATGCGCATTTCTAACTACTATACTCTCCGAAGTAAAGTGGCTCTAAGAAAAGTACTCAGACATGTAAAGTCCTTTAACCCAAACTGAATAGTAAACATAAATTCTAAAGCCACTGCCATTCAAATTAAGACTAAGAGAAGGTGCTTGTTATCACACCGTTATTCAACTCTGTTCTAACTAAGGTAAGGGGAAAGGAGAATGAACAGAGACAATGTAAATATGAGAAAAGAAGTGATAGCATTGTCTTTGTTTGCAGGTTATATAGTTACGTATCTTAAAAAATTCAAGCAATTCAACACTACCACCACCACCAACAACAACAACCACAAACTAAGGTGGCTGGTTACTAGATAAATAAACAACAAAAAATAACTTTTCTTTATATTAGCAAAAGACAGAAATGGGAACAGAAAAACCACATTCACAATGGGAACAAAAATATTTTTCCAAAATATTTGAAAAAATATCTGAACTCTTCCAGGTATGATAGCATCAAAAAGAATAAAATGCTTACGAATAAACTTTTCAAAAAGAAACACACAAGTTATACTCTGAAAACCACAAAACGTTGTTGAAAAAATTAAAGATCTCAATAAATGGAAAAACATCCCATACTTGTAGACTGTAAGGCTTAGTATTGTTTAAGATGACAACACTCCCCAAATTACCTATAGAGTCAATGCAATCCCTGTTAGGATCCCAGCTGACTTCTCTGTAGAAACTGTCAAGATGATTCTAATGTGCACATGGAATTTCAAGGGACACAGAATGGCTACAACAATCTTGAAAAAGAGAAACAAAGTTGGAGGACTCATATTGCTGCTTTCTAAACTTAATACAGAGCAACAATAATGAAGACTGGTATGGGCATAAAGACAGACATGTAGATATGTGGAATAGAATTAAGGGTGTAGAAATAAACCCATGTGTCTATGGCGAACTTCTTGTTTTTTTGTTTTTGTTTTTGTTTTTTACAGAGGAGCCAAGACCATTTAATGGGGGGGATGAAAAGTCTTTTTAACAAAGGGTTCTGGGACAACCAAATAGTCACATGCAAAAGAGTGAGGCTGGACCCTTACCTCACACCATATACAAAAATTGATTCAAAATGGCTTAGTGATCCAAAGCAAACCAAAGCTGTAAAACTCGTAGAACAAAACACAAGGATGTACCTTCATGACCTCAGTTTTGGCAATGGATTCTTAGGTACGACATCAAAAGCATAAGCGACAAAAGAAAGACTAAACCAGTTGGTTCATCAAAATTAAAAATGGTTGTGCTTTAAAGAACATTATCAAGTGAAAAGACAGCCCACTACAGAATGGGAGAAAATATTTGCAAATTATATATCTGATAAAGGAGTAGTAGCTACAATATACAAAGAACTCAGGAAACTCAGGAAACTCAGGAAACTCAGGAAATAATAAAAAGACAAATAATCCAGTTTAAAAACAGGCAAAGGGGTGGGGGGGTGCAGCTGGGTGGCTCAGTCGGTTAAGCGTCCGATTTCGGCTCAGGTCGTGATCTTGTAGTTTGTGAGTTCGAGTCCTGTGTCATGCTCTGTGCTGACATCTCAGAGCCTGGAGCCTGCTTCAGATGATGTGTCTCCCTCTCTCTCTGCCCCTCCTCCACTCTCACTCTGTCTCTCTCTTTTTCTCTCTTTCAAAAATAAATAAACATTAAAAAAAATAGGCAAAGGACTTGAATAGACATTTCTCTGAAGAAGATATACAAATGGCCAATAAGCAGCTGAAAAGAGGCTCGACATCATTAATTATTAGGGAAGTGCAAATCAAAACCACGGTGAGATACCACTTCCCCTCACTAAAATGGCCAGATTAAAAAAGTCAGATAATAACAAGTGATGATGAGGGTACAAAAAAACCAAGACCATGGTATGTAGCTGTTGGGAATGTAAAATTTGTGCAGCCACCCTTAAAAATTTCTTTCTGGGCACCTGGCTCACTCAGTCAGTAGAGCACGCAACCCTTGACCTTGGGGTTTAAGTCCAAGCCCCACAATGAGCGCAGAGATTGCTTAAAAATAAAATCTTAAAAAAACAGTCTGACAGTTCCTCAAATGATAAGGATAAAGTTACCATATGACCCAGCAATTCCACTCCTATGTACGTGCCAAGAGCAGTAAAAGCATTTGTCTACGCAAAACCCTTTATATAGATGCTTTTTCACGTGGACTTTTATTGCATCATTATTTGTAACAGCCAAAAGGTGGAAACAGCTCAAATGTCCACTAACTGATGAATGGATAAACCAAATGTGGTAAATGCATACAACGGAACGTTACTCCACCAGAAAAAGGAATAAAGACCTGACACGGGCTACCGCATGGATAACCCTTGAAAACATGATGCTAAGTGAAAGCAGCTAGCCACCAAAGACCACACGGTGTAAGATTCCAGTTGTATGAAATACCCAGAGTGGGAAAATCTATAGAGACAAGACAATAGAGTAGTGGTTGGCGGGGGCTGGGGAGGATGGGAGGGTTAAGGGTAAATGGCAAGGGTAAGTGATGGGGCTCAGTGGGTTGAGCATCTGACTCTTTGATTTCAGCTCAGGTAGTGATCCCAGGGTCATGGGATTGAGCCCCCACATTGGGCTCTGCACTAAGTGTAGAGCCTGCTTAAGATTCTCTCCCTCTCTCCCTCTCTCTCCCCCTCCCTCTACCCCTCTCCCCAGTTGCACACTCTCTCTCCAAAAAATAAAATAAAACTAAAATGAAATAAATGGATGGTGATGATGCTTGCACACATTTGCAAGTACACTAAAACCATTGAATTATATGCTTTAAATGGGTCAGTTGTATGGTATGTCAATTATATCTCAATAAAGCTGTGTGTGTGTGTGTGTTTTATTTTGTTTTTTTTTTTTTTAATAGAATGGGTTGTGACGATTATACTGGCTTAGAGAGATTTTTAAGATAAATACTTAAGTGAAGAAAGAAAGTTGCAAAGTGTTACGGGTTGGATTATATTGTCCCCGCATTTATACATGTAAGTTTTAACCCCCAGCATCTCAGAATGAAGCTTTACTTGAAATAAGGTTGTGGCTCATGCAATTAGTCAGGATGTCATGCTGGGGTAACGTGGGCCCCTAATCCAGTATGACTGGGGTCCTTATAAAAAGGGGGAGTGTGGACACAAACATGCACACGGGGGACACCGGGCAAGGGTCAGAGTTAGGCTGTCCTGAGCCGAGGAGTCACCAGGGACTGGGGAGGGACCTTCTCCAGCCCCTCAGAGAAAACATGGCCCCACAGGCACCTTGATCCCTAACTTCCAGTTAATCTCGAGACAATACATTTCTGTTGAACCCATTCAGTTTGTGGTACTTTGTATGGCAGGCCTAGCAGACCTATGGGGAGTAACCATGGAAATAGAAATTATATTTCATATTAATTCACTTTGCTGACATTGGTCATCTTATGGGGTTGGCCGGGGTGGGAGAGGATGTTAGGTTTTTAAATATGCTTTTACTCTTTGGATCGTTGTAATGAGCATGCTCCACTTTTTTTGCATTTATAAAACAGGATTTTTTTAAATTTGAATTTTAGGGGCGCCTGGGCGTCTCAGTGGGTTAAGCGTCCGACTTCAGCTCAGGTCATGATCTCTCGGTTCATGAGTTCGAGCCCCGCGTCGGGCTCTGTGCTGACAGCTCGGAGCCCGGAGCCTGCTTCGGATTCTGTGTCTCCCTCTCTCTCTGCCCCTTCCCCCACTCGTGCTCTCTCTCTCTCAAAATAAATAAATGTAAGAAAATTCAAACAAAAAAGAGTCTCTTACAGTTTGTTTCCCTCTCTCTGTTCCCCTCTCCCTTTCCCATATGTTCATTTGTTTTGCTTCTGAAATTCCACATACGAGTGAAATCATATGATATTTGTCTTTCCGACTAATTTCGCTTAGCACGATACACTCTACCTCCATCCACATTGCTGCAAATGGCGAGGTTCGTTCTTTGGATGGCTGAGTAACATTCCATTGTAAATACCAACACAACATCTTCTTTATCCATTCGTCATTTGGGCATTGGGCTCTCCCCATAGCTTGGCTATTGTAGACAATGCTGTTATAAACACTGGGTGCATGTACCCCTTCAAATCGATAGTTTTGTATCCTAAGAGTGAAGACCGTCCCGGTGATGGTGGGGAAGGTGAAGTCATCGGTGGTGGCGATGGTGGAGGGGGGATTAACTCAGGCTGAAATTTCTGGCCGACACGCTCCTTTCTCCACGGAGCCTCACGCGGTGTTCCAAGGCGATCGCTTCCGGGGACAGATTTGGAAACTGAAGCTCCACAAGTTCAGGCGACTTATGTAGGGGCCGCCGTCAGTAAATCGGGGGGAGCTGGGATCAGAACCTGAACTGGCCTGCCTCCAACCCCCTCTCCCTTCCCACTCACAGCTGCTTCCCACACCGTGGAGGCTGGGGGTGGCCCGGCACCCCTCTGCCCGCTGCCCCCCGCCCTGCCCCACCCGTATCGGGCCTGGTCCCCAGTCCGGCGGGCACCTCCCCTGCTTCTAAATGGTCAGGGAAACAAACTGGGAGCCCACCAGCCTTCCTGTCTGCAGTTTCCCACCAGCCCCAGTTGGTTCGCTGGGATGCGGGAGGCCTGCATTATTCAAGCCCATGGAATATTCTGGCTGTTGGGTTGAGGAGCTGAGCCTGTCAGGCCCCGGGGGCTGGGGAAGCTGCGGGGCTCTGGGACAGATCTGTCATCCGGGCCTGACCCAGGCAGGGGTGCAGGCTGCCTCCGCCACCTGATGGATGTCCCCATTTAGGGAGAATGCATTATTGAGCACAAGGGCTCTTTCCAACCAGACTCCTGGACCAAATAGCTCAGCTGCGTTCCCCTGGTAGGAGCCTCGAAGAATGCACTCCCAGGGGGAGCTGGGCCACTGTGCCAGGCCTGTGCAGACCACGGTGGCAGACCCTCTGCCCTCAGTCCCTGCAGGGAGTCGCCTCTAGCAAGAAGACCAGGAACTCAGGACACCCTGCTTTTAGCACCGGGCCAGCCATGCAGCTGCAGGCCAGCCGGAACCGTCAGCTTGAAAACCCTCGTTCTCTGTGATGGTTCAGCACAGTGTGGACGGGGTCCCCGAGCAAGAGATGGAAAACTAAAGCCCGTGCTTCCAGAGTCACAGAATGTGTTGCTCCTGAGTCTTTGCCCTCTTGAACCCCTGGGTATGGCTCTAGAGAACCAAAATACCACGGCAGACAGTTCTGGGACTCCAGAACCGGAACCATTGGCTCTAGAATCCTGGTGGACAGTTCTGGAACCTCGGGGCGATTTCCTGAACCTCAGAGTTGGTGGCTCTAGAACCCTGGGGGGTGGTTTTGGATGCTGGTGCCGCTCAGTCTCGATATCTGAGCTCTTGGTCACATTGTGCAGAGCTCACCTGCTCCCTCCTGGGCCTTCTGGGGGCAGAGTCCGTCTAAGGAAACCTGGTTTGTTTTGCACCTGGTAGGAGGGAAGGCCCGCGGTTGGCCGGCAGAGGTACGATTAAAGAAGAAATGCCGGAAAGTTCTTCAACTGCGACACGGTTACTTGCGGTCAGTCAGGGCTGCCGGAGTTCCTGCCTTCCTGTGCGGGCTTATGTGAGCGGAGCCCCACCCTGGAGCACCACCGCTCACTCAGCAGCTCAAGGGAGCATACCTCCCCTGCGAGGCCCCCGTTGCTCCTGGCCCCCTCTTCCTCCCCCTGCCCTCTGGGCCGTGGCAGGGTTGGGGGCCTCCTTGGAAGGCTCCTACTTGGTGTGAGTCCACCCACATTGCGATGCCCTCGTCCTCCTCCCTCTTTTCAGGTGGAAAATCTGAGGCTCTGAGCACCCCCTGGGCCTAGTCCGGGGTCTCTCAACCTCAGCGCTATGGACATCTCGGACCAGGTAATCCTTTCTTGTGGGGGGCTGCCTTGCGCGTTGCAGAGGGTTCAGCCGCAACCCTGGCCTCAGTCCATTACATGCCAGCGGCGTGTAACGTCTCCAGACGCGGCCGAATGTCCCCTGGCAGGGGCGGGGTGGGCAAACTCTCCTCCTGTTGGGAACCACTGGTCTATGGGATGGGTTCCCGAGCTCCGCGTTGGTTCATGGTTGCCATGCCAGCCGTGTCTGCTGCTCCCCTGGCCCCTGTGCCCAACTCGGAGATGCCCCAGGAGGGTCCCAGGAGAATAACCCCGTTATCCCCATTTTGCAGGGAAGGAAACGGAAGCACAGAGGGTTTAAAAGGAGATTTAAGTTGTGCAAGGTCCCACGGCAAGTCAGTGGTAGAATTTGGATTCGGATTCAAATTCAGACCTGTCTCTCGCCAACTCGGCCACACCAACCCCTCATGTCTGCTGAGATCTGAGCTCACTTGGGCATTCAACAACCACGTACTGAGCACCCCTTGTGAGCCAAGCCCCATTCTAGACGCTGAGGCCACAGCAGCTAACCAGCCAGACAGGGACCCTTGCCCTCATACTGCTGCTATTCCCGTGGGAGTCGCTGGGATTAAAAACACCCAGGTTGGCATCAGGACTGAGGGCAAACGAGAGGACCCCATGACACGCCCCCTCTTCAGCTGGGCTGTGACTCAGAGCTATAAAAGCCACCCAATAATATAACCCGCGGATCCCTTTTCCCCCTGCTGCGCCCAGAACCTGGGGCCCAGGGAGGCGTCAGCTCCAGGTTTCTCCTTCAGCCCCCGATGCTCCGCTTCCCGAGGAGCAGGGCTGAGGAGTCAGGTGAGGGCGGCAGCTCCCAGCAGGCCCCCCTCGGGGTGCTTTTCCAAGTCTCCTACATCCGTTCAACTGTGAGCAAGCGGGCGCCCAGCCCGGCTGCGCAGACCCAGACCCCCATGAATTATGTACATCGCTCCCGTTTCTGGATGGAGAGCCGGAGAAATTATAACTCCCATTAAGGCACACGCACAGGCAGCCCAGCTGTTTCCCTCGCTCTGGCCCTTCCGGGCTGGAAGGATGGGTTTGGCTGTGGGAGGGCCGGAAACGCACGGCGACGCCGGGCCTTCATGCGCCCCTCTTGTGATCGTTGGCAGCGAGGAGCCTTCCACCCGCAGCATGTTTGGTGCTGGTGCCCTGCGAGCCGGTCCGATGCTTGCAAAGCCAGATGGGAGAGGCAGCGGGCACACAGAGGCCAAACAGCGTGTCCCAGGTGTTGCCCGTCCACCGTGTACGGAGGGGCTGGGGGCTTCAGGCTGCCTTCCAGGGGTCGCCTTCCCCGCCCCTCTCTCCACTCGCGTCCTCGAGCCCCAACGTGTGTGACGGCCAGCCTGACCTCTCCCCAGGGTGGCGGGGCCGGTAGGATCTGTCTGTCCGCTCACCCCATGTTGCTGATGAGAGGAAGTGACTTGCCCAAGATCATGGGGGGGGGGGGGTGAGGGGCGGTGGCACCTGAAGTGACTTCTCGGCCACTTGGCCTTGGAGTGGGCATCTCCTGCCCTCCTGAAGACAGGGCCCCACGATCACCTGCCTGCATACGGAGCAGGGAGTGGGGGCAGAGGACACGGAGCCAAAGACAGCCACAGGGGGGCGGTGGCGGGCACAGGCTCTGTCCCGTAGGAACGCCCATCCTGGACGCGCTACAAAAGCTCAGGGAGGCCCTCACGAGCCGCCAGCACACCTCCTCCTGGACGGCCGCCGGGTAGGAATCCCCACCACGAGTGGGCGCCGTTCCCGATCTTCCCAGGCGCTCAGGCGCCCTGCGGGTGCCCTGGGACAGAGTTCCCAGATGGTGCTGATGCCCCCAGGTGAGAACTCGGGGCGTCCCTAGACCAGGCCTCTGGAGGTGATTAGAGGCCCACAGCAGGGCCACCAGCCATGTACAGCTTCCCACGATGTCACTGCTAGTGGCTTCCAGCATCTGCAGACAGACCGGGGAAGTTATACACTGCAAGGGGCAATGATATCATTGATCAACAGCAGTATTTATAAAAGAGACAGCTGTTTCCGTTTTGAGGGTGTCTGTCTGCTGGCCCTTAACGGTATTAACTCATGGGCCAGAGATGGCGGGGTTGAGACCCAGGAAAACCCAAACTCCCCACTTCACAGGCTGGAAAACGGCGTCTGGGCAGGAGCCGAGCCCAACCCCCACTCCCCCAGGCTTCTGCGCGCGGTTTTCTTTGCATCTGAGTGACCCCACGGCCCCTCTCCTTTCCCCTGACCTGCGTTCTGTGGGTGGCCGTTATTACCGTCAGCCGCCGTCCGCTGAACGTGCACCGGCACGTTTACTGCCCGTGACACTTGATAGCAACTCTCCAAACACATGTGGTCCTCGACGGCAAGCTTCCTCATCCTCTTTGTAAAGATGGGGAAACCGAGGCCCACAGAGATTAAGTAATTTACCCGAGACCTTACCTCCAGAAAATGACCGGGCTGGAACCCACAACCTCATTTCTGATTCCGAAGTCCTTCTCTCATTGCCTTTCAGCCCTCAAGCTGGGTCTGGACAGGTCCAGCTGGAGAACATTCCTTCACTCACGTGTGCACCCATTCATTCGCCCGGCTGATCTCACCCTTCTCATAATGTCCTTCTTCGGCCTCGGAATCTTTCTCTTGTTCACATACCTGCTTTCTTGGTTGTCTGTCTCCCCTGAGAATGTGAGGTCCACGACACCAGCGTCTGCGTGTCTGTTTCTTTACGTGTTTATTTATTTATTTTGAGGGAGAGAGAGAGACAGTGGGGAGGGGCAGAGAGAGAGGGGGAGGCAGAGAGAATCCCGAGCAGGCTCCGCACCGTCATCGCAGAGCCCGACGCAGGGGCTCGATCTCACAACCGTGAGAACATGACTGCAGTCGAGACCAGGAGTCAGACGCTTAGCCAACTGAGCCGCCCGGGTGCCCCAGGGTCTGTGTGTTTTGTTGATTCAGTGCCCAGCGCTGTGCTCGTCCTCAAGCGATGTTGGCTGAACGTTGAATGAATTACGGGAAACTAACAAGCCAGGATTGATTGGTTGTTGAATGAATGTGTAAGTGATCGAGGCTGGATGAACACACGGGTGAGTGAGTGAGCTGGGCACACACCCTGTCCCTGGGGCTGCCTTACCTGTGAGGTGTGGATAGTAGCATTGGTAAAGACTGTCCCCCTGCCAGGGACACGGTTAGAGAACACGTGTGTGGAAGTCGTGAGGGCTGGTCATGGATTTTCTAGATCCTCCTTTGCGTTGATTGGGAATGTAGTTCCCTGCCCCCTTGAAGTTAGGTGTGGCCAAGTGAATTGCCTTGGCTAATAAAATGTGAGTGTAAGTGATAAGTGTCCTTTCCAGTGAAAACTGTTAGAAGACCCAGGGAGGGACTCCCTCCCCCCACCCCCAGTGAGGACAACCACAGAGGCACGTAGGCGGGTGGACCCCCTGGCTAGTCTCCGTCCCTGAGGACTGTGCTCACCTAGCTCCCTGGCAACCTGTGTCAGACAGTGAATAAGTCCATTTGGCTGAGTTAAGCCACTGAGGGCTTGGGCTGTTCCCACATCATAACCCAGCCCGCCCTGACTTAATGGAGCATGTGCACACGGCCACAGGGCCTAGAGCAGAGCAGGTGTCCCACGAGAGGCCGCCACGGACTGTCCTGTTCATCATCACAGGCGAGCCTCCTCTCTCCTGGATGCCAGGGACCCCGTCTAGGGACAATGGAGACATTTTTCTCCGGCTCTTTCCCAGTTGGCTCTGCCGCGGGAAAGCAGAGAAACCCAGACATGAAGTCACCGCTTGTTTTCGGCGAGGGAGCAAGAGGAAAGCTGCCGCAGTATTGTGTTTGCCTTATTAAGGCTCATTTTCTCATTACGATTTTCCCTCCTAATTGCTAATTTTTCCAGCTCCTCCAAGAGCCTTTCTACTTCCGCCTTGTTCCTTCCCCCCACTCCACGAGCTGGTGCTTCGAGAAACCGCCGCAGATGGGCAAAGGAGAAACACACATGCTTGTTTTTAATTTACTTGAAATCGTCTTCTCTTGGTGCTACTGGGATGGGCGGCTGCCAGGCTCCTGGATGGCCACGCGGCCGGGGACTCAGCCCCGAGGACGGACCCTATGGACGGAGGCGCCTGGGCCGCGTCCCCAGCTCCGTGTCCTTCCCGAGGGCCCGGCTTTTTGGCAGCTGGACGGCCCTCTCACCTGACCGGGACTTGCAGGCTTCCAGAACACCTGTGCTCCACGGGGAGGACGGGGTTGTGAGTCCCTGGGCTGCAGGGCCCCGGAGCACCCACTGTGCACCCAGAGCAGAGCCTGGAGCCGTGTTCCTGTGCCAACAGCACATCCACCATCCCCGTGGCGGGAGGGGGCCGTGGTCACCCCGTCTTCAGATGGGAGCCAGACGGAGAGCACCGAAGACCTTGGCTAAGTCTGCTTAGCTAGCGGCAGCCCGTCTAGGTCAGTCCGTCTGTCCATTCCTGGGTCTTCTTCCACACATTAGCAAGGAGCCCCTCGCAGGTGGCAGAGACCTTTCTCGGATCTTCTCGGAGCTAGCTCTCAGGAAGATGTGCCACCGCACGCTGGGACCTAAGTCAGTTCCTTCCGTCCTCGAGGGCGTGGTCCCCACCTTTTAACTGAGGGGACGGGATCACGTGATGCCTGTAGGCTTGATGTTTGAGACCCCAGACGTGATATGTTCCCGGGTCTCCCAACCCTGTGAGGCAGGGAGGGACACCGTGTTTCAGGTACTCAGACTGTGAGCCGTGCAGGAGAGGGGTCTGGGGTCGTCACACCAGCTCCGGCATCGGTGGGCTCTGTGAGTTTGGGCCATGCCACTTCCCTCTCCAAGCCTTGCCTGCATCATCCACAAAAGGAAGGTAATCATCCCAGGGCGACTGGGTGGCTCAGTCGGTTAAGCGTCCGACTTGGGCTCAGGTTATGATCTTGTGGTTCGTGAGTTCGAGCCCCACGTCGGGCTCTGTGCTGGCAGCTCGGAGCCTGGAGCCTGCTTCAGATTCTGCGTCTCCCTGTCTCTCTCTGCCCCTCCCTGCTCCTGTGTGCTCTCTCTCTCTTAAAAATAAAAAAAAAAAAAATTACAAAAAGTTAAAAGCAAAAAATGAAGGTAATAATCCCCCCCTCACCGACGAGGGATTAACACGGATTGACACGTTAGCCCAGCGTCTCGAGACAAGGAAGCGTCCCTAAATCGGTAGCGGCTGTGGCTCTTCACCGTCACCACCACCATCGTTGTCGTTATACGGACCTTTTTTTTTTTTCAGAATTGGGGAAAGTCACAGCTGTCATGCACCGCGGAGGTCACCTGGCCCAACCTCCATCGTTTTCAAATTGGGAAACCAAGTCGAGAGGGGGCGAAGCCGGTGCTCAACCTGGGATCCACAGAGAGTCGGCAGAACTTTGCTCCACCTTTCTGTCCTCTCCCTATCAATGGAAAAATAAAATCGCCTGCATTGGAAAGCAACTGATCTGACCTGTCAGTTGCCCGAGGGAAGGGATCCATTTGGGGACGATTCCTGCCGCACGATGTGCTGTCATCAGAATCAGGAGAGCCCTGCGCTCCGTCAGCAGAAGCCTCAAGAGTTGGGTCCCAGTGGTCCACAGCTGGGAGCCCGGGGGCAGCGCTAATGTCATGGGGTGAGCAAAGGTGCCACCCAAGACGTCTACCTGTGGCCACCTGGGCAGCTCTTCGAGAAAGACAAACCCACATCCTTGCCACTGGCTGACCAGACTGTCCTTAGCGTCATCACAGCACGCACTGGGGTGACTGTACCTTCGGAGCCTGACTCCCACTGCGTGGCGAGCTCATGCCCTGCAGCCCCCAGGGCTCCAGCCCAGTGCCTGGTGTTTCAGAGGGACTCGTGAGGATAAAAGCAATGAACCGAAGGTTGCTGAGTGGAATCCTTTGTTTCTTCACTAGTTCTTAGCTCATGAAGTCCCTTTATATCCACACATCTCATTTCATCCCTCAAATCCCCCAGGAGGTGGGGACTCCTAGTCCCGTTTCACAGATTAGAAAACAGAGGCTCAGGGGGCACCTGGGTGGCCCAGTCGGTTGAGTGTCCGACATCGGCTCAGGTCATGATCTCACAGTTCGTGAGTTCAAGCCCTCGCATTGGGCTCTGAGCTGATAGCATGGAGCCTGCTTGGGATTCTCTCTGTCTCTCTCTCTCTCTCTCTCTCTGCCCCTCCGTCCCTCACTCATGCTCCCTCTCAAAATAAATAAACTTAAAAAAAAAAAAAGAAAACTGAGGCTCAGAATTTGAAGCTTGTTTGCCACTATGGTAGCCCCAAGCGGCTATTTCCATTAAAATTCCATAAAATTTAGGGGCGCCTGGGTGGCTCAGTCGGTTAAGCGTCCGACTTCGGCTCAGGTCATGATCTCACGGTCCGTGAGTTCGAGCCCCGCGTCGGGCTCTGTGCTGACTTCTCAGAGCCTGGAGCCTGCTTCGGATTCTGTGTCTCCCTCTCTCTCTGCCCCTCCCCCGTTCATGCTCTGTCTCTCTCTGTCTCAAGAATAAATAAACGTTAAAAAAAAATTCCATAAAATTTAAAAAGTTCAGGTCCTCAGTTGTGTTAGCCACCTTGCCACTGTGTAACAGGCACCTGTGGCTAGTGACTACGGTCCTGGACAGCACAGTGTAGAATAAGTCGATACTGCAGAAAGTTCTATCAGACAGGCTGGTGAGAAGTAACTACCATATTATGTGTCATCGCGGGGCCCAGGAACCCTGGTTTTTCTGGCTTTGAGTCCAGGGTTCTTTTGAGGGCGCCCTGAGAATGGACTTCGGGGTGTGGAGGGTAGTTCTCAGAAATTCTCTGGGCCTGTGGGTTCCCACCGGGCACTTTGGATCTGGAGGGCACCTTACCGGGGCAGGTGGGCAGGCGTGAGATTCAGGAACACTCTTTCACATTTCTATGGCAAGAGCAATTTCTGTTTCCTGCTCTGCATAAGACTAGTAAGAAGCGCTCCACAAATTCTCATGCGGTGTCATTTTCTAACGAAATGGCATACGCTGCCCCATCCACCGGATGTCTACAGGGTCCCCCCTGGACGCCGCTCCTCTCCCTGCAGAGCTGATCAAGCCTGGAGCGCAGGCATCCGGAAAGGGTGCCGGTTCCTTGTTGCTTTCCACCCAGTTGGACAGGATGTGGCTCTGAGCACTGTGCTCCCTCCTGGGGTAGCCTGTGTCATGCTGTCTGTCCGCTGGAGGATGGGGGTGTGCTGCTGCCCGAGGAGGAGGCCTGTGCCCCTTCCCCAGGCCACGCTTGGGCCCACAGGATTGGGGGCTCAGCGCTTGAATCCCACAGGTGGCCGTAGTCCAGGGGACCCGTGATCCTTGGTGCTCCATCAGAATAGGGCTGGGCCATCCCCTACCCTTGGGACTCAGCAGCCCTCACTGATTTCTTTCTGTCCACCGTCGGGGACACAGCTCTGCCCTCAGGACAGGGAGCTACTGACAAGCAAGGTGATTCGTTGTCACCTGTCACTAGAACAGAGATGGAGTGTAACATTTAGTGGGATCCCTTTCTATATACTTAAAGGGGGGTGTGTGTGGAATTTGAGTAAAGGGCTGGTTAAAAAAAAAACAAACTTAGAAGTCACTGGTCTTGTTAATTTCCTCTGTTTTTTTGGACGGCGGTCGGAGGCCCAGGGAAGGGCAGGGTCTGGTCCAAAGCCTGCAGTGACTGACGAAAGGGTTGGCTCGTGTGCCCTGCCCGTGCCTTGGATTCTCAGAAAGGTGTTTCCTGGGAGCAGGTGACCTCGCTTTCCTTTCCAACTTCAGGCCCTCCGGTGCTCATTTTCGTGTACTCTGTGGGCAGCCCTGGGGCCCTCCTGGAGAGAAGCCTGAGAAGCCTGCCCAGGAAGTGGAGCTTGAGCCCTAGCTCCCGGGCAGGGGGTGGGGAGGCAGCCCCAGGAGGGGTCAGAGGTTCACTGCAAAGCTGTGATCTGCCCAAGCCCAGTCCCGCCTCCAGGCCCCAGGCATGAACTTGGACGCGCCCACAACTTCTTCCCTTCCTGTCCACCTGCGGCCGGGTGATGCCTAGTCCGTGAGCGTCTGTCCTGCCTGCCTTCTCCTCCGTCTCTGTCACTATACCCACGGTCGCTGTTCGTTGGTTTATTGCTATAGCCTGGTCTTCCAGTCTCTTCCCTGGCTTTCCCCCCATCCTCGCCCCAGCAGCCGGGGGTGCCCTGCTCACATCCAGATAGGACCGCGTCGCTGCCCTGGGGGGCCTGGGCTGGGGGTGCACCATGCGGTAGCTTCCCCGTCGTGGGCAGCAGGGATGGCAAATGGATTTTTACCCCATTTGTACTTCTAGTCAGCCGGGAGCATTAATCCTTCGGAAGGGTTCTGAAGCTACCATGTCCCACCTCAGTGGGGAGGAAAAGTGGGGTCAGTTAGAAGTGCCTGCCAGGGGCTGAGAGGGAAGAGCAGTGTGTGTGTGTGTGTGTGTGTGTGTGTGTGCACGCACATTCTTGCCATCCCTGATTATAGACAAATGTTTATCCTTTAGCGTGGCACTTAGGCCTTTTATGATCTGACCCTGCCCACCTCCCTAGCACTATTTCCCCTGTTCCTCTTCTCTACCATGCACATGACACCATGCTTACCTTGCCCTCGACCCCCGCCCCCCCCCCCCCACCGCCACTGTTGCTCACGTGGTTCTTTCGGCACGGAAGTCCCTTCCCTGTCTGTGCATGTCCAAGGCCACTCTGGCTTGCCCGCCTCTGTTTTAGCACTGCCTCTGCCAGGAAGCTGTCATACTCCCTGTCATAATGGGCCTCTTCCGAGCATCTCGGCCCTTCGCTGGCCTTCAGAGCTCTGCCATCTCTTCTCATCGACGACGCAGATCCTCTCCTCCACCGGTCAGGGCAAGATGAACGGGACATTTTGGTCCCAAAGACAGCCACCCAGCTGCTCGGGCAGAAAGAGGCCACAGCCCGGTTGACCAGCTGCCTTGTGGGAAGGGTCAGGATACAGTAGAGAAGCGGGAAAGAATGGCCCGGGGTCTGAAAGGCCCCCCGGGATTGACTCCCCATCTCTCATCCTCTCTGTCTTCAGACTACCTTTGCCGAAGGTTCGAGGCTTAGCAGCCAACACTACGATTCTCCCCACCTTCCCTCTTGTAGAAAAACCCCAGGGAAAGGCCTGCCCCAGAGATCGGTCTGCCTGGGCCAGACGCTCACCCCCCGGACCAGTCAGCTGGGGCCCGGAGCAGGCTGTCCAAGAAGGAAGCCACGGGAAGGGGAAGGGAGACCCCAGAGCCTGGGATGGAGGGCCGTCTGCTCCAGACCCAGGCCAAGGCCCCCTACTTCTGTGCAGGCCTGTGGCTGTGCCCGCACACCCAGAGCACAGGATGTGATGTGGGGAAGGGAGAGGGAGGGGTTGAGCTGGTGGGTTTCGAGCGCCAGCTGGAGACGGGTGGGGCTGGGGGTTTCTTTCCATGGACGGTGGCTTTTCTCTTCACAATACTCCTTCCACGAGGAAAGATTTTCTATTTACTCAAGGGTGTGCAACTAATAACACGCCAAGAACTGCTGAGGCCGTAGGTGCCTTCCTGGGAGGCATTGTCACTACCCCTCAGCTGGATGGGATTGGGAGAACGGGGGGTGCGGAGAAGTTGAATGGCTTGCCCGAGGGCACATGGATAGCAGGTGGCTAAATCTGGATTCAAACCCAGTCCTCTTTGACTCCCTGGCCTGTGGCTCTTAAGACAAAGGTGCCAAGACTTTTTTTTTTTTTTTTTTAACCTTGCAGCTCCAGTGGCTTTTAAAGCTGTGAAGGGCGTGGGGCTGTGGGCAGGATAGAGGAGACCTTTCTCCAAATCTGGGGGTCACACTGGAGCGCTCTCCTTGTAATTCTTGTTTCTGCCGCCCTGGAGTTTTCTCTGCCTCTGCATGGTAAAAAGAAAGAAAACAATTTAACGACAACAACAGAAAAAAAAAAAAAAACTTAGATCATTTAAAAGAAAAATACAAAAAAGTCTGACTTATGTGAAATTTAATTTAATTTATTTTTATACCAGCAGCTGTCAGTTCAAAGAACAACAACAAAGTAGCCATCTGTGCTTAATTTCATCAATCCACTGACGATGGTCACGTGAGCGTGGCTTTTGGACTGAGGCAGAGCACGTGGCCAGATCGCAGCACCCCCCCCAAATCCCCGCCCCCCGCCCCAATGAGCCCTCTGTCCAGGCAGGGGTCTGGTGGCTCCACAGGTGTAGCGGGGTGGGGCCCCAGGGCAGTTGGGCCAAACTTGTCATCAACGAGGAAAACCCAGCAGTCTCTTAACTGACTTTTGGTTTGCTGAGCCCTGCATTGCATCATCGACTCCTGCCCGTGGTGAATGGGTGGTTCGGCCCGGCTGAACAGATCGGGAAACTGAGTCTCGGAGGGCCGCCTCGCCCCAGGTCACGCAGCTGATAAACGGATCCACACCCTGGTTTGTTACACTCTGAACCCATGTTCTCGGTAGCCTCCCGAGCCGGAAGCTACTGCAGTTTGCTTGGGGCTCGGGGATGAGAGATGGGCCCAGCGCGAGAGGGGCTCTCCCGGTCACAGAGCCCAGTGGAAGAGTGTACAACAGGAAGAGTGTGACAATACCGGGCCACAGCTGGCCTCTCCTGGGCGCTTCCCTCCCCTGGGGCCCAGGCAGAGCTCCTCAGGGCTTTGTGAGGATGGGGTGGGGGCGGGCGCTGTCTTCCCCGTTCACGACCCCAGCCGAAGGCCTGTCCACGCATGGGGAACCGCTCAGGTCACGTGAAGAGTGAGTGGCGGAGGCAGCATTTGCTCTTAAACATCGGAACATGGTGTCCCACAGCCAGAAAATCTATGCACGAGACCCCCGACTGCAGTCCCCAATCTCAGGACCTCGCAGCACGTGAGCTCAGGGATCCGCCCGGGGAAGGAGGGGGCTGTGCAGGGTCAGCGGAATAGCCAGCCTGGGACAGTGCAGCCTCCGGCTTCATTCACGCTGCAGGGCCGGCTTGTCACCGGCCACCGTGGCCTGTCCTCTTTGAAGTGGGCTGGGGTGGGAGAGGGCTTTCCCAGGCCCTGTTTCTTGGTGATT
Organism: Panthera pardus; assembly: GCF_024362965.1. NCBI lineage: Eukaryota > Metazoa > Chordata > Mammalia > Carnivora > Felidae > Panthera > Panthera pardus. Next base: position 133,481,434 of record NW_026526810.1, on the reverse strand, counting down.
CAAACAGCAACTGTGGGATTGAACCGGTCCCTCCCAGCGGCAGTCAGGAAGGGTCTAACCTGGCCAAACCCTCCTACCCCCTAAAAAAAAGCCCCAACCCCCCCTGAGCAGAATCAAAAGAAGCCCCAGTAGGGATTCCTGGGCCAATCACAGCTTTATTTACCGCTGAATTAAGAGAAGTAAGAGCGAGCAAGTCAGAATCATTAAAATATAGATCAAGAAAGGCACATTTTTCGATTTGCCATATTAAAGAGAAGGGTGGGGGGAGCAAGCCAACTGGTTTGTCATCTTCCCATTCAATAACAGATGGCGGCTGAGTCACCGCTCCCGGCAGTCAGGACGTCGCTGTCTGCTGGCTTCCTCGCTGGGACCCAGACACTCGGGACTCAGGAGGCCTGTGGGAAGGAGGAAGCCCCACTCCTTCCCCCTCTTCATCCAGCTGCACCCCAAGCCCCCATCCCCCTAACTTCCGGGAAAACCTATTCATTCCTCTCACAAATGGTACTGAACCGCCCCCACTCCCACCCCATGGGCCCACCCCTGTGCCCCTGCACCCATGGCGGCCCCAGCCTGGTGGGGGAGGCAGAAAACCAGCAGGAAAGTAGCACCCTGAGGTTGGGGTTGTGGGACAGGATGCCCAGGGGAGCCAGGAGAGCTACCTGGCTCAGCCTGAGGCAGTCAGACCAAGCCCCATGTCGAAACTGGGCAGGGGCTTCCCCACCCTAAGGGTCACAGAAGCAGCCACCCCCGGACCCTCCGATGCCAGAGATCTGGGTCCTCTTGCCTGGAATATATCTGCTCTTCTCTACGCAATTCCTTGCCTCCCCGCCCCGCCAATCCCCCCGCAAACATTCCTCCACCCACTCCTTCCTCCAGCCCCCACCGCATATGCTTGCTGGGCACCTGCCACCTGCCAGGCCCAGGAGCAGGCTCAGAGGAACCCGCAGGGGACACAGTCCCTTCCCTGCAGGGGACATTCCAACCCAAAGACAGTCATTCACATGTCCTTCTCCCTGGCCTGCTGTCTCCCATCATTGTTGCTCTTGGGGACTCCACTGCTATGGACATCTCCCCATGTGGGCAGTGTATTCTGGATGCTGTCCCCACAGTGCTCTCCATGGGCTGAGCAGGGCAGTAGTCATGGCTGCAGGGTCCTCTGGAAGGTGTGTGTGATGGGCCAGTAACTTTTCATGAGGTGTCTTTCAAGGAGAAATTTGGGGCATCTGGAGTTTTTATGGGAATTGTATCGAGTCTATGGATGCCTTTGCCTGGTATGGACAGTTTAACAATATTAATTCTTCTGATCCATGAACATGGGCTATCTTCCCATTTGCGTCTTCTTCAATATCTTTCATCAGTCATATAGTTTTCATTGTATTGCAATGGAACAGAAAGGATCTTTCACTTCCTTGGTTACATTTATTCCGAAGTATTTTATTGTTCTCGTGTTGAATGGAATAGTTTTCTTTGCTTCTTTTTCAGATATTTTGTCATTTGTGTATAGAATCTCAACCAATTTCTGTACATTGATTTTTATATCCTATAACTTTACTGAATTCTTTGGCTAGTTCCAACAGTTTTGTGGTGGTAACTTTAGGATTTTCTATATATAAGAGCATATCATCTCCTAATAAAGACGATTTTACTTCTTCCTTTCCGATTTAGATGCCTTTTATTTCTTTGTCCTGCCCGATTGCTCTGTCCAGGACTCCCAGTACCGTGTTGAATAGAAGTGACAAGAGTGGGCATCCTGCCTTTCCTGCTCTTAGAATAAATGCTTCTGACCTTTTGCTGCTGGGTGTGAGGTCAGCTGTGAGCTTGTCATACATGGCTTTTATTATATCGAGGTACAGCCTTTCCATACCCAGTTTGTTGAGGGCTTTTATCATGAAAGGATGTTGTACTTTGTCAAATGCTGTTTCTGCGTCTATTGAGAGGATCATATGGTCTTTACCCTCCATTCTACTCATGTGACGTTGATTGATTATAGATGTCGAATCATCCTTTCTCCCTGGGGTGAAATCCCACTTGGTCATATGGTGTACGATCCTTTTAATGTGTTTTTGAGAGTTTGGGCCAGTGGAGATTTCCACTGCACTCCTTGGTCTCGTCACGTGGTCACAGACACAACTAGACTGGGCCCTGCGAGCAGAGAGGTCTTGATTTTACATTTGCCCTGATGGATGGTAGGCATCATGACTGGTTTCCATCATATTCACAAGGAAATAACGGGCCATGCCATGTGTGGAAAACAACCAGGTGCCTCTTACACACCATTGCTAGTACGTGGGAACCAGCCCACGTACTTAACGGAGCAAACTTGGGTCTGGGAGTCCCAACTGAGTTTTAATTGACCAGATATTTGTTCTGTGAGCACTTTAGAAATAATGACTCATTGGGGCGCCTGGGTGGCTCAGTCGGCTAAGCATCTGACTCTTGTTTCCGGCTCAGTCGTGATCTCATGGTTCATGGGATCGAGCCTTGCATCAGGCTTTGATGCTGGCAGCATAGAGCCTCCTTGGGATTCTCTCTCTCTGCCCCTTCCCGGCTCGCACTCTCTCTCTCTCAAAATAGATAAATAAACATTAAAAGTTTTTTTTTTAAAGAAGTAATAACTCATTTCACCCCCTACTTCTAACTCCAAAGCATCTGCTGGGTCCCCGCAGTGAGAACTGGGCAAGTCCCTTCCTTCTCTGTCCCTTGGATTCCTCACTAGGCAAATGAAAGGGGCAGTCTGGATGGCCTGGGCTGTGGGGGAGGACTCCACAGCATAGGATGGGCCTGGCCCCCAGGAGGAGGATGATAGCAACGCTGGGTTTTGGGTCACACGTGTACCACAGGGTGGGTACTCAGAGTGGGTCTGGGTCATAGGGATCCCCCCGGGAGCCCAGCTGGGGACATTTGGACCCAGACACCGCGGCTTTTCCGTGGCGACGTCTTTGCTCCTGATGCAGGGCGTCGCTGTAGGTATGTGTCTGACCCCACCTGCCGTCGGTTGGCGAGGGGCAGTCCCCTCCACCCCTCCACCCCTCCACCCCTCCACCCCACCTGAGAGTCCTGTCTGACCTGTAACTCCGGGCTGCCTGCCCCGGGCCTTAACAGACTCTTCTTGTCTGTGGCATGAATTATCAAATTCTTTGCGTTTTTGTGCAGCCACATCTGGTCTCGTTGCCCCACGGCCCTTGACGAATGGGTGGCAAAACCTCTTTCGTGTCTGCCCTTGCTGGCTCGTACCTTCCACCTGCTCGAAATCCATATTCTCTGGTGTAGCTTTTGACATCCTCCTCACCGTACCACGGTCCGGTCTGTCTCCAGACAGCTCCCCACCAAAGCGTTGGCTGGGAGGCACTCGCTGGCTGGCTCAGCCGGTGACGCGATTTCTGGGGTCTCAGCTGCCAGCCCGCCGGGCCCAGAAGACTTTCTCGTCACCCGACGTCTCCAGATGCCGACAATTCAGCAAGTCCAAAACCTCATCCCCTCTCCCCAGATCTTCTCCTCCTGGCTTTCTGATGTCTGTGAAGGTCCCCGCCACCCCCCCCCCCCCAGTCACCCAGCCAAGAAACCTGCGTGCCTACGACGTCACTGGCGAATTTTATGGCGTTACATCCTGAATGATCTAGACTCCTCCCTCTTATCTCCTGTTTATAAATACCGGTGAGTAACTCTGATTTCCCTGTCTCCAACCTTGTTCTTTTCCTGTATTATTTCATTGCTTGATCCAAATCACATCACTGTTTGATTCCTCTACCTGATTAAGCTCTAAAACTTGTGCCTAATTCATCTCCGGAAAGCACTGAGCATGGTGTATGTAGGTCAATAGATAACCACTCGGGGAGTGGACAGATAGTGCTTGGATGGCCATTATTGCCTCCTGCCGGCACACTACTGATGAGTAACCTAGGAAAAGCATACATTTCCTTCATTCTGAGACTTTACTACTCAGATACCAGAAAGGGCAGATGGGGCTGGGGTCCACAAGCCTCCCTCCAGGTGGGAAAAGGTAATACTAACCTTTCTCTTCTCTCACCTTCTCCCAGAATCCCCTGAGAAGCCTGGAGAATGTTTCATGCTCCTGGCCCGTCAGAGTCCTAACACCTGCATGTAGGGTATGCCGCCATGGGGGTTTAGAGGACAGTGGCGCCCAGGGGACCCCGGGGGCGACCTGAAGAAGCGGCGGATGCCTTTCGGGATGTGCTGATGCCAGGCAGGTGGGCTCGAAGGTGGTGGGAGGGCTGGAGCCAGAGGAAAAAGATGGGCACACGACATGCCTGTCCCACGGCTACTGTTCTTGTGTACAAGCCTAGGTGAGACCCCTCCAGGGGCAGTCCCCCACATCCTCGAGCAGGTGTGTGTGTGTGTGTGTGCGTGCATGCGTGCATGTATGTGTGTGTGTGCATGTGTGCGTGTAGTGGGGTGACTGCACAGGGCCGTGGGCCCACATTAATCAGCAGGAGCAGAAAACGGTGAAATGTGGGCCCCACATTTGTTCATTAAACCAATATATCAGTAGAAGTCTTACCAGCCTTCGAGCACAGTCTGGAGCCGGGCAGGGTGGGGGAGGGGCTCCTGTTCGCCTGACCCCGGGGTTCAGTAGGGGTTGGACCATGGACAAAGGCCAGTGGTTCTCTTTTGGCTTCATTCACCCCTTGTTCCTCCACCGGGTGCCCCATGTTTTGGAAGTAAAAGGTTACTGCACACACACAACTTTAATATTTGATTTGCTCTTGGGTTTTCAAAAAAAATTATTTTTCACGTTTATTTATTTTTGACAGGGAGAGAGAGCACGAGCAGGGGAGGGACAGAGAGAGAGGGAGACACAGAATCGGAAGCAGGCTCCAGGCTCTGAGCTGTCAGCACAGAGCCCGACGCGGGGCTCGAACTCACAAGCCGTGAGATCGTGACCTGAGTCGAAGTCGGACGCCCAACCGACTGAGCCACCCAGGCGCCCCGGGTTTTTTTTTTTTTTTTAAATAAAGATACACAAAACTGCCAGTGGGTGCTGACGTGGCCAGATTGATGACTGTCCACCAAAAGCAAGGCCGTGTGCTATTTTAGTTTGCTCGAGAGGCTGGAACTTGGGTCAAAGTTGAATTTCCATTCAGCTCCTTGGTCCTGGTGGTGCCAGCCAGGCCGACACTCGAGGCCTCTGTGCACAGAGCCGAGCTCCTGGGGCGGGAGGAGTTGGAGGCGGGGAGGGACGGTCCATGAGTCATGGGGGTGGGGGTGCAGATGAAAGAATAAGAATGAAGAACAGTATTAGGAGATTAATGTTTCCGAAACATTTTTTCCTTTTGTGTAGTTAACTATCCAGCTCCAAGTATGTTTTCTTCTTTTTTAACATTTTTTTAAGTTTATTTGAGAGAGAGAGAGAGAGAAAGAGAGAGAGAGGAAGGGACAGAAAGAGAGAGAGAGAGAGAGAGAGAGAGAGAGAGAGAGAATCCCAAGCAGGCTCTGCACTGTCAGCACAGAGCCCAACTTGGGGCCCGATCTCACAAACCCTGAGATCAGAACCTGAGCCGAGACCAAGAGTTGGATGTTTAACCGACTGAGCCACCCGGGAGCCCCTCCAAGTGCATTTTCTAAATGTCACTTCCTATCATGGTGGCTGATCTCCTCTGGGGACTTCTGCCCAACTGTGTCCACCTAGAGTGGGGGGCCTGGTGCTCTGCCTCTGGCCTGGCCTGTCGGAGTCTCACAAAGGCAGCACCCCTTCTTTGGAAAGGCCTTCCCTCCTCACCGATCCTACTCGTAGACCCAGTCCTGCTCTTGGCACCTGGGTTCTTCCCTCAGGTAACTGGCCTTGGCTTGACCGACCCCGGCCCCTAGGATCTCAAACTCTTTGCATCGACCACGCCCCCAAATTGAGGCTTCTTGGTTTCCTACCCAGGTCCCATCTGAGACCTGGGTAGTGGCATCTCTCTCCTATCTTGTGAAGAGGTGGCAGGTCCCCCACCAGCCTTACCGGAGCTCCAGCAGGGTGGCTGGGACCCCCACGAATGTGACCCAGAACATTGCATAGCGTCCCATCAAATGCCATGTGACGATACCACACGTTGTGAAACCCCGGCAGAATGCCACAGAATGTTTTGCTTTATCCCTCTGGAGGGTGGCCCTCAGGGGTTTAAAAAATGGGGGCGATGGAGTCAGAATGGACAGATGGCACAGGACTCACTTCTTTCCATCTACCTAAAGTGGATTACAACTCGAGCGAGCCGAGATGGACACGTAAAGGAGCTCAGGCCAGGATAAGCAAGACAGATGCGTCCTCTGGGAACATTTACTCATCAACATGGCACTTAGGGTCAAATAAGACACAAATGTAATAACTAGCGGGCAATCCTAAACACCGCAACATCGGCAACCCCCTCCCCCCCCACACCCCCTGCCTGCTCGACCGCCCCGCAGGGCAGACAGGGAGAGCTGGTGACATCACACGTGCCCATGTTCAGTGCACGCTCTGGGATCCCGCACCGGGCGTACCCTCTGCCACCTGCTTCCTAGGACTTGGAGGCTCCGCTTCCAAGGCAGAACCCGGTTCACAGAAGAGGAGACATGAATGCCGGGAGCCTTGGGGCCTATCCCGCCGGCCAGCCTCCGGCCGGAGGAATGAGGATCGGAGGCCAGAGAGAAGGGCTCACCCAAGGTCGCCAGACCGGAGTCTGCGTTTCTCCATTCTCCATCCGATTAACTAAAAATAAAGTTTTAGAAAGGCCCACCTGTGCCTGGTGCTTAGTGGCTGGCAGGTGGCGAAGCATTATGCTTCCATCCTGACAAAAATCCTGCGAGGGAGGGACTTTCATTTCATTCTGCTGATGAGGAAACAGGCACAGAGGGGGAGGAATGGCTACTTGGAGACTGAAATTTAGAGTCAAAGGCACAGATGTCCTGGATGCTTCCTCCTTCCCTCCCTTTTCTCTCCTCCCCGCGCCCTGCCCCCTCCTGGCTTCCCCCATTAGGGCTTATGCCGTCCCGCCGACCTCCGTGCAGAGAGCAGGACTCTCAGCTGTGACTGCACTTGGGGACCGTCGGTCCAGAGGCCTTGCATGGCGGACGAGGGCACAGAGTCTCGGGGACATGATGTGACCCGCCCAAGATTCCTCAGCATCCAGAGTCAGGTCCTTGGGTGCTGGCGCAGCCTTCTTTCCACCCACCTGCGCGTCCTGCTCTTTGCCTGGTCCCTCAGGACAGACAGGGAGGAACCTGGCACATTCTCGGGACAGGCCAATGTGCGCAGTGGTCACACGTGGTCTCACTTCATCCTCCCTCTGCTTGGAAGCGGGTTGGCCACGTTTGCCTCCCTGCAGATTTCACCTGCTGAATTCCGAGCTGGGCCCCAGGGGTCGGGGCAAGCCCCACGGTGCGACCGTCATCAGGGAGGCCCTTGATGGGCCCCGCTTCCCTGGGGACTGGCTTATCTGTCTCCAGGAAGAATCGCCGGCCCTCCTCTTCCCGGTCAAACGGTGGCCGGAGCTCGTTTCCCTGCATTTGTGACTCTGAGGCACTCTCTGCCTCCTCCTCTCCTCCTGAGCGAGGATTCCAGCCTGTGCCACCTCGGCCAAGTCCTCCCCCGTCTGAGGAGGGCGGTGTGTCCGTGAGCGTGCGGGTTGCGTGCGTGTGCGTGCACACGCGTGTGGCCCGCGAGTGCCCTCCTCAGCCCCAGGCTCCCCGGCACAAGCTCTGGGTGTGTCTGGGACAAAGTGTTAATGCTGATGGTATGGCACGTGCCAGCCTGTCCCCGGCGGCCCCGTCACACCCTCCTGCCTTGATAGCCGAGGCCTCCCCACCCGAAGGAGCTCAGGTCCCGGGAGCATTCAGACCAGGCTCCGCATTGCCAACCGGAAACGATCGTGTGTCTTTCAGCAGCCCGGGCAACGAAGATCAACACACGGCCGTGTCGTGTTTCAGTAATCACATGAGTCCATCACCCCTGTGGTTCCAGGAGTGACGCGTGCGGCTTCTCTTCCTAAAGCCTCCTCTGGTCGCGGGAACAGCGGGCAGGGATTCAGCACAGGCTTTGGTCCCCGAGGCACCCCTGGAATCTGACTCAGACACTCCCCCTTGAGGCCGGAGGTCGTCATCACGGCCACTGGAGAAGGATGGTCCCAGTAGGTTGGCTGGGCCGCCCCCCCACCCCCACCCAAGCAGGCTTTTGACCTGTTCGCTTTGGCCCAGGGTGGCCGAGGCAGACCACGAGCCAGCCGCAGCCCCTGCCCCTCTCAAGAAACCAAAGGTCACCTTGCAAGATCTCTCGTTCCTCACCATGCTTTCCTCTTCAGGACCTCCTGGAATTTTCTGCCTGCTGGCCTAAATAGGGCCATTTCAGTACCTTGATTTTCAGCCTGTATATTGCTACCTATCCAAAAGACTGCCTCCCAGTTCCCCTTGCAGCGAAGCGAATAACTGATGGCCAGTGAAGGGTAAGCATAAGCGTCCTGTGGGGCTGCCAGGAATTTTACTTAATAAGTTAGAAGCATGCCCTTGTTCGATCCTTTCTCTGTCCTGCTGTCTGGAACATAGAGGTGATGGCTGGAACTCTAGCAGCCATTTTAGATCACAAGGGTCACACCTTAGTGACGGTGGTGCCATCAACACACAGGTTCTTGATGGCCTGTGTCCCTCATAGCAGTTCTGTACTTTCCACTTCTGGATCTCTTCAGGGTGGAAGAGAAATAAACTTCTCTTTGCATTTGAGTCACTGTTATTTTGGGTTTTCAGTCCCGTGTGGCTGAACACCATCCTAACTGATACACCAAGCGAGCTTGATTTCTAAACAAAGAGGAACTCTGAGGGTATTTGCAGACCTCACATGTTTGCTTCCCTGTGGCAGCTACAGCTCCTGTCTTCTCTGAGGGGACACGCAGATCCTTGTGTACCTTGCTTAAGAACAAGAGACAATAGTTACAATCTGTTAATCCCATCTGTTTTCCATAAGAGGGGAAAACGGTTACATGGTAATGCCTGAAATTCTCAGGCCGAGTTGGAGGGGTTTTTCCCTGAGTGTCCCATAGCAGGGACACTGGCGGTGGAGGGACACCAATCACGGAGCCAATCATAGGGGACTTTTTATCGGTACTCACGGAGTTGGTAATTTCAAAGCCCGATTTCATTCTTTATAAACACACTAACTCCTGCCCCTCCTTCTCCAGGCAAGTGCTCCCGGTGACAATATTATCTTCATTTTACAATGATAAACTTATGGCTGTAGGGGTGACGTGGCTTGCCTGGGTAGTAAGTGGTTAAGCAGGTCTGGCTGGTTCCATTTTGTCATACTTGCTCTTAGTGGAGGACGAACGATCTGGAAACGACATATCCTAGACTTTCCAGAAACGCTTCAAGTCCGTTAAAGGTTGCGTTCTGCACACCCCTCCCCAAAGCATATTTGTCCTGGAAAAAGCACACACGCTGAGTTCGGGTTTGGCAAATGTACGGGTCATTGAGAAAACACCTTTTAAAACCATCCTCGAGACCAGCATGCATTTCTGAGAAAGAGAACGTGCTGAGGGGTCCAGAGGAAGTCAAAGAAGACTTCCTGGAGGAGGTGGGCCTCGAGCAAGGTATAGAAATCCTGCTGAAGTGGGACGGAGAGATGCTCTCTAGGGGCAACTGGGGCTCCGGAGAGGGGGTGATGACAAGGAGATGGTCATGGAAGGCAAGAAGATTCTGGAAGAGGGAAAAGCACATGACATGCAAAGGCCCGGGGGCTCTGGTGGGGCATCAGAGATCTGTGAGCCATGCGACGTACCGGGAGCGAGCAGGAGGAGAGCAGAGCGGACGAGACCGGGTAGCGGTCCCAGTGGGAGATTGGGGTGGCACCAGCTAGAACGAGGCAGAAAGAGGACTGGCTGAAGAGGCCTCGAGGAGGTGGACAGGACAGGACAGGACTTCACCACTGAGCAGGTGTAGGCAGGCGCGAGGGAGGAGGACGTCAGAGGGCGGACTTCTCAGGTTTCTGACTCCAGCCACAGGCAGATGCTGGCATCGCCACGCAAAACAGCAGATGCCTTTTTTTCTCAACAGTGAGGCATGTGGTCAGTACATACGAATTAGTAATTACTGTTGTTCCCCACCCCCATGCGTATTCCTTAAATATTTGTTCAAAATTAATTTTATGAGCTCAAGGGGCAAGTCGTTTGCTATTAATAAACACTGTATTCAGAAACAGATTCACTTGCTAATTCTCTTCCAAATAGCTGGAAAAAGTTTAACCACACATTGTCTATACTTTTTGTTTGTTTGTTTGTAGTTCTCGTTCTCGGTTCAGCTTTGTGTACGTGGTTGTGTCTTCCGCAGGAGAAAAAGATCAAAAAGGCTTATATCAAAGTGTTAACAATCTCATTATCCACGTTTGGTATGATTACAGGTGATCAGTTATTTTCCTTTGTGGTTTTCAAGTTTCCTTCACTGAGCGGAGAGGTATTTAAAAGCAGGTTACCGGGGCGCCTGGGTGGCTCAGTCAGTTAAGTGTCCGACTTCAGCTCAGGTCACGATCTCGCGGTCCGCGAGTTTGAGCCCCGCATCGGGCTCTGGGCTGATGGCTCAGAGCCTGGAGCCTGCTTCCGATTCTGTGCCTCCCTCTCTCTCTGCCCCTCCCCCGTTCATGCTCTGTCTCTCTCTGTCTCAAAAATAAATAAACGTTAAAAAAAAAAAAATTAAAAGCAGGTTACCTACAAAGGAAGACAACATGGGCTTGTTCCGGATTTCACGTCTGAATCCTACTCCCAGCCTGAATATATGCTAGAGGGAAATACAGGCTCTTTTCAGAGCTTTGAGTGGAAAAGTTTGGGGGCCAGGAGCCATGTATCAGCCAAGCGTCTTTCATGAATGAATGTTAGGGGGCATATCCTTAGGGAGGCAAAGACAGGGTAAGTATGGCTCTTGTTACCTTCCTGGAAAACGATTACCCCAAGATGGACAGCCAAGGGAGAGGGAATCAAAATAAAGCCCGCGAGGGTGGACATCAGAGGCCTAAAGGGGCTGGCCAGAAGCGTGGAGGCCAACTAAACATATGGGTTTAGATACAAATGCTGCTCTAAATAGAACAATACGGTGGAATGAAAAAGGCCACAACAATTTCCCGAAAAAAAGATTTATAAAATTAAAAACTACCTGAAGAAAAGGCTGGATCTGTTAACCCCAAATTGAAACAACCAAGACTTGGGGGCAGAGAGGGAAGGGGGCATGTGACAAATGACTAAAAGTATATAGCAAGCAGTCAGGTTTGTTCTGTTGTTCTTGGTTTTGGCAGATATAGAAACAGAAGCTTGGGTGTGCATTTGCTTGTCTATTTTATTTTATTTTATTTTATTTTATTTTATTTTATTTTATTTTATTTTTATTTGAGACAGAGAGAGAGAGAGCACAAGGAGGGGAGAAGGACAGAGTGAGAGTGAGAGAGAATCTCAAGTACATTCCACGCTCAGCACTGAGACTGACAAGGGGCTTGATCCCACAACCCTGGGATCATAACCTGGGATCATCACTATAGTGGATGAACCCATAACCCCCAAACATTCCTTCTGTAATCCCTCTCCTCCCCACCCCCAGAACAGATACAAGTAAGCAAAACATCTAATAAAAGGTAAAGACTCTCATAATAATAATAATAAAATGTCTCCTTTTGTGCACAGAAATAAAGAATTTACCTTATTTTTAAGCATGGCCAGATCCAAGGATATGTGAGGTCGTAAAAATCCTATGGTGTTCCAAAAAAACATAAATCTCACAGATTCACGGTATTAAATGCGTTATTTATCAAAAAAGAAAGCCAAAACATGTGTGATTTAAGCGTTCAATTCAATAATCCAGAAAAGGAGGAAAAGTAACCGCAATAAAATACAAAAATATAAAGCCAAATGTAATGCAGTAAAAAACACAGCTGACAGAGAAATGTGAGTTGATTTGGAAGAAAAAAAAAAAGCTTTAATAATCCGGTGACTCTAATTAAATAAAAAGACAAAAAATACATACAACATGGCCGGGAAGATATAATTGCAGGGAAGTGGTGTACTTTTTGTATAGAATATATATAGAATATATATAATTACGTTGATGGTTGGGAAATCTCAATGAAAATAGACAATTATCTGGAGCACCATAAGTTACCAAAAATCTGGTGAAAATATCAAAAACTTCAATGATTACAGAACACATTGAAATTTTAATAAAAATACTTTCAAAAGAAGGCGCAGTTCAGGTAGTTTTATGTATAAGTTATTTTGGATAGTTAAGGAACGGATGTGTAATGCTTCCAAAGCATAGAATAGACCCAAAGCCCCCCAGACGATCTCGCAAGCCTAACGCAATCTCATCACCCAAATCTATCAAAGCTAACCTCAAAAACAATGGACCTGTCTCACTTGCGAACACAGGAAAATTCTTAAAACACTCCTAAGTCAAATTCAATGACATGGTAATTATCCATCAAAGTCCAGTAGACTTTGTCCCACGAACGTAAGAATGGCTCAATGTTGAGGAAAATCTATTAGTAGAAGAAATCGCATCAATAGATTATGAGAGAGAGAGAGAGAGAGAGAGAGAGAGAGAGAGAAAAGCCATATATGATTATCTCGATTGATGCCTAAAAGGCATTTGGCCAAAATGAACATTTATTCCCATTCTTAAATAGTATCATCTAACACAAGAATAGTTTTCCCTATGTGCCGACCGCCCCGGCTGAGTTCTAACAGGGTTCATGTTGTTAAACATCCACAGTGACCTTGAGATGGGTCTGTTCCACACCGGGCACATCGGGCCCTGCCTCCTTGTCTCAGGGACCTTATACAATCCGTGAACTACCCCTTTTCTCTACTGTCACCTGTTCTGTGCCCCACCCCCCACACCCCTCTGCCAATCTGGCTCCTTCCCATCAATGTTTCAGAGATCTTTTACACAATTTTATCTCGACGCCGCCTGACTGTCCCCAGCGAAGACTTCCCGAAAGCTTTGTCTATGTTCATTCTCTATTTTCTGACGCTGCAAGCCCGGGCCCTCTCCAGGCTGGTTTCTGGCTCCCCTGAAGCGGTTTCCCAGATGACCCTGCGCTGCCCAGCCCCCGCGAGGCGCTGCCCTGCAAGGGTGACTAACAGCCCCGCACACGCGAGCCAGCGGAGATCTGCGCAAACGGGGGTGCCCCCCGATCCGGTGACGTCGTGAAGACAGGAGGGGGCCCCCCCGCTTTGCTGCAGGGGGTCTCGTCTGCTGGGCGGCTCTGTTCGTCGTAGTGACTCAGGGATTCAGGTTCCTCCTTCGTCCTGTCACTGATGAAAACAATAATCCCTTATGTACAGATGGTGTTTTCCATCTTCGAAAGCACGGATGTTTCACCAAGTGCGGGACCCCCCTGAGCTATTGATCATTAGCCCAGTTTTGGACGGAACGAGATCGAAGCGTTGAGCCATCGTCAGGCAGACAAACGCCCCCCCAGCTCCAGAGGGGACCGGCCCTACGTCCCACTGCGACTGCCAGGGGTCGCCTTTCGCGGGCTTCTCGGGTTGACTGAGCCACGGTCAGGGGGAGCCTGCCAGCAGGTGCTTTCCTCAGACTGCAGGCTCAGAAAGTTCCCTTGGTTTCTGGAACTCTCTTCTCTCCCCCGCTGGAGTTTTTCCAGTGGGCCCGGCAGCCCCCTCCCATGTGTATTTGGGGTCCTGCCAAAGAGCTTTTCAAATGTTCCCCGAGAAAAGGCCAGACCTGTTCATCGGGCTCCGGGGCTGGCCAGACACCCACCCTCTGATTCGCCGCGTGGAAAGAAAACGCGGAAGAGACAAGCAGCTTGGACGAGTTGAAATGTCGGCACGACACCCTGAAATCTCCGGGCGTGTAACTCAGAGATGGGAAAGGTTGCCCAGAAAGCAAACTGTCGGCGAGGAACCAAGGGAAGTTCCTCCTCTGGGTGCTCGGAGCCAGCAGCCCAGAAGACACGCTTTGGGCGCCAGGAGCCCACCCCGACTCTCAGGCAAGCCGTGCCAGCAGCCTGCCCCACCCACCCCGCGCTCTCACCACCAGACCACTTGTAGCTTCGGAAAGCTTCCCCAGCCCCGTCCCCATCCCCTTCCTGAACGCCCCTCCCGCCTCTTCCCTGCTCTGCTCTGCCGGGCGGCCGCCTCCCCGCACACCTGTGCCCCCACCCAGACCCCCAAGGATGGCCTCTTTGATTTCCACACCCCGGGGCCCCGGCACGGAGGAGGGGTTCAGTCAGTATCTGTGTCCAGCAAGCACAGGACCCCTCCCGGAGCCCCAGCATTTGGACCAGACTGGAGGCCGGGCCCTGGAGTCCTCCCCACCACCTGCTGGCACCCCATCACCGGGCCTCAGTTTCTTCAGACGCAGGAGGATGGGACACCAGCTGGGCGCCCAAAGGCAGAGAGCTCTTGGCGTGGTTAGGAACTAGCCTCGCCGGGGCCCGGCTTCCCCAGCCGTGACTTCTGCGGCCCTCTCCCCCCGCCCCCCACCCCGTGCCCACCTGCCCTCTGCTCCTTCCGGGCCTTAAAGGGGTCCCGGAAGCTTGACCTCTGCACACTTCACAGCAAGTGCGCCTCGGAGCGGGTGCTTATGAACGTGCATCTGCGTGCCGGCGTGTGCTTACGTGTGTGTGTGTGTGTGTGTGTGTGTGTGTGTATCTTAGCTAACCGAGAGGGTGTGTGGGTGTGTTTGCTTTGTGTCTTTGTAGACAGCTGTCCCCCTAGATTTGGTTAGAGGCAGATGAGACTCAGGAGAGGGAGCTCTGGGGGAATGGACACAGGGTCAGGCTGGGCACTGCCGGGGAGAGCAGTGTGCCTGCTCGTGCCCGGGGGCCAGGCACACACACGCGCGCACACACACACACACACCCTGCCCCCGGGCACGAGCATGCACACAGCACCCTGCCACGTGCCTGGCCACTGGGCGTGCCTGTGGGCGGCTGAGGGTGCGTGCGTGCGTGTGTGTGCGCGGCTGTTTGTGGGTCGGGGGATGTTCGTGAGAGCCTGCGCATGTTTACACGTGCTTCTCCGCGAGTACGTTTGCACGCACGCTCGCGGTGCGGGCGTCTGCCCGTGTGTGTGCAGGTACCCCTCGGAGCTGCTCAGAGGCAAAGCGGGGGGATGTTCTGGGAGGCAGGTGGAGGCTTTGGGAAGCAGACAGCCTGCTGGCACCACCACTCACCTTTCCGTTTTCATCCGATTTTGAGGATTGATTGTCACGTCTGAAAATGCCGGAGCGGCAGCCGCGGTTCTCTGAGCCAAAGTGCCGTGTGAACTGTGAAAATTGTCTACCCCGTGTGGGAGGCAGAGACAGCTTCCTATTTTAATCTTCTCTGAGACTCCAAAGGTTAGTGGTTTCTGCAGCTCAAACCTCAGGGTCACACATGCGAGCCCCTCACAGATGTTCCCGGTAGCTGCTGGTGGCCAGGGAGGCTCTGGTCCTGAGTGCGTGGTAGCCCTGTGAAGGGACTCGGGTGGCTCCCTCTGCATCGGAGGCATAGAAGTGTGAGGGACTTCAGAATCTCACGCCTTGAATCTTTCCCACTTGGAGCTGGGGACAGACATTCAGTGACATGTCCAAGGTTATACAGAGCAGAAATTTACACCCAGGTGCGTCCCGCCCCATAGGGGATGTAGAGCAAGCCCAAGCCGTGGGCAGGGGCGGTGGGGTGGCTGGTGGCAGCCCCGGGAAGGTGGCAGGCCAGGCGAGAACTTGAGCCTTTCTGCGAGCAGTGGGAGCCACGGACGGTTTGTGAGCAGGAGAGGCACATGCCCTTTGGCACATTTTAGGGAACTTTGCGTGACCTCTCCTTGGCGTCGAGTAGTTTTGGGGGTGGGGGACCCAAGCTGGGACGTCCCTTGGCGCTCTGGGGAGGCTTCGCAGAGGTCACGCGTGGTGGTGGTGGGGGAATGGAGGGAGAGCGGAGTTTCAGCAGGTAAAGAGGGGCAGGAGGGGTGTCCTGGGCAGAAGAAATGGCAGCTTCTACGGCAGTGAGGGGCAGGACCGTGTGTGTGTGGGGGGGAAGCCATGTGTTCTGCCGGGATCGGAGGGTCCCTGCAGCAGCAAAGCCACCAGGAGGACTTGAGCACTGTGGGGGCACAAGCCTCCCTGCTGAGACCCCCCCCCCCCCCCCGATCCGTATTAGCAACGGGGCAGAGCGTTACTGAGAGTACTGAGGGCAGGGAGAAGCTTAAAGTTGGGACAGCAGGTGCGAGGGGAGGCAGAGGCCCCCGCCACCCTCCACATCCCCCCTTTTCTCCCTCCCAAGCTGTCTTCGAACATGCCCGGGGGCCAGAGAGATGGCCACGGGGAGAGGGCCAGCCCTTCCTTGCCGGGTCCCGGGTGAGATGGGAGGGGGGGGCATGGGCGCTTCCGTCCTCCACAGGGGCCCCGAGGCGGGGCAGGGGGTACCCGGCATGCTGAGGTCAGAGGACGCACGTCCAAGCACCAAATTCTCCCGAATGTGGCAGAGGACCAAGAGACCCTTTCCCACGAGCTTGCCAAGAGGTGTCCTGGGATCGAGAGCCAGGGCGTGGGCAGCAGGGTCTGGGCAAATAGCAGCCCCCCTGCCAGGTGTTCCCCGTGCAGGCGCTGCTCCCTGCCCGCCACTCCCTGTCCACTGCCGCCTGCTGCGCCTCTCAGGTGGCCCTGAGCGCGCCCGCCTCGTCCGGGAACGATCACGATCGGCTCCCGTGCCCTATTCACTCCCCAAGGAAGCCCCACGCAGGCTCGGTCCCGGGCACCTGGGTCCTCCCCTCACCACCTCCCGAGGAAGGCAGCGGCGGCCCCCTTTGGCGGACGGCGAGCCCGAGACTCAGAGAGGTGCGTTACTTGTTCAAATAGCACAGCCGCTAAGAGGCAGCGCGGGGACCCGCACGCCTGCCTCACCGGACGGTGGCCTCTGGATTGAGCTGCCTGCGTTCAAATCCCGCCTCCTCCCCAGCCGGCCAGCCGCTGATCCGTTTTCTCACCCCTGCGGGGAGGGCAAGTCGAGGGCCTGCCTTGCAGGGGCAGGTGAGGAAACACGGAAAGGGCTGAAGCGTGGCTGCTGCCCGGCAGCACTCAACAGGTGACCATGTTCGCGTCGACGTCCAACTTCGGAGCCCGTCCTTCCTCCGAGGCAGGATGCGGGCAGGTACCTCACTGCCCTCTGCGCCGAATCCCACCAAACTCCCCCCCAGATAGGTACGCAGCCGCTAGGTCTGTTGTAGCAAAGAACCACGCTCAAGGAGGCTCAAACAACGGGAAGTTATATCCCCACGGCTCTGGGGGCTGGAAGTCCAAGATCAAGGTGTCTGTTGAGCTGGCTCCTTCCGAGGCGGGGAGGGAGACTCTGTTCCTGGCCTCTCCCCAAACTTCTGGCTGCTTGCTGGCCATCTTTGGTGCTCTTGGATTGCAGCCGCAGCAGGCTAATTTCGGCATTGCCCCGGTGTGGGTGTCTGTGTCCAACTTTCCTCTTCGATAAGGACAAGGTCATGCTAGATTAGCGTCTACCCTCATGACCTGATCTTTACTTGACCCTATTCTGTGTTAGTCTCTGCCCATGAACATCATGGTCTGGTGGGGCAGTCGGACACATCAAAGGCCAGGTGTAAGATGGGGTGATGTGCGCCCCGAAAGAGAGGGCAGGCACAGTGTCCCGAGGCCAGGAGAGTTCTGGAGCCCCAGGGGCTGCCAGCCTGAGACACAGCAGGTGCTTCCCGCCTCTCTGGACGCATCCATCCCAAGCCTACAGAAGGGGGCATAAAGATGTCAAGTCCTAGAAGGCATTTAAAGAGGCAGGAGGGAATTTCTTGCCCCAGGCTCCAGCTCCTTAGGTGTTGAAAGATCAAATTCCTGGAATTCATCTCCTCTGTCCGTTTGGGCCGTCCTTTTATCAGGCACAGAGACCCAGGGCTTGATGGAGGGGCTAGCTGGGTTCCACCTGCAGCCTGGGTCCCAGACACTGCCAAAGCCAGCTTGATGTGTGTGTGGTCTCAGCAGAGACTCTTTCCATCATCCAGCTCTCCCCATCTAAAAACTGGAGGGAGAGTCCCATTGAAATCGATGTCTTGTTTCCTGGAGCCATACTATTAGTAATTCCTGGTGTAGCGACTCCTATGAGCCTGCAGACGTAAGAGTCCCCAGTGGCCCAAAGCAGGGCCGGTGAAAATGGCTTTGCCGGTTGTGGTGATGGAGTCATTGCTTTCTGCACCGTCCAAACTGGGCTCTTGGTGCTTTGGGGGGCAGGAGTCACATGATGGGGCCAGAGAGTCCTTTAAAGATCTCTTTATTTCATCCAGTGACTGTAGCAGGCGGTCCTCTCTCAGCCACACCGCCCAGGTGCACAATTCTGGCAGGGCGCTTTCCTTCCCCGAGCCTCAGTTTCCCCATCTGTACCCTATGGGCTAAGATACTGGGTGTCGGTGATTTGCTAGAATTCTCTCAGTTTGGGGGCACTTGGGTGGCCCATTCAGTTGAACATTGGACTCTGTGATAACCAGCATGTTATCACAGCTGGTGAGTTGGAGCCTCGCATCGGGCTCAGTGCTGCCGGTGCGGAGCCTGCTTGGGATTCTCTCCCTCTCCCTCTCTCTCTCTCTGCCCCTCCCATGCGCTCTCTCTGTCTCAAAAGAAATAAATAAGCTTTGAATTTTTTTTTAAAAACCAGCATTCTCTCAGTTTGAAGGTTAGTGGATCTTGGGGGTTTGAATGGCTTTTATTACCGCGGTGGAGGGGCTGAAGACTTTGGAAGCTATCCTCGCGGGGAGCTTGGTGATAATTTGGGGGCAAATGTGGCAGCACCAAGGTGGTGCTGGACTTCGCAGCAGATGGGGGAGCTGGTCAATCGCCTGCTTGTTGCCCGGCAAGGATTCACTTCACGTCCTACGGGGTCCAGGCAGGAGGCAGAGGGTCAGTGGCTTCTGTTCATCCCCCTCTCTCTCTGTGACCCTCTTTCTCTCTGCCATCGGTTCCTCTACCCACGACACAGATGAGACGGCAAGACGTGGGTCCATCCACTGTCAAGATCCTTCGGCCATTTCTGGCAGTAGCCAGAGACGCTCGGCCCATCAATATCTCATCTCAGAAGACCCCACCACCTTTCCAGTATTTTCACCGTGCAATTGGCATCCCTGAAAGTCAGCATTTGCGAGCATTGTGAGCGTGTGGGTGATTTTGTTCTAAGCACCATCAATGAGCAAACCTTTGCTATTTGTTGAACAAATGGATGCATGTTTATTCCGAGGCAGATTGGATGTTGGTTGAGTCTCTCCATCCTGCTAATCTTGACCCCTGCCAGATTGTCTGCCTTCCCCGTATACAGAATCGCAGAAT
This sequence comes from Panthera pardus, assembly GCF_024362965.1. Lineage (NCBI taxonomy): Eukaryota > Metazoa > Chordata > Mammalia > Carnivora > Felidae > Panthera > Panthera pardus. Next base: position 133,462,162 of record NW_026526810.1, on the reverse strand, counting down.
CGGGGAGTAAAGAACAAACTTTGGACTGATTGACAGGCGGGACTCTGGCCGTCGCCGAGGAGGAGGAAAGGAGCTTAAGGGTGACGTAGGTTGCCCAAGGTCGCGCCGGGACCTTCTGGGGAAGGAGGTTGGGCCGGGGGTGGGGGTGGGGGGTGGGGGTGGGGCGGGCTCTGCCGGTTCTCCGTCCAGGATACTCACCTCTAAGGGCCGGTCAGACACTGGCCGGGCTGGTCCGCCTGACAGTTTGAGGTGTGTAGGTCCCCGAAACAGAAGCCTCTCCCCTAACGGGTGATCGGGGGTACTGACATTTCTGTCACAGACTCTTCATGTTCTGCACTCAGAGCATCTGGCCTGCAGGAGACACCCCAGGGGCTCTCACCGGAGCTGTTTAGGCTGCTGGCCGGGGGGCAGGAGCAATGAGCCTGTGCTCACCGACACGGTCTGATTCCGAGCGCTGAATGCCTAGGGAACGAAGCACCTAGGGCCGAGGTGAGAGAGGTCGATAGAGAGACAGAGACAGAGAGAATTCGGCCGGGGAAGGTGGGGGGCGGGGGGAAGGCTGACGTGGGAAACGAAACCGCGCGGAGGCCCTGCCCACGCTGTGGGGCCGCCGTAAGGGTGATTCACGCAGAGTAGGGCAGGGTGGGGATCCCGGCCCCATTCCTGGTCTCTCTGTTCATCCCCGAAAGCTGAAGGAGAACGGGCATCAGAGTACAGGAAAAACAGCAGTGAAGTCACGAATGTAGCAAGTGGTATATACGTGAGCCTAGATAGTTGCTCGTCATCCACCTGAAATTTACCTTTACTGGTAAATTTGCTTGTAAGTGATTTTAGTTAATTTTAGCAATTTTAAGTACTTTTAAGTAAATGTACCGAAATTGACCTGTACTGGTGTTTTTATTTGCCAAATGCGGCGACCTACTCCCAGAGGAGAGGGCATGATGGAGCCGTCGGCACCCTCAGTGCACCACCCAGGACCGTCACGGTGGCTTCCCGTACCGTCTTTGGTGTGGGCCGGGGCCAAGTGCAGTCCTGCCAGGCCCAGGCTATGGGTCCAGGCAAGCAGGGCTCTGATGCTGAGCTCCCGAAGGGGCTCTTGGCAGCTGTGATGGTTAATTTATATGTCAACTCGATAGGGTCATGGGGTGCCCAGATGCTTGGTCAAACGTTATTCTGGGTATTCCTGTGAGGGTGTTTTTTTAGATGAGATTAACAGTTAAGTCCGTAGACTGAGCAAAGCAGTGTGGGTGGGCCAGACCCAATCGGTCGAAGGCCTAACCAGAACAGACAGGCAGACCCTTCCCCGAGTGAGAGGGAATTCTTCCTCCTGACTGCCATTACTCTGGGGCGTTGGCTTTTTCCTGTCTTTGAACTCGAACTGAAACATCAGTTCTCCCTGGGCCTTGAGCCTACTGGACCACATGGGAACCCCCCAGTTGGCTCTCCTGGGTCCCAGGCCTCAGGTTTGAACTGGTATCAGAATATCAGCTCTCCTGAGGGTCCCACTGGCTGACTGCAGAGCTTAGGGCTTATCGGCCTCCGTAATCATTTCTTATAATAAAATAATACAATAAATAATCATTCCTTATAATAAATCCCTCAGCAACAGATACTGGCTCTGCCTGTCCGGGAGAAGCCTGACTAGTGCGGTGGCCACGGTGACGGGGAGTCCCAGCTCCTGTCCTCGTCACCCCCCCGGAGCTGCAGCTGCTTCCTGTGGCTGGTGTCGCACTTGTCGGTGTGCTGAGGGCTCGCTGGGCACAAGTGGCCTTGCCGGGGACCACCGAGGCGCTGGGTGGGCCCGGCACGGACTGCTGCAGTAGACTCTTATCTCCGGCCCGTGTGGGGACTGAGGGGCTCCGGAGCAAACGCAGATTCTTCAGCAGGCAGACGTGCTTCTTGTCTCTTCTAAAATTCACCAGGATGGCACAACTCTGCTTGGTAGAAGCAAGGGAAATGTCATATTTTGCAGGAAGGAAGATGGGGGAGGCATTCATCCAGTGCTGCCTGGGAGCCAGGCTCCCTACAGGCGGCATTTCATTCTGTTTTAATTCTTGTGAGGACCTGGGGAACACAGGACCAGATAATTAGGGTCCTTGGTTTACGCCACACGCTCGCGACTGGCCCAGTGTGTTTATGTTTTATGCTTGTAAGTCACAAACCCCGGGGTCCACCGTCTAACGCGAGAACCAAAACATCGTCGATAACTTCCTTGTACCCCGTGAGCTCCTGGGGCAGGGCCACGGGGTCTAGCTTGCTCGACGCAGAATCACCAGGGTCTGGCATGTGCAGAGTGTGCAGTAAACATTTATTGAGCCAGCGAACATCATCCTTCCCTAAGGTCTATATGGGAAAAGGGGCATCGTAGCGGCCATCCTCGGGAACACAGAGGGGTGGGAGGTGGTTGGATCGTCCTCATGGGAGCTCACACTGAATTTCCCAACTCACTCCCCCCTCACCCCCCCAGTAAGGAAAAACAAAAATGTTTTCCATTCCACAAAATCAGGGGACACTGAGTTAGGATCCAGGAGCCGGGCGGTATTTCCATGGTTCTGCTCCGCCTGCTGTAGCCGGAAGAAGAGCCCCCCCTCTCCCAACTGAGAGGGCTTCTAGAGGATTCCAGGGGTCCTTGAGTGCCTGTCATTCTCCTCCTCTCCAGGTCTGGTTCCCCCGGGAGACCCTCAGACATTGCCTCCTGTGGCTGCCGGAGCCCGGGCCACCTACTCCACGTGACCCCGGGCGTGGACTGTCGCCCCAATGTCCCCGACGTGTAGGCAAAGCTCTGGACCTCAAGGATGCAGCCATGGGGGAGCAGTGGGGGGACCCGGGCCCTGTGCCTCCGCTCACCTCTCCAGGGCTGAGCCCTGGGCCTCCTGCACCTGTTCCTCAAGATGGTTCCTCCCTGTGAGGCTTCTTCATCTTTCAGGCAAATGGAGTCTGGGAGCCCAGCCCCCCAAACCTCCAGGCTGATAGCAATGACAACAGCAGCAATAGCAATAATGAGCGTTGACATCTAGTCTGCACGCCAGGCACCTTAGCTACATCATTTCATGTAATTTTCACAATCATCCCCATGTTACAGACGAGGACACTGAGGCTCAGAGGAGTTAGGTAATCCGCTGTGGGCCACACGACTAATACACGAGGACCTTGGACTCAAATGACAGTTGGGCCATGCCTGTGTTCTGTATTAGTCTTGGAGCGGGGACGGGGCACAGGGGGTGAACTAATGGGGCTCCCAGTCCTCCCCAGGCAGGGCCGCCGGGTTTCTGGGTCACTGGAAACCCTGCCTGTCCCCAGGGCTCCGTCTTGACACCTGGGGAGCCATTCTAGGCAACTCTGATAATGAGACGCTCGCTGGGCCCTTGAACCTGCCAGTTAAACTGATTGATGTCGAAGTTCCTGATGACTCAGACACCATCCGCACACACTCCTTTTCAAGCTCCTGTTTGCTTCTGCAAGTTTGGGTTCTTAAAAGCCAGCTAGGAATCCTGAAACGCTAGGACAAGGACAGGTTTTCAAAGTTGGCGGAAAACGCTGTCATAAAACTGCCAAATGTAGGGGAGAGCGTAGGGGACGATGGTGTGTGTGTTCACACGTGATCTCCGGTGTCCACATGACCATAAAACAACACGTGTGTCCTCAAGGACAGGCCTGGATATCCCCATGCAAGCATGGGTATGCGTGCACAGGGATATTCCTGTGTGTGTACCTGGGAGGAGGCCTGTGGGGACATCCCGAGCACCCAAGTGGTCAGCCCTTGCCCTCCCCGGGCTGAAATTCCAGGGGACAAGTGAGATGCTGACTAAGGATGCTCTGGGGGACAGTTCTCTCTCGTGTTCCCTTCTGACTCTCCTGACAATGGGGCAGGCATCCTGGTGTCTGAGCTGGACACAGTTTAGAACCAGCGTGACTCTGCCACTGTCACCAGGCAGTATGGCCTGAATGTTTGTACCCCCCCCAATTCTTGTTTTCAATTTAAAAAAAAAAAATTTTTTTTAACGTTTATTTATTTTTGAGACAGACAGAGAGAGAGAGAGAGAGAGAGAGACAGACAGACAACACGAGTGGCAAAGGGGGCAGAAAGAGAGGGGGACACAGAATCTGAAACAGGCTTCAGGCTCTAAGCTGTCAGCACAGCCCGACACAGGGCTCAAACCCACAAAGTGTGAGATCATGACCTGAGCCGAAGTCGGATGCTTAACGGACTGAGCCTCCCAGGTGCCCCACGTGTTCTTCCCAAACTCTTACGTTGAAGCTCTAACGGGCCCATGTGGTCGTATTTGGAGATGGGGCTTCTGGGGAGGTAATTAGGGTCACGTGAGGTCATGAGGGTGGGGCTCTGATCGGATAGGGTTAGTGTCCTCAAAAAGAGAGGCCTTGGAAAGCTCTCCCTCTGGCCACACGCACTGAAGACAGGCCACGCGGGCACGTGGCAAGACGGTACCTACGAGACGCGACGAGAGCCTCAGAAGAAACCAACTCTGTAGCCACCTTGATCTTGGACTCTAGCCTCCAGGCCACGGGAAATGCATGTGTGCTGGGTAAGCCCCCCGACTCGGTGGTGTTTTGCTGTGGCAGAGCAGGCAGGCAGAGACCCCAGGGCGGCCCCTTCTCTGTGCTAATAGGTACATCTTCTCACGCCTTCGTGTATTTGCGATGCGTCTTCCCCAGCGGTTGTGGCCCCCGAGCAGCAGAGAAGGAGTGGCCAGGCCTGTCCCCCGCTTCCCTCCCCACGTGCCAGTCCCCTGGTTTCAGCCAGACGCCAAGGCAGACCCAGTGCATATGCTCTGGTCTCCTCTGCGCGCGACGCTGGGCTGAACCTGGCCAGCGGGGCTTTCTTGCTGCCCTGGGCTTGGCCGTCTGGGCTCCTTTGTGAGCGCTGAGCGTCTGGTCAAACTTTAGACCCACAGGAGCCCATCTTGGGGCTGTGTCTGATGGTCCCCGGGGGTGGGGGGGTAGCTCAAGTTCACAAGAAGAGGGGACAGGCAGGTGGGCTGCTGGAGTTGTCTATCATAACAGACTGGCCTGGGACGGGGATTCAAGGAGGTCACCACCAGATGACCTTTCTTTAAGGTGGAAGTGAGACAGGCCTGGGGGTTCGGGCTTTATTTTCTAAGTTGCAGGTGCCCGGGCTTTTATTTTCTAAGTTGCAGGTGCCCGGTGCCGGGCTCAGCACCCTGGTGCCTTCCTCGCTGAGTCCTCCCTGCACTCTGGAAGCACCTTTTCTATACTCATTGTACAGGGGAGGAAACTGAAGCTGAGATTTGAAAGGTGGGGTGATTTGCAGCCCCAAGGGGGGTGGAATCAGGGCTCCTTGGACCCCCTGAGGCCTCACACCCCCTGAACAAACCCCTGTGGGCAGCACACATTGCTGGGCGTGGAGCGAAACTCCTCTCGGAGGCAATTTGGGGAAGCTTGGGGCTTGATGCTAAGTTGAGGGACTCAAGGGGAGGACCATCTCTGAGGCTGGACAACAGGAGGGCTTCCTGGAGAAGGAGACACCAGAACGGGGAAGAAGGGGGGGGGGGTCCAGGCTGAGCCTGGCCGGCCTCAGGGTGCAGGGGTGGGCAGGGTGGAGGCTTGTGGGAGGAACAGAAGCAGCGTGGGAGGGATGGGAACAGGCACGCGAGCTCACCTGAATCTCTGGCTCGGGGCCACAGTCCACATTCTGCATATGAGAACGCTGAGGCCCCTGTCTCACGGTGACATAACAGGCCAAGCTCAAACCTCAATGTCTCAGTTTGTGGCCTGCTCTCTTCCTTGAAACGGGGTGGTTTTTGAGGCCAGGGTCTGGGGTCAGAGCTGCAGCAGGTGAGAGCTTTCAGGGGGTACAGAGGCAGCATGAGCCTCAAGTGGCCAGGGGCCGGGGGTCAGGCTCCAGTCCCAGGGAGGAGGAGGGCTGGGACACAGGGGACGAAGGCAGGGCAGGAGGCACCCTCGGATGGGGCCAGCCTCCCAGGGCAAGGCTGGCTGGGGGCTCTTGGCTCAGGCCAGCTGGCTGCTTCCCAGACCTTGTTTCCAATACCCCGGAGAGTAGGAGGCAGGAAACGGGGGTGCCTGGGAGGGAAAACCACCTTGGGAAAGGGGAGCCCCCTTCACAGAGTCCCCGCGATCCAAACTTTGTTGGGCAGGAAGATGCTTCCTGGAGCCTTGGAAGGAACTGAGAAACACGGAGTCCTGGGGTCGCTGCCAAACCCAAAGTTCGCTCCTCAGGCAAATGCTGCGGGGAGTGGGGGCCGAGGGGAGGGGAGGAAGGAGGAGGGGAGAGAAACATATGGAAAAAGCCGTGTCTTCCACATTGCCGGGAGAGGCAGGCACCCCTCCACAGCCTGCTGTCCCGTTTCCTTTCTGTTCCCTCCAGTGCCTTCCAGGGACAATAACTAGGGTCTCTAGGGCCTGGCTTTGAGTGGCTTCTAACAGTGGGTGCCAGGGTCATACGAGCCCCTGCCTTCGGGGAGTCACAGTGCCTAACGAGAGACAGACATAGGAACAGGAAGGGACAGGGGCAATGTGGCCAGAAGTCAAAGTCACTGACTGACCGGGGAGATCAAGGAGGGCTTCCCGGAGGAAGCAGCAGCTGAAGTCAGCTGGAATTAGGCTGGAGCAGAAGAGGTGCTGCAGGCGTGTTTCCACCTATGCAGGTACTTGAGATACAAAACAAACGCAAAGAAGTGGGGGCTCAGAAGCGGGGGGTGAGTTGTGTTCACACAGGAAGCAAAGGGTAGGTGAGGTCAGGATTTGAACCCAAGTGCCAGCCTGAAGCCAGGGTCTGTGTCTGGGTGCATGGAGCCCCTTCGATTCCTGAAGAGACTTCCCAGGAACCAGGTCAGGGCTCCAGGGAGGTGCTGGGGAAGGAGAGGGGCTTGCTCATACCGGGACCTGAACGGAGGGGTAGGTCTTGGGACAGAGAAGAGACGTCCTGTGTCTCGGGGGCTGGGCCAGTGAGGCGGGAGGTGGGGGTGGGAGAAGGAGAGAGCTGGGGTTCCAGACACGTCGAAAAACATGGAAACCTGCAGCCTGTTTCTTCCTGAGGCTGTCGGTGTTCTGGGGTGTGTGTGTGTGTGTGTGTGTGTGCATTCCTGAGTGTAAGTGTGTGTGTGCAGGCCTGAGCGTGTGTGCATACATGTGTGAGTCTGAGTGTGTGTGTGCATGCATGTGTGAGCGTGCGTGCGTGTCTGAGTGTGGGAGTATGCCAGTGCACACACATATCTGACTAGGTGAGTGTGTGCATGTGCACAGGAGTGCCCTCAATAAGCAGTGGTCAGTGCACGGTGCACAAAAGGAAGGGTTTGGGTGGACCAGTCTCAGTGGCACACTCAGCGTGTCTGGGCACGGACCCCGGGTGCGAAGAGGCCCCCCAGGCGCTTGGCCGTATGCCCGGGTCTTGGTGGTGAGCTTGCGCCCTGGAATCTGCTGATCGCCCGTGAGTGGGTGAGGACACCATGAGGGCAGCCAGTCACCTGGGATTTGGTGGCAGTGCCCTGTGACTGTAGCATCCGCCAGGGCTGAGGAGAGCCAGGTGCCCTCAGCCGGCTGACCCTCGGGTACTCTGGCCCGTCTCCCGAGAAGAGAGGCCTGCAGCCTCTATTCTCCGGCCACCTGAGGAGGTGGCCGGGGGTCCCAGCATCACCCTGGCAGAGGGCCCAGGGCAGCAGAGAAGCCTCCTCGCTCTGGGCTGGCAGGGGGCCGCGTCCTGTCCTCGCAACGTGACCTCACGGTGAGCCCTGACGGACGGAACGGGGACGGTGTGCCTGGCCGGGGCCAGCATGTCCATCCTCCTGGATGTCCGCCCGGGGCCTCCAGCAGAATGACCTGCCGGGCCTCGCCGCCTGAGGACAGTCCAGGGAGGAAGTAGAAGCAGAGGCCACACGGGTGGGCGGAGGTGAGAACCCAGCTCAGCTCAGGGGTGTTTTCTCACCCCTCCACAAAGGCCCGGCCTGGCCGCCCATCTGTGTGGTCAGCCAGCCGACCCAGGCTCTCACTCCGGAAGGTCACCCTCCTGTGGCCCCCCCGACAATCCCCCAGCACTGGGGGAGGGGGTGCTCCTTTGCTGGGGCTCGTGTGACAGTTGAGCAGACCACACCTTGCAGCTGCCCTGGGCCTCTGCCCTGGGCCTCCCTTAGGGCCCCTGAGAAACCTCCTGACCTCAGCGGGCCTGACCATTTTCTGCTTGTCTGCCTCCCCACTCGGTCCAAACCAGCCCATGGAGGGGGTCCTCCGAGAGGAGGGCCTTCCACCCGCCTCAGTCCCCTTGCACCCCCACCTGCTCTCTGTACGGGTGGCCAGTCCTTGGACCTCCCACCAGCAAGGGCAGCTGGGACCCGAGCCTGGACAAGGGTTTGCCGGCTAGAGGGGTGCCCCCTTGTGGCAAGAGCAGGAACGCATCTACCGTGACCTCTGCTGCCTCCGCCCTGAAATTCCCTGATTCCTTGATGAGCTTTTAAATGGGTGATGGCGGGAGGGGAAAGCTACCTCAATTCCAGTCTTGTTCCTTCGCCCAGACTTCATTCACGTTGCCAGGGGGTGCTGCCGCAGATCCTCGTATTTCGGTTTCCATAACATGCAAATCACCTGTACGTTGTGTTAGCCTCTTATTTGAAAAGCATGAGCCCCCCAAATCATTGATCAAAAAAGGAAAATAAGCGTGTTCACGATCCCGGCGAATATTTCCCATGCTCCCCCCTCCCCCCCGCCCCACGTCGGGCTTTCTCCTCGGACCTGGGGCACCAAAATAAAGAGGCCATGTCTGTGCCACAGCCTGCCCACAGCCCATCAAGGGAGATGGCCATTCACTGACGCTCCATTTCCAAAGTGTTCTGGACACTGATCCCCCAAATGCTCCGTCTAAGACGAGGACACCTCAGTGAGGGGAGGCACCAGGTCACTTTGAGAGCTGAATGCGGTCGCGTGTGTGGAAGGGCTTGGAGGTGTCCGACATACGATAGGTGTGCATTAGATGTGTAGGTATTGGAGACAGTGGCTCAGTCAGTTAAGCCTCTGACTTTTGATTTCGGCTCACGGTGCATGAATTTGAGCCCCGCATGGAGCTCTGTGCCAACGTAGGGGCGCTTGCTTGGGATCCTCCCTCTCCTTTCTCTGCCTCTCTCTCTCTCCCTCTCTCGCTCTCTCTTCCTCTCAAAATAAATTAATTAATTAAGAAAAAAAGAATCGGAGACAGGTACACAGCTACTTCATACCCCAAGTCTTCCGACATTCAGGTTCGGACCCTTCTCGTTCCTGCGTGGCGCCCTCCTTACCATGGGCTATGTCGCAGCAACGAGACTGATTCACGAGCGTGAATCTGTGTGGTCACGCCCTAGCAGCAATGATAAGAAAGCATGTGGCTCTAATGTCGCTGCTTGGGCACAGGATGGTGATGCAACACTGTGTCCACAGGAGGGGACAGAACACAGAGGGGAAAGAGGCACGGGGAGGCAGGTGGAGGCACCCCAGTCACTGTTCTATTCCCGCTTTGCCGGCTGGGATAATTTCGGCTTCGGGTTTTCAAACCTGAGGGACGTGGGCCTTACGTGGATGTCCCAGATTTACCCACCAGTCCCAACTGGGCGGGGCCCAAACGCAACATGGCTTGCCTTTTCCCCGCTCTCTGGCCCCATCTGGACCATGTCACCTCTCCCCTGCCCTCTTTTAACCCCTGACCCTTTGGTCCCCTGGGCGGCCGGCCCTGTCCAGACGCTGGCTCTCATGGGAGGGGGGCGCATGTGTGAGTGGGGGCGCTGCCCCACAGCAGGGTGGCTGGCAAGGCAGGGCCGGCTCTATTCAACCTTGTCCAGCCCGCGGCCAGGCTCCTATGGCCTCTGGCTGCCTGCAGGCACCCCCTCTCCTCCAAGGTGGCTATCTCGGGTGAGTTCAGACCTCATCACCTTGCTCTGGGTCCTCTTGGTCTTAGGGAGACACGTGTGTGCCTTGTCACAGCAAACCGTATCCCTTCTGCTTCCCCCGCCCCAGAAACTGGCTGCCTCTTGTTCTCTCTTCCCTCCCCAGACAGGCTGGCTGGGGTGAAGCAGCAGCCAACACACAGCCTAAAAAGACGACTGGCAGGGTCACCACCTGTTGCTGCCTGGGGTGATGGCCAAGGACAGCTGGGCGGCCACCAGCCTGTCAGCCTACTTGAGGTTGGGCTTTGGTCCTCAGGCGGCCCAGGTCCTGCAGTAAAGCAGAATTGCACTCAGGAAGGGAAAGTGGCACCGAGAGGGTCTGCGGAGGCGTGAGCCAGGTTAAAGGAACCAACGGGAACATCACTGCACCAGGCGCCGGCAGCAGCAGCGGGAGGCTGGGAGCCCCGGCTCAGGGGTGGGGGTGGGGTGGATGTCACCTGATAAAGTTGCAGTCGTGCGAAGACAAAGCTAAGAAAGCCAAGAATACGCCGGCCTCAACCACTACCCATCTCATCCCCAGCTGGGGCTTCCTATGAGCTGCACCCAACAGGAAGTCAGGCGGGCAGAGCCACCCAGGAAGTGCGGGCTGCCGGCCACCGGGCCTCAGAGCAGGACAGAGGAGGGCGGAGACTGACTTGTGGGGTGGGCAAGTGGTGGCACGTGGAGAACGGTCAGCAGGGTCAGTCACCTGATCTCCGGTGGCCAGGGCGTCACGAAAAGGCTCAGTCCACATCCATGACCTTCCACATATTTTAGAGAGATCAGAGAGAGAGAGAAAGCCTCTGATGTGGGTATGAGGACCCTGCATGCTCAGCCCTCAGCTGGGAGCCGTCTGCGGGAAGCCAGGCCTTGGCCTTGGTGCAAATGCTTGAGGATGCTTTCCAGAGCACCGCAGTGGGTGGGGGTGGGGTGGGGTGAGTAGGTCAAGGGAGCCCCCTGAGATTGGAGGCCTGCTCAGTGCATTTTCATGGGCTCCAGATGGTAAGGGACATCTCACAGGCCCGGAGCAAGGATTGCAATGAGCAAAAGCAGTATTCGCCATTTAGCGTATGCCTGTGGTATGCTACAGGCTGTTTGGGATGCTGCTAAGTTATTTGCAAAAATGCCCAAAGCGCTGGCCACATAGCAGGCATCAGTTTCCCTTGCCAGCCCTTGCAGTCCAGCCCCATTTTATGCTACAAAGGGTGACCCCTGACAATCTGCATCATCCAAAGGGAGTGAGTGCAGGGAGTCTGGATGGCTCAGCGGGTTAAGCATCCGACTTCCGCTCAGGTCATGATCTCCCGGTTCGTGAGTTCCAGCCCCACGTCGGGCTGGGTGCTGACAGCTCAGAGCCTGGAGCCTGATTTGGATTCTGTATCTCCCTCTCTCTCTGCCCCTCCCCTGATTGTGCTCTCTCTCTCTCTCTCTCAAAAACAAAATCAACATAAAAAAAAACAGTATTCACCCCACTGTGACCACCCCGCACACAGGGGTGTCCCTGGCCTATGAGACACTACATTCCACTGGGAATATCCAGGTCCCCTTGCTCACCAGCCACAGGCTCTGAGGCCCCAGGAGGGAAGTGGAGTGGCCCAGGGCCTCCCAGCCTGTCAGCAGAGCCTAGGAGAGCCCTTCCATCCTGGGCTTTCCTGTGTCCAGGAGCCTGGCACCCACCGTGTGGCCACCACCGCTGTGTTTCTGAGGCCAGTAGTGGACTCTGGATGATCATTTACAGATCAGAGGGGGAGATACGGCTGTTGCCAATGCCTGTTTATGTGCCCTTTGAGGGTTATAAAGAGATGGCACCCCTGGGGGCCATGCTTCTGTGCCAGCCCCCCCCCCCACTGTCTCTTTCTGCCTATCTTTTATTGCCCACTCCTATCTTTCTTCCTCCCCAAGCCCCACCCTGGTGCAGAGCCCAAGACCATAACCTTCCTCAAATTGCTGCTGGCTTTTCCTGACCTTCTGCCCCAGGCACAGAAGGTAACTTTATTAGCAGGGCTGGTGAGGGCTTGGCTGGGGCCCCAGCCCTGGATGGTGACAGGGGGGAGTTATGCCTGCACAGCAGAGACCTGGAGTTGTCCAGCTTTGAGAAATAAAGGGGTTAAGGGATCAAGTCCAGGCTAATGATGTCCTGTCTATCTCTAGTGTATTTGCCCCCCACTCTGTCGTCAGCTCCTGCCCCTTGGGGACAGGACATGGGGTTAGATTCAGCCCAGTTCTACTTGTCTGTCCTTCTCCTGCACAGTGACAATGGCTCTGCTCAGAGAGTGAGGTGGCTGCCTGGGATAAGAACTCCATGTTACCAGGGCCCATCAGGGAGTCCTGGGTCTCCATCTTTGCACCTTAAAAAAGATTCAGACCCAGTTCTGTGTCTAAACCTTCTAATGATGGTGACAGTAGTTGATCTTGGATGTAGGCAGCCTCAGTTTGATAGGAAGTAAGAGGACATGGAATCAAATGACCCAGGATTCAACTGGAACCCCTGTTCACTTGCACAGGAACTGGACTTCATGGTCCTCATCCTCCAAATGGACCCATGATCCCTACCTCACAGCCACCATGAGAGAGCTCAGTGCATGTTTACTGAGGGGGCTCGTCATGTGCAATGGGGTCGAAAGAAGGCAGCTTTGAGTCTCGGACTCTTGGGTTCAGCTCTCGGCATCGCCATTGGGCAAGTCCGCTCTCTACACTATGTTTTCCAATTTGCAAAATGGGGATAGTGAGGCCTACTTTTTGGGTGTTGTGAGAATTGAAGCAGTGTGTCCTTGGTGATAGTAACTGCTCAGCAATGGCAGCGGCCAGTGCTGAGGCTGAGAGGAGATGTTAATGTTCCCATTTGACAGGGAGGAAACTGAGGCTCCAGGAGGATGGTCAGATGAATGGTGGACCTGGGTCAGCTGGGCCTGTCTGATGTCCACCCTTCCCACTGGTCACCCAGCCCCTTTCCCCCCCCCTTGACTGACCCCAGCAGAAGTGTTGCTCCTGGAGCAGGCCCAGCCAGCCTTGCATCTCGGCCACAGGCTAGGGGTGTGAGCATGGCTGGGGTGGCATCTGCCTTCTTTCCCTGAACCTGCAGTGACAAGCGAATAGCCACTACTCAGGATCCTGCATTCCACCACCAGCAAGGGACACATGGTGATGGCATCCAGGACGTGGGCCTCAGTACTTGTTCCCCAGTATTCAGACCAGCTCTGCGGTATGGGGGTGCTGGGAGGGCATGGCCGGGGGTGGGGGGGGGTGCACCATCTTCCTCCAGTTCTGATTCTCTTGAGTCATTCTACTCTGGTGCCCAACCCATGTTTGTTTTGTCTTTCTGGGTTTCAGCCCTTTGGCCAGTGGGAGGTTAAAGATTATTGAGGCAACTGACAATAAAAGTGCCCGGCATGCTGGCCTTTGACCATCCATTAGAAGGCAGTGGGATCACATTCTACACAACCGCCACAACGGTGAAAGTGGCAAGGGTGTGGGCCAGGGGCACACCCTCCTTGTATTAATATTAAGAGGACAGTCGCTGCTGCCTGGGCAATCAGGCCAAGTTTCTCTTTCATCTGAAGCCAGGGCCACAATGTGGCATTGTTCTCTGTCTCAAAAGCCACTCCGCGGCCCCTGAGTGGACCCAGATGGACTCCACCTGGCAGAGTAAACACTCATCTAGAGGTGGCCGGTGGCAATGAGAGGAGCTTTCTTTTTTTCTCCTGGAACAGAGATTTCCTTCCACGTGAGTCTGAAAATCAGAGACCTCGAGGTGTTGTTAACGCCCCTGTCTGGGCCTCAGTTTCCTCATCTGGACCATGGTGGTCAGCTTACACTCCATAACCCAGGCAAGGTTCTTAAGCTTTTCTGTGCTGTGGAAGCCAAAGGATCCCTTCCTACAACCACGTTTTCTTAATGCATAAAATAAAACCAGAAGATTACAAAGGAAATTGATTAGGGGCGCCTGGTGGCTCAGGTGGTTAACTGTCCAACTATTGATTTCGGCTCAGGTCATGATCTCATGGTTCAAGCTTCACATCGGTCTCTGCACTGACAGTGCGGAACCTGCCTGGGATTCTGTCTCTCCCTCTCTGTCTTCTCCTCCCCCACTCTTACATGCTCTCTCTCTCTCTCTCTTTCAAAATAAATAAATAAACTTTAAAAAATGAAAAGAAATGGATTATATTGAAATACAATTATCGAGATATTTAAAATCAAGTTTGAGATATAGAAATGCATGTGCTTTGTTCTGAATGCATTAAATAATAAGATCTAACCAACCCCTACATCTATCAACCACTGTAATTTCAAAGTAGGGATGAGTGAAAATTACATTGGATGGTATCTACAAAGGCAAAGTTGCAGGCAGTTTCCATATTTTTTTTTTTTTTTTGCCTAGATTTCTTTGAAAAACAATTTTATTTTGAAATAAGTATAGACTCACAAGAAATTGCAAAAGTCATAGAGGGGTCCCACTGACCCATCACCCAGCTTGGTCCAATGGTGAAATCTGACATAATTATGTGCATTATCAAAACCAGGAAATTGGTGGGCACAATACGATGAACTAGACTAGAGACTTTAACTCAGATTTCACCAGCGTTTGAGTGCGCTGGTCTTTGGGGCATGTTTCTGGTATAGTCCTATGGCATTTTATCACACAGGTAGATTAGTAACGCCATTATCAGAGACAGAATTCTCCCTCGGGACAAAGGAGCCTCCTCGTGATACCCTTCATAGTTCCACACACCCCTCTGTTGTCACCGCTCCCTCCATCCTACTAATCTGTTCTTCATCGTGTATAAATAATAATAGCTAAACCTGTGCCAGGCACTGACCAAGCACTTTCCCATGCCCCAAAGAGATCATAGTTGAGCCTCAGAGAGGTTGGGTAATTGCCTGAGGTCAACTCAGCAGAATGGGTGCCCCTGCATCAAGGTCTTCTGCCCTCAGCCTCTTCTATGAATCTCATAGTCTCCAGAAAAAATATCCTGGACACACACTGGGAAACCCACGCTCGGTTTCCAGCTCCACCTCCTGCTGGTGGAAGGATTTGGGGCACCTGAACCTCTCCGAGCCTCAGTGTTTTCAGCTGCAAGATGGCGGTCTCAGTGCCTGGGCAGTGAGAGAAGAAGGCATGATAAGTTCACCTTGATGCGGAAGCATGCTAGATGCACCTGGAGAGGGCAGGCCTCTCACTTTGGTGGAGCTCCAGGCAACTCCTCTGGGTGAGCTGCCACCCCCTAAGTGGAGTGTGTGTGTGTGTGTGTGTGTGTGTGTGTGTGTGTGCATAGTGAGGGTGGCGGTGATGGTGATGGGAGTGGTGTGCATGTGTGTGTGGGGTTCAGAGCCAGAGTGGCCTTGGGAAAGTTCAGTGGCTACACACACACACACACACAACACACACACACACACACACACACACACACACACACACAGAATGCTTGGTGGTCAGAGCACCTGGCCTGAGGTCCTGGGTTACAGGCAGCTGAAAGAAAGTAGATGTGGTATCTGGAAAAATTCTGTGCTACCAGTTGCCAGAGGAAATTAATGAAAAACTGTGCATTTCGACTGCGATTGATTGAATAAATAAACAAAGAAGTCCACAGATATTGTCAAAGTAACACAGCACTCGGTTTTCTGAATTCCTCGAAATCCTTTTGATTGTAAATGACATAGTTCCAACTCAAATTGTCTTAAGGGGGAAAGAGTTAATGTGGTCAAATGTCCTCCAGGGCCCAGGTACAGAATACTTAGAGATGGGAGGTAGGGGGCTTGGACAGTACTGCTCCCTCCTACCACCCCCCCGCCCCATCTTTTTCTCTCTGTCCATTTTATAATCTCAATTCCGCTCTGCATGCTGCCTCCATGTGTGTGCAAAACAGATCTGGGAGGAGGTTATGACCCCAGGCATTTCCAGAATCACACCCGTCCAGTTTAGTGACTCTAGAGGAAAGATGACCTTTCTCCATAAGCTCCATCCAGAAAACAGGCTGGAGAAGGACCCAGCTAGCCATCTTTCATCCCACGGCCATGTTTGGACCAATTACAGCGGCCAATGGACTCAGCCTGGACTGTTTCCCAAACACTTAACTGGGGAGCTGTGCTAGGCTGAAAAGGCAGCAACAATGGGAGGAGTCAGAAAAGTGTCTGGATGTCCAGGGAATTGCCTGGGAATGTCTAGAGAAGCTCTTTGAGGACAACGAGGAATCTGGAACTGCCAGCGAGTAACCAATGAACAGGATGGATCCCTCAGGAAGCCCCTGAATTCATGCTTAGAAATGTTTATTAAAATTATTATATTATTAAATATATTATTAATATATCATTAAATATATTATTAAAATAATAATTTAAATTATTTAAAATTATTTAATGTCCCATGCGGCACCTGGGTGGCTCAGGTCGTGATCTCCTGGTTTGTGAGCTCAAGCCCTGCATTGGGCTCTGTGCTGACAGCGCAGAGCCCGCTTCAGACCCTTTATCTCCCTCTCTCTCTCCCCTTCCCTGCTTGCACTCTCTCTCAAAAATAAATAAACATTAAAAAATTTATTTAAACTCCCATCCAAATATGTAGCTACAAACAAAGCCAAACTAAACTAGCAAAGATGCATTGTATGGCCTCAGTTTAAAGAGGTCAGGCCAAAGACTTCACCCATCCAGCCAGCCAGCCTGCCAGCCATTCATCAAATGTTTGTTGGGTACCTGTAAAGTCCTAGGTGCTGGACATAAATTGATGAATGAAGCAGACATAGCTGCTGCCTCAGTTTGCTTGATGGTGACACTCTCCTGCTCACAAACCTGCCAGGGCTCCCTGGTGTCTAAGAGTGGGGAGGAAATTACTCAGCCGGGCATTTGAGGCATCAACTATCCAGTGCCCCCCTTCCCTTCTAACCTCACCCTCACTCCCCTCATGGGATGACCCATGGTTCCCCACAATCACTCTGCCTTTGCAGGCCTCTGTGCTTTGGTCTGTGCTGTTCCTTCTGCTTGACATGCTCTCTCCCAGTCTCTTCCTGACCCTGTCTGAAGCCCCTTCAAAGCCTGTCTCTTAGGCCACCTTGTCTCTGAAGCCTGTGTTCCCACAGTTCTTTGCTTGTAGGGAACAGAGTGTTGTGGCATCAGATGCTGAGGTCAACCAAGCAATGCAAAGGGTCTTTGTGGCATGAAATGACGGACTTTTCTTGGGGTTGGATTCCCGTGAAGCCCTGGACACTGGGCCTTCCTGTGCATCCCCATTGCTTTCTGAGGTGTTCCATCCTGTTTTCTCACAGCAGGAACATTTGTTTACAGCTTAGTTACAAAACTGTTGGCCCATGTGGTCCTCCAACTAACCTGGAGAGCAGGGATAGTGGCCCATTTTGAAGATAGAAAAGCTGAGGCCCCAGAATTTCCATTTCCAGCAACACTGTGGGCCAAAAGGACAATTCTCTTACTGGAAGCAACTAAAAATCTTGGATTGAGAGAACCCTAAATGCATTTATGAGTTGGCAAGAAAATAAGGTATACTCAGCCAGGAAATAAGTGGAGACGGAGACTCAGGAAGGTGAGCAGAGGGTGAAGCCAGCTCGGACTTGAGGATGTTTGTTGAACCAGGTACAATTGCACATTGATTTCATATATTCTGAGATGAGGAAGTAAAAGTAAGAGTGAACTGGAAATCAATGTCCCCTCCTGAGACCACAAGGAGCACTGCCTGTCTTGGACCCGGGGCCGGGTGGAAGTGAAAAGGAAGCTTCTTCTGAGAATTTGCCTCCAAGGACAGTTTGTAGCCTGAATTAACACAACTTGGGAACCCAAAGAACTTCAAGCCAAAACTTTAGCTTAAAGTGGCCCCTTCCTGGTAGTGATCCCAGGCACCTGAGAGGCGAGAACACAAATTCTCTCAAAACGAAACCACGTCCATCCTAGGCTTTAAGCACTTTCTATAAAGCTCCATGAAAATGAGCAACTCTGATTTAAAAATCACTAGACAGTGGCGCCTGGGTGGCTCAGTCGGTTAAGCATCCAACTGGTGATTTCAGCTTAGGTCATGATCTCATAGTTCGTGAGATAGAGCCCTGTGTTGGGCTCTGTGCTGACAGTGGGGGAGCCTGGTTGGGATTCTCTCTCTCCCTCTCTGTGCCCCTCTCCTGCTCTCTCCTTCTCTCTTAAAATAAATAAACATTAAAAAAAATTTATAAAAAAGAATAAAAAAATAAAAATCACTAGACATACAAGGAAACAGGACACACACACACACACACACACACACACAGAACGTAGGATGAGACAACCAAACTGAAAAGCTTCAGATATTAGGATTATACAATGAATGAAAAAATTACATTTAATATATTTAAGAAATAAGAGGAGGTTTAATTTTTTTTTAAGTTTATTTATTTATTTTGAGAAAGAGAGAAAGAGAGAGAGAGAGAGAAGAGGAGGGGTAGAGAGAGAGGAAGAGAGAATCCCAAAGAGAGAGAATCCCAAGCAGGCTCCACACCGTGTGCAGCCTGACTTGGGACTCAAACCCACGAATCACGAGATCATGACCTGAGCCAAAACCAAGAGTTGGTGCTTAACTGATTGAGCCACCCAGGCATCCCAAGAAAATGCAGGAGGTTTAAAATGAGTAAGTAAAAAGTAGATTAGAAAATGAACTCCTAAAAATGAAACATATATATAATCATTGGAGTTACAAACTCAATGGATGGATTTAATATGAGTTTAGACAAAGGTTAAGAGAGAATTAGTGAATTTGAAGATGGAAAAGTAAAATTATTGATAATTAACCCGGATAAGGAGACAAAGATGAAAATATGAACATGAGGCTAGGAGACTTAAAAGATAGAGTGAGGAGGGAGATGTAGTCTAATTACAACTCCAAAAACAAAGGAGAGGAGAGGAGAGGAGAGAAGGGAGAGGAGGAGGAATACTGGAGGTGAGGGAGGGGAGGGAATGGGGCAAAGCCAATAATATGAAGAGGTAACGGCTGAGAACTTTCCAGAACTGAGGAAAGAACAATCCTCAGAAGCCCTAGAAATTCTAAGCAGGCCAAATTAAAAGAAAAACATAATGCAATGAAACTGTAGGGCACCTAAAACAAAGAAAAGATTTTGTAAGCAGGAGAGTGGAGAGATTTAACATAAAAGAGGGACAGGCTGACAGGTGACTTCTCAACAGAAACAGTTGGAGTCAGGGCATAGTGGAATGACCTTGTACATGTACTGGAAAACATCAGCCAATTCCATACCCAGTGGAAATATCTTTTAGCAATGGGAATAAATACAGTTAGTTTTAGAGAAATAGAACCCAGAAAATCTTCCACCAGTAGATCTTCACTATGGGAACTCTTAAAAATATACTTTAAGCAGATAGGAAATGATCTCAGATGAAAGGTATGAAGTGAGGGAAGGAATGAAGAACTAAGTAGGTGTAAAATGTGGGTAAAAATGGCTTTATATGGGGTATAGAAAACAAAGTACAGGAGCACCAGCATGTACATATAGAATAGATGTTCATCAGTGGTTGCAATGACAATGACGATGACAATGACGATGATGAAGAATACAGCTTGCAGGGTGGGTACACAGAATGGGTGCAGGACTGATATCAGAAAAACTAGGCTTGATCATAAAACTTCCATTAATGAGCTGAATAAGTTTGAGAAAAATTGAACCGTCTGTAGTTTTGTGACAAATTAGATAGGGATAAAAATAGTGCTCACAGGGGTTTTTTTTGTGAAAAATAAATTAGATAATGTGAGAAACAATCAGATCATTAAAACCCTAATCACAGGGCTTGGTGCATAGTTGGAACTTTGATCTCAATTTGAATCTCTACTTCTCAAAGTCTGGAAATAGAGGGATAAGAGGTTGAGGAAGATGGACAGGGGACCAGTCAGTTATGCATATTAACAACGAAGGTGACCATGTATTGGGTATCTACTATATACTAGGCACTGTGCCATGAACTTTGTACACATTTTTTTTAACGTTTATTTATTTTTGAGAGAGAGACAGAGCGTGAGCAGGGGAGGGGCAGAGAGAGAGGGAGACACAGAATCCAGAACCTGAAGCAGGCTCCAGGCTCTGAACTTTCAGCACAGAGTCTGATGCGGGGCTCGAACTCACTGACCGTGAGATCATGACCTGAGCCAAAGTCGGATGCTTAACTGACTAAGTCACCCAGGCACCCCTGTATACGTTTTCTTATTGAACTCTTATAGTACCCTTGTGAAGTGGTCAGTAGCAGCATACCTAGTGTGTTTAACTCCTGAAGCAGGTAATTTTTTAACACTTTACATCCTCCATATAATAAAATTATTTTCAATAACAATTGTACAATAATCAGTAATAAGTACTGTTTTCTTGATTGTTTTTCCATTCTAAAACAATTAAAAAAGAAATATCAATATTAAATACTTTTAAATTCAGTAAAATATTTTATTTGTGAACTAAAATTTTCATTTATCAAATGAAAATGCTAGACCTCTCAATTGGCAAGCCTGGACAATTCCCAACCATTATGCATTCATTTTCCAAATGAACACACGTAACTGAGTTCATGTGTATTGTGTACAAATCTTTTAACTAGAAGTTCTTGGAATTAACTTCCTCGTAGGATGCAATATTCAATAAAGGGTAAGTAATAAAATGTGTTAATTTGAAACTTGTCTACATATTATTAAAACTCAAATGTAATAGCAGCAATTATTTAGAGTTTAGACCAACAAAAATTTTTGGGTTTTTGCCAGAAGTATTTTATTATTGTCATTATTTAGAATGACAAATGCATGGTGTTAATAACAAGCAGATCAACTTTTTGTTTGTTTTATTATTGCTTTAAAATTATCTGTAGATAATTGCCTATACACAGGGTAGACCATACTCATAAACTTACACTTGATATGCCATGATATGCCACTGACTTAGGTATTTTCTTTGAAAATTTTCATATTGGTTGGGACTCTTGAATTTCACATTTATTGTATGTTTGTGCTTCATTCAAAACTATTTTTCATCTACCCATCCATCTAAAATGAATGTGTGTGTACATACATACACACACTTAAATGTATAATAAATAGATCATTCTGAAATTTAATATCATACTATATGATTTTTGTTGTTGTTGTTATTTTCCTTTGAGGTGTGTTAAGGACATTTTATTTTTTCTTTTTTTAATTTTTAAAATTTTTAAAATTTTAAAATTTTAAATTTTTATTTATTTTTGAGAGACAGAGAGAGACAGGGCATGAGCAGGGGAGGGGCAGAGAGAGAAGGAAACACAGAATCCAGAATCCAAAGCAGGCTCCAGGCTCCGAGCTGTCAGCACAGAGCCCAATGTAGGGCTCAAACCCATCAACCACAAGATCATGACCTGAGCCAGAGTCGGAGGCGTAACGGACTGAGACACCCAAGTGCCCCAAGGACATTTCAAATTAGTACATACATGGAAAGTTACACCCTTAAAAAATGGTTATGTGACATTTTATAGTGTAGATGCACCATCATTTTTAAAAAATGTTTACTTATTTTTGAGAGTGGGGTGAGGGGCAGAGAGAGAGAGAGGGGAATGGAGGATCTGAAGTGGACTCCCCCCTGACAGTAGAGAGCCCGATGTGGGGTTTGAACCCACAAACCGTGAGATTATGACCTGAGCCAAAGTTGGATGCTTAACCATCTGAGCCACCAAGGTGCCTATATCACTGTAATTTTTAAAGTAATCTTTCACCATCTACTTTCAAACTATGTCTTTACATTTAATGTATATCTATTGCAGATAGCAGTTAGCAGGGTTTTGCATTTTTTTTTCTAGTCTGACAGTCTTTGCCTTTTCATTTTAGTGTGTGATCCATTTTTATTTACCCTAATTACCAATTTGGTAAGGTTTAGGTCTATCATTTTGATATTTGTTTTCTATATGTGTCCTCTTTGTTCTTTCGTTTCTCTTTTTTTGTCTTATGGGTTAATAAAGTTTTCTGATGTTTTATTTAAATTCATTTGATGGCTTCATGGCTATGTATTACCATTTTAATTTTTAAGGTCCTAGAGATTACAATGGACATCTTTTATTTATCTACTTAGAGTTTATATTGAAAAATTTCAGATAAATGTAGAACCCTTGAAACAATGTTTTAATGTTATAATCGTATATATTACCTCTCTACTGATTATAAACTCAACAATGCAGTGTTGTTACTTTTGCTTTAAACAATCATATGCCTTTTAAAGACATTAAGACAAGAAAAAATATATATCCTAAAATTTATCCACATATTTGACATTTCTGGTGCACTTTATTCTTTCCTATAGATTGAAATTACCATCTGGTGTCATTTCCCTTCAGTTTCATTTAGCATTTCTTGTAAAGTGGAACTAATTACATAATTTTTTTATCTCTATTTTGCAGTCATTTTTGAAGGACAGTTTTTTGGTTGAGAGTTTTATTTTTCTTTGAGTACTTTGAATATGTAATTTGAATAAAATTTGAATAAAATTTGAATTTTAGTCTTCACTGTTCTTTTTTTTAAAGTAGGCTCCATGCCCAGTGTGGAGCCCAACAAAGGGCTTGAACTCACAACCCTGAGATCAAAACCTAAGGTGAGATCAAGAGTCAGATGCTTAACTCACTGAACCACCCAGATGCCCCTAGTCCTCACTGTTTCTGATGAGAAGTCAGCATTTAATTTTATTCTTTTTCCTCTCTATGTAATATGCCATTTTTCTTGACTGCTTTCAAGAATTTCTCTGTATCTTGGCTTTTAGCCTTTTGATTATGGGATACTTAGGTGTCATTTTCTTTGTATTCATCCTGCTTAGGGTTTGTTTGGCTCCTTGCTCTGTAACTTAACACTTTTCACCAAGTATGGGAACTTTTAAACCATTGTTTCTTCAAATATTTTTCTCAGACCTCCTCTGTCATTGCTCTTTTTGAACTCCAATTATACATATGTTGGATTTCTTGATATTGTTTCCAAAGTTCTCTGATATTCATTTTCCCTCAATTTTTTTCTCTCTGCTTTGGATTGGATAGTATCTATTCATTTGTTTTCAAGTTCACTGATATGTTTCCTTCTGCCATCCCCAATATGTTGCTAAGCACCTCTACTACATTTTTATTTTTAAGTTACACACTTTTCCTTCATAGAATATTTGACTTTTTAATAATTTCATCTTCTCTGTTAAAGTATTCTGTTTGGTTACTTACTAAGTTCACATTTTTGCTTAATCTTTTAAAATACCACGTTTCCCTTTGTACATGTTCAATAACTATAATAGCTGCTTCTAAGTCTTTGCTTGCTAACCTGATGGCTGTACCCATTTGGAGTTTCTATTGATTGATTATTTTTCCTGCATGTGTGTCCCGTTGTCCTGTTTATTTGCCTGTCTAGTACTTTTTTTGTTGTTGAAAACTAGACTTTATAGACAATACATTGTAGTGATTCTGGACTCTGCTACGTTTTTTCAGGATTGTTGGTTTTTTTTTTCTAGAAGGCAGTTGATCTGGCAGGTACTCAATCTTCAAACACCATCACTTCCATCCTCAGTTTTTCCAATTCTCGCTGTATTTTCAGCTTGGTTCCCTGGGCACACCACTGCATCAGCATAGTTTGGTGGTTGGCCAAGGATCTGAACAGAGTTTATGCCCACATTTTGGTATTCAATGTGTCTCTGACTTCCTTGTTCCTTTGGTTTTTCTCTTAAAATTTTAGCTGTCTGCCATTCCTGAGCTCTGACCTCTAAAGCCAGTAAGGATTCAACTTTCTGCTGCCTGAGCATTCCGTGTGGGGGGATACCTTTAGTAAAAAATACAGCGAACTTACAAATCTTTTCCAGTGTAGTTCTATCTTTTAAAGGCAGACTCTTCTCTGATTTCTGCCTGCTTTTTTTGCTGGGCTCCTTGGTTTCTCCTCCATGCATATAAAATTAGCGATCAGCCAGGGATTTGGGCAGAGTTTAGAGTGGAATTTTTTGTTTGTTTGTTTGTGTTTGTTTGTTTTTAAAATAGGTTTCACACCCAGCACGGAGCCCAGCATTTTCAAAGTGTTATTTTCTTTTTTCTTTAAGAATTTTTGTTTATTTTTGAGAGCCAGAGGGAGCCAGAGTGTGAGTGGGGGAGGGGCAGAGGGAGAGGGAGACACAGAATCCGAAGCAGGCTCCAGGCTGTCAGCACAGAGTCTGATGTGGGGCTGGAACACTCAAACTGTGAGATCATGACCTGAGGCGAAGTCAGATGCTTAACCTATTGAGCCACCCAGGCGCCCCTAAAAATTTTTTTTCTGATGGTTATTTTTGAGAGAGACAGAGACAGAGACAGATTATGGGAAGGAGGGGCAGAGAGAGTGGAAGACAC
The DNA here is from genome assembly GCF_024362965.1 of Panthera pardus. Taxonomy (NCBI): domain Eukaryota; kingdom Metazoa; phylum Chordata; class Mammalia; order Carnivora; family Felidae; genus Panthera; species Panthera pardus. The sequence goes on along the minus strand of NW_026526810.1, from coordinate 133,437,962 downwards.
AGAATCTGAAGCAGGCTCCAGGCTCCCAGCTGTCAGCACAGAGCCCAACGTGGGGCTTGAACTCATGAACCATGAGACCATGAACTGAGCCGAAGTCAGACACTTAATGACTGTACCACCCAGGTGCCCCTCAAAATGTTATCTTATGGTTTGCTGCTGTTATAGAGAAATAAGAGTGATATCTTTATGTTGAGCTAGTAGTTGGCAATGTTGCTAACTTCCCTTATTAATTTTAATATTTGTGTCTGAGAAAATGACAGCTTTATCTTTTCTGATTCTTACATCCTTTATTTCTTTTTCATTCTTTATCACACCATCTAGGATCTTCAGAACCATTCTGATATAAATAGTAGCAGTGATATCCTTGTCTTCTTTTCTATATTAATGGGAAAAGATAAGGATGATGATAATTACAGATTTTAAAATATATAATCTTCACCGGTGTTTGGAGGTTTAGTTCTATTCTGTGTTTGGTAAGATTTTTCTTTTTTTTAATTAGGAAAGGATGTTGAATTTTATCAAATGATATTTTTTCCTGCATTTTCTGAGAATGTACTGGATCAAATGGGTTGATTTTCAAATATTAAACCATCCTTGCCTCTCTGAAGTAAATGATATAAGATCATGATGCATTATTCTTTTTACAAATCATTTGATTTGTAAAATCAATTTGCTTACACTTTGTTTAGGATTTGGGCATCTATCTTCATAAGAGGAACTGACCTGTAATTTTTCATTTTTTTTTAATGTTTTTATTTATTTTTGAGACAGAGAGAGGCAGAGCATGAGCAGGGGAGGGGCAGAGAGAGAGGGAGACACAGAATGTGAAGCAGGATCCAGGCTCCGAGCTGTCAGCACAGAGTCCGACGCGAGGCTCGAACTCACGGACTGTGAGATCATGACCTGAGCCGAAGCCGGACACTTAACTGACTGAGCCACCCAGGTGCCCCTGTAATTTTTCATTCTTATCACATCTTTCGACAACAAGATTATGTTGGCCTTGTAAAATTAATGGGAAAGTATTTCTTCTTCTTTTTTTTTTATTCTCTGGAAAAATGTGTGTAATATTGACACTATTTCTTATTTGAATACCTGGAAGAATTCACCCGGGAAACTGTATGTGCCAGGACATTTCTTTTTGGGAAGATTTTAAATTTCTAAATTATTTATTCATTTATTCATTCACTCATTTATTTAAATGTATATTTATTTAAAAAAATTTTTTTATTTTACTTTTGAGAGAGAAAGAGTGTGAGCAGGAGAGGAGCACAGAGAGTGGGAGACACAGAATGTGAAGCAGGTTCCAGGCTCTGAGCTGTCAGCCCAGAGCAAGACGAGGGGCTCGAACTCAGGCACCATGAGATCATGACCTGAGCCGAAGTCAGATGCTCAACTGACTGAGCCACCCAGGTGCCCCAAATGTTTATTTATTTTTGAGAGAGAGAGAGAGAGAGACAGAGCACAAGTAGGGGAGGGACAGAGAGAGAGGGAGACACGGAATCCGAGGCAGGCTCCAAGCTCCGAGCTGTCAGCACAGACCCCAACGTGGGGCTCGAACTCACGAACCATGAGATCATGACCTGAGCCAAAGTTGGACATTTAACCCATTGAGCCACCCAGGCGTCCCTAAATTACTAAATAATTTAAATATATTTATATAGTAGTCACATTTAAAATTCCTTCTCATGTCAATTTTGAACACGTTCATTTTTCTACAACTTTGGACAATTTATCTAAATATCCAAATGCTTTGGACAATGTTCATATTGAGTCCATGGAATCTGTAGTGATGCCCATTTTTTTCATTTCTAAGTTGGGAATTCATTGTTTGTTTCTTGCCTGATTTTTCTGAATGTTTATCAATTTTAATCATATTTTTCAAAGGAATATTGTTTTCTTTGCTGATTTTTCTATTACATTTTCCCCCTCTTTCATTAATTTCTGCTCTCTTAATTATTTCCTGTTTCTGTCTTTCAGTGTTTCTTCTTTTGTCGTATCTGCCTGTGAGACCATATATTCCCTCTGACTTCAGTTCCATGTAATGTTTTGGTTTGTTCTATTTTTGGTATCATTTCGTTCAGAATATTTTCTCATTTCTATTTTGATTTATTGTTAACCAAGTGGTTATCAGAAGTCTTTTACTTCACTTCTAAGCATTTGGAGGTTTTCTGGTTTTCTGGTTTTTTCCCTCTGATTTCTGCCTTAATTCCACCAGGGTCCCAGAACAACTGAATTATTTCAATCTTTTCAAATTTGTTGAGAACGGCTTTATGGCCCTCCGTCGTCCTGATGTCTTAAAAAATGTTTTTTAAACTTTATCTTGATGTTCTACTTGTTCTTCAAAGGCACATTGGTCTCCTGAAAGCAATTTCATCCTAGCTGAAAGCAAAACTCCATTACCTCATAATTTAATTAATCACACTTCTATTGGTAAACATTTAGTTAATTTCTAGTCTCCTGTAATATTAAAAACCCTGCAATAGACATCTTTGTAGTCCCTTTTTGTGTACTTCTGTGACTCTATCAGAGAATCAGAATTGCATAGCACAGTGGTCGAGGGCATGGGCTCTGAACCAGATTCCTGGGTTCAAATCCTGGCCCTTTATCTTGTCAAAAACACATTCTTCCGGCGCCTACGTGGTTCATCTCTTGAGCATCTGACTCTTGATTTTGGCTCAGATCATGATCTCACAGTGGTGGGATCAAGCCTGCTGTCAGGCTCTGCACTGAGTGTGGAGCCTGCTTGAGATTCTCTCTCTCCCTCTGCCCCTCCCCAGCTCATGCTCTTTATCTCTCTAAAAAGACAAAACAAAACAAAACAAAACATACATTCCTGGGCTCTACCTCAGACCTATTGAATCAATAGTATCCCAGGAGATTCTCATGCTTCTGTAAGTCGGGAAACTATTGCTCTAAAATAAAATAAAGGCTTGGGATGATGAAGACACATTGACTAGAATTGCCAAAGCACAACAGCAGATCACAGATGTTCTAGAAGGGAGGAGAGAGAAAGAATGAGGAAGAGAAAGAGAGAGAGAATGAGAGAGACGAGGGAACAGGTATACAGATATGTAACTGCCTTGGATTCCTTTGCCTCTTCCCAAGTTGTTCCCAAACTTGTGTTATAAATCAGGTGTTCTGGGATCTTCCTTTGTCCTCCAGTCATGCTGATGAGGAAAAGCAGAGTATTCTCAGAGATAATATTTAGGGGGTTTTAACTCATAGTCCTGGGTCTTGGTGGGTTCTGGTGGCTGCTGGAGAGTTGATTTCCATTTCACCTTGGGGGCTAAGGAGAGCCATGTCTCAGGCATTTCTCTTGGGGCCACACCAACAGCTGCCTCACTCCCGTTGGAGGTGGGGGTAGGTTCATCAAAACCAGGTTAATTCACAGAACAAGCTCCAGTGACAGCCTGTGGGGATTTTCTATCAGGATCTCCCCATTCATATTTGCTCTCTCTTTTTTTCTAGAGTTTATTTATTTATTTATTTAGCAAGTGGCGGGGGGACAGAGAGACAGGGAGAGAGAGAGAATGCCAAGCTAGCTCCATGCTGACAGCTCCCCAATGGGGGGCTCGAACTCATGAACTGTGAGATCATGCCCTGAGCTGAAATCAAGTCAGACGCTTTACCGACGGAGCCACCCAGGCGCCCCTGTTTGCTTTTAAGTATTAATCTTGAGACCTTCACCTGAGAGATGTCTTTGGCTAGAGAGGACCTCATTTCTTAGGTTCAGCTTAACATTCATTTTTCCCACTCATTCACTCGACAAATATATATGAAACACAACTGTGCAACACATAGATTTAACAAATACTTACCATTAAAATTCAGTGGCAATTACTGTTCTAATTGCTGGGCACACAGTAGTAAACAAAAGAGATCCAACACTCTGCCCACATGGAGCTTATATTCTGGTAGGTGAAGACAGACAATAAACAAAATAAGTGAGACGTGCTATATTGATTTGTTAAGAACTGCTACAGAAAAAAAAAAAGCACAGGGAGGAGACAGGAAGTGATAGGAATGTTTTACAATCTACTGCACTCACTGATTAATGAATTATCTGACATAAATTTATTTTTTATTTTATTTTTTTAATATATGAAATTTATTGTCAAATTGGTTTCCATACAACACCCAGTGCTCATCCCAAAAGATGCCCTCTTCAATACCCATCACCCACCCTTCCCTCCCTCCAACCCCCCATCAGCCCTCAGTTCATAATTTTAGACTTAACAGAAAATTTGCGAGAATAGTACCAAATACTTTTCAGACACTCTTCATCCAGGTTGCCCAAATGCTAATATTCTACCACATTTACTTCCTCTCTCTCTCTTCTCTTTCTACTTCTTTCTTTCTTTCTCTCCTCTTTCTCTCTCTTATGAACTATTTAAGAATGAAATGTAGATATGATACGACACTGCTTTATCTCTAAATACTTCAGGGTCTTTACTTCCTAAAAACGAAGATTTCTCTTACCTGACTACAGTGCAGTCATCAAAACAGGAAACCGATATCGTTATAAAAGTATTATCTAAATTGTAGTCCTTATAATGCCCTTATAGTAGAAGAACACCCAAGGTCATCCATTGTACTCATTGTCATCTCTTCAGTCTCCTATTTCATGACTCTGACACTTAAAAAAATTTTTTTTAATGTTTATTTATTATTGAAAGACAGAGCGTGAGTGGGAGAGGGGCAGAGAGAGAGGAAGACACAGAATCCAAAGCAGGTTCCAGGCTCTGAGCTGTCGGCACAGAGTCCCATGCGGGGCTCGAACCCACAGACTGTGAGATCATGACCTGAGCCGAAGTCGGACGCTCAACCGACTGAGCCATCCAGGCACCCCAAACATTTTTTTTTAATGTTTATTTATTTTTGAGACAGACAGAGACAGAGCATGAGCAGGGGAGGGGCAGAGAGAGAGGGAGACATAGAATCCAAAGCAGGTTCCAGGCTCTGAGCTGTCAGCGCAGAGCCCGACGCAGGGCTCGAACCCACGGACCGTGAGATCATGACCTGAGCCAAAGTCAGATGCTCAACTGACTGAGCCCCCCAGGTGCCCCAATGCTGACATTTTGAAGAGCACAGGCCAGTTATTTTGTACAATGGGCTTGTTGATGTCTCCTTATATTCAGATTCAGGTTGGGCACTTTTGGTGGGAAAATCACAGAAGGGACATGTCCTCAGTGCATCATATCAAGAGGCATACACTGTCATTCAATGGTAGTGGTGGTGATGTTGTCTTTGATAATTTGGTTAAGATGGTGTCTTCCAGGTGTCCCCAGTGTAGTTACGATTTCACCTTTTGTAATTAAGAAGTATCACATGGGGAGACACTTTGAGACTATGTAAATATCGTGTTATTCCTCACACTTTTATCCATTAGTTTTGGCATCCATTGATAAATTCCTGGCTGATTTAGTTATTCCTGTCATCATTATTACCAAATGGTGATTTTCTAAATAGGTCATTCCTTCTACTTTTCTTAGTTGGCTTTCTACTGTAAGGAAGAGTTTTGGGTCTTATTTATTTATTTTTACTTATGAGTCACAATGGCCTCGTAGATTCTTACTTTATTCTGTAGGTTATCATCCCTTGCTGCCATTATTTATTTTGATGGTCAGGTTGTCTCAGATTGGTCCAGTGAAAGCCCCCCCCCCCCCAATCTGGCTCTGTGCTTTTCACATGTTTCCATCACTTTGAGGTACCTCCTCACCTTTTGCTACAGGAAGATGTATCAAGCTCATCTCGTACTTTCCCTGCCATTTACTCCTTTTAGTGGAGAATGACATTTATTTGCCGAGATCTGGTCTATACATAGGTGCCCTGCTATTCAGGTCTGTTAGCACAGAGACCTGGGGAATTTCACGTGTACATACATACACACACTCATACACACAGTCATATACATTTATATTTACTTCTATGTTTAGCTATCTGTATGTATTAAAACTATGAGTTCATATTAATAACCAAATCCAAACAATGCCTCATGGTCCATTTTATATATCCCCTCTCTGCATTGGTAACTCCTTTCTTGACAGTGAAGAGTCTGGATCCCACTATCAACAATATATTTGTATATTTGTTCCATTCTGGAACGTGCAGAGAGTAGTTTCAGAATTGCTAATTCGTTTCTTTGCAAAAAGGAAGGCCACTAATTAGAATTCAGGATTTGTTTAAAGTCTTTTTCTGCTGTCTGGGGGCACATGATGCAAATACTGAGTTCGAAATTTACTTAGTTCTCCCCTTTGTTTTGTTCTCCCCTTTGTATTGTTCTGTGATGTTGTCTGAAACATTGCTCTGTGTTGTTTATATTCTCATTTAGGTCCTCTTCCCCAACCTTGTTGATTTTCCTTTTTCTTTTCTTTCTTCCTTTCTTTCTTCCTTTCTTTCTTCCTTTCTTTCTTTCTTTCTTTCTTTCTTTCTTTCTTTCTTTCTTTCTTTTTCTATTTCTCTATCTCTTTTTTTTTTTGAGTATGTGAAACATTAACATGGTCAGTGTTATACAAAATATTATAGTCAGAAAAGTACATTCCACCACCTCCCATCTTCCCTATTCTTCCCACTGCATTCTCACTCAAGCTCTGCATGTAGCTGTTATGGACTTATTATGTACTTCACAAGTCCATATGGTGAAGCCCTAACCCTTGGTACCTCAGAATGTGACTGTTATTTGGAGATAGGGTCTTTAAAGAGGTAATCAAGGTTAAGTGAGGTCATATGGGTGTGACCTAATGCAACAGAACTCTTTGCTTTTAGAAGAGGAGGTTAGGACACAGATAAGCACAGAGGGAAGATGGTTATTTATAAACCAAGAAGAGAGGTCTCAGAAGAAATGAACTCTACCAACACCTTGATCTTGGACTTTCAACCTTCACATGTGAGGATATACATCCCTGCTGTTTCAGTGCCCCCCACCTCAAACCAATCTGTGATACTTTGTTAATGCAGCCCCAGCAAACATACAGTAACCAACCTCACTAGTCCTTCATTTCTTTCCTGTTTTTTTTTGTTATTGTTGTTCAAATGAGCAGGCATGTACATATTTTTTTATTTTTCCCTTTCTCTTACATGAAATGTAGTATACTATAGTATGCTTGCATTTTTTCCTGTAATGTTATGTCCTAGAAATCACTCCACATCAGTACATCAACTGCTGAATAATAAGCCAACCATACATTCCTAGAGTAAATCCCACTTGTTCATGATGTATCATTCTTTTAATACGTGTATTAAATTTTCTAATAATTTGTTTGGGATTTTCACATCTATGTTCATAAGAGATAAAGGTCTGTAATTTTCTTTTCTTGTGACAATCTTGTCAGGTTTTGGTATTAGTGTTATTTGTCCTCATCAAAGGAGTTGGGAAGTGTTCCCTCTTTCTCTAAAAAAATGCATAAAAATTGCATAAAATTGGTGTTATCTCTTCCTTTAATGCTTGGTAGAATTCACCGGTAGAGTCATTTGGGTCTTTTTTTTTTTTTTTTTTTTCTTGTTTGTTTGGTTGGGGAAAGGTGAGGAAAGAGGAAGGAGAAAGGTTTTATTTATTTATTTACTATTATCATTATCATTATTATTATTATTTGAGAGAGAGAGAGAGAGAGAGCATGTGAGCAGTGGAGAGGGAGAGACAATCTCATGCAGGCTCCATACTCAATGTGGAGTCTGACATGGGATTAAATCCCATCAAGACCTGAGATGAAATCAAGAGCCAGGTGGTCAACCAACTGAGCCACCCAGGTGCCCTGAGGAAGGTTTTAAATTACAGATTCAATGTTTAGCAGACATGACTGCTACAGCTTTCTGTTTCTTCTTATGTCAATTTTTATTAGTTGTGATTTTCAAGGATATTTGTCCATTTCATCTAAGTTGTCAGTGTTTTAATGTACAATAGGCTGGTTCAAGAGAACCTCTCTGTGAAAGCAATATATGAGCAGAGACCTGAAAAGGGGGTGGGGGCAGCACATCATGAAGATATCTGGGGAAGAGTATACCAGAGAGGGAAAACAGAAGGTGCAAAGGCCTTGAGGCATGCACGTGCCTGGTGTGCTGAAGAACAATAATCAGGCCAGTGAAGAGCGAGAGCGAGAGAGAGTGATAGAGATGAGGTCAGCAAGGTAATGGAGCCCACACCACTTAAGACCATCTAAGCCATTGTCAGGTCCTTGGCTTTTGCCCTGAGTAACCGAGGGGTTTTAGGCAGAAGTCTGTTGTGATTTGGCTTATGTTCCAAAAGTCAGACTGGCTATTGAGAATAGAACCAAGGATGGAGAGAGAAAGACCACACAGGAGGCCTTTGGTCCAGGGAGGTGGCCGTGCAGGTTGTGAGAATTAGCACGTCTGGAAGGTCTTTTAGTGCAGAACCAGTGGGATGCGTTGATGGCTTGGATGTTGGGTGTGGGACAAAGAAAAAGGGACAGGGAAGACTCTGAGGGTTTTAGCCTGAGCAATGACCATTTACTGGGTTAAGGAATATTGTGGGAGGGGCAGGTTTGGGGGAGAGTTCAGAACTCAGTCTTGGAAAGGTATTATTAGTTTATTATTAGACACCCAGTGAGGAGTTAAGAGCACGTGGTTGGGAATGTGCAAGCAGAGTTCGGGGTAGGGATATAAAGTAGGGAGACATTGGCATGTGGGAAGCATTTAAAGTCGTTTGACAGGTGGATGTCACCAAAGGAGTGAGTGAGAATTCGGAAGAGGTCTGAGGGATGACTCTGGGGCTGTCCTATGTGCACAGGTCGAGAGATGAGGGGCCAGGAAAGAGATTGCTGACCAGTGAACAAGAAGAAACAACCTGGGGCATGTGGCCTCCTTGAAGCCCACTGAAGAGGAGGGAGGTCAGCCTTGCTATAGGCTGCCAATGGGTCTGGTACAGTGAGGCCTGAGCGCTAGCCATTGGATTTGGCAATGGAGGTCACTGGTGACCTTGACAAGAGCAGCTGGGCACAGCTGGAGAGCCAAAGCTGACAGAGTGGTTTCAAGAGGGAATGGGAAGACAGTAATTCATCTGAGTATGTGTAGACAATTCCTTCCAAGAATCTGTTCTTCTTGGAGAATTGGGGTGGCACCTGGGGGAAATGTGGAGAAAGTACAGTATATTTTAATTAAAGCCACAAATACAAGAGCCATGTTCTCCATGCCTAGGATTTGTCATTGCTGCAGCACTCTGGGGACTCAAAGGTGACAGAAGATGCCATCTCTGACCGCGTGGAGTTCAGCAGCAGAGATGGGTCTATAGAGATTGACAGCCCAATGCGTGATGCACTGCGATGGGTGAAGCCCACGGGCTGGTGGGAGCCCCACCGTGGGGCCTGAAACCAGCTGAGCAATCCGGGAAGTCTTCCTGGAGGAAGTGGTGCTGGGCTGAGACTTGAAAGGGAGACGAAGGGGCCTCCACCCTGGGGGAGGCTTTTCCCTAATGTCTCTGGTTGGTAATCTTGCCTTTGTTTTTGCACGGCATTCCCCACCCTTGTCTCCTTAGAACTTGCTTCATTCTGCTTCTATTGGTCATTTATCTGGATTCCATTTCTGGGTATCAGACACCTTCCACACCCAGATGCTAAGCTTGGTACTTTCTCCTGCATTATCTCAGTGCGTCTTCAGAGAAGCACCGAATTGCCCCTTGCCTTCCTTGATCTTTGAAGATTCCCACCACGCCCATCATTTCCCTGTCACCTGCTGTTGTCCTAGGTGACTGGGATTCATGGGCCTGTTCCAAGCCTTTGTCAGGCCTAATGGAGACAAAGTCCTATGGTTTCTCAACATCTTGTTTCTTATTTGTTGATGGCACACATTGAAGAGAGAGTTGGGGAATGGCTGGGGCCGCAGCCCCAGGCCCTGGGATCAGGGGCATCAAGGCCCACCTAGAGGCCTCAGGCACCCGCTCTGGGCATGTGCCTCCTCCCCTGGCCTCAGACTCTCTCCTGAGGTAGGTGGACAGCATCATCTGTCGGTTCCTCCCAGCTGTAAAGTTCTCTGTTCTAAATCCATCCATCAAACACTATTTTGAGGGTTTCGAAGTGCAGCCTGGGTGTTTTACATTATCCCACACACCTATCTCACACCTTCCAGAGTTCAAAAGTCTCTTTTGATTGGCACGGGCGGCAAACGGACACATTTCCGGACCAGAGGGGCTCCGTCCGCGAGCCTCTTCTGCCCAGGAGCTGACTGGTCGTCACCTCCAAATCCTGCAGGCGGCAGGTTGCACAGCGAGGAGCAAATTCTCCTAAAGTTAGGCCTCTGAACTACCCGGAAGGGCCCTTATTTCTTCCGTGTGGCGCGGCCAAGCACAGGAAGAGTCGGATGAAGACTCAGGGCCATCAGTAAACACCGGGGGATCGGGTGCTGGGGGGTGGGAGACCCCGACTGGCTCAGCATGAGTAGCCTAAGTCCAATCATGTCACAAATCCTTCGTGTTATCACTGTCACGGAGCCGTACTCCCGCTCCGCAAATTGGTGAATACATTTCCAGTTAATCCCCCTTTGCCCTTTCAGTCGGGACGCTCACACGGTTCCTGGATACGGTGGCCGAGAGGCACAGGCCGCCGGGATCCCACCCACGTTCGCGCCCGCATCTCCCAGCCTCCCTTGCGGTTAGGCGGGGTCACGTGAGGAGCTCTGGCCAATGGGCTTGAGTGCGAGCGGGCTGAGGCCCCGGAGAGCCGGCGCGACGCTACCGCATCCTCCTTCCTCGGCGGTGGCCTCCGAGGCCCCGAGGTGTGGCTGGAGCTGCCGGACGACCGCCCCGGAGCCTAGGCCGTCGGCGTGTGGACGCCTTACGGCCAGGGGTTGGTTTGTACCGCAGCCTGGCTCACCCTGACGGACATGAGGACGTGGAAGGGAATGACTCCCGAGCCCCTGGCACAGCAGCCTGCGGGCCCCGCCTCTGCTGCCGCGGGCAGGGCGGCGCTGGCCTGGCGCCGAAACTCGGGTGTCCCCTCTGCAAACTGGGATACGGAGTCTCACTGACAGGGCGGACGTGCCGGAAGAGTGGATTTGCACGTCCAGCTGGGGCCTGGGCCCCAGGAGGGGCACGGACCGGTGTCAGTTCTCCGCTCCCTCCGGAGCTTCGCGGCCTCGCAGGGAGACCAGCCCCTCCAAGAGCTCAGTGACATCAGCTTGCCATCCGGGCGTACGTTTGGTCAAAGGTGCAGACGCCTGTGCCTGGGCGTGAACCCAGCACTTCTCAGAAGTGTGAACTCTCCGCTCGCCTCCCCCGCGGCTGCGCACGCAGGACCGAAGGCGGTGGAGCCATCCGGAGTCCGCCCTGCCCTTGGCGTCCGCTTTCTTAAGAGGGTAGGTGGACGAGGAAGGTAGAGAGGCCTCTCCCTGGTCTTCCACATGTGCAGGAGCAGGGCTGGGTCTCTTTGCCTGAATGATACCACGGGTGTGTGTTGGGGGAGAGAGCAGTGCCTCTTGACTCGATTCCATCCAGAGCGGTTTCAGCAGAAACGCAAGAGACCTGTCTTTTATCCAGTTCCGTCTTCCTGAGCACTGTATGGTCAGTTACTACCACTACCACTTAGCAGTCGGTCCCTGTTGTGTGTGTGTGTGTGTGGGGGGGGGGTTAATTCTTTGCTTGTTAAACCCCAAAGTGAAAAATGAAACCCAACCACCCACCAAGCTAACACCTCCAGCAGCGGAAGAGTTTCAGAGAGGTGCTGGCTTGTTTTGAGTGTGCTTCCTTGGGGGCTGTGATCGGAGGCTGCTGGACGGATGCTGGAAGCTCCCGGATATTTCCTCCACCAAAATGTGGCTTTTCCCCAGCTTCTGCCACTACAGTCGGAGTTTGAAGGATGCACCAAGCTCCGAGCTAGGACAAGAGGTTGGCGAGGGATGCACGAGTGGGTTTCTGGGTGGAAGGATGAGTCTGCTTTCACCTTGGCCTCCAGATAGTCCTAGTCCAGTCATTACTACCCTTTTTTGAGGCCAACAGTTCTCATTAACATTTTTGCAAATGCAACATTCATGAGTTGTAGGGAGGGCCTGTGGCCTCTGAGCCCCCTGAGGGCAGGGTCCTCATCTGTGTTGTTCAGCTCTGCTCCCCTGTGCCTCGTTCATGCAGGAGCATTATTACTTTCCTGTGGCTGCCGTGACCGAAGTATCACAAACTAGGGGGCTGGAAACAACAGACATTTACTGTATCCCGGTTCTGGAGGCCAGACGTCTGAAATCAAGGCATTGACAGTGTTGTGCTCCCTCTGAACACTCTAGCTTCCCTCTGAAACCCTGTGTCTCCTTGCCTCTTCCAGCTGCTGGTGGCTGCTGGGCTTCCTTGGCATTGGATATATGACCTTTCCCCTGTGTGTCTACTCCTTTTCTTAAAAGAACAGCAGTCATTGGATTAAGAGTTCACCCTAATCCAATATAACATCACCTTAACTAATCACAGCTGCAAAAGCTCTATTTCCAAATAAGGTCATATTCACTGGCACAGGGGTTGGGGCTCAGCGTATTTTTGGGGGACACAATTCACCCCACCACAGAGCGCAATCCGTATCCACCAAGTGAAAGGTCAGATGTTTGGGAGCAGAGAGGGCATGGGAAAATGAGGCAGAACGGGTCACAGAGAGATGGGCTTTGCATGGCAAGTGTGCTTATGTAGCAGTCCACACACCGTGGTACGCCGTGATGCAGGAGAGAGAAATGCTTTTTACCCAGTTCACCACTTTGCCGAAGCCCAGGGTCTTTCTCTTCTGAGGGCCATTGTGCACTTTTGCCATTCATTCATTCATTCATTCAGTGACTCTATTGAGGCCAAACCCCAAGCTGAGAAGTAAGATACACTTCGCTCGCCCCAGGAGCTCCCAAGCAAGCAGGGGAGGCAGCTGTGACAAGGATAATTTGGATACCTTGGGCCGGTAGATGTAGATACAGAACTCTATAAGGAATCTAGCAAAAATGTGGCAGAGCAAGGTTTTGTTTCTTTTTAAATATGCCCCTTTTTTGAGTTTTATTTTATCCAGATCAGGACCCCTGGCCTGAAAGCTGTTTGACCTCATGATTACTGGGGAAAATCTGGGTGCCTTGACAAGGGTGAGGATGTTCTCTGCAAATATCAGAGCAGTGGCACTGATGACAAGGGCACTTCCCCACGACTGCTCAGGGCTGGAAGCAAAACATCTCGAACACAGGTTGTGAAGGTTCCAGGGGCGAATGTCCTCTGCAGGAAGAATAAGAGCCATCCTGTAGACTTCCCTGTTCCAGAAGGCTCCGTGGTGAATACATAATTAGGCCCTCTGTAATTACCAGTTTGAATCTGCCTAGGACACTAGGGCTCCCACCCCCTAATTTACCTTATAAATTTATTCTGCTAAAAAAGTCGAAAATGTCAGTCTTCTGTGAAAGCTGCATAAATGAATTATCTCCCCGGATGACAGAAGGTGGGAAGGAGGGGGAAGCTTCAAGAGGACATTCTTCATTGTGAGTGTCTAAAAGTACCCCACACTTAGTGTGCACCCAGCACAGAGCCCAGCCGGGCTGCTTTCCGAGGCCGAGGCCCAAGCTGTGTGTGTGTGTGTGTGTGTGTGTGTGTGTGTGTGTGTGAAGCCTGAGCTCCACCGGGGCCAAGAGCATGAGCTCCACATCCCTGGTGGGTGGGGGGAGGTGGCGTTTCAAACCAGCCTCTGCGGACCTTAGAAAATCTTAGCTCTGAGAGCCGTTTCACATGCTGGAGGCCCCCGAACGGAAGGGAATGAGGGAAAAAAGAGGCAGCTTCTTGGGAAGGGTCTCATCCAGTCCGACAGTCCCCCTGCACCTAGGATGGCCCCATGCCAGGATGGGGCCCTTCTGTGACCCTGCATGCATCTCAAGGCCAGATGCCCCCATGGAGCTCTTCACAGCCCAGTGCTGGCTTTTTTAATTCTTTCACAAACCTATATAAAAAATGTATGGCGAGTCTTCAGTGACGTTTTAGGAGGTTTGGGAAATCAAGTTCTTCTAAAAGCCCTTCTAATCCCATAACCCTAGCACAGTATCGGCCGCCATTCTGGTATCTCTATCCACTCTTTTTTTTTCCCACAGGTGGCTTGTATGTTCCCACCCCCACCCTCCAAGCACTGCTGCCACAACTTTTTTAACTTCTGGGGGCAGAAGTGCCGATCCTGGGGAATTTCGAGACTAAAGAGGGAATCACTGGTGGCACTCTGGTCCCCATCTCTCAAGTGACTCCCACTCACATTCTGAGAGGCTTCCTCCCGGCCTTTGTTCTGCGGGCTTGGCTCTTCCAGCTGCCGTTCCAGGTTGTGGATATATGAGTCTTGTAGTGAGATCTAGCTGGCTCATTCATTGATGACCTGTGTGCCCACCGAGGGCAGGGGAGAAGAGGCACGTCCCGGCTGTCTGCTTGGAAGAAATCAAGGCCCGGCGCTGTGTGGCAACCCACTTGCCAATAAAGACTGTGGGGTTTTCCTCTGGGTGTTTCCAGAGGCTAGCCGGATCCGTGGCACATAGTAGGGGCTTCATCAGGATTAGTTGAATACGTTCATGAATGAAACCTGGGGAGGATTCCTCTCTTCCTTCCTGAGATGAAGTGCTGAAATGCACGCAGGTCGGGTTGGATGTGGTTCTCCTCCAGAGCCCAGCACAAGGCCCCAAAATAATAATGTATATAAGTTGTTAAATGCTTACCGCGGGCCAGGCCCTGTGCCTGGGGCTTTCGGATCGGTGACCTGAGGTAATCTTCATGATCGTCTCAGATGTAACACAGGAGGACCTAGGACGCCAAGACCAAGAAAAGAGGCTGTTGACCTGAGGTCTACCAGCCACCAGTGGGCACAGTGAGGCCTGGACCTGCGCCTCTCGGAGGTGTACGTCCAAGCTGCTTGTGCCCTGCCCTGCATATCTCACAAGGTTGCGGGAAGGACAGACTCAAGTCAGGGAAGTGGAGGGACTTTGTCCCCCGTGACGCTCTGTACTACTCTGAGTGAGTTGTCTGTTCCAGAACTTCAGCAGCAGAACCCCTGTCTACACCACTCCCTCTCCCTGCAGAGGCTCATTGCCTCTGTGAGTCCTTTTTGGGACTCCAGATCTTACTTCTCTCTCCTTCTTCATCCCATTTTTCTCTGCCTCTGTTATTTTGGTTTCAGAGCCATTGGTCATGTTTTTTCCCTGGATGTTGCCATCCCAAATGAAAGGGAAAAAAAAGCTTCTTCTGCTAATCCCATCGTAGACCTGGTTTCTTTCAAAATTTTCTCCTTCTTCCTCTGTCCTCATCCTGTGCTGACTTGGCCTTTGCTACTGTGGTTCCGCATCTAGTGGTGTCCCCAGCTGCTCGCTGCTGTGGCCCTGCAGGAGGGCTGGAAACCGAGTCTGGGTGGAGACTGGTGTGGTTGGACGTGGAGACAGCCTGGGGTCCATTCTGGCCCTGCCTCTTAGTGGCTGGCCTTGGCTTTCCTGGGAATGAAGGTCCTTGTCTTCCCAGGATTAGATCAGGCAAATGACCTAACAATGTCATTAGACCATCGCTCTTTGACCTAGTAGGCCTTGAAGGTCTTGGAGAATTCTGTCATCTGTGACCAAAGACCCCTGCCCCCCATTCCTGTGCTCCCATGGCACTTAGGACACATGGGCTGGAGTACTTTTGGGGGGCTCTATTAGATCTGGCATAGTCCTGTCACCGTGTCGTTGACGTCTGCTTTTCCTTGTGTATTCCTCAGAGCAGGGGCGGTATGTGAAATTCAGGCTTGTCTGAATGAGGAACCCGGGTACTGACCGTCACACGATGCCGCCATCTGGGCCCCCAGCCCTCCATGTTGTGTCTAGCAAGCTGGCACCCTATCGGTGTGTGTTGTTAAAATGTTACGAAGTGACTGCCATGTGCCAGAGCCTGGGCCAGGCCCGCTCACCTCTGCTCCCACGGGTTCTGAAGCCCTGTCTGATGAGGGAGATCACCCGGCAGAGAAATAAACGCCCTCTCCTCAGGCCACCCAGCCGCTGGGTGCCTTTCACGTGGTGTGAGACGTCAGGTGTGTGCCCCCGGCTGCATGCAGCGCAGGATGGTGCAGGGTGGGGGCCTGGGGCGGGGGGACTTGGGGCAGCAGGCGGCCCTCTTGGCTGGTGGGGAGGGGGCTGACAATTGGCCTGGCTGTCACTCCTGGCAGGCAGGGCTCAGGGGGTGGATGCCTCATCCAGACCCAATGTCCATTTTTCATTCAGAAGGAACCCTCGATGGGCGCAGTGGCGGTGGCTGAGGCCAGTCGAGTGGCGCTGGGAGCCAATGTCCTTGTCACCTTCTAACAACTCGTGGGGAGCTTCCGCCGGATTACGTGGGATGTTCAAGGGCCATGTACGTCAGTGGCGGCTGTCACCACCAGAGGCCGGGCAGGGCACCGGTGCAGCTAGGGAACCTGTGCCACTGTGTGTGACCACTGCCCAGCCCGGCAGGTCCTCTGTAGTCACCGGGAACGTTGAAGTTAAAGACTTTGATGGGGAGCGGCAGCGGGGAGCAGCCCAGCACATCGCGGAGGAGACGGTGTTTCCTAACACTTCCGGAGGACAGAGTGCCAACTGGCGTGGCCATCTTCGCTTCGGGGGTCTCCTGCAGCCTCTGCCCAGGAGTCTGGGGGCTCACGTGCATTTGCCCCTTACTCGGGAACCGTAACCCTCAGAGATCAGAAGGAGCATGGGAGCGAGACGATTCAATAAACTCACAATAAAACATCCAAAGCCTTTCATACTTTCTCACTTTCTTTAACTCAATTTATTTTTCATTTTGTGGACAGAGATTTAGTCTGGGTATTAGTTTATGATTTTTTGCTGAAGGAATTACTCAACACACACACATATAAAAAGGAAATATTATTTTTATCACTTATTTTGTGCCATGTATACCATAGGAGAAAAAAATGGAGCGAAATCACTTCAGTACCGCTGTGTTTTTCATTACAAAGTTATTACATATAGAAATTACTCCAAATTATCTGAAATGAATGGAAATTATGAGGTTTAAATTCCCCAGGTTACTGCAGGCACAGCTCTGGAAATTTATTTTGTCATCTTGCTGAACATAATTGCTACAACAAAATTTCTTCCATTTTACAACTGCAGCATAACTTATTTATACCGGTGTAGCTGTAATTTTACATCAATAAGTTGAATGGGAAGGAATACACAGGTGGTAATTGAAAACAATAATTTGTGCTGAGGTCCAGGTGGAACGGTTGGCTGAGGAAAAGACTCCAGTTACCATCGGCAACAGCTTTGTGTCACCGTGGCCTCTTCCCGTCCCGTTTGCCAACACCCGTCGCACCATCCAAACATCCTCAACCGTGCCCCCCGGGGCTGCCACCGTCAGAGCCAGGGTTTGCCCGGCTTCGAACGGTGGCCCGTAGATCCCGGTCAGGAAACTGAGGCCTCGGGGCCCTGGGGGGATCGAGGGGCCCGTGCTGCCTCTGCGGCTCTAGTCCTTTCCTTCTCATGCTTTCCAACCTGCCTGTGGGTTGGGTGCCTGTAGGTACCCGCAGCTAATTAAGGTGTTTGATAGATTTCAATTGGAGTATGAGTTCTTGCCAGAAACATTGACAGTTCGATTCCCCGAACACAACGCAGAGTGTTAAATCCACTAATGCTTTCTGCATTACTGTGTTCCTTCCCAGCCGGAATGTGTGGTCTGGGTACAATACCGAAATGGTCCCCAAGCAGGCGTCCTCACTCTTCAGTTCTCTAATTGTTCCTGTTAAGCAGATACAAATAATGAAACTGCAGATGCCAGAGCTAACTCCCAACAGCTGATGAATCTACCCGCATGAATACAGAGGTCCAAATTCAGATAAAAAAAAAAAAATGACCGTAAATCTGTCCTGTTTAGATTGCAGCCCATTGGAGACAGGTAAGAGAGAGGTGGGCGCCTATGCTCCCGTCTCGTGTTCCACTCCAGGACACGTGTGGGAGGGGACGAGGGGCTTTGTCACGAGTTCAAATGGGAAATGTTACTGCCACAGCCATATTTTAGAAGCCATTGTCGTTTCAGTGTTCCCAAAGGCTTAAAGTCACAGTGAAATCATCTTTTTTAAAGGACCCAGATTAAACTAATGCCAGAATGCACAGCAACCCAGCATCTCGGTTTTCCCTGGGTGGCATTAATTATCTTTTGTTGTAGCAAATTGTCTGCCTTGTAAATTGAGCCGAGAGAGTGTCTTCAAGCAGATGCAATGGTTTAATATGCGCACAATGAAACAACTTTTATAACTTCCGTGTACTCTATATTATTCCATCCCCAATTATGTGCCTGCAGTTCAAACTTTGTCGCAGAGGCTTGCTTGTCGTCCTGCACCCTGACCCCTTCTCTATGAAACAGAGGGGAATCCACTTAAGTGTTTTCTAGCATACAAAGTACCTTTGTTGAATTCACTGGAAAGCATTTGTGGACTGTTTCTGAAACTACAAAACAACGGACGAGACCTCCCAGATCCCTTTTTCTTTTCCGGGTCTGGGAGGCATATCTGAAACAAGGTGTTGGCTGGTTCTTATTTTTATTTTTTTGGTAAGCGCCCCCTTGCAGCATTTCATTAGCTGTTCCTTCTGAGGGATGCTAGCCTGACTCATGCCTCTCTCTCTCTCTCCTTCTCTGTTTTTCCCTAAGCGAGTACTTCCCTCTCACTTCCCTTTCCCCCACTTCCTTTGTAGACCGCATCAAGGCACAGACAGGAGTATTCAGAGCCTGGGATTGGGGGGGGGGGTGCGGGTGGAGTTTGCAACTGAGTCACGCTCACCTACAACTCCAGTTTAGCATTTCCTGAAACTTCCTCTTTCTCAAACTGCTTAAGGATACAAACTAATTAATCCTCACAGCCTCATAAAACCCTTGTTAGGAAGGTGATCATTATTGTCTCCAACCCCAGCTCCTCCCCATCTCCTATCACCAGACACCTCATTGTAGTGCCAGTCCTGACGACAGCGGTTGACAGCCAGACTCAGAACTGAAAATTCCCTTCTGGATCCCGGTTCTTTCTCCAAATGAACCATTTCAACTCTCTATCTCTTCCTTGTCTGTGCTCCAAATAGGGTAGATCGACGGTCACTAGACCACTAAATTCAGACTAGCGTGTGCAAGTGTGTATGCACGCATGCATGTGTGTTTTGCATTTTCAGTTACACAATTTGTAGGCTCGGTGACTAGAGGGAAAGCAGCATAGAGCCCCTTTCTGTGCAACACACGCGCACACACACACACACACACACACACACACACACACCACCCCTCAGCCACTCTGTATAAGTAGGGGTGGGGGGTGGGATTTGGTGGAGTTTGATCATCTTCGTGAACAATATTTTTTCCCAAGTCGACCAACTGGGTGATGCCAGTCCCTACCAAATTTGAATTGATGACTCAGAATTAAAATTAGCAAGGCAAGAAAATTCCAAATGAGGTGAGAAAGCAGTAGAAATAGTTCCAGATCCCCTAGTACTGAGCCATTCAATATCATTTCTGATGACAGGGACAGAGCTAGGAACATTCCATGTGGGTGTGAGTCTTTTTCATATACGGAGAGTTGGGTAAGTATTTTTAAGGAAAATAATACATGAATCAGGAACAGTGAATTTGGTTTAACCCCCTGCAGGCTGCAGCTATAAAGACAGCAGGCAGTGATGTTTCTCAGTTTTCCTAGAGCTTACCTATGCTTCATGTCCTTAAAGCAATAGTTGGAAATTTACCAAGGTATCAAGCCCAAGTGTTTCTTGCAGAAACAAGTGAGGTGCAATGATAACCATGTTTTAACAAAAGCAATGTTGCTAAATTCATTACATGGAAAGAATCGAGCGAACAATTGCTGGAAGGCAAGTGTTGTGGTCCTGTCTCTGCAATAAAGTGACAATGCAAAAAACCCCTCCAAATCCAGCACAGCCTTAATTGAGTCCTTATGGCATTTAGAGGTTTGCTGTAATTTTCAGAAATGTCTTAAAATAATTCTAGAAGATATGCCAGGAAGCACAAAAGGCCTCTTTCGTCTTTTTATGCTTCTGGATTTGAGAGCTCCTAGAGATTCTAGAACTGTAAGGAAGGAGATAAGGGCCATTTTGAGAGCTTTATTAATATGTATATTAAGAGGCACCTGGGTGGCACAGCTGGTTAAGTCATGATCTTGAGGTCTGTGAGTTCGAGCCCTGCGTGGGGCTCTGTGGTGACAGCTCGGAGCCTGGAACCTGCTTCGGATTCTGTGTCTCCCTCTCTCTGCCCCTCCTCACTCATGCTCTATCTCTCTCTCAAAAATAAACATTACAAAAATTTAATATGTATATTAATATGATTTGATTAGTACCACGATTACAGTTTCCTCAAAAATTAAAACAAGTCAATCAATCCACTGATCAGATTGATGTGTTTTCTATGTCCTCATCTTTAGTCAATAGTGTTTATAGATCCTGAAGTAAAGAAATTAACAGGCAGTTTGCTTCTGAGTTTGCTTTACACCCGTGAATATGGAAAGATCTGCCTTTTCTTTGCAGATTTTTTTTTTTTTCTTTTTAAGCACCAGAAATGAAGCCCAAAGTAATTTGGTAAGATGTGTTGCTCAGTTTTCGTATTGCTACAAAGTTATTTGACTACATTTTAGAGGGTGGATCCCTGTTTAAAAAAAACAACAACAAATGAAATGTGGATTTTCCTTCTACAGAAACATTGGGAGTTCCCATTTCTATTGACACGACTTATCTTGGTTCTTTCCAGATTTTTGTAAAGACGTAATATAAAATATAACTGCTCAGAAGGCAAAGATAACATTGTAGGATCTCAAATAGAACCCCACCTCGGCTAAGAGCTAAATATTGAGAATCATTCAAAGAATTTCAAACAAGAAGCCTTGGCTTAGGGGGTCACGTGTGTGTTTAATCTGCCCCCACTGCATGGAATGCTGCATGCGCACACACAGGGAATCCGAACCCCACACAAGGTTAATAAAAATGCACTCTGATTTGATGAAATGATTTATGATTTTTGAACTACTCCTCTATAAAGAAATTTAAAGTGACTAAGAATATGGGGGATTATCTGCTGGAATGCACTGTGAAGCTAGAAAAAGAAGAGCAGGGAAATATTTGTGAGTTCAGAAAGCTTTCTGACATCTGCTCTTTCTCTTTCTCCCCTCCCTCTCTCATTCCCTTCCCCTCCTTCCTTCCTTCTTCCTTTCCCTCCCTCCCTCCCTCCCTCCCTTCCTTCCTTCCTTCCTTCCTTCCTTCCTTCCTTCCTTCCTTCCCTGCAGAAAATATGGCATTTCTTTCCATCTAATTCCAGTCTGCACGAAGCCCCCAGTCTGGACCAGGCACACAGTAGGCCTACAGCACGTGCTGGAGAAATGAGTTTGAGGTATGGTAATATTACTTCAGCATCACATTTGTACCTGTACTTTTCTTTTTATATGTTACTGTGTTAAGCACCTGTGCGCATAAGTGCGTGCACACACACGCACACACACACACTTTTTGGGGACAGGACAGACTTTCATGTATAGAAATGCTTGGTAGATAAAGGGGTGGGGTGGGGTGTGTGTGTGTGCGCGCGCGCAGTGACCTTCTCAGAAGGGTACTGGACACCCCGCCTGTCTAGGGTCCTGAGTAAGGAGTAGGGCCCAAGCTCGGCCATCCCCTCTGGCACCGTCTGTGCTCTGGGCATCAAGAGAGGGGACATATTAGTGGGGGGCTAGCTGCCAAAGCCAGGCGGGGTCGAGGGAGAGGGTAAGGTCGGGGGAGAGGCGGCTATTGATCTTGCGTGGAACGAGAGACAGAGAGCGCAGCAAGACTAAAGGGGGAGCTGTGAGACCAGACATTAACAGCTTTCAGCGCTAATGATGCCCGTGCCAGACGGGCAGAGGGAAAAAAAGGAGACTGGAGCGGCAGCTGGGATTGCTCTCTGCCTGCACCCGGCCGCCTCTCGGGCGAGGAGGAGGGAGGTGGAGGAGGAGGACGACGAGGAAGGGGAGGAGGAGGGCGAGAAGGAGGAGGAGGGGGGAGAGGAGAGGGCGAAGGGGCCAGCCCAGGGCTGGGCAGGGGCAGGGCGGCCTCTCCCCGGCCGCCGCGAGGTGGAGCGCGCCGGCGGGTGGCGGCGTGTCCGGCCCTGCGCCGGCCCGCCCGCGCGTCCCTCTTCCCGCCGTCGGGGCAGCGCGGGGCCAATGAGGAAGTGCTCTCCGGGTCCGTCGCGGCCCGCGCCGCCCCCTGCCCGCTACTTCCTGCCAGGGGTGGGGCAGGGGTGCCCGGGTCCACAGACCCCGCCGCCGGAGCTCCTGCCGGAGCTCCTGAGCGTCCTGCGCAGTACGCGGGGGGGGGGGGGGGGGGTCCCCGGGGGGGGGGTCCCATTTCTTGCAGAGGGCTGTCGCAGCCCCCCCCCCCCCCCCCCCCCCCCCAGGCCACAGACCGCGTCCCCAGTCCTGGTAATTAACCCCAAGAGGGCCAGGGTCGCAGGTTGGAATTTTGGGCGCCGGGCCACCGGCGGTGCCGAGCAACAGGCTAGCCTCGGCGATTTGAGTCAGACCTGCCCCAGGCGCTGTGTGACCTTGGGCAAAGCGCTAACCCTTTCTGGACTTCACCGCGCCGGTTCTCAGACTGAGAGCTAACTCCCAAATTTAGGAGTCTGGGCCGGTTGGGATGACAGTTTATGCTTTTCTTAAGTTTATTAAAGGTGCGTGTGAGCATTTTTTATTTAGGCCACTTTCCTGGAAAGATTTTCACGTTGGGGCTGGATGGGAGGAGGGAGAGGTAGGTACTTCTGGACTTTGGGCCACGTGGAGGTGGGGTGGAGGGCAGCTGTGTGTAGTCGAGGTGGGGGGAATGACGATTCCTACCCGCCCCCTCCTTGCCCAGTGCTCACCTCCTCGGACGCAGACCCTTCAGCCCAGTCCATAAAATTGCATGCTAGGGCACATTTTATTGTTATTAAATTAGGGGTGGGGGTTTGGACTGGGAGTTCACTGCGCTCTAAGTTGTTGGTGCCTTCGCCCCACCCAAGACCTTGGGGGCGAGCTAAAACTCCATGTGTCCCCCAAGGAAAAGGCCCCGAGGGAGGCGGCGCGCCGGGAGGCGTCACCGCCCAGCCAGTCGCTGGAGTGCAGCCGCCAGAGCCCGGCCTGGGGGCGGGGTGGGGTGGGTGCAGCTGGGCTCGCCCGCGAAGCCCAGCCCTGAGCCAGGCCCCGACCCGCCCTGGCCGCCTCCCGGCCCAGACCAGAGGAACCCTGAGATGGGAGAGGGGTCCAGCGCGCGGCGCTCCCAGCCATGGAGGCAGATCATCACATAAGACGAAGTTGGCCGCGGCCTGCGGAGGGATGGGGCGCGGGGGTGAGGGAGATGTCCACGCGGCCGAGGCCTGGCCTTGTCCCCAGGCCACGGACAGGCCCCCACAACTCCTCGTCCTCGCCGGCTGGAGATCAAACGGCTGACAAGGCAGCTGTGTCCTTCCCAGTCTGACGGGAGATTTCAAGTCCTGCCCTGGGCGGAGGCGCACTGGGGGTGGGGGTGGGATGCTTACTTGCAGGTGTCAGTAATTGTCAGGGGGGTGAGAGGGGACTGGGGGACCGGAGGGGGTCACCCACCCGAGTATCTTCAGCGATCCGGCCACGCCCACTTCTGGGCCAACCCGTGCATGTCCCTCTCTCACGCGGATCACCCTGTCCCCTGACCCCTAGGCTTCCCACAGACCCAGGCCTCAGGGAGTGGGACCCGTGTTTGACCTCAATGAGTTTATGGGGGAAAGGCACAGATTCGGGTGAATGAATATTCCCTCCGGAATGGGACTCACACAAGGTCTCACGTTCCCTTTCCCCCCAGTTGTGCTCTTAATTCTTTCCTTCTCTTACGGTCTTTTATTTTGTCGGCGTGGCTCTCACAGAGTGTGTAATATAAGGATTTCTATAGGAGACATTTTTTGGAAGTTTAACCCCGACCCCCCCCCCCCCCCAATAAAACAAAAGTAAAAACAGCTAAGCTCTTCTCCAAGGGGGTGAAATAAACTGACCATGTGCCCTTGTCGACCCCAGTCCACTCAACACAGCCCTTCCTCCCTTCAGTCCAAAAGAGCTTTTGGCGGGGTAGGTGGGGACTAGCGTTGATTCAACTAACTTCCACGCACTCCTTACTCCTCCTTCCTTCTCAGGGGGTCCTGCTCCCCGGAGGGGAGGAGGGATGAACAGGATTTTCTTTTATTTAAAAATACCCTCCTACCCCTCCCCTTTTGCGCTGCGGGTGCACAGGGAGAAGAGGAGCGCCCAAAAACGCTGTTTGCACGTGTGGCCGGCCTGGACGAGTGTGCGCACGGGCGAGTGTGTGTGTGTGTGTGTGTGTGTGTGTGTGTGTGTGCGCGCGCGCGCGCGTGTGTCTCTGTGTGTGCTTTCTTGTTCTCTTACAGGGTACAATGTTAAAAAGCCACCGCTAGTCGCCCCCAGTGCTCCGACTCTCTGGGTCTTTTTGTCTCTAGTGCAGATTAAACGTCACGTCCGCACTTGAACTTGAATTTTATCCCATTGTACAGAGGCAGCCCCAGCCATAGAGAGACCGAGAGCTCCCAGAGAACCCGGACTCCGCCATCTTCACGTTGCAATCTATAGCTCCCAGTCCGCGCCCGCACCGACCCAGGCGCACTGGGCGAGCCGCCCCTCAGCCCCGCTCCCCCCGGGCCCGCGGCGCCAGGGGAGCGCTGGGGAGCGCTCGCGGGGACCCGGCAGCTTCTCCGGCCGGCGCCAGCCTGCCAGGTGAACTGGGAAGGAGCCGCTCCTGGAGTCCCCCCAGAGCCTCGGAAGGGTCAGTCTCCGAGAAAAAAACAGGCAGCCCGCAGAAAGCCCAGAAACAACCGAACCCGGGCAGTTTTACATTGCTTTGGGTTTTTTGAGGGGGCGGGGGTGAGGGGGGTACGAGACAAGTCCCCAAGTTTTCTTTGCTTTTTTTTCCTTCTTTTATTTTTTATTTGTTTGCATTTTTCTCCCTCCCCCCCACCCCACCCCCCCCCCCCACCTCCTGGTAGAAGTGCGCTTTCCACCTACCAGACCCTGAAAGAAAGTGTCAGGAGCGGTGCAAAATCCGGTTTAAGTTCAAGAAGACATTTGGAAGTCCAGGAGGCCAAGCAGTTTGAAGAAGTGTAAGCGATTTTTTTTTCCTTGAAAAGAATATATTTTTAAAGAAACCAGCCAGTCCGCGGCAAGCAACAGCAGATTTTTTTTTTTTGCCTCTTTCTCCTATTTTAGATCGAGAGATTTTTCTTTTCTTTTTTTCCTTCTCTTTTTCTTTTTGCAAACAAAGCAAAAAACAGCATAGAAGAAAGAGCAAAATAAAGAAGAAGAGGAGGAGGAAGAGAGGGCAAGAGAGGAAGGGGGAAAAAAAAAACACAAAACACCAACCCGGGCAGAGGAGGAGGCGCGGGCTGGCAGCGGCGGCGGGCGGCGGCGGCGGCGGGCGGCGGCGGCGGCGGGCAGCGGCAGCGGCGGCGGCTCGGACCCCCTCCCCCGGCTCCCCCCATCAGTGCAGCTCTCCGGGCGATGCCAGAATAGATGCCGGGGCAATGTCCCGCCGCAAACAGGGCAACCCGCAGCACTTGTCCCAGAGGGAGCTCATCACCCGTAAGTGTCCGCTGCGTGCGCGCCAGGGGCCGGAGGATGGGGCTCCGGGTGCCCGGGGCTGGGTACACCGAGCCGGGCGCTGCCGGGGCCGAGCGCCGGGGCCGCCCGCGGGCTCGCAGAGGCAGCTGCGTCGGCCCAGAGCATGGTGGGGGGCGGGGGGGCACAGGAAAGTTTCTTTGCAGCCCCGAGAGTCGGAGCGCTGCGCAGGCAGACGCGCCTCGGGCTCGAGGGCCTGCGGAGCGGGCTCCGGGCCGGGGAGGGGGCGCGCAGGCTGGAGGAGGTGTGTGTGCACGCGGAGCCCGGCTGGACGCTCGCCCCTCCGAGCGGCGTGTGTGGCGGCGGCGGCGCTGGTGGCGGGGTTTGGAGAGGAGGGGGAGGGGGCTGGGGGAGCGGAGGGGGAGGGGGGAGCCGGGAAGTGGGGAAAAGTTGGCGAGCGCGTGGGTCCGCTCTGACGGCGCGGGCGGAGGAGAGCGGGGTGCGCTCCGGCCTAGGGGAGATGCGGGGCTACGGGCCGCCGGCGGCTCCGAGTCCCCGGTCGCTGCACTCGGCCGGGCAGGGCGCCGGCCACGCCGCTCCTAGCATTCCGCCGCCGCCTTTCTCTCCCCTCCTCTTGCTATTTGCAAAAGAATCCAGCTGCGCGGCTGTTTGCTGGGCTCTTGCCTCCCCCCCCCCCCACACACCCCATTTCCCCACCTCCGTCTGTCTCCTGGGATGATCTTGTCTTCTATCCCCCACTCCAAAAAAAGGTGGGGGGATTGGGGGGCTGGTGAAAAAAACCCCGCCACGGGGAAAAAGAAGGATTGCCAGCCAGGATTGGTAAGACAGGGATGTGCTTGTAAAATAGGAAAAAGAAAAAAAAAAAAAAAAGAAAAAAGAAAAGGAGAGAGACCTATCAATCTCTTACCCATCTTTCTATCTCAGTATGTTTCATCTCGCTTCTCTAAATAAACAAGGCAGGTCGCCGTGGAAATCCGCCGGCTGAAATTCCAGCAAGGGGCCGGGCAGGCAAAGTCAGACAGCGGGGCAGAGACGCAGCAGTTTCCAGCGCCCCAGTTGGGTTTATTTAGAAAGGGGAAAAAGCGAGCGCGAGCCGGCCAGGTACGGTGTTTGCAGGGGAGCTCGCCCCGAGTGCCCGCACAGTTGCAGGGGGAAGGACGGCTCGCAGCGATCCCGGCCCGGCGCAGCCCGCGGGGCCGCTGATCCGCGGCGCGCGAACATCTCCCCGCGGTCCTTTCTCTCGCGGTGCCTACCTAGATCGCCGTTGCTTTCTTTCTTTCTTTCTTTCTTTTTTTTTTTTTTAATTGCAATAGAAATAAAACATCCTCAGGGTGCCATCGAGACCATGGAGAGGTTGTGTTCCTGGAATCGTCCGAGCACCTCGTCGGGCTGGGGCCGGGCAGCCCGCGCGGAGGGTGGAGAGGGGCTGCGCGCCCAGCCGCAGCCGAGGACTGGCTGCGGGGCGGCCGAGAGCCGAATATTTATGTTATATTTTAAAAAATTTAAATAAATAAATAAATATATAAAGGGGCTCTCCCCTCCCCTGAACACCCAGCATAGGAGCCATCTGCTCGGAGCATTTGCTGCTGCCGTCTCTCCTTTGTTACAGCAGATACATTAGTAAGAATTTGTGGATTTATTATTGTTTTTTTGGGGAGGGGAATAGATTTTAAAGCGGGGTTCGCCTTGGGAGAGGGATGCGTTTTTGGTGGGAGGGAACAGAACTTCCCTTTTATTTTGCACCATTGAAGACTCACTGGTTGCATTTAAAACAAAATGTTTTACAACCAGACTTGAGCATGGTTTGATTAAGGTCCCTTTTTGGCCGGTTGACATTCCGTCCTTTTACCAAGCCAGTAGCCATCAGCTTATGCCTCTGCACCCCCCACCCCCTTTAGATGGTGGACTGGTGGTTACAATGTCTATATTTGCAGAGGTTAATGTCTCTAGGAGGCAATTTGCCCCTCCATACCCTCTGTGTAATTGTGAGGGGTTTTGAGGAGGGGGAAGTTGAGGGGGGGTGTTCGGGCAGTGGGGAGCAGTCTTAGGGCTGCATTGCCAGGCTGGAAGCAGCGAAAGGAGTCGGGAGTGTTTGCAGTTGTGTTTAAGGGGGGGAAGAAGCAGGTAGGTTTGTTTTGCCTTTGCTCTCTCCTCCTCTGGCATTCCTGGGACAACAGGAGAAAGCCCTGGTCAGGAAGACTGGTGGCAGCTGGGCGTGGGGGACGAGGCGTGCCTGTGTTGGTGCTAGCAACATCCTTCCATCCTTCATTTGTTCCCCTCTGTCTCTCAGCCTTGCTCGGAGTGGTGCTGGGGACAGACAGCCGCTGGCTGCCACTGGAGCAGGGCTGGAGGGAGAGAGAGAGGCAAAGGAAAAGAGGGGCGAAGGAAATCTTGCCTGCCTTTCAGGGGCACATGGAGCTCAGGGCATGTGCAGGGGGTCAAGCAGAGAGAGTGGTCCAACCAGTTTTCAGACAAGGCTATTTATGATCAAAAAGCAGCTGGCTTTTCTGTTTGTCCTGTGTCACCCCGGGAGGTGGGAGGGGCAGAAAGGGGAATGGCAAGAATTAGATGCAGTTTAGGCTGCGTGGCCTGTGGAAGTGTCTCTACACAGTGATGCAGGAGTTGTGGGTTTAGGGTGCTGGAGAGCCCTGGCCAGCAAAATGAGTGCTGTCACAGCCCTGACCCGGGGTTCGCATTTTAGATTTTAAATGTGAAAGGAACTGCCCCAAATGTGCTGTGTCTTCAGTGGGGTGGCAGCCCGTGGTTCTTTAGAGACCATGCAACTTAGCATAACTGCTGGTCTGGGGAAACGGGAAGAGCACAGAAATAGCAGATAATCTTGGGCGGGGGGGGGGGGGGGGGGTGGTGGTGGTAGAAGAGCTCTGTAGTGAGCTGGTTAGATATACAGACAGGGAAGGAGAAAAGTATAAACCAGTGTGGGGGACAGCTGGGGATGGAAACCTGGGCTTCTGGTTTGTTTCAAAATATTTGACCCAGATGGGTATGGCTTTTAGAACCGGAGGACAGACACAGCTATTAATAAAAACAAACACAAAACAACACAGTGACAACAGTGAGGAGGGAAGAAGAAGGGGGCAGTGGCTGACCAGGCAGAGGGAAGGGTTGTGAGCCCGCTGTGCCAGACAGGGAGAGTAGGGGGAATGAAATGCAGTCCAGTCCATGAAGGAGCTCCAAGGCTTTTCAGAGAAAATAAGATGTCCATGGCAAATTATACAACCCTAGCGAAGGTGATTGTTCAACAACCTACCAACAGGTTTCCTTGGAAGATCAGTGATTTTCTGTATGAATTCACGATTTTGCAAAACAACTAGAGACCCAAGGTTTGACACGGGAAGTTAGGCTAACTGTGTTAATTTCACGGTTGCCTTTTAAATTGGGTTTTGCTGTGGCTGTGTGTTTTGGAGGTGGCTGGCTTCACAATGACCTTAACTCTCTGGGGTATAGTGTATCTCCAGTTGTCCACAGTCTTTCAAGATTGGGCCTCCGATAAATTTCACCAGCCATGGGCCCCTCTTTTTTTTGGGGGGGGGGGGCGGGTAGGGGGAGTGAAGTTTGTCTCCCACTCTGCACAGAAGGGAACCCCATATCATTAGAAGTGTGATATAAGTCAGCTGCTCTGATTCCACGGGAGAATAAAAATGTGTTCATCAGAGGTGTTATGCCAGGCTGATTTTATTCATTTGTAATTCACACCTGAGAGAAAACAGCCGTGAGCGTATTTTAACAACCCTTAATATTTTTAAAGGGTATTCTTTCCCTCCCTGAATATTATGTACATATGCATATTTCTTCCTTTAAGGGTGGGAGCTTGCTATCTGCCCGGACTTTGGCCTTGGCGATTTTTGTCTGGCCTTCAAAATATTTCGTAACAGAAAACGAATCATTTCTCAAGCGCCGGAGCGAATGCGGTGGCTTTGGTGAAGCCTTAGGAACATGGAGGGAGGCTGGGGTCAGACGGCTGGGGCGGGGACATTTCGCTGACCACAGTGCGGGACCAAAGGGGGCTTCCTGACGGAAGAGAAGGCCAGCTTTATTGGCGTTAGGTCTCCGGTCAGATGGAAACACGCAGAGCGGTTCGTTTACAGATGCCAGCTGCTGACTGTGGAGCGCACCAGTTTCTAGCGTCTTACCACAAGCGAGCTCTCGACGCTTTGAGCTTAGAGCATGTCTTCGACCAGCCTTTCCTTTTTTTCCTTTTTCATCTCCCTTCCTGATTGCTTTGCCATTCTCTGTTGCTTGTTGTGATAAAATACTTTTCCAAAACAAACTTTCAGTTGAATTGGCTTCTGGTTGATGGCAAGCCTGAAACGCCGCGCCGTGCCTGGTGCCACTTGGCAGCTAGGGGGAGCTCGGTGCCCGTGTCATGCCTTGCGCCTCGCTACAATGGGCCAGGAGCGAGCTTCCGTGGGTTTCCACCCGCTGCCGCAGCACTTTGCATTGCTGCTGCAAAATGTCTTAAGTGTGAAGTTGTAATATTGATTTTCCTGCAGAGATTCGAGCGGGACAAAAAATGAGAATATAAGTTTGAGAAATCATTTTCAAGCTATTGGCATTGATTTACAAGCCCTCACTAGGCAGATGGGGGACCTTTTTCTTTTTTCTTTTCCCGATTTTTTTTTTTTTTTTAAACAGTTAGAATGGTTAGTTCGAACGGGTGCGTTTCCCCCTATTAGTCTGTGGTCCTTGACTTTCTGCAAATTCCATTAGGCTCTTAAGGCATCCGTGATCAGATTGAGGGCGGGACTCCCGGGAAGAGTATACATCATTTTGTCCATTTCTGTGTTGTATGTCAGAGACCCGGGGAACAGTCGAGAATCACTGCTTTTGGGAGTCATGCTCCTAAAACAGCTTGATGAATGGAAATCCTTTTAGCTCAGGTTTTATAACACTTGGATTCTCAATTCCATTTATTAGGTAATGTTCCCACTGTACTAAGGGAAATAGCACCATTCCCCAAAGATATCAAATGCCAACTCAAATAATGTGTAAAACTTTGTTTGGAAGGAGTATAGGCTTGCTAGACCCAGCGTTGCTAATACCTTTCACCCCCAACAGTGCCTTAATGGATGGCTCTTAATGAGACTCTTTCTCTCCTAAACGTGTAATTTAGTGCTGGGGCATATATGTGCTTTTGATCACGGGGTTTCTGGATCTATAATGTCTTCTCCAAGTTCAAGAAATCTGCAGGACAGCACAGTTAACCCCGAGTCTTGTGCTTGAGTTCAGTATATGGGCAGAAGAGGTTGCCCTGAGACTGGAAGGAGTGCTTTTATTCTAACCTGAAAGAGAAATAAATTAGGTCAGACAAAAGCCTAGTGCTGTCATCAGCTGAGAAAGAGGCTTCACTCTCCAGTGCGGAGGGCCAGCAATTTATCTGAAGATTTCTCTACTTCATTCAATGTTTGAATTGAGCCAGTCGCGAGCATATCGCGGCTCATTTGACAACTCAAGATGAAGTGGCACAGTCACCTCACAGCCTTGGGCTGGGCAGTGGCCTTCGGCCTGCAGAATATCGTTAAAAAAATTCAGTTTAGAAATAGCCAATCCTTCACCTTGGAACTTGGGAGAGTTTCACGAGCTGTAACTAAACACGAACTGCAGATATGACGGTGCTTGACAAAAACGATGTATGTGGGGAGGGTAGAGATGGGGTTCTTGACCTTTGGGGACGGCCTCCTGCATCCCGTGTGGCTAGAGGAAGGCCCCTCTGACTGTCCCGTTAGGGCCTACTTTTAGCGGAAGCTCTCTGAGGACTTGGGACTCCAGGTTTAATGCTGGGGGTCACATCTGGGAGGACAAGCAAAAATAAACGCTCCTTGGGGACTGCACCCAGCACCACACGGTCAAGTTGCTGATGCCGGCTGAGCATCCTTCTCTGAAGGTGGCGTTAGCTGTAGGCACACTGACGTATTTTTTCATGGGGAGAGGGCACAGAGAGATACTGAGAATGAATGAATGTCACCCAGCTGCTCTGAGTATGGCTTTGTCGCTTCGCAGTGCTCTCCATTTACTCAAATGATCGGGTCTGGGGTCCTGCGTGCCCTGTGGGCCCCCCCCCCCCCACCCCGTTCCCTCTTCCCACAGATCTCTCTTCCTTTCCAGGGAGGCAGTGAGATCTGCTCGTGTTCTGGTCCCCATTTCTCTACCCCTCCCCAAGAAAAGCTGTTTGTTGATTGCCTCTTTTGAGCAGTACTTTCCCCAAGGCGTGTATAAAAAGTGCCAACAGCAGGCTATTTGGAGACCCGCCGAAAGCACAGGGACACACTTTTTTCGTCTACTGCACGAGCCAGTGCGGGGGGGGGGGGGGGGCGCGGGGGGTGGGGAACAGCATCGGTTTTACTGGCAAAAGTGACACCAGATCGAGGTTTGATTAATGGTGCTGCGTTCACCGGGACTTTGCGTCCGGCATTTTGACACACGCAAGTCTTTTGTGTAGTTGCTGAAATTCAAGAAATTCATTCTTTCTTTCTTTCTTTTTTTTTTTTTTCCCTCCAAGAGAGCTGATAATCTGCTTGGGTGTTGAATTAGCCAGCCCGAGTTATTTTACTAGAGTGAAATCCCAGACCACACAAAATTAAGTAACTTCAAAGTAAAAAAAAAAAAAAAAAATCCTCTGTTGTATACAACTTTTTTTTATGACCTCCTTCCACTGAACTGCAGAAATACAAATACATTTGTGAATGTGCTGGTGAGTTCTCTACTAAAACAACGCGCATAATGACTCGAGAAAGTTGAATGCCAGTGTTGCTGTGATTAGCGTGTGCTTCAGAAATGGATGTGCTGCTAAGAAAAAAAAAATTTTTTTTCATGGGGTCATGTTTAAATTTCTACCTTGGAAAGGAGATGTTGAAATGGCTTCTGTCCTTCCTCTGTCGCTCTCAGCCTCAGAGAATGTCCTCCGGCTAAAGGCTTACAGGCTGGTGTCCTGTAAGGGTCCTTCTTTTCTTCTGCTTAGCACCTTTGAAAAAGCATAGCATTAAATAAAAACAAATCTCTTCATTTGGCCTCAAAGCGTGCTTTTATATCCTGTCATTACGAGCCCTGTTGTGGCTCTGCAGATTTAAGGCATTTGCAGCTCTGTGGACTCTGCTGAACGTGCTTGGAAGGGTTTCTATGGTGGGTAAATCTTTTTTCTTTCTTTCTTTTTTTTTTTTTTTTCTTTTAAAGCAACTATTTTATTTATCAAAACATAGGTCACTCCATTCCTCTGGTTTTGTGGAGTTGGCTTTTTATTAGTAACCTTTTTAGTCATGGACAGGATCTGTGAGCGCACCTGAACGCTGTTTTCTTTATTCATTTCGCCCTTTTTTTTTCTTTGGCTGCCTTTGAATGTGTGAGACCAGGCCCCCTGAGCTCAGTTTTTGGAGTTCTGGAGAGGTGGATGCGGTGGGGGGAAGGGAAGGTCGGGTGATGGTCTGTAGTGCAAGTTGGGGTGTTTTTTCAAGGAGCTGTTGTTGACACCAGGCTGGGGTGTGTAGGGCAGTGTGTGCATGTGGGGGGGTCCTCCTCCCACCCTCAGACCTCCCCATCCAGCCTCTGTCACAGGGCTGGGTGACTGAGATTCTTCCTGTACCCCCAACAGGAATCCCCGCCTTCCTGGAATGCAGGCCAGACTCAGGCCTTCCCCTGCAGGCCCCGTCAGCCAGACCCCAGGTCATGTCCACGGGTTGCCCAACAAGGGCAGTGTCTTCACAGTCTTCTCCCTGTCTTCCTACCCGGCTGCCAGAAATCGCGACAGTTTCGCTGGAGGCTCCAGCTGGGGTTGGTGTGGAGCAGAAGGGGCCTGGTGGGGTGGTGGCCCCCGCGTGCGCCCGCCCTGACAGCGGATTTGAGGGCGGTAGACAGGAGGCCTTTTTGGAGCATCTGGGAGAGGCACAGGGTCTCGGCCAGCAGCTCTGAGACCTGGACCGGCTGCACTGCTCAGTCCTCCCGAGGAGGGCAGGGGGTCAGGTGAAGGAGCTCACCTGTGCCAGGCGGCCTGCTTATACCTGCCAGGCTGTGTCCTCCCAGGGCCAGAGGCCGCCCTCGGCCTTGCTGGCTGCAGGAATTCGGTGGGCAGATGGGGCTGGGGCTCCCACCCTCAGACGTGTTCTAACCCCTCCTGGCCCCGTGAGGCCATTCCTCCTAACGCATGCCTGGCTGGGGTGACGTTCTGCTCTTATCTCGGCTGCCTCTGCCGGGCACTTCATTATTCCCAATGTTCGGAAGAACTTCATAAAACCTCTTGTCGTGCCTTTAAGCGCCATCTAGTCATAGATTATTTTCTCCACCAAGAATTGATTCCTTCTCTCTCCCATCCACCCGTCTCCTTCCTCCCCTCCCCACGGTTGTTATTTTCTCTTGGATCCAATAAATTAAAAATTGATGGCAGCTCAGAAAGTGTTGCGCTCCGTCGAGTGTGCGTGTTGGTGGCGGTGGCGGTGCCGCCTGGAGTCTCAGCCCCTCCCGGAACGTTCTCGGGGAGGAGAATGAAAAGATCCCTTCACAGATTATTGGTGAGCATGGCTTCCGTCTTCGTAGGAAGCAGGTGTAAAGTCTCCAGTCGGACGCAGAGCTCTGGCGGACAGATGCTGAACATTTCTCGTAAACGCGCGTACACATCATGATGGCGGCCGTGACGTTGGTGGCACACGATTTTAAGAGCCTGGCACCCCTCCCCCCACATCCTTCTCCTACCCACTCCCCCATCACCGAAACAATAATTCTTCATGGGTTTCTCTTGGACTGGGGCTTAGCGGTTAGGGATTTGGATTTGAATCGGTGCAGGGTAAGGGCGACATGGGCCTGTGTGCTGTATGTGAAGCAATGCACACACACTCTGGGGACAGCAGGCGGTCGGCCCCTTGGCTGGAATCCCCCAAAGGGCAGGTGCATGGGCAGTTGTTACAGATGGACCAGGGCGGGTGGGGCCCTTGGAGCCCTGCGTGTGGGGGAAATCACTGGCCAGGTAAGGCCCTGCTAAGCCTCTGCAGCTGCTGGGGGGTCCTGTTGGCTGCTTGGCCGGGTCGGTGTTAACGATGTCTTTCCATTTCTGTCTTCTGCCCCAAATTCCTTCCCAGCGGAGCTAAGGCATGGGGGAGTTTGTCTTAGGCTCAAGCGCTTCCCCATCTACTTGACAACAAATAACCATTATTATTTGCGAACCCTGATTTCATTGCTTCTAAATGCGTTTATCAGCTGGGAGGAGGCCTACCCTTGTAAATAAAATGTGGTTTTGTTGTAAAAGAAAATTAACTCTGTGTGTGTGTGTGTGTGTGTGTGAGAGAGAGAGAGAGAGAGAGAGAGAGAGGCAGGATATGTATTTGTCTGGGAGCTTTAGGATTTCGTAGTTCAGAACTCACCCCAATGTGACAGCTGACCCTGCGTCCACTCGTTTTTCCTCTTAATAAGTCAAACATTTTAGCAATCCCTGTACTTTATTCGGCTCATAATAGTGAGAGCAGCAAGCAGTATTTTCCAGAGCCGCCTGACAGTTGGGGAGCTTTTCACGAAAGCAGAAATCCTCCCAGAGGAAGGACCTCATCTCTGCCTCCTTTCCTTAAGGCCTGAGTTTGCCGGACAAGGCAGCCTGAGGGGCTGGTTTGTTGGGTGGGTCTGGGAATTCGAAAAGCTGTTTTTGTTGTGTGTCTTTTCTCTCTCCTGGTGGTTTGTTGTCTCTGGGTGACCGTTTGGGCCGCTCAGGCTCTTCCAGCAGAGGCATGGGGTCAAGGAGCTTTGTGGGGCCCTGAGGCTCCAGGTGCCCGCAGGACAGGGAAAGGAGGGTTCCCGGAGGGCCAGACGTGTCTCCCTTTGCCCTTCCTTGAGCGTGGCCAAGTGGCTTTTTCTCCTTTTATTTCTTCCAGCGTTGATACGGTTCTAAGAAGGGACGCACACGCGCGCGTGCACACGCACCCCACACACCCGGCTTGGTATCCGCCTGTCGGCGGAAATGAAACCACAGCCCGTCTTTGGGGGTGTCTCCGAGGGCTGTGAGCACAAGCCTCCAGGCTCAGCCAGCTGTCTCGGTCCACCCCCTGCGACCCAAAACTTGACAGTTGAGGGGTTCATGCTGACTCCGTTCCCTGAACTTTGGGGGTGATGTTGCCACCTTCCTGGGAAGTATCTCACCCGGCAGGGCCCCACACCCCAGGGCTGGAGAGAGGAAACCCCATTCTTGGAGCTGTCATCTTTGAGTTTGACTTTCAACACTGACAGTGGGAGGGAAGATTTGTTTGTTTCTTTTGCCCCTGGCCCTCCCTAGGAGGCCGCTAGCTGGGCCCTGGGCCCTGGGTCTGGGAAGTCCGGGTTCAGAGCTGTTCTGTGGGACACCCTGCAGGGCTGGCTGCCCAGGAGGCTTGGCTGCAGGGGGGGGGCTGGGGGGAGGGGCGGTGCCCAGAGTCATGACTGCAGCACAGTGAAGGATTTTGGATACTTTCAAACTCGGTGCAGGGGATTCACAGGGCCTGCTGCATGAGGAAAGTGAAAAGGCGGAGAGAGCCAAATAAAGGAAAGAAAACCAGATGTTGCCAAAAAAAAAAAAAGAGAGAGAGAGAGAGAGAGGTTGAGAGAGAGAGAGAAAGGAAAAAAGTGCTGGTACCCAGTCCTTAGCAAAGGATAGTAGGCAGAGTCAGGAGCTTGGGGACAGGCAGGCTTCCTTGACCTTTGCTAATTCTGAAAGAAGTCTGTGTTTCTTTTGAATTAAAGGGACGAATTGAAATTACGTAGCTTAAACCCTGGGAGCAGAGAGGAGGTGTTGGAGCTTTCTAGAGCTCCTCCCAGGGGAGCGGACAGACAGGGCCGAAAAAGTTAATGAAAAGCAAAACAAAACACAACAAGGAAAAGAAAGATTAAACTATTGAGCGGCAGGAAACGCCTCCTGGTCCTCAGTGAGGATGGTCACGCTGGAAGGGTGGCCGCCTCGGTGACGGTGACGCAGCAACGTTGCCAGGCCTACTTGCGAGTGGCAGTTCAGACAGGACCGGGTCCGGCCACCCTTCCCACCACGGAGCTTGGAGCTTGCCCCGTCTGTCGGAATGCTCTGTTTCATTTTGTACTTTTTTTTTTTTTTTTTTTGCTTTTCATCTCATTTCCTTTGTGCTTCTCTCCTTTTTTTTTTTTTTAACAAAACAATATTTTGACATCCTCCTCCCATTTATTAGAGCTCCCTCTCTAGAAATGGCGCACAATACATCCTTATATTTCTAAAGAACTGTTTTCACAGCCCTCTCCTTTGGCTCTGAAATTATGTATATGTAATTGGTAATTAAAGGTGCGAGCTTTTCAATATAAACAGTATTGCTCAATGTTAGATCATTAAAGGGAAAAGAAGCACCGAATAATTACCTTTTACATTCTGACAAACCGTTCGCAGGAATCTGGGTCCCCCCTACAACCACCGTTCGGGCGTGAGGGTTGTGATTACATTTGAGCCATACCAAAGCATCTTTTCATAAAATAAATTGGTAAATTAATTATGTATCCAACTCCTTTTTAAGTAAATTCTTGATTTCTTTCTTTTTTCTTTTCTTTTCTTTCTTTCTTTCTTTTTTTTTTTTAGAGTGTAATTAATGGTTCCCAGGGCTGGCTTGGTGAAAACTGTTTCTCTTACCTTTTAGGTTCTTTGTGTTAGAGGTATGCCGGCAACAGATTTAGGATTTCCTCATCCTCGTGGTATTTTTGTGCTGCCATGGGTCTAATGCATGTCTCCGTGTAATTCACGGGGGAATCTGTCTGTTTTTCTGTAACCACAGGCAGGATCTCAAATCGTAACTTCCCTTCCCAGCAACACCTGCGTATCAACCTGTCCACGCGGGTTCGACCATGTTCTGTGGATTACACTGCCCGTTCTAGATTCAGCATCACCCGTGGACTCTCACAGGCCCTGAAGAAGCTGTGTTTAGAAAATACAGAACAGTGATTTATATGGAGGATAGAAGATGCCACAGAATTTTTTCCTTAAATTATCTGTTCTTTGGCTCTGGCCCGTCAGTAACTTCACTGCCACGGAATGTGTTTTCCTCCCTTCCATTCCTTCTCTCTGTTCCTCTGTGGTTTTCATCATCCCTCACTAAATACCATACAACTGAAAATTTACCTGCCTCCTCGGGTCGCAGACCTCTGGCTGTCCCTTGGCTTTTCTGAGGACCCCGACACTTGCTCTGTCTTTACGACTAAGTCGTTGGCTCCTGAAAAATTACAACCCAAGTTTGCTCAGACCCCGAGGGAGTGTGCAACCTCGTTGCCCACTTCCCTTATTTATGACACTTTCGGCTGCCGAGCCCTCCAGTTTTCCCCCTGGGTGTTGCTGCTTTTTGAGGCATTTATTGGCTTCAAAATATTTGGGTCCTATGTCCCCTACAAAAAAAAAAGAAAAAAAAAAAAGGAAATATATCTGCTGCTAAAGAAACGTGAAAATGTACAGCCCATTGAAAGTGTGGCTTGTCATCTGCCAAGAAATGCGTTTGGAGCCTGAACAGTTTTTTTTTTGTTTTTTGTTTTTTTTCCTTTTCTTTTTCTGGGAGTGAAAATAAAACCAACCAACAAAAAGGACAGTGGGGGAGTTGATGAGTGTTGGGAAATCTACAAAGTGGTGGAGGGCTGACCAGGAGCAGGGTGTTTGGCAGGAAAGCCGGCTCCCTCTTTCAGCCAGCCGACTCTCTCGGCGTCCTTTCCCCGGCATTGTGTTTTTCTTCAGCATTTCTTTTTGAACCAACACTCACTTGTTGCTTTCTGAGCATGCGGGCTTCTTTCTCTCCTAAGGACTGGCTGCCTGACGCCCGTCTGGGGTTCTGCTTTCTTGTCTGGGGTGCAGCCAGGTCTGAGGTAGAGGAATACAAGCAAGGCTCCCATGAATGGGGAGGACATGAATGAACGCTGGAAGGGAAGGGGGGAGGGGCGGCCGAGCCAGCCCAGGCAGGGGGAACCGGCTGGAAGCTCTCAGCCTCGGCTGCCCACTGGAATCACCTGAGGAGTCTTAAAAAAACAAAAAGACAATCTGACTTTTGGATCTCCCTGTAACTGGTCTGGGCTGCCGTCTGAGCACTGTGTGTATATGTGTGTGTGTGTGTGGGGGGGGGGGTGTTCGGAGCTCCCCGGGTGATTCTCAGAGGATGTAAAGCGGGAGAGACTCGTCTCTAGCTTGAAGCACTGGGCTCGTGACACTGAGCCTCTTGTGAAAGCGGGATGGGTGTTCTGTGCACGCGCACGTGTATGTGTTTACATGCTATGTCGTGGGGGGGGGGTGCAGGGAGGGGGGGAAATCGACAGCAAATAAACTACAAAGCAGTCAGTTCAGCAGTAAGTTAAGCAACAAACGGGAGCTGCGGAGTTGCTCCTGGGGCCTCAGTTTGCCCATCTGTGGCTTCCAGGGGTCATGCACGGACTTGGTGAACTCTAGTATCCTGCAGCGGAGGGGCCCCCTCTTGGTGGGGAAGGGTTGGGATGGCCGAGGGGTGCCTGTGATTGCCTAAGCCCATCTCTGTCTTCTCTACCCCCCTCTCCTCTCTCTCTTCCAGCAGAGGCTGACCATGTGGAGGCCGCCATCCTCGAGGAAGACGAGGGTCTGGAAATAGAGGAGCCCAGCAGCCTGGGGCTGATGGTGGGTGGCCCCGACCCTGACCTGCTCACCTGTGGACAGTGTCAGATGAACTTCCCCCTGGGGGACATCCTGGTTTTTATAGAGCACAAGAAGAAACAGTGTGGCGGCAGCCTGGGTGCTTGCTATGACAAAGGCCTGGATAAGGGCAGCCCGCCGCCCTCTTCGCGCTCCGAGCTCAGGAAAGTGTCCGAGCCGGTGGAGATCGGGATCCAGGTCACCCCCGACGAAGATGACCACCTGGTCTCGCCCACGAAAGGCATCTGCCCCAAGCAGGAGAACATTGCAGGTATGGAGCGTTGCACCGGCCAGGGCACCGCTGCAGCCACCTCCCGGGTCCCATGCCTGCCTCCCCCCTCGCTGTGCCGGGGGCCGGTACCGGGAGGATCTGGGGCCTACGGGGATAGGACCACCAGCCAGGGCTGGCCCTTTCTGAGGGGCCACTGTCTGGGTGACTCTCAGGACGAGACAGGGCCTGGGGCTTAGAGAGGCACAGCTGGCCGCTGGTGGCTTTGCTTTTGGCAGTGAGACTGTGTTGTGGGGCCTAGTCCATAGGTGGCCGGGAGTACGGAATGGAAATTCGGAAGGCTAACTGGCCCTCGGTTTGCTGGTGTTCTTGGCTCAGTCTCTGGCTGTGCAGC
Source organism: Panthera pardus (assembly GCF_024362965.1). NCBI lineage: Eukaryota > Metazoa > Chordata > Mammalia > Carnivora > Felidae > Panthera > Panthera pardus. The sequence goes on along the minus strand of NW_026526810.1, from coordinate 133,398,192 downwards.
CAGATAGTCTTGGGTTGGCGTCTGTGTTCACGACTTGGACAAATCAGTTTTTCCATCTCTGAAATGGAGCTGAGGAGACCTATCTCCGTAGGGTTGTTGTGAGGTGGGATGAGATGTGGCCTGAGGGGAGGGCCTGGCAGGCGCTTTGGAACAGGAGCCCTCGTCTCCTCCTCTTCCTCTCTCTGGCCTCAGATTCCCATCTGTAAAAAGAGGTGATCTCAGAGGCCCCTTCTGATGTTGCCTGATCCTTCCAGGAGGTCTAAGGAAGGGGCCGTGGGGACGTGTTGGAGCACCGCGCCCCTCCCCTTCGGCATGCCCACCCAGCTGACCACCTGGACGAGCAGGGGTCGGGTTGCGTCCTCCAGCTGGGTCTGCTCGCCACAGTGAATTGGCACCCTCCGGGCCGTGGCCGCGGCACACCAGAGCCTCGTCCGGGGAGCCCACGCTCCGTGCCAGCTTCTGGTTCGTACTTCTGAGCCTGGGAGGCCCAGCAGAGAAAGAGGGCCTTGGTTGCCCGTGTTCCCTGGAACCTACAGAAAGATGGCATCAGGGTGCCTGCAGATGAGGGTTCGGATCCTGCCGGTTGACATTGGACAAGCTGCTTCATGAGTCTAGGACTCAGTTTCCTCATCTGTTAACAGTGGGTGAAAATACTGGTGGGCCTGGTGTCAGGACTGAATGAGCAAGGGGCTCCGTAAATGCTTTGCTAGCGGAACTTTCCCACCGGGGTCCCCTCTGGTGCCTCAGTGGGCGAGTAGGTGCCGGCTGAGTTTTCGGCATGGCAGCTAGCGGAGGTGCTGGAGGGACCGAGGCTCTGGGTGCTCCTCCTCGGAGGGTGGGCCTGCTGGGGCAGAGGGTCCCATCACCCAGGAGGCAGTCAGGGCGATGCAGCAAGCAAGCCACCTGGCAGCTTGGAGAGGTTGGGCCTCAATGTGCCCATCTGTAAAATGGGATGAATGAGCTCTCTCTTGGGAAGAGACTGTGGTTGTGTGCAGACTCCCACTGGCACATGCCGGGTGCTGGGGAGACCCCGTCAAATCCTACTGGCCTGTGGGCTTTGCCTTCTGGTGGGGGTCCTGGAGTGACCCCTCTCACGCTGTCAAGTTGCCAAGGGCTTTGAGGAGAATGTCCAAACGCGCTCAGGGCCGTGGTCACGTAAACCCCGGTTTCTCAGAATGCCCTGTGGAGCTTAGCGATGCTGCCTTCGTTAGGGTTGGAACCTCCGGTCGAGAAAGGTGCTGGGTCCCTTAGGTTGGTGTTGTTGGTGTTTCCGTGGCTTTCTTTTCTTTGACACTGGGGGCGTAGTTTTCTCCAGTAGAATAAACACCTGGCGTCAGTGTCCACAGACCTTTCTGGCACGGGGGGTGGGGGGGGCTTCTGCCCATGAGACTCTGGTCCCTACTACTGTTTCAATGGATGGAAAGGCATTTTGCTTTCACCAAAATCCATCCGAATCCTCGTTTTACGTTGAAAGTATTTCCCAGCGAGAGCCTGCCGATCACTGTGGGCAGGTTTGTTTAAGAAAGCCACTGAATGTGATTTCATAAAAGGCAAAAGTTAATCTGCAAGGCGGCTTTGTCCTCATCCCCCCACCCCTCCCCGCGCCCCTTTTCTCGGGTTCTAATACTGCAGCAGCCTACAGTATTTTTATTTTATGTGTGACGAAAGATATTCTTGGCCTTTTCTGTTCAGCAACAGGACGAATGGATTTCTTCATTCTCGAAGAAATATGTAAAATAATCCCTTAGAAGTCTAAAGAGATATGTTTGTTCAAAGCATTTAAAATGTTATTTTAATCAAAGGCACAAAACAGTCTCCATGCTGTGTCAGCTGAAGACAACCACGATGTCTAAAGACATCATGCTTTCTTTCCAGTCTCCCTTTTCCCTTTTTCCCCTCCCCACTTGGGCACCAACTTTTCTTTTTCTCCTTCCTCTTCTTCTTCTCCTTCTTCCCCTCCTCCTCCTCCTCCTTCTTCTTCTTCTTCTTCTTCTTCTTCTTCTTCTTCTTCTTCTTCTTCTTCTTCTTCATTTAATAAAAAGGAAAAGATTAAAGAATAAAACTTCAGTGGCTCCAATGTGTAAAGGAATTTAATATGGTGGGAGCATTAATTATTTTAGCTTAATTGAATTCTGAGGACTTGCATTACTTGCATTTCTGTAGACAAGCCCTGTTTATTATTTCTCTGTGTAGATTAACAGTAAAGGAAACACAGATAACTTTCAGTTATTTATTGTAAAATAAATGTGTCAATTCATGTGTAAAGCAAGCTGCTCAAAGATAATTGAGTCTTTATATTTTAAGAGGGGGACTAGGAATCACAGGCGCTTCTCCGCCCGGGCTTCCGGAAATCCGCACAGCTGCTGCCCAGGCCCGTGGCACCGCTGGCCTCGCCCGGGCCTCCCCTGTTCCTGCTTCCCGTCTGTGCCGGGGAGGGATGCGCTCGAGCCCGTCCGTGCCCCGCTGTGCTTCCCAAGGCCGGTTGCCGGTGAGCCGGTGGCTGTTAACCTCTTGGGTGTTGGTCTCTGGCTTGGCTGTCGCGAGTGAGGTGCTCATGGTGACCCCGAGTGCCTTTTCTTTCCTGGAACCAACAGTCTGTGTGTTGTCCAGACGGGTTCTAGCCCTCCATGCTTCCAGAGGCGGGGATCCTGAGATGGAGGGGCGGGGCTGGCCTGTAAATATGTGGGCTCCCTTCCACCTGCACGGCCGGCCCCCCCCAGGGTGAGATGGGGGTTGAAATTCGGTCAGTCATTGCACCCCGGTAGGACTCTGGATCAGCCCTTTCCTTGGGACACTGCAGTTTGGAGATGGGCATAAAAGGAGTAGTTAATTATTTCTTTTCTTTTCTTTTTTTTAATGATAGAGAAGTAGGAGAGTGGCAGGAGGAACTTTCTGGACTTTGTATCCTGGAGGGCGTTCATTCTTCGTTCATTCATTCATTCATTCGTTTATTCATTTACTAAACAAGCACCTGTTGCTCTTCCCCTGCCCAGAGCCTCCCCACCTGGCCAAGGGGTGACAGAACCCCCAGGGGGTGGGAGCATGGCCTTCTGGGCTGCTTCTCTGTCCCCCTTGGGGGACATGGTGGAGTATGAGTAGGTAGCAACCTCACTCTTGATGTGTGCAGTTACGGCCCTGGGCCCTGCACCTTGGCCGTGTGCTGTGGCCAGGGGAGGTCCATGGTGCCTGTGTCTGAGGCCCATCTGGGGACAGATGGGTGGGGGCGGGGGGGGCGCTTGGGCAGAGGTGGGGGCTTCGGCCTGGAGACCCCACTCAGGGCAGGCGTCTGCCTCTGTAGGAGTTCTTCACATTTCCTAAGTCCCTTTCCCACTACATTCTCCCACCTGTGCGGAGGGTTCTGATGGAGCTGGGAGGTGAGGGTAGCAGATCCTGGGGTGGGGGGAGGGGGAGAGGAGGTGGGTTCCGTGGTTTGCAAAGAGCGGGAGTCTCTGAACCGTTATCTGGGACGGGTGACTTGAGGAAGGGTGGGGAGAAGGGGGCTTGGGGTGCTTGGGGCTCTCAGCTTGCACCAGGGAGGCCACGTGCTGCCTGCCAGCCTTGGCCGGGTGACCTGACCTTCCAAGCTGCAGTTTCCTCACCCAACAGTAACTGTGGGGCACGGATGATGCGTGCCTGGCACCCGGCCCACGTGCTGCGGCCTCCCGCCCTCCTCCTCCTCCTCCCCCTCCTCCTCCTCCTCCTCCTCCCTTGCTGGTGCTGTTACCCCAGCTCCATCGTTCCCTGCTGTTAGCGGTGCTAAAGTAGGCCTTCCAGGAACTGGGGAGAAACTTCCATTGGGCTCGGAGAATTCCGCCGTGGGAAACCGAGTCCGCACAGCTGTTGTGTGTCCCTCTCCCCCAGTCATCTTTGGTCACGTTACTGTCGCGTGGTGACCGCTCGGATAGCGGGTCACTCTGGGGAGGACCGTGGGCAGCATGGGCTTTGGTGGCGGTCGGGAGGGGTGCGATTCCAGAACCCACCCAGGCAGGCCGCCTCACTTTTCTGGGCCTCGGGTTCCTCCCCGTACCTACTTTTCAGTCCCATGCCAGGGACGGACGGAGGCCTATAGGGCACCCACCTAATGCAGGGTCCCCCTGCAGCCAGATGCCTGACAGGCGGAAGCTTCTAAAAAGCTTTCTAAAAGAGCGTGGATCCTGCTTGAAAGCACGAGGTGTTTGCTCCTCAGTGAGAATCTTGAAAACTCACCTGGGGTATCTCTCTCAGCCATTTACACCGATTCCTCCTTAGAAATCCCCATTTTATAGCCACTGGAGGGAAGGCTCTTGATCACAGGTAATTCGTTTTTACGTGTTATCACCCCTTCCATAACCAAATGGAGCTGTAACCGGAGGAATGAGCCATCAGCTGTCAGTCATAGGTTTGCCTTTTGCCTTTTTTCCCCGTCCTTTCCCCAAACCCCAAATGTCAGATTTCTGGAGAAATGCAGGAGGCAGGCAGCGGGTGACAGGAGGTGGCAGATCCCCCTGGGCTGGAAGGAGCAGGCAGTTCTCTGCTGCGATGGCCCCACCCACTCTGCACATCTTCATCTAGACCTAAGAAGGGACAGGGATGCGCCTGGAGGCAGGAGGGGGGGGGGTGGGAGGGGGTCCTCGTAGCAGGCGGGACACAGGCAGGGGACTTGGTTTGGGGTCCCAGTGACCCATCACTAGTCAAAATGTGTTGCAGAAAAGGGCTTCTGATCAGCCAGAGGATTTACATGCCGCTCTGCAAATGTGCACTTCAGACTTTAAAAAAAAAAAAAAAAGAGAGAGAGATAAATGTGAAAAGGAGAATATTAGCTTGGCCAGTGGAAGAAACTAAATAACTTGCTTGTGCTGGAAAATGGAGATAAACCCCACTTGCAGGGTGTCTTTAAAAACTTGCGCTTGATATATTTAGAGTTGTTATTTTGCCTCCAAATTAAGATTAGTTAAATCCGTGTGTGTTGTCGCATGGATTATATTTTTGTATTATTAAATTGTGACAGCTAATTATTAGTTCTGTCTGCACCAAGGAATGGTGGAGGGTGCTGCCTGAGAGACATGGCCCTGGGGCTAGGCATAGTAGGGCTGACCCCAGAACTTGGGCAGGGCTGGTGGCCGATGGGGAAGAAAGAGGGGGCCTACCTGGTAACCCACATCGTGCTAGGTGCTTTTCTTGGCTTATGTCGTCTTGAAATAGATACCAACCTTCAAACAGGTACCTCTAACCCCGCTTTGAAATAGGTATTTCTAACCCCACTTTGAGCTAATGCTTGGAGGGGCTAAGGGGCTTGCCCAAGGTCACACGGCAAAGTGGAGTCAGCCTCGACACTGCCTGGCTACCTCAGGTAGCCCAGGGAATGGAGGTTTCTAGGGAAGCGTAGTCCAACGCTGCCTGGCTGGCGAGACCTGTGGGGGCAGGCGCTACCTCTAGACCCTGTCCAAGGTCTTCGAAGAGCATCCCAGGGTATGACACTTGCGGATATGGCCCAGGGCCTTCAGGCCCCAGAGGTCTTGACCCACGATCTGTGGTAACATCATACTGTTGTCTGTACTTCGTGGTGAAGGTTTTGGAGAGGTGGGTAGTGGGGAAGAAGGCAATAAGATAGGAATGCAGATGGGTGGATCTGGGCTGGGATTTGGGGTTTGCCAGTGACTTGTTGAATGACCTTCAACCAGTTTTTCACCTCTCCAAGTCCCCATTTCCTGTAGCATGGAGGTACCTTTCAGGCTTGTTGCAAGGTTTGATTTAGACCACGTACGCACGCACTAGGTCCTTGTGGAGTTGTTAGCTGTTATTAATAATGGAGAACCACCGGAGTGATCCGTGTGGGGATTGTGGCCTCTTGGCCTGAGCTGGAAGGATCTCCTTGCTGACCCTCCCATTCTTACCTGGAGCTGGTTACTGGCAGGGCTGAGCCCAGACCCCAGTTATCTGGAGTCAGGTGCCCTCTCGCCACACCAACCCGTGTGACTGGAGGCAAGCCCTTTTCCCTTGCGGAGACCCAGTTTCCTCACTTGTAAACGGGGGGCCAGAGACTGGAGGTAAATGGTACCAACGGCTGCAGAGTGTCAGCAGCTGTATACATGACCGTCGCACTGAATTGTAGTGGAAAATTGTATTGAATTAAAAAGAAGACAAGGGACGCCTGGGTGGCTCAGTCGGTCGAGCGTCCGACTTCGGCTCAGGTCATGATCTCGCGGTTTGTGGGTTCGAGCCCCGCATCGGGCTCTGTGCTGACAGCTGGGAGCCTGGAGCCTGCTTCGGATTCTGTTTCCCTCTCTGTCTGCCCCTCCCCCGCTCATGCTCTGTCTCTCTCTCTGTCTCTCTTGCAAAAATAAATAAACATTAACAATAAATAAATAAGTAAGTAAGTAAATAAATAAATAAATAAATAAAGACAAAAAGTCCTAGTTAGCTACAGGGTCATTTTGGTTTTTTTCCTCAGGTTTCCTTTAGGTTTGGGGCCCTTATTATCTGTGATTTCCAAGCTTGCAGAGCCATTCAGGAAGGAGGAGAGGAAGTTAAGGAAGGGAGCGAGGGAAGGCGTTGGCTCTCAGGTGGGGAACCCTCAGCCTCAGTTATTATTATTATTATTATTGGGTTTTTCATTTGACAGTAAATAGTTAGCAGTTGGCGTAAGTTTTTTATTAGGCACTTGACAGCTAGCCTTTTTTTTTTTTTTTGCCAATTTTCGTTCCTGACTGATGCATAACCATTAGCTGTAGAAACTGTTAGGAGGGGGCTCTGTCAGTAAACTATAACTAGGGCAGTCCGGCTGTCACCCCTGTGCCCTCGGGTTCATCTTTTCCCTGAAGAAACAAAAAGACTGCATTTTCACATTTGGGTTTTGAATTTAACGCGCACTTACGAGAACTTACGGTGGACCACTCGCTGTTTGAAGGGCTTGGCAACTATTGACTGATTTAAACCTCCTCACACCTCCAGGAGCTAGGGTGCTGGTATGAAGCCCACAATACCAAAGAGGAAACTGAAGCACAGAGACGTTGAGTAATTTGCCCAGGGTCACACAGCTGGTAGTAGGGGCCCAGGGTGTGAACTCAGGCAGTCATGCTCTTCCTGTGGCGCCGCTGTGCATCCCGTGGTCGTAGTTCATCCTCTGTTCCCATCCACTGTCTCTGCCCCATGAGAGGTGATAAATCAGTTACTACTTTCGTTTTGTAGATGAGGAGACCGAGTCCTAGAGGGGTTAAGAGGCTTTTGCATAAACGCTTCTCGAGGCAGCGGCAGAGTCGAGCCTGGGCGCCGGGCTCCCGACTCCCGGCCAGTGACCTCCTCACAGGGAGCCCAGGGGACCACGAGGGTCTGTAACTGCGGCTGGCACAGGCCGCTTCTGGTGCCAGCCAGACGACGAGTGATCTCCACCCTGAGGGGCAAGCTCCGCGACGAGACCTGGGGCCTCGTGGGAGCTGAAGAAGTCGGGACGGTGGACCTGCCCCCACCCCGGTCCTGTGCACGTCGGTGGGTTTTGTGCCGACCGCTGTGCAAAGCCGCCTTGTTAGGGGCTGAGCCGGGCCTACTGAATGCGGGGGGGAGTGGCAGGCAGAGTGGACTCGGGCCAGAGACCCGGGGTACGTGTCCATGCCCTGCGGCTAACGGGCGGTGTGACCTTGAGCGGACCCTCCCCCTCTTTGGGCCTGAGCTTCCTGAGCTGAAATAGGAGAAGGAGCTACCAGTGGTTTCCAACAGCTGCAGGGCCCCCCCCCCCCCAACCCCCGCACGTGTGGGGGAGGGGAAGCTTCCTACCTACACCCTCCCACCCAGCGGCCGAAAGGCTTTCCTCCTTTGGGCTTAGGAAGTAACTTTCTTTGAAGACACTGGTGGCCGAAATGAGAGCTAGTTCTGCTCAAAGCTGCAGAGAGCCTTCCGGGAGGATTTGCTGCCTTCACGGAGAGGGTCACCGAGTGTGGGCTCAGGACCACTCGTGTATGTCTTCCAGGCCCTGACCCTGATGTTGTGGGTGTGGTTTGGTGTTTTTTTTTTTTGTTGTTGTTGTTAAAAGGACCTCCCTCCCGAATGGTATAAACCTCAGGCCCCACAAAACCTGAAGCCAGCCGTGACCCAGGCGTTCCTAGGTGGTGACCGGTTGACCTAAGGGTGTAGGGGCCTCGGCCTTGCCCAAATTAAGCCCAAGAAGGAGCTCCTGGCTCCAGGTGACCAGGACTTGGAGGCTCCGAGCTGGACCCAGGGACCTGGAGGCCTTTCTGGAGAGGGCAAGGCTTCTAGGTTTTATTTTATGTAATTACTTTATTTTTTAGTTTGAATGTTTATTTATTTTTGAGAGAGAGACAGAGACAGAGCGTGAGTGGGGGAGGAACAAAGAGAGGGGAGAAACAGAATCCAAAGCAGGCTCCGGACTCCGAGCCATCAGCCCTAGAGCCGGACGTGGGGCTCAAACTCACAAACCGCGAGATCATGACCTGAGCCGGAGTCAGACACCCGACCGACAGAGCCACCCAGGTGCCCCTTGTTTTATTTTTTTCATTTTTATTTATTTGTTTTGGGAGAGAGAACACGTGTGCGCATGAGAATGGCTAAGGGGCAGTGAGAGGAAGAGAGGGAATCCCAAGCAGGCTCCAAGCAGAGCCTGATGCGGGGCCAAACTCATGAGCCATGAAATCATGACCTGAGCTGAAATTGGCTGCTTAACCTACTCAGCCACCCGGGTACCCCTAGGTTTCATTTGTATTTTGTTTTTTTAATTTTTTTAAACAATTTTTTTTTTAAGTTTATTCATTTTTGAGAGAGAGAGAATGAGAGAGAGTGTGTATGAGCAGGGAGGGGCACAGAGAGAGAGAGAGAGAGAGAGAGAGATGGAATCCAAAGCAGGCTCCAGGCTCTGAGCTGTCAGCACAGAGCCTGACGTGGGGCTTGAACTCACGAACCGTGAGATCATGACCTGAGCTGAAGTCGGACGCTTAACCGACTGAGCCACCCAGGCGCCCCTGTTTGTATTTTGTTTTTAAGTGGGTTTCCTTAGGGCCCTCCTGGTGGTCTGCTGGTTTTGATCTGGAGGAGAGGGGATGGCTTAGGAAGGATGATTCTGTGCTGGGGTGGGGGTGGGGGGGATGAATGTGTGACAGGAGAACGAGGAATCACTTGATGAGAGTTAGGTTGGGAGAGTGCTTGCTGCTGGTCCCAACTGCATGAAAACTGGGACCCCAGGCTTCTTTGGGTAGAAGGATATCAACAAAATGGCCTTTTGTTGGAGGTGAGAAGTCAGAACCCCCCATTCCTGCTGTGGAGAGAAGACAGCTGTTCAGATGCAATGCCGAGGGCGGGGTGAACCTCTCAGCTCAGGACAGCCACCTAGTTTTCTGAGCCAAGGCAACGTTTGATCAGGGCTGTTGACCGCCCCGGGGCTGGGTACCCGCACACCTTCCATAACCTTCTGGTTGCAAGTGTGGACACAGCCTTAGATGCAGGCAGATAAATCCAGACTCAAAGGTACAAACAGGTGTGTGGGTCAGTGCCCACCCATGATGAACCCCCATGGACAGAGCCCTGTCCCCTTGTTAGCCCCCGTGCCTAGATTGTGAGGAAGCTCCGGTGACGACATCTGTCCAACCCTGCAGTGTCCAGAAAGCACAATTCAGCTTTTCTGACTTCAGGTACCAAAGGAATCCTTGAAAGTCATAGAGAAAGCACTCACTGGCTTTGTTTTAAAGACTTTTCCGGGCAGAGCATGGCATCTGGAGAATGTAGTCCCCCAGCTGGGTTCTAGGGGTCCCCCCCTTGAGGGGGGGGGGGTGGTGGCCAGGGACTGCCTGTCCTGGGCTTCCTCTCTAGCCATCTAGGGTTCTTTGTTTCCCTTATGGAGAAACAGGACAAAGCTTTGATGACCCCTTCCCACCCCAGCAACTGGCTAAAACGTTTGATTGAGGTCGGTAGACCCCACAAAACTAAGTTCTCCAAGGGAGCCAGAGTGGATTCCTTCCCCCTCCCACCGAGAGTTCAAAGCCAGCCAATTAAGAAACCTAAACAGTGTGGTCTTCTCCTTGCATCATTGACATCATTGGCTTGTAAAACTTTCCCTGCAAAGGAGGCGCCTTTATTCGCTGGGAAAAAGAAGTATATAATTTTCCTGACCTGGCTTTTGCTTTTGAGGGGAAGGAAAAGCGAGAGGGAACTCATTTCCAGAAACAAACAGGGCCCAAGATAGCAAACAAGTTCCACACTCCCATGTCCGGGACTTGCTTTCCCACAGCACAGCCATTCGGGACACGGAAAATGGCATTTAGTGGAGGACGCGAGACCCTCGGGGCTGCCTAGTGCTGGGGGTCCCAGGTGGGGGGGGCGCCTTCTAAGACTATGGGGAGCGGTGGGGAGTTGGACATCAGAATCCAACCAACCCTGAGACTGAACTTCTGCTCCCATGAAACCAGGCGCCACCTGCCTCACCACCAACGCAATGCCCCCTGTGCCCCGACGGTTGCAACTTTCAAGACTCATCTTGCAACTTTCAAGACTCATCTTGCCCCCTCTCGGGATCTCCAGCGACCCTCCCCACGCCTGGCCTCCTCGCCTCCGTCCCTGACGGTGCCGCCTTTAGCAAATCATTCCCTTCCACGTGGGAGGGGGCAGGGGCAGAATTCCTGACAGGCCGGTCGGGGACTTCAGGCCCCGCCCCTGGGGGGGCTCCAGGGTTGGGGTCCGTAAGTCTCCCCTCCTCTCACTTCCAAGCCCGGGCACACCCGAGGCGGGTGGTGCACGGCTCAGGCGGACCCCGCGCGGAAACGGTCGGACACTGGCAACACCGTGATTGCACCGGGGGGCCTTCTCCGCGGTCGGTGCCCACCCCCCATCCGGCCGGCTGCGGTCCCGCGGGGGGCTCTGAGGCGCCGCTCCCGGGCCTTTGGGCGCGCCTGCTCCCCTCCGGGCAGCCGGCCTCGCAGATTCGCCCGCGGCCTCTCCAGCCTGCGCCCCGGGGCGCGCGGTTAGGCGACCATCAGCCACGTCTCTTCTGCTCTCCCGGCCCTGGCCCGCCGCGCACGTTGATTGTGTCTTCTTGGGGCGGGAGGGCCGAGGGGGCTCCAGGTCCATGCATAATTCGGGGGCTTAATGGGCCAGCTGCCCGAGCGGGGCGGCGAGGGGCGGGCGGAGGCGCAGCTGACCCTGCCCGCGTCTGGCCTCGCCGGGAAGGCGCGCTTCTTTCTTCCTCCCGTGACAGCTCCCCTCCCCCTCTCGGCCCGGGTCCGAGGGGGGCGGGGAGTGGGCGAGTCGTAGGGTTAGCCCAGGGGAGGGGGCTTCCTCGGTGCATTCCAGCAACTTTTGCTTTGGGGGGGGGGGGGGTGGGAGGCGTGCAGTGAATCGGAGCCTCCCCGGGACCTGGCTCCAGAGGGAGCCGGGGGAGTTGGAATGCAGGTTTCCTCGGAGCCCTCTGCAGCCCTCGAGTCTTTTTTTCCGAGCCCCTTCCCCCCGCCCCCGGCGGCCCCTTGTCGGCCCCCGCCCGGCAGCAGCCCTGCGAGCTCGCCCTTGGCCCCGGGCCAGCCCCCTTCCCTGGCAGCGGGCGGAGATGGATGGAGGCGGAGACCCAAGGTCAAGGGCGGGGAGCCCGCCGGCCCGGGGCCCCTTTGTGCGCTCGGGCCCGCCCCTCCTCCACCCTCCTTCCCCTCCCGGACCCCCAGGCGCGCGCCCTGACTAGTGACCTTCCCGGGCGTGGGGAATTGCATTTCAGGACCCCTGAAAACTCCCGCCAGTGGCCCCAGCCTCAAAACCAGCGCGCGAGGGGCGGGGCTCCTGTCTGGGGTGGCGTTCCTTCCCGGGCATTTGTCTTGGGTCCCGGGGGCGCCCCGGGATCCCTTCTCCGCCCGCCGCCAACGCTCTGAAAGGGTCGCGCCCGACCGAGCCCGGCATCAGCCCACCTTGGCCCGACAGAGCCCGGCAGTTCCCCGGATCCAGGTGAGGCCCGTTTGCAGGGAGCCTCAAAGAGTTCCTTTGTGCGTTTGTGTCCATCCAGGGCAAACAGTCCCGTCCCAAAGTGGTTTTCTTTGTAGCTTTCCACACCCCCCACCCCCCGGTGGGGGGAGGAGGGAGAGCCTGCTTTTCTAGAGGGAATTCCTGGGGGCTGGGATTTTAAAACACTCAAGAACAAAAGTGTTTTCCCAATTGTGTGGGAATGGAACCCTCTAGTAGAGTAGGGCACAAAGCCTCGTGGAATTACAGGGAATTAATGTCAGTCCTTCCTCCAGCCCGACTTCTCTTACAATAAGCACCCCCCGAAAGAGAATTTGTATGCAAATGGTCACCTTGCTAGGAGTCTCTCTTTATTTTTGCTTCTTAAAAATTGGCCTCCAATTGTTTAAAGCACTCCAACAGACCCTTAAAGACCCAGAAAAGCAGTGGTTGGACGCCCAATGTATTTACCACAAAGCTCTTAAGAAAATGTTCAAACATTTTCCCAAAGCTGTTACTCCAGAAATAAAAATGTATGCTGTTTGCCTATAGAAGATTAAAAGTTTACCTTCACTGTGACAGCTTTTCTAGGCTACAGTTGGAACCACGTCTCTATTTTCCATTATTCAGAAATAGGTCTGAACCAAACGGAATACATTTGCTGTAACAGGAGTCGAGGTAATTTTTAAAAATATGTATATACATATTTATTTATGATTTGGGCTGACCCAAATCATAACAGAATATCGCACTTTCTGTGCTATCAAAGGCTAAACTATTTTGTAAACAATGCCTTCATGGCATTTAGAGTAAGAGTCAATCTTAAATCTCAGATTTAGCTATCCCGAACTTTGAGCAGCTTGCTTTTCTTCTGGAGGAATCTGAAGGCATTTGTCAATTTATTTTTTGAAAGGCCTACAGAAAAGGTAACAAATTCAACACTTGGGAACTCAAAGCTGCTGGCAGTCCTGGACAGGAAGGTTTTCATATCTGCCTGAACTTGCTCGGTGATTTCTCAGACGTCCATTTATAACAGTTCCAACAAGATAGAATCTGCCTTTGAATATCTGTAAATATCTGTAAAGATCACAATCCGGCACTCGTAATGGTCCCAGACTGGAAAGGCAGATTCTCGTGTTTGATTAATATTTATGTTACCGGATTCCTTTACAGAAAGAAAGATGAAACACTAATTATGTGTGTGTGTGTTTGAGGGGCCCTATCCTAGGTCTCTGCAGTCCCTTTAGAGGGATGTGATACATTTTAGGATTTTTGGAAACAAGGTGCCTATGGGGGGGAATTGTTCCTGTTGGCAGGTAACTGTGTGGTTGGCTGACTTAATGGCTATTACACGGAGGAGGAGGAGGAGGGAAGCCAGCTTATCTCTGCCTTCTTTATTTTGAAGACTCCACAGTGATAAAAAAATTATGGGTGATTTCTTCCTCTAGTTTTAGGTTAAGCCTTGGGGCAGGGCAGCGGAAGTTCTCTGGTCTAGAATCCTCCTGGAAGAGAGGATTCTGTAGCCCTGCCTGGGTGCCCTCGTGCCTTCTGAGGGCACACACCAGTTTGTGTCTGAATGACGGGGTGGGCTGCTTTGTGTTGTGGTCTCTAAGCCACTAGGCCGGTCTGCGAGGTGCAGGTGATTTGCCCTGCTTTATTCAGGAGCCACGTGTGGGACATTTGCTTGGGAATGGGGGGTTTTGTCAGCCCTGATGCTGTTGAAATACCAATGGAATTGTTATCTAGAGGGATCCCGCAGAGGCCTCCTTTGGAGATGCAGTTAAACATCTTCAGTTTTATTTGAGAAATTGAGATTTCTGTGTAGGATTTTCTAGAAGCGTGGCCTCCCGGAGCAGCGCACCTGAGCCCCGGTTAGCCTTTCGACCCCTTTTTGCTGCCACTGGAGTGTTAGGGGCCACTGAACTCGTGGAAGCACCGGAATCAGGATGTTCACACAGTCTCAGATGTGTTTGTTCCTAAACGGCCCCGGGCAGATCAGTTCGTGTCTTAGTTTCTTCACCTATAAAATGGGGATCTCCAATTGATTATGTTTCTGCCACCGTATCCAGATACGAAAACCAACCATTCCGCGAGAGTGAAGTAATTGCTGATTTCAGAGACATCGCAAAAGTATAGACTCTAATGTTGTTCAGCTCCACGGGGGCAGGGTGACTAATTTGCAAAAGGGAAAGGAATCAAATAGCTACTTGTGTAGCATGTCATTTTCAATGCAAGGAGGAAGAATTAGGGGATTTAGGGGGGAGTCTAAGGGGGAGGGTTTGAATTTTCAATTTAGTAACCTAATACCAGTAGGAAATACCTCTCCCCGATTGCCATTCATTTTGGGGGACTGACACGCCACCCCAGCTCTTTGTTCCTGTTGGGGACTGTCACGTGATTCAGAATCTTAACACGGAGTGGGGTTAGCTGTTACTCTTGACCTGAATATACCAGAAGAGGTATCTTTACTGACGTTTGCAGTGTGGCCCAGAAGGACAGGGGTTGGGCAGAGGGGGTGTAGACTTGGGGGTGCAGAGGAATGCATACAGCAGGCAGCATTTAAGTGCACAGTCTTGTTAGGTGCAGAGGAGGAAGGAAGTCGGTGCATACTGGTGAGGAAATTCTCCTTTTTTTTTTTTTTTTTTTTGGCCACCACCTCTCAAAGCTAACAAAAATAGGCATTTATGCTCCCAGAGCACACAGCTGGCTGTTCTGAAATGGCACCTTCACTGGGGAAACGGGGAGCCCTGACTGTCCTTTTGGTCTCCATCTTACTTTTGGTTGTTGTTTATCTTTTGATGAGGCTTGGTTCCTTTTTTCCAGCCAATGCTGAGTGGAACCTGAATTAGATTTTTTAAAAGGAAGGACCTCTGGCAGGGCCAAAACCTCTGGTTTAGTCTCACCAGTTAGAAAATACAGATGCTTGCTTTATGTATTTTGTTGGTTCACCCCGGCAGGACTCAGACCCCAGGCTTGAGTTTGGGGGTGGCGGCGGGGGGGGGGGCAGCGTGGCACTCTGCCTTCTCCACCGGGGACTTGATAGAGCCCTTGTTCCCTAGCATTAGAGCCAGGGTAGGGTGGGGGGGCACAGCAGATACCCGTAGCCTGCTTTGGTGCAGGCAAGGAGCCAGAAGCTGTCTGGTGCTCCTTAATTGAATACAGATCTCGCTCAGTTCCACGTGGCCCTGTGAGGTATGGGCAGGGAGGGCAGCGATACTTCCCCCCTCTCCCCCGTGTCTGGACTTCGAAGCTCAGAACCCCCTCCCACCAGCTTGAGGGGCCTCAGCGCCTGTCCCAGCCCCCAGACCAAGGCTTTGCAGAAAGACTGGGGAAGTGGGCAAGAAGATTGCGCGACGCCCATGTGAATATTGTTTGCAGGAGCTGGGTCTTGTATCTTTGTTAGTGGCGGCTCGTTAATTAACTGGCATATTAATGTTGCCTTCTTTTGACACATGCGTGTATTTCGGGGCAGAAGAATCTTGTTCTCCTAAAACTGAACCGAACCGTTTAGGAAGTCCTCTTACAGAACCGCCTGCCTCCTCTCTCTGTCCCCGTTGTCCCCTGCTCCCTCTTCCTGTCCCCTCCTCCCCACCCTTCCTTCAACCCAAGTGGGCTCCTAGTTGCATAGAGGACAGGCGCGTTAAACACAGCTAAATAAATCGTGTTTACGCTTGCATTCTTGGTAGTGAAAAATCTGTTGCCTGTTTTTACTTCCTTATTTCTCAGCATTTGCTTCCTACCTGTTTTTGAGCACATGCCCAGAAATAGTAGTTTTGTCAAATGAGGGGATAATGCCAGCCAGCCTTTCTTGCTGCCAAGGAAGCTGCTGGATTTTGCAAAACAGAGTGACGTTTTTTTAGTGACACTGATGTTTTTTTTCCTCCCCCAAGAAATTAGGATGTAGCATAAGAGCATTAAAATGCACTTGGGGAAGAAAAAAAAAATCCCATGCAGTCACCCCCGTGGCACAGGGACACGCGCGGAGCAGGTGCACGTTTAGAGACAGGTCTCACGTTCGTCTGCACTTGGCGGCTCCAAGGGCAGGAGGCAGCCTTCGGATAGGAGAGGATGCTTAGGCCTGGAGAGCTGAGTCAGGCTCCCATCCTTCAGCCCCAAGACTTCATTTTCTCTGCCATTTTGGATGATGTGGTGTAAAGATTCTGTTTTTCTTTTTTTCTGGTTGGTTGTGTGTGTTTCGTTTCTGAGGCCTTCTTGAGCAGTGCCTGCTCTGTGCTCTTCCTCTGAGGTTACCGTTAGATTCTAGTCCTGATCCGGGTCTGGAGCTATCATTGTTTATATAGAAGAGTGGCCAGGGAGACCCCTCCCTTTTTCTGCATCTTTATCCACCCTGTCCTTTGCAGGGGGGGGGCGGGGCGGGGGGTAATCTGAAAAGTCATTGTCATGATATGCTGTTTGCTGGGCAGAGAATTGCAGCCGAGACAACAGATTAAAAAAAAAAAACAACATTTTTTTTTTTTTTGAGCAGTTTCAAAAACCATTAAAAAAAAAAAAAAAAAAGACAACGCTGAACGCTCCTACCCCAGGCTTGTCTTATCCGGGAATCTTTGCTGGGTTTCTGCAGTGGGTTCTGTCTGAGGCCCCAGCACATCGGCTCCGTTTCAAAGACAGCCAAGGGGAAAAAAAAAAAAAAATTACAACAAAATCAAAGTCCGCGTGCTATGATTTCCCCAATTTCTAATGGGAATACCCTGCAATAGAAATGATATTTCCATGGAGGACTGTGCTACCGGTTTCTTTAATTACATTAAATAGCGGCATAAACCTCAGCTGCTTGTAAACCTCTGTTACACTGGCAGTGGCTCGGGGAGCGTGGCTAGATTGAAGCCTAAGGAGCAGCATTCCCCGTGTTAATGTGCTAACAATCTTTATTCAATTAATCCCGCGAAGTGTTAATTTTTACAAATTTTGTTGTGCACACACTGCATATCACCGTCAGTGTGTCAGGAGAAGAAATGGATTTCACGTCAAAAAACAAGGAAGAAGGTGGCTGTCAGCCTGCTCCCTTAGAAGAAAATTTGTGATTGTAGCCGTCAAATGCTACCCATGCTGAAAGGAAGGCTCACAATATGTATATTACATGCCGTCTACATGCAGAAAACTCCGTTTAAAGGAGCTACTTTGTTGAAAGTAATTACAGGCCTGCTCAATGTTTTAGGCAGTGACATTTCAGACTTGGCTTGGAAACATAAAGAGGCCACAGAAAGATTTTGTTCTTACGGGATGCAAAGCAGCGCGCCTCAGTATTCTCTATGTCCATTAGTAGGAGGTAGGAAGAATGAAAAAGGAGAGAAAAACAAAAGACTCCATCAACAGCAAAAGGCAGGGGAGAGCTGGATTTTTTTATTGATGTTAGACATGGTTGCACGTAATTCTCACACATGTAAGCGAAACCAACAAATGCATTTAAACTATAGCAGTGACTCCTTTTCTACAATTTGTTCTTTCTTTCCTCCTATTTTCCTTTCTTTTTTCATCCTTCCCTTCTTCCTCCTCCTCCTCCTCCTCCTTCTTCCCCTCCTTCCTTCCATCCTTCCTTCTTTCCCTCCCTCCCTCCCTCCCTTCCTTTCTTCTCCTTCCTTCCTTTTTTCCTTCCTTCCTTCCTTCCTTCCTTCCTTCCTTCCTTCCTTCCTTCCCCACCTACTCACCAAGTTCAATTTCTTTCCCTCTAAAACAAGAAACCCTGCTGGCCCTCATGGTTGCACATTCCCTTACTGTGCAGGTAGGGATTTTAGAGTCCAGTCTTAATAAAGGTTGATGATGCTCTCAACATTCCTCAAATCCACGACTCTGTCTGTACCTGGGACTGCTGTCCCTTTTCCTGGCTGCCTCTGGCTTGGAGTCCTTGCAGTAACCTCTTTCTGGGCACTCTGTTTTCTTGATGTGCTTTTTTATTGGCTGTGCTGAGTTGTTTTCATTCTCGATTCTGTGGGATGCTCAGAGTTCAGACCTCCCCCTTCTATTTACTACATCGCATTCTCTGCGCGTGGGGGCTGAGCCAAAGCCAGTGTTGGAGTTTGTGGGGCCTGCAAACCGCAACAACTTTTTGAACTCACCAGTTTTTAAACATGTCTGTAGAGGACCAGCTTTTTAACAAGTGTCAGGATTCAGTGTTTCCAGGTCATTCCTCAGATGTCAGGTACAGTGGATGCTGATGGGGGTGGGGGGGGGGGGGAGAGTGTCCTTAGTTTAAAACTCACTGTAGGCACCAAATCTTGGAGAGTCATCTCGTGGTGTATTTCCCTCCTGTGACATGTGGCTTCTGTCTTGACTGAGGGTCCCTCCTGTCCCCCACCAACTCTAAACTAATGCAGTCCACGGGGAGTGTTCGTGGGGAGGGACACGCCTAAGAGACGCCTGGCCAAGGCTATCATTGGAGTCTGGCCACAAAGTGCCCATCTGGGAAAGGGGCATGGGGTCCTGACCCCAAGTCCCCAAATTCTAGATGTTTGGAATCCAGATGACTTATCCAGCTTTTTACTTCAGTTCACAGGATGCGCTTTGTCTCCAGGAGTGCTTTGGGAAGGTGTGTGGCGTGATGTACTGTCAGTGGCTCCTAGTGTAACGTAATAGGCCATGACTGAAGGATCTTGGGTAAATCGCAGTCCAGGGCAGAAACTGGAAGACTGAAGCAGCTACCCAGCTCTGATCAGAAAGTCTGAATCTGGGGAAAAGGGGGCAGATTTCTCTGCTGGGTATTGACCAGCTGTTTTTAATGGTGAGATTCAGAGAATCTGTCAACTCCTCTTTGTCCTTGGCCTCTGTGGATTCCCCGGTATGCATGGAGACATTTGAACGTGGCCTACGTTGCTGATATATGCATGTCTGTGTGTATATGCATATATGTATCATCTCTGTCTACTAGATGTGCATATGCACATTTTTCTAACGGTGAAACATCTGGTTTCACCTTCTGTTGTGCCCAGGCCTGCCCATTCCAGGAGCGTGGGCCCCGATCTGGTGGACCCTGACTGCTGAGGTCACCCGAGAGGACTCCTGTCTGTTTTTCTGTGTGCGTCTCAAAGCCGTGGTTCAGAGGCCTCAGCATCCCGGCCAGAGGACAAATGATGGTGGTTTATTTGCATTCCAGCAGCTGAGAGGGCTCTAGGGATTTCCCTGGATGATGAGCAGAAGAGTTGAAGCTGTACGTTTTCCCTGGCAGATGTCCACTTGGGGGTGGAGTGGTCAGCCCCGAGCACTTGGTCAGTTTACCCTGAAGCGTTGGCAGAATATGATTCAGACACATCCTTCCTCCCGAGTAGCACCTGACATTTCCTTTGCTACTTTACCGGGCCTTTTGGAAGGGCCATAGAAGGTTTTGAAATTTGTGATGTAACCCTTACAGATCCTTGGCCCGGGGCGTTGCCCCAGAGTGTTTCGGCTTCTTGCATCTTGAGGAAATTGGGGTCGGTGGCCATTGAAACAGGTGCTTTTGGACCCGGAGATGGGGTGGGCGTGTGTGCCTGCTTCTGACTACAGGATGCAGCGGCCGGGGGACGACCTTCCCTTTCCAACCTTGGTGGAAGTGTTGTCGAAGGGCACGGTCATTGCTTTGCCTTGCCTCTCCTTTTCGGGGATGCATTAAATGTTCAGCATGCTGGGGAGCGAAAAATAGGTTGAAGCGGTGATTCACTGTGACAGATCTCAGGAGTGCGCGAAGGGGGAGGCGTGAGGCGGAAGGTGGCCTGTCTCGGGGTGCTGGAAGGGATTTGCTTCTGGCCTCCGCTCGGTGGCCCAGCCTTCTCGGCACCCTGGTGTCCACGAGGGCCATGAGGGCATGTAGGGGTCTCTGGATGGTCACTGGGGAAATGGCAGTTGGACTGGCCTCAAGCCCAGAGATGTTCTTGAGGCCCTTGGCAAGCCCACCGCTCCCCGCTGCCTGGCACCCGCAGTAGCCCTCTCTAGGCCGTCGGGAAACCAGGCAGGCCCTCTCACCTGCACGGGAAGGAATCCCCACCCTCCCAGCCATGTGAAAGGGCTGCCGTTTTTAGCAGGAAGCCAGAGTAAAGGCCCAGCTCCCATTGGAGCTTTGTTTTTATGGCCCCCATGTGATGGCCCTGGAGGATGTCTTTAAACACAGCTGTGCAAACCCTGTGAGACCTCATTTCCCCTTTCTGTTGCTTGTCTTTTAAAGGACGCTAACACGTGCACCCCCGAACTCAAAGCCGTTGCAGCAAGGACCAGAGACCCGTGATGGGCACTCAGACTTGGCTGACTTAGAAGGAGGATCCAAAAGTGGGAGGTGGGGACTTGGTGGCCTCAGCTCCCCGCAGAGAATTTCTCGATCCCCCAAATGCTCTGGTGCACGGAGCTGAGCCGGGCTGCACACACAGCCTGCTCTCTTGGCCTGTCTTGGGGACCTGTCCTGACATCTGTGGGTTTTCATGGTGACTTACATGGCGTTCACGTAAATGCTTGGATTCCCTTTCTGCTTTGTTGTTCATGATGATGATGATGATGATGATGATGATGTATTTTATAACGAAATGAAAAAGCAAGTTCTAGCGTTTGCTGGTTACCAGCCCTTGGTGGTTAAAAATGAAGAAAAGGACATTAAATGATACCTGTGGAGTGAGGGAATTTATTTTCTGAGTGCCCGTCCCCCCCCACCCCCAACTGGTGTAGCACTGAAATTGAGTAACAAAGAAGGCTGCTTAGAATCCTTCTCTCTTCCTGCTGTCTTCCCCCCCCCCCCCAAAAGAGAGAGCTGAGAGAGACAAATGGTGGGAAGGCTGGGTCTTGTGGGGTGAGTAGCCATTGCCTGTCTCATTTAAGGTGGTGCTCCACTTGTTTCAAATAGGAAATTGCCAAAATGGATGTCATCGGCTGCTAATTAGATGTATTTTAACTGCAGGATCATTTTACCAGCTAATACTGTTATTATGTGCTTCCATGTGAACCCATGGTGGAGCTGTTAAAGTATGAGCCAGCGGCCCGAGCGCACAGCTAATGAAGCCTGCACGCCATCGGTGGGGCTCTCCCCTCGGTGGCTCTGAGGATGCCCAGGCCAGGCCCCGTGGGAAGGCTGAGTCCTTGCAACTTCCCAAGACGTGCCCCCGTTTATTCGCCTGTGACCACCTTGTTTATGTGTTTTGACCAGGGTCCGATTCCAGGGGAGCCCCTCAGCTCTCTAGATCTCACCATCCACGGTCTCGGGCCTTTGGGCCAGCCTAGAAGCAACTCATGACCACCCGTCCTGATGTGCCATCCCAGGCCCCATCACTGTTGGGCGGTGGGTGCCCCAAAACAGTCAGGCCTGAACCTCAAGCATTGGGTTTTCAAGCCTGAGCTGGCTTCCCTCCATCCTCTCTGTCTAGCAAACCGGAAAAAGAGTCCTGATTTCCAGTCGGTGTTGGGGGGAGGGGGGCTAGAATTGGGATGTTTCTTACATGCGAGCAGTGCATTTGACTTTACTCGGTTCCTCGGTCTCTCTCCCGCGCCCCCCCCCCCCCCCCCCCATACATAGCATTTTTGATCATCCTTAAGACAAAGTAGCTGGCAAAATATTTAAGCGATCCGAAAGAAATGTTTTTATTTGCGCCGCGTGCGAGTTGGGTTATCTGCCGATCTTGTTTATGCAAATTTGGGGCTGCCTTCCAGCAGTCTCTTCGCCTCTCAAATCTTTCCCGGCTCACATTTCCATATTTCTGCGTGCATGTTCTTTGTTAATCACTTGGCAAGCGCTTATTTGAATATTAAAAATTTCTTTAATCATCAAAGGCAGGAGCACAGTCTCATGAATATTCATATTTTCCCCCCTCCTCAGACTGGATTCTAGTTCATTACCCTGCAGTAAAAGCCAAACAGCCATCAATCGCCCTCATTACAGGCTCTGGCGTTTTGATTGGCTGCCTGCTGCCCAGAGCTTTTTTTTTTTTTTTTAATTTTTAAAATTTTTTTTTTTTTTTATTTTTTCCTCTTCTCCTATGAGCTGTCTTGTACAAAAAAAAAAAAAATCAACAATGCAAGAATAAATTTCTCCGGTTGAAAAACAACTTTGCAAACTTGTCAAACAGCCCTCATGGCTTGCTGCTGCTGAAGCGGTCACCAGCACTACCCCCGCACCCCCTCTTAAAAAAAAAAAGAACCCAGGAAAAAAAGGGGGGGGGGAATTAAATAAATAAATAAAAAGGGAGAAACTTGAGCCTCAGAGATGAATATTTGTCAAGAGAGTTGACGTAAGTTTCATTTGCATAATGACTTTGTACTTCTGCATTAATAAAATTTGCATATGAAGCCATGTTAATTACTCCTGATCATGCTTTTTGCATTCATGCATAGTAATTTTCTCCGACTTGTGAGAATTAATGTCTTGGCATGGGGGGGAGGGGGCGCGGGGATTGTCAGGTTTCCTTGCTAGTGGCCCTCACTCACCAGCGCTCGCTCCCTGTCTGTCTCCCTCCTTGATCTATGACTCATTTTTGCGCTATCAGTAGGAGTTCTTGGCTTAAAAAATGTATCAATTGAAAAGCACCAGTAGGGAGAAAAATACACGTCTCCTGCACCGCGTCTTCCCGAGCGCCTGGCGCTCGCCGGGAATCTGGAACCCTCCGCGTGGGAGGGGCGCCCGAGGATTCAGCACTGGGAAAGGTGCATGCTCCCCTCACGACCAGGCTCGGGCTTTTCCGGGCGCGTTTTTTTGTGTCTACATGCCGGTGGGCTGTGGGCGTGCTCGCGGGGTAGTGCGCATGTGTGAGTACCAAGCAGGAACATCTATCTGCAGGGCCCCTCTAGGAGAGAGCGCGGCAGGTTCCAGACCCCCACGGAAAGGATGCCTTGCAAACTGCCTTACATCCTGATTTGGAGCCTAAGAAACGTTTTTAGGGATCTTATTTTTGGACCTTTTGGGGCCTCTAGAGCAACATTCTAACCTCTGTGAGCCTCCATTTCTTCATTTGTGAGGGTGGGGGTCACTGGTCCTAAATACTATGATACGTGTATTCGTTGTTTTTTTTTTTTTTCCCCTAATGAAAGTGAACTTCCATGACAAGGAATCGAGCCAGCCAGGGCTTTATTTTTAAGCCACCTGGATCCTGAATAAAGCTGACATGGCGTCTTGGTGTCCCTGTGCCACATACCTCGGTGCTGTTCCAATCCCAGAGGGGGAACCCACCTAGAATCGTTTGTAAAAGAGTGTCTTGCAGGGCTCTGCGGGTGCTTTCCAGAGCCAGGAGAGCACCCGGCAGGCATTCCCCGCCAGGCTGTGGGAAGACCCACAGGGAGCAGGAAAAGTTCCAGAGTGGAAAATAAATGGACCATAGTAGCCGTTTATCCAGTGAGTGTTCGCTAGAAGCCAGGCTCCGGCCAGGCTTGCCCTGACCTTCCTTTAGAGGCAGGGCTCCGAGAAGGTGACTCGCCCCAGGTCACGTGGCCAGGAAATGGCAGAGGGGATTGGACCCACGCCTCTGCTCCCTCTGCTCCAAGGCTGCTTCTGAGCTCCGGGCTTCCTCTGTGTTGCCAGCGTGTTGCTCAAGTGCTCTGTCAGGTGCATTCTCGATTTCCTGTCTGCACTTCTGAATGCAGACACTTCTTCCTCGAGGACCGGTGAGGGCTGGGAGGTGGCCTGGGAGGCCTGCTGAGGCCAGAGACAGTCCTCGCCTAAGGTGTGCAGTTGGTGATTTTGAGTATATTCGCGGCGTTGTGCGACCATCACCACCACTGATTCCAGAACCGTTCATCACCCCCAGCGGAAACCCCAGCCACTGGCCACCTCTTGTCCACCCACCAGCCTTCATGCCCCTGCCCCCAGCCACTGGCAACCTCTACATTCTGTCTCTATGGATTTGCCTACTGTGGACATTGACTATCACACGATGGTGGCTTTCCGGGGGGGTCACCTTCCGCTTTTGCTCTAGCTTCAGAAGAGGTTTTCTGGAGTATCCACCTTTGGACTGAGCTCCAGGTTTAAGTTGCTCCGGGTGAGGGGGATCCCCCCAGGTCGGAGGTCCTCGGAGAGCACCTGGAGTGTCCTCTGTGGGCAGCTTAGGGTTAGAAGCCACTCGCTCTTGCTGTCCTCACTCCCTGCCTCCTCTGAGCCAGCCCCTAGAGCAGGTGGTCCTCAGTGAGGTTGGAATTCTTAAGGAGGCTTTTGGAAGCCCCTCCAGGGGGCAGCATGGCCCCCACCGCTACCTGAGTTGGGGACGACCTTGCCTTTACAGGCCCTGGCCTAAGCCTGGCCCTTCCAGAAGGAGAGGTTTGTGGCTGGACCTGCCCTTTGACCCTTCCTCGCAACCTTGGAGACCCAGGTCCTGCTCCGTCACCGCTTGGGAAGACAGTCATCAGGCCCCGGACACTCCTGTCACTCTTTCTTAGCCATGGTAAATGGTGGTGGCTGTGTCACTGACTTCACCCAGAGCCTGGAGGCCTGGGTTTGCTCTTTTCCAGCCTCCCGTGGCCTTACTGAGCCCAGGGACCCTCCAGCTTCCCTCTGCTCCACGCGGCTCTTCTTCTCAGCATCCCAGGGCACCCCAGTCACTCCACCCCAGCTGCAGCCCGAGGGCTGGCGGGACATATCCGGCCTTTGGAGATGCAACTGGGTTCAAGTCTCAGATTTCCCGGTGCTCCAGCACCCCCTCTGGGACGGGGACAGTTTTCCCTGCTGAGTGACGTATTGGTGGTGAACTGCCTGCTGTGGTAGGTGCTCTGCACAAAGCCCTGTCGGGAGCCTCCGTGGGGCGAAGCCAGACTGACGAGGACAGGGCCGAATGTGCAGTGTCCAGTGCTGGGGTGGGGGTTTAGGCAAGGACTGGCCAGGGCAGGCTTCTGGGAGGAGGCAGGTGACGCTGGCCTTAGGTGTCTACCTTACTTGGGGGCTTGCACGGAATGTGTGGCTGGAACTGTGTGGGTCATTGGCCGTGCCCTTCTGGGACCGTCCTGGGCTCAGCAACGCCCCGGGTCCCGAGCTTAGCCTCATCCGAGGTCCTCATTGGCCCAGGGGAGTCCACGTGGCTTTGGCTTCTTGGCAGGACATTTGCAGGGCTTCTCAGGGGTCCTGAGGCCCCAGCCCTGGATAGCACACGTTTTGTAGAGGCAGGTGCTGTAGCTAGAGAGTTCTGGTTCCCGGAGCCAGGCGGCCAGGGTTTGGCGGGGCTGGCTGCTGGCGTCTACAGTTTTCTGTGTCACGTCACCGGCTTCCTGGTCTGCGCAGTGGGTCTCCCAAGCCCTGCCCCGTGGACGTGTTGGGAAGCTCACTCAGGATGAGGACTGACAGGATCCTGGGCTCGGAGTGGGCTTGCAGGGTCCCGTGGTTCTCCTGGATGGGGGAATCCTTGTGGGGGCCACAAAGTGGGCAGACCTCCACCCTGCAGATCCGTGCGGGGTGGTGAGCGGCCTCGGTTGGCCTCCTTGGCAGAGCTGGCCCGGGGCCCAGCTGCCCCTCATCTCGTTGATGTTTTCTTTTTGTCTCCCTGATGCTTCCCTGCTCAATTATTTACCCGGGGAATTCGGGCTTCTTCACTTGTGGTTTTGGCAAGGGCTTCACACAGACTTTTGCCCTGGTGGTTCTTAGCCATTTAAGATAACGGCCAAATCAAACGCAGGCCTTGCTGGGGAGCCTGCGAGCTGTGGGGCTGGGCGGAGGCAAGCCAAGCTCCTGGCCCTGCGTCGTGGCTGTTAGACTGGGGGCGGGGGGGGGGGCGCGGAGACGTCCCAGCAGGGCGGAGGTGTTAAGAGGGGTGGTGGGCAGTGCCCGGGTTTTCCTGGGGTGGGGGAGCGTTCAAAGCCTCGCGAAAGGCCTGGGGCTTGTGTGCCGTGTGCTTTCTGCTCAAGTTGCTAAAGAGGACGCTGGGCTGGAGAGAGACACCAGCTGGCCGTCCGCCAGGCCGCAGGCTAACTGGTGCCCAGGTGCTCAGAGGTAGACCTGAGGTGTTCGAGGCCTGAACACACAGCCCGTCCTGATAGGCCAACGGTGGTGGCTTGGCGCTTCCCAGCTCTTCCAGAGGGGGGTGGCCCAGATTTCTGGGAACGAATCCCCAGAGGAAGACAGATCCAGAACACTCTAGAAGCCCCCACATGGCGGGTGGGGGTCTTCCTGGGTACAGGGGCCCTGACAGCTTCTTTTGCCCCCGCCCACCCAGGGATTGGGAGTCTGGTCCCAAGACGGCCCAACCTGGCAGCTGTGGAAGTAGGACCCCCCCTCACCCCTCACCCCCCACTTCCCATGGCCTCTTACCTGCTCCCCCAGCCTGTGCCCAGGTGCTTCCCTGCAGGGAAGCCTGGCACCCCGGGGCCTCCCACTCTGGAAGGGTGGCCTGCAGCCCTCTGCCCCGGGCCCCTGTCCCGCACCCCGGGTCCCTTGTACGGTCCAGGGCCCGACTGACCAGTCCTTTTTTATTGTTTTTTCTCC
Organism: Panthera pardus; assembly: GCF_024362965.1. Taxonomy (NCBI): domain Eukaryota; kingdom Metazoa; phylum Chordata; class Mammalia; order Carnivora; family Felidae; genus Panthera; species Panthera pardus. Next base: position 133,371,932 of record NW_026526810.1, on the reverse strand, counting down.
AGGGCCGTGCAGGCCTGCCCAGCTGCCAGCGACGGCCCCCATAGCTGCCTCCTCCCACCCCTCACTCATCCGTGATCACTCCACCTCTGCGCACCCTGGGCGCCCCGCCGCCCTGCTTCCCCCTGCCGTGCTGCAGCGCACGCCCGGTCTCGGGTGACGGGACTCAGGGTGAGGGTCAGACGGAGGCTCCCTTTGGATGCCAGTGTCAGTTGTCAGGTAACTGACGGCCGCGGTGGCGGGGGGGCGGGGTCCCAGGGGTGGCGGGGTGTGCCCTGGGCAGGGCCGGCCGCTGCATCTCCCAGGTGGGCTGGGCAAGGTGGGGACCCAGGGAGGATGTGTGGTCCCACCCCAGTGAGGGCACCGGGGGAAGTGGTGAAGGACGTCAGCGGAACTGCACACTGGTGCCCCTGTCCCCATCACTTAGGAGGTCCCCCGGACGCCTCCGCCCTTTGCGAGGGTCTCACTCCAGAATGCATTCCTTCAGCTTCCAGATTTCATCCTCTTTGGGCTGTTTAGCTAAACCTTAATTGGATAACGCTTAACATCTGAGGTTTTCTTCTGCCCCCGCCACGGCCATCCCCTCTCCCCCACCCCAGTCACTGCCCCCCTCCCCGAAGGCAGCGCTGGGAGAAGATTCCCTCCCTGGCTGCCCGTGTCCATCGCTGGAGCCGTCCAAAATGCTGAGTTTCTCTTGGCCAGAATGTGTTGCCCATTAACTCTGAGACAGAAGAGTCACTCTGAAGGAGCCCTTCAGCTGTGGCGGTGGGAGGGGGTGAGCCTTGTGGGGTTCCTGTGGGGTGGGGCTGTGCACACGCCTACTGTGCGCCTCTCTGCAGGTCTTTGCGGCTGCGCAGTATACAGATGGGCAGACGGGGGGTCAGCACAGCGGAAAGACTGTTTTCCATCACCCTCCCCATCTCTCTTCCTCGAACCACGACCCGCACTCGTGCTGTGGCCCAGGGTCCCTGGAAATGGCAGGCCGAGGCCTCCCGCCCCCTCCTCTCCTGGTCAGGGCCTGGTGCCAGGATGCTGACGTAGACACAGGTGGTGGTGAGGGTCCTGAGGCCTGGTTTCCAGGCAGGGGCCAGGAAAGGAGAAGGGTGGGTGCAGAGCTGGGGCCGATTCAGTTGGTCTCAGCTTTGTCCCCAGGCCGTCTTACAGGCTTTCCCTTTGATTTGGGTAGAGAAAGGAAAACGATTGTTACCGGACAGATTGTGCTTTAATTGAAACTGTCTGGAGGGACTGTCCGTGTGGAGCCAGGTGGCCCTGGCTGCAGGGGCCAGAAGTCCCTAGGCCCTTCCTGCTGGTCAGGTGGCCTGCAGCCTTCAGCCAGCTCCCGCTCCGATGTCTGGTGGGCTTATACCTGGAGGTCACAAAGCAAAGACTAAACATGTCCGGGAAGGGGTCGGCACCACTGGCAAAGAAGCCAGCCCCCTGCTCGCGGCCACCCTAGTGCCCCTGGGGGATTGGGGCTCCCGCCCCAGCTCTGTAGGTCCGTGCTGTGATCCCTGCTTGCTGAGCGAGGGATGCCTGCTTCGTCTGGGCGGTTGCCCTGCTCTCGTGCTTCCTGTAATTAGTGCTGCAGCCCCTGCAACCCACGCGGGGGTCGCGCTATCAAAGATCAGCCTGAGTGTTTATGACTAGACTCGTCAAGGTCTGCGGTACAGAAACATGATTTCCCCGGCAGAGGTGCACCCAGGGGCTTTGCTTAACCCTCTGCTGGCTCTGGCTCTGCTTAGAAGCTGCCGCCAGTGCTGAGCGGGAGCTGTTACATCCCCATTTTGCAGATGGGGAAGCAGAGGTCCCGGGAGGCTGAGTGGCTGTCTTCGGGATGCCTCCCACCCAGGTCACCCTCTTCCCACGGAGCCTCGTGCCCCTGCTTGCATCCAGGGGTGTTCGCAGCTGGATGCGCTCACACGCTCGCCCGCAGCCGCCCTACCGCCCACTTCCTTCTAGGGACCGTGCGTGGAGGGTCTGCTGTGTAGCCAGTGCGCTGGGCCTTTCGTGTGCCTTCTTGGATTCAATTCTCATAGGAACCTTAGGACGTCACTCTCCCCACTTTACAGATGAAGACATGAGGCTCGGAGATGTGGAGGTCTGATAGCTCACATCCATTCATTCATTCTTACACGAAAAGCCCTTTCTTGGGCACCTAGTTGGTGGCACTGGGCAAGCCAAGGAGTCAGGCACGGTGGACCCCTGGCCTCTGGCAGCTTGCATGAGTGGAGATGGGGAGAGCGGGATCAGGGTCCCGCAGAGAGGACGCTTTGCAGGGATGGAGGGCGGAGGTGGGATTTGACCCTGGCTGATCGTCCAGAACCTGCTTCAATCTTTCGTACTGGCTCTGCTGGCTTAGAGGCCTTCTTGGGTTTTAGAGCTTGATACTCTGAAGGCTTAGAGTCCGTGAGCAGACCCCCATATTGATGTCGGTGCTCAGGGAGGAGAGTGAGGCAGGGTGGGCTCCGTTCCTGGGGTCCTCTGGGACCCCCCTTCTGACCCTCTTCAGAGGCCTGTCCTCGGCCTCTGGTGCTAGCTGGGCCGTGACTTCCAGCACCGTCTTCGTTCCCTGTCGGGTCCCCGTTCGTTAGTCTGCTCTGGGTTGTTCCCCCCATCCTTTCTGATCAGTGTCAATACCTGAAAATATCCTGCTCCGAAGGTTTTTGTCCCTTTGTGGCTTCTGTCCCTGGCACTGGGCTGTTTGCTGAAGTGTTTTTAGTGCCTATTTAATTAGTAGTTGGAATGCAGTCATTAAATCCACAGTAACCCGTTAGGAAGAAGCAGTCCTCTGTAAAGACGGAGAGGGGCCACCGTCCTCACTTTGTTTTGTCTCTTTGCAGATCAGGATGCACTGAACCTATCTCTTCAAATTAATACGGAAAACCCCGGAGTAACCGTGTTTCACACAGGTTAATTGCATGCCCGTGAATGCGTTCAGAGTTATTTATAGAAGGATGTGATTTTATGGGGGAGAAAGCCACACAGGTTTGTGTGTTTGTGTATCTCTCTGGCTGCTGGTGTCCCAGACAGCCCCGCCTCCCAGGACCCCAACCCCAGACCTCCTGATGGTCACGGTGGGGAGAAGGGATTTGGGCTCTTTGTTGCTTTTTGACTCTGCTGAAATAATGGGGGGGGGGGGGCTTTGAGTCTGGGCATTCCTGGAAACTGAAGTTTCTCCCCCGAGAAATTTCATGTAGGAACCACTCCAGGGCGCGCCCGTGGCGTCCTCGGCCTGTGGTCCCGGCCTTTGCGCCACCTGGCCGGTAACCTTGAATAAGCCAGTCTCCCTCTCTGGGCCTGTTTCCTCTTCTGTAATAAAAAAATATATATGCCTATATACACTTACCTAGGCATCATATCATCTATTGACATGACGTTTAAAAATGAGACTCCACGTTTGACTTCTTTTTTTTTTTTTTTTTTTTTTTTATTTATTTTTGGGACAGAGAGAGACAGAGCATGAACGGGGGAGGGGCAGAGAGAGAGGGAGACACAGAATCGGAAACAGGCTCCAGACTCTGAGCCATCAGCCCAGAGCCTGACGCGGGGCTCGAACTCACGGACCGCGAGATCGTGACCTGGCTGAAGTCGGACGCTCAACCGACTGCGCCATCCAGGCGCCCCTCCACGTTTGACTTCTAAAACAGACGATACTGATCATTGCAGTTTCAGTTACAGGCTGCTGTGGGTGACTGGGCACGTGACTTGGTTAAGGTTCCCAGGGCAGGGGTGGGGTGTTCAGAGAACGGTTTGAAAACCTCTGGGCTTTGGCTCCCCTGAACCTTTCCCCTTTCTGAGGTTTCTAAGAGTGGCAGGCAGTCGTTAGAACGTACCCACTGCCTGCGTGAAGGCTGCTGCCCTTTATGGCTTTGTGACCTTGGGCAAGTCATTTCCCTCCTCGCTCCTCAGTTTCCCCACCTATAAAATGGGGGTAACGATAGTACATGTACATGGCTTGCAAGATTGTTTTCAGGATCGGATGAGGTCATATATGCCAGGTGCCGAGCCCAGTGCCTCACGCTGAGTAAGCCCTGTGGAAGTTCTGATTCATGCTCGAGCAGAACGGGTTTTACAACACCACGTCGTTACGTGTCCCCCGCCGTGTGGAGTTTTCCTTCAAGCTGGACCTCCAGTTTCTACTCTTAGAGGCCTTCAGCCTCTTGGCTGGCTCAGATCATGTACCAGCATCGTGAGGTGGACAGGGAACCGAGGAACGTCATTGCGTATTTAAAAGCCACAAACGGTCATCAGCCACAGTGATTGATACACGCGCCTGGTGAAGTTCAAGGTCTCACGGGAGTGGAAGTGTTTGGATTTAATGGAAGGAGTCAGTTGCAGCCATTAGCAGATGCTGAAATCACAGGGCAATCTTGTAAAGTTAAATTCAATTTACTTTTCTACTGAAATTGTGCTTGCTGTGTTATTTAACTAATCTGGGGTTTCTTGGCATGGGTTAAAGGGACAATAAAGATACAAAAATACCTGTAAGTAAATAGTAGGGTTTAACAGTAGACGGTATTGTGTCCTCCTTCAATTATATCCCAGTGTTCATTTGTGTCGGTTTTTATAACCGGAGCCATCCAATGGGACACTGTGGACTAGACCACCCTAGCTGTGCAAGCTTGATGCAATTAATACAGTCTGTCTGGAAAGTGGCCTTATTTCTGGAAGTTTTATGTTAATGATATGGTCTGTGCTTTGCACTTTTTATACCAGAACAAGAAGCACGCTGCAGTTTCATTCTGGACTGGGTTTGATTAACACCGGAGGATCAGTGGGAAGCCAGAGGGTGATGCCGACCGGGGTGGCAGCACCAGCCAGGCCCCCACCGGCTCGCCGCCTCTCTCCTGGTGCAGGGGGTGCAGGGGCGCCCCAGTAGGGCATGAGGGCCTCCCTGGAGACTCTGGAGGGAGGGGTGAGTATGGGGGTGAAGAAGAGAAGTGAGCGTTGGGGGAACGCGTGTGGACAGAAGCACTCCGTCTGGGGAAGGTTCGCGACATGCTCTTGCGATTTCCTTCGCGAAGTTGCATTTGCTGTGAGTCTGCCTGGGCTGACCGGGTCCCGGTGTCAATGGGGGCTGGCTCGCTGCAGAAAAAGGGCTCGCAGGGGAGTCATTAAAAATTTAAAGAGTCATCTGTACGCCTTGCGATGTCTACCTTGCCGAGGGGGCCGGTGGGCCAGCATTTACAACCCATGAGTGATTCTTGCCTGTTCCGCGTTCTGTTGTGGTGTCCTCCTGCCTCTCGGGATCACACCGCTGCAGAGGCTGCCCTGGACCGCCTGTCTCTAGAGCCCAGATGCCTCCTTTCGTGACTGGGGGAGGTACCAGGAGAAGCCACGGAGAGCTGCAAAGCCCCGGGGATGGAGGGAGGGGGCAGAGGGCAGCAGGGCCTGGGAGCACCCCAGAAAAGCCCTCTACCCGGGAAGTCGCGTCTGCTCCGACACCTACGGGATCCAAAGGCGCTGGGTCTCCAGGGACCAGACAGAGCTCAGTGCTGCCTAGTGGGGGAGGGGGGCGGGACTGAGGCAGGGGCACCTACCGGCATGACTGTCCTCGGATAAAAGGGGTCCCAGCAGCGTCCCGGAGAGGAGACCACTGCAGCCACGCCAGATCCCATTTCACTCTGGGCCGGCCCTTCGGACGTTCTGAAGGCAGAGCTAAATCAAAGAATTCTGTTCAAATCCGTACAAGATGTTGCTGTTTCCCTGCTCTGACAGGAGAGGCATTTGGAAGTGCAGTTTCTTTCTTTCTTTCTCTTTCTTTCTTTCTTCCTTTCTTCCTTTCTTTTTCTTTTCTTTCTTTCTTCTTTTTTTTTTTATAGCTGTCTTAAAAAGGAGTTTGGCTGTTTAGCACAGCTGGTGCTCATTACATTATGCACTGGCAATAAAATAGCATGTGTAATTAATTTTTAATGCGGCACTGGATGCAGTGCCTTAAAGCAGTCAGTGGATGTGAGGAGCCAGCGCTGGCCACCGACATCAGACATCTCAGAGCACGTGGCCGAGGAGGCTGGGGCCCTCCACGTGGAGTGGAGGAGTCCAGACGTGGGTTCGCCTCAGCGGACCTGAGGCTTGACTTCCTGGCTGCTGACCTAGGACCAGGGGTCGCAAGAGATCACCCCGTCGAACGCCTTCCTCATCTGGGTGGGTCACCGGGGCACAGGCTGCGTGTGACACGAGCTCTGGGTCCTTGATGCTCTGCCCGCTAGGCCCTGTTACCTCCTTGAGTGTTCAGACTGCAAACCGGGGAGGGGGTCACCGTCCAGCTGAAGCCGCGTGAAATGGACGATGTGACTCGGCGGCAGAGTTTTTGCTCCGAGGAGCCCTGAACGTTCAGCTTCTTGGGCCCTCAGTGTTGCCATCTGCGGTTGGGACACGCCTCCGTGTGCCCTAGGCTTGAGACGTTCTGTGGTTGTGCTCTGATCCCTGGCTTCTGCACCCCTTCTCGGGGCTCTGTGGTGCCGATTCGTGCTTGAAACGAAATGTCACTGTGGACGTGTACTGTGCGGAGAGCCGTGGGCCCTGTGGGACCGTGCTCCGTCCTTGTTCTCAAGGTGCCTGGGTGGGAATATGTGACCCTGGGCTGGGTCTCAGTTTCCTTCCCTGTGAAATGGAGCCACCGGAAGTACCTGCTCATCATCCGGAGGGTCCGCCGCGTGGCCACTGCGATGGGGTGGCCACGGCTGAGCACCAGCGTGTGCAGAAGCGGAGGCAAGGGGAGAGGGGAGGGACAAGAAGGAGGCCGCCGGGCTGTCGAGAACCCTCGGGTGCCCCGTGCCCGATGCCCACGTGGCTGCCATTTCTTTGCAAGTGTGCTTGCTGCCTGGGAGATTACCGTTGGCCCTGCTCCTGTGACTTGCCAGTGTTTCCCACCGGTCACTTGGCAAACTTTGCTCAGGCCACCCCATCCTCCTAACGCCCCTAAGAAGAGGCAGCCCCCCTCTCCTTTTGCTCATGAGGACCGTGGGGCCCCCAGCTTGTAGCTCTCCCCTCCTGTTTCCCGTTGGGGTGCACAGTGGCTCAAACAGGGGCAGCGGGAATGCAGCTCGAGGTGGGAGAGCAGACCACGTTTGGACATGGGCCTGGGAGCGTCCCCAAGGTCTCCCTTCATTCGCCGGCCGTGCTGCTGCCTGATCGGGGGCAGGGCGTGGGGGTCCGGGAATGAGCGCAGTTGGGGGTCTTGCCACGGTGTTCGGGGTGCACAATGAACGTGAACCGCGTGCTCTGGGATACCCTTTCTCTGCTGGAGAAAATTGAAAGGACCAGGCTTACAGGAGCAGGGAGGTCCCTGCAGACCTGGGATTTTCCTGATGGGGAAGGTGAGGCTGGAGGCCAGGCAGCTTCTTCCAGCGGGTGCCCAGTGACAAATGTGGATGTGGGTGTCAGCAGGGAGGGGTCCTGCTGACCCAGAGAGCCCCCTCCAGCTCTGGCTGCCCCCGAGAGGTCTGAGCTGTGAGTGACTGCTAGGGACACAGAGTAACCAACCCTCAGGCCACCAGAGGGAAGGTTGAAGCCTGGGGCATGGGTAAAATTTTTTCTTATGTCCTCGCCCTCAAATTGGGTTTCTGGGGTCTGGCTGGGGGTCTGGGAGACGGCAGGTGGCCTCATTGAAGCCTCTATCGGGTCTGTGTGACTCCGCATCTCTGGGTTTCCAGTGCCCGGGTGGCCGTGGTCCTGTAGGTGCCCCGGAGATGCTGGTAGACGGCCGGGCCCTGGAGGGGTCGTGTTCGTGTCTGTGAGAGAAAAGAGGAGACACAGAATGCTGTTAGTTACTGCCTCATTTTTGGTACACAGTCCCCTAGAAGCAGTTTTTCTTCACCGGAGAGAAACAGACTTGTGTCGTCCTTAAAGCTCGAGGTGTTGTCTTTTTTTTTTTTTTTTCCTTGGTGGAGGGGAACAAACTGTGCTTGACTTTTTAAACCCGAGGGCCAGGCAAGGTGGAGGGGCTGTGTGCTGTACATATTTCACAATCAAACCCAAATAGTCTAAGCCGTGAAATATAGTTTATCCAAACATAATCAAGGCTGGCCGGTTTAATCCAAAAATCTGTGGGGAGAAACCCTTGGTGGGCAGGGGTCCCTCGGGTGGGATTTCGCACACAGCCTGCCATCACACCTGAGGAGAAGTGCCACCTGCTCACCTCTTCAGGCCCCTTCTTGGGGGCGGGTGTGTGACCGTGGTGTATGGTCAGTGGGCATGGGAACGTCAGCCCTGGCAGGGTCTTTCTTACATTTGGCAGTGGGGCCACCCGGTTATGGTCGGGTTACCATTTCTGGGCCCTCACTGCGTGTCAGGCCCTCCGCAGGGCCTTCCTAGACATTTCAAGCTTCCCAGCACCTTCTTTCCCTACAGCCTATTCTGTAGTTTGCAGGTGAGGAGACAGGCCAGGGAGGTGGTAGAATGTGCCCGAAATTGCACAGCTGGTCGGCAGTGGACGTGGGATTTGAACCCAGGTCTCCTTGGGTCTAGGGGACACAGCCTGCTCCTGTCCTTGCTCTCTGGCTCCCAGACCACCCTCCTGCTGGCCTGCTACCTGGCAGGTGTGAGTGGGAGCCCCAGAGGGAGAGGCGTGAGCTAATGAAATTATCCTGGAGTGCTGGAGGGCTGGCCGGAGCCCTGGATAATAAGAGCGCCTGTACTTCAGGCCGAAGACTTCAGCCGAAGGGGTCAGAGGACTTGGGACTTCTTGGAAGAGGTTAACGCAGAAATGGAGTCACTACCTGCAGAGACAGGGACATTTGGAATCTTTTCGTAAATCCAGACATTTTTAATCCATGCCTTTGTTAATAGGAGGTGGGGAATGGCTGATGGGAGGGGCCCCGGATGCACACGTCGGCCCTGAGAGCTGTATTTAGCCCGTGCCTCCTGATGCACCCTTTCTGGGCTTGGCGTGTGCTTTGTTAACAAGTGCCTCATTTTAGTCTTCTTTTAGAAAGTTTATTTATTTTGAGAGAGGGAGAGAGAGAGAGAGCGAGCGCGCGATCTTGAGCTGGGAAGGGACAGAGAGAGGTCCCCAAGCGGGTTCCGCACCATCAGCGCAGAGCCTGACGTGGGGCTCGAACTCATGAACCCTGAGATCATGACCTGAGCCGAAATCAAGCGTCGGACCCTCAACCGACTGAGCCACCCAGGTGCCCCTCATTTTAGTCTTGATCTGATAGCAAAAGGAGCCACTGCTTGTGGGCCCACCGTGTGCCACGGGCTCTGTAAGTGTCATCTCCGCCGATGCTTTCTCACAAGGGTGTGAAGATATTTCTGCTGGATCTTTTTTTTTTTTTTTTTTTTTTTTGTAATCTGTGGTAAAGCATACACAAGTTATCCTTTTAGCCGTTTTTTAAGTGTATGGTTCTGCGACATGAAGTATATTCACATTGTTCTGCATTCCAGTGCTACACCCCCACCCCCGGCCAGCTCCAGAACGTCTGTTCTCCCAAACTAAACTCCGTCCCCATTGAAAGCTAAGTCCCCCACTTCTCCCGTCCCACATTCTACTTTCTGTCTCTACGAGTTTGACGTTTGTGAGTATCCCATGGAAGAGGAATCAGACAATGTTTCTCCTTCTGTGACTGGTGTATTTCACTCAGCTCGATGTTCTCAGGGTTCGTGCATGTTGTAGCACAGGTCAGAATTGCCTTCCTTTAAAAAAAAAAAAAGATATTTACTTTGAGAGAGAGCAAGCACGGGTGAGCGAGCAGGGGAGGGGCAGAGAGAGAGAGAGAGAGAGAGAGAGAGAGAGTCCCAAGCAGGCTCCGTACCATCAGTGCAGAGCCCGACACGGGGCTCGCGCTCACGAACCGTGAGATCATGACCTGAACCCACATCAAGAGTTGGACGCTTATGGGGCGCCTGGGTGGCTCGGTCGGTTGGGCGTCCGACTTCGGCTCAGGTCATGATCTCACGGTCCGTGGGTTCAAGCCCCGCGTCAGGCTCTGTGCTGACCGCTCAGAGCCTGGAGCCTGTTTCAGACTCTGTGTCTCCCTCTCTCTCTGCCCCTCCCCTGTTCATGCTCTGTCTCCCTCTGTCTCAAAAATAAATAAACGTTAAAAAAAAAAAAAAAAAAGAGTTGGACGCTTAACCGACTGAGCCACCCAGGCGCCCCAGAATTGCCGGACGAATGATACTGCCTCGTGTGGCTACGCCGCGTTGTGTTTGTTCATTCATCCCGCGAGGGATGCTTGTTTCTGGCTGTCGCGAAGGGTGCTCCCGTGGACGGGGAAGAGGAATCGCCGGACCACGTGGTCATTCTGTGCTCAGTTTTACTTACTGAGGAGCTGGTATTTCACGTTCCGCCTCAGCAGTGCTCCAGAGTCCTGGTTTCTACACTTCTTCACCTGATACCGCCCCCCCCCCCCCCCCCCCGCCCCCGAGACTCGGGTGTGGACAACAACTGGCCCGAGTTACCTGGTAAAACGGGAGGGTCTGGGATGCGGCCAGCTCTTGCTGGGCTCAGACGTGGCGCCTGTGGCCGTCGTGCCGGGCCACGTCCCCCAGGATGTTTCCTTTGAGGGTCTCTCACCCTGGGGTGAGGGTCTCTTATTTTTCTTCTAAGTGCTTCTTCCCAGGGACGGCCTGTCTCCCAGGCTGCTGATTTTTAGCAGTCAGCTAAACATTTTGCTAGCTTGAGAGTTTGGGGAAGAAAATTCTGCAAGTGGACAGTTTTCACTTTCCTTTCTGCTGTGTCCTCAGGGTGTTGGTTTGGGTTCGGTGTAGCAGGAAGAGCCGTACACTTTAGAGTGGGGACACCTGGGAGCAAGGGAGAGCCCGCTGGTGTCCTGGGTCCCGCCCTGCCTCTCTGCGAGCCTCTCTGGGTCCCCATCTCTTGGGTATCATCATGCCAGCCTTGCTTCCCCCGCGGGGCTGGGAGGAATGGGAAGGGTGGCCCCCTGAGTTGCACTGTAGGACGTCTTCCTGGGTCTACCTCTGTGATGGGGTGGCCTCGGGTCCTTTGTGCAAGGGGGCTGGGGGAAGTGATTCTGGGGCTCAGTGAGGATTATTATGTAAGGCTGTGGTTTCTGTTGCCCTGTATTAGTTCCTAGGGCTACGGTAGCTAATGACCACAGGCGAGGTGGCTTCCAACAACAGAAATTTGTCACCTCGCAGTTTTGCTGGCCACAAGTCCAAACTCAAGGTGTTGGAAGGTCTTTGCTCCCTCTGGAGGCTCCAGGAGAGGATCAGTTCCTGGTCTCCTCCAGCTTCTGTGGCTCCCGGCGTTCCTTGGCTGTGACCACATCCTGTAGCTCTGCTGCTGTGGTCGTGGCCTCATCCTTGGGGCCTGTCTTCTCCTCTCCTGGACAATTAAAACTAAAAGAACAGTTGTCATTACACTTAGAGCTCACCCGGATAATCCAGGGCGATCTTATCTCAAATCTGGAACTTAATTACACCTGCAATGATCCTTCTTCCCAGTGAGATCACGGTCACAGATTCCAGGGATTTGGTTATGGACATCTTGTTGGGGGGGGGGCACTCTTCAACCCACAACATACCCCTTGCTGGATTGGAAGCCCCTTCAGGGCAGGAACCCCATTTTGGTGTCCCTTGTGAACAACCAAGTTTCGGGACCGATTCAGGCATATGCGACAGAGATGTACTGGGTTGAGCCTGGAGCTGGTCTTCAGTGAGATAGCCACCTTGCCCCCAGGAATTTGGTGATTTTCAGATGCCGCCACCTTTGGGCAAAACTCAGACTTCCATGTTTTATAGAAGGTTGTGTACCCCTCCCCCCACTCCAAGTCCTGTCCCTGTGCCAGATCAGAACACAATTATTAACAAGGGGGGGGGGTGGCTTTAAAAAAAAGTCTGCAGTGATTATTATGAGAAAAAATTAGCAGAGCTGAATAGGAACTAAAAATAGCTGGACACATACTTGCCTATAATCTATTTTTTTTTTAAGAAAATATAATTATTTTTGTAAACTGGCTCTGAGAAGCCAGGAGTATTTTTAGTCTGCATCTTCTAAGACGTGCATCTTTTCAGGAAGAGCAGCTTGGAGCCCACTGGAGTGTGATGTCACCCAGCCAGGCTGCAGAGGCTTGCAGAGCAGGGGCGGGGGTGGGGTGTGCGTGTGGCGGGGGGAGTCAGAGGGTCAGGACCGAGTCCCGGCCCCGGTTTGCTGAGCGTGTGTTTGATGGGGAGATGGTCCACGAGCAGATGGACTGTGGCCTCCGTGGGTGCCGGTTGCCTGGGATGTCCCGTCCCAGCCCCACCGGGCCAGGGGCTGTTAGCATCAGGAGGATTGCAGCTGGCTCGCCACCGGGGTCGGGGCGGTCAGGGGTTCCTTGTGGGCAAGGCTGACCTGATCTGACGTCCTTGCTTGATCCGGGTCTGAGTGGGCCTGCAAGAAAATACCCAAGACTTGAGGGAAAACATTCCATGGCTTTTTTATTTGGAGCCAAACATTGCCTCATGTAATTTTCTCCCTGGTTTTTCCCATTGCCTCTGCCAGTGTCCTTGGGCCTGGCACAGACCCCGTAATAAAAGGCCCTGTGTGCTTGTGTGTTTATGTGTGAGTGTCTCTGTGTGTGTGCCTGTGCGTCTACGTGTGTAGTGTGTGTGTATATGTGAGCGTGTGGGTGTGTGCACGTACGTTGGCGGGTATGTGAACGTGTGTGTATGCATGCACGTGTTCATACGTGTGCACGTGTGAGCGCGTGTGTGGGTACGCGCATATACACACTCACGCGTATGTGTTTTCACACGTACACGTGAGTGTAGACGAGCAGGTACGGTGTGTGTGTGCATGCATGTGTGTGGTGGCGCAGGGCACTTATCGGCACAGCAAGGGTCACCTCCCCTCCTCGCCCAATGCAGGGTGTTTATGATGGAAGCACTTGGATTATTTTCCTTCCTGAACTTTGTAATTCTCCCTGGATCGCGGAGTGCGATCGTGTTTCAGTACCGAGGCCTGCTGTGAGAGGCTTTGAGGGCGAATCTCTCTGGGGGTGAGTTTGTCTTCTCACTCCCTTCCAGGGGAGGCCGCATCCCCGAGCCTGCCCCCGCCTCAGACAGGACCCACTGTTCACAGTGCCAGAAGACGTGGCCATGCTGGTGTGACCCACCCAGGAGGGCGTGCGTGAGGACCACGGGCTTTGGATCCAGATGGCGAGTTTGAAATCCCGGCTCTGACATGTACCGGCTCTTTGACCTTGGCGAGGGACCTAGCCTTTAGGACATCGGTTTCCTGGTCTGTGAAACGAGGTGGTGGCAGCTTGGTGGGACGGGTAGCAGCCGGCTAGCCATTTAGCGTGGGCTTCACCCTCAGCACCCCTCACCCGGCCTCTGCAAGGAAGGCACTGCCGCTCCCGTTTTACAGATGTGGAAACTGAGGCAGCCTGACTTCAGAACGCTTAACTGCACTATTAGACTTGAAAACCTCTCCCGGTTACCTTCTACCACCTTCAGCAGCGGCTGGTGTATAAAGGTGGAGAATGGCGGCAGGTATTACCTAACATTTTTACTGTCATTATAACTATAATTATTACTATCACAGTCATCACCATCGCCATTTCCCTGGGTGGAAATATTCCAGCATCCACGTGGCTTTTCCCCTTGTGGCCGAGTCCCGCCTCCCGACATCTCTGGTTTCCGGGGAGGCCGTTTTCATCCCGTCCTACCCACGGCATGGGCATTCTTACCTTGCGTCCCTTGGCCCGTCCCCCTGTCATCCCCCCTCCCCCCCCCCCACTTTAGGGTCTGTGTGCATTTGAGTTTTCAGAAAGTCTTTCTCCTCTAATCGAGATAATGAGCACAGTATTTCCAGAACCGCTGCACTAAAAGTCAAGTGCAAAGTGATGGTTTTCATTTGTTGTTCTCTCTCCTTCTCTCTCTCTTAATATGCATCTCTTTAAGGAGGGATTGGCTGAAAGCAAACAGCTAATAACCTATGGATTTATGGAGCCAGCGCGAGCCGGCTTAATAAGCTTTTATACCTGGAACCGGCGTTCTGTCCCTTTAAGTTGAAACTCCAACTTGCTTGGTATTTTACAGTGCCTGGTTTCATTTATGCTGGAGCCAGACTTACTATGTGAGAGCCGTCCGCATGCTGGAATTAGTCTTAAGCTTGCTTCTGTGGCGTTGCCAAATTCCATGTTTGTGTTTTATTTAGAATTCTTTTCACGGCCAGCCGATTCTGTTCCGGCACACACAGGCGCTGTTGCGCCCCATGGAGAAAATAAGCAAGCTTGCGTTTTCTTTGGCAGAGGCCGCGGCCACAATAGACTGCGGTCTCCGAAACATTTTTTAAAAGCTATTTTAACCCATAACAGATGCATAAAGTCGGCACAGGCATGCCAGTTTTCTTAGTTTTAATTAAAAAATAATTACAGTCTAATGGGATGTTAGTGACACATTTGGATGAATGGTGGGTGACATTATCTGCAACTTAGAAACGAGTGCCTCTCCCTTGGCCGGAGCAGAGGTGGGGAGGAGTTGGGGAGGGGATCTGGATATCTGTTCTTCATTGCAGGATGGGGGTTGGGGCACTGGGTGCCGTCCTGGGCACCGTGGGGTCCGGTGGAAACCTCCGTGAGCGGTGTGCCGCACGCACTCAGAAGGGACATCCTGCCGTGGCCGGCCGGGTGACAGAGCTCCCGGGACGCGGTGACGAGCGTCCCAGGAACAGTGGTATTTTGGTGCAGCCTCCGTCCTGGCATGCTCGATGGGGAAATTCTCACCTGCGGGGCTCCTCAGCAGGCGACAGTGGTACCTGGGCGCTGTGGCCTCAGACCAGCTTCTCGGCTCCCGTGATGCCCCTTCCCCCTCAGGAATGACCCATCAGCTCTGGGACCTGCTGGGGGCCGTGTAAAGTAAGAAGATGCGTCTGAAAGGTACAGAGGCAGAAAGACTGTCTTGCCTGGTACTGCTGTTTCAAGAAGTCTGCCCCCCAGATGCTCATCCTGGGTTCCGTTTTTATGCAAAACTTGACTCTCCTCGGAATCCGGAGTAGAATGTGGGCTGGGACATCCCCGGGAGGCAGGGTCTCTGTGGAGACTCGGGGCGGGGATGTGGACGGAAGCATGCGGACTTGGCCAGGAGGAAGGGATCGATGAAGAGATGGGCGTTTCTGGGGCTTCTGTGATGTCTCATTACTCCCACTAACTAGGCAGCCCCCACTAGGAGGTGGCGACAGGTTGTTCTGACCCCCGAGCCTTGGTTTTGTTGGCCCGTACCCAGCGTGAGGAGCACGCCCTGAGCAGAGGGAGGAGTCCATGTCCTCGGGCTTAGTCTCCCCGGAGCCAGCTCTGCTGGGAGGAGGACCCCGTAGGGTCGGAATGATGGGGGCGTACCTCTCTAATAGGCGCTGGGAGCTGTGTTATCCAGAGCCTTCCAGATCAAGAGGAAGATGCCTGGCCTAGCTGTGCCCTCGCACCCTTCATGCTGTTGGACAGCCTCATGTCCGACTCATGCAGCACGCCCTGTCCGGGCCCCTGTGCAGCATTACCGGATGCCCTTCGAGCGGGCACCCCCGCGGAGTGCCCCCAGAGACAGGCAGGTACTGGCTCCAGGCCACCACATTGAGTTAGGGCCTGCCTGGCTGGCCTCAGACCTCTGGGCAGGCCCACGGGGGACCACCCCATGGCTCACAGTGGGTTCTGAGAGACAAGGGACAGGCTGGAGACCTTTATTTTTACTTCGGGGGTGTTGCAACTTACTGTCGGTGGAGTAAAACGAGCGCTTCTTAGACAATGTTTCCCTGAGTCCAAATTCCTCAGAAGTGAAAATTAAGTTCCTCTATTAAAAACATGAGTCATACCAGCCCAGATGAGAGCCATCGTGGCGTTCCTCGAATTTTTGGAAGGGAAACATCGCATTCATGTTAATCCTTTTCAATTATACCTCATTGCTGACAATCCACTGGGCGTTTCACATCGCGGACCTCTGCACTCTGATCGCTGTGGAGACTTGCACGCAGCACCTGAGAGAGAGAGAGAGAGAGAGAGAGAGAGCACGAGCACATGGGGCCTCTGTTTCCCTTTATGTGGGCACACCTAGGTCCGGGAGCCTTGCTGCCTAGCGCCCCAGGGCTTCCTTCGTTCCCTCTGCAAGGAGGGAATCTTGAGTCTTGGGTATCTAATTGCTGCAAATGATTAATGTCCACTTGCAAAGATTCCATGTCTGTCTGCCCACGTGAACTGGAAGCAGATGGGAGTGGGGTGGAGTGGGTTCCCTGCTCCATGCCTGGCCCTGGCACAGAATCCCGGGGTCCCCTCTTCCTGGTGGGTTTCCTGCCCGGGTGAGGGTGCAGACAGGCTAGGTTTTTTGTTCCTTCAAAGAAACTGGTCTGTAGATTTGGTGTTATTGTATCCTTCCCAGAATGCCTCCAATAACCAAGTCGGGGACCAAGATAGGGAGGTGTCACTGGTGGGGCAGGGACAGACCCAGAGACTTCTTGCTTTGGGGGAAAGCAGCCAGAGATGCCGGGGAAGTGGGAGAGGGTGGTGAGGCTGGGGTTAGCTTCCCTTGGCTGTCGCCTCTCACCTTGACCATCATGACCCACCAGGCCTGGGCCACAGGTGGGCTGACCTTTGGCCCCAGATGCAGCTTGCAGGGGGCGGGGGGGGGGGGGAGAGGGAGTGCCTCTGGGAAACTGCAGCTTTTTTTTTTTTTGTGAGAAATCTGAGACTTGCAGTTCAGCAAGACACAGCTGTCAGACCAACCCGGACGGAGTTCTGTCTCTCCTGCTTGGGGTGTGCCGCTTGAGTTTTGGAAATTGGACCTTTTTGGGGACAGGGTCCATTTTGCTTCTGCTTCTCTTTATTCAGCAAGATGCTGCACCCTGCCCGCTGCTCAGGTGAGTCCTCTGGTAGGAGGAGCAGTGTTGAGGGATGCATCTGTGGAGGACGGAAGATGAGCGGGGCACGGCAGGACAGTGGAAGTCATTGACCCGAAGGGGACAGGCTCTTGGATTTGGAATCGGATACAAAGTGTGGTTTCTGAGTTGGGAACCATCACGTTTTTTTTTCTTTTAATGTTTATTTATTTTTGAGAGAGAGAGAAAGAGAGACAGAGCACGAGCGGGGGAGGAGCAGAGAGAGAGGGAGACACAGAATCCGAAACAGGCTCCAGGCTTCGAGCTGTCAGCACAGAGCCCGACGCGGGGCTCGAACCCACAAACCACGAGATCATGACCTGAGCCGAAGCCAGATGCTCAACTGACTGAGCCACCCAGGTGCCCCTGGAACCATCACGTTTTGGGGGGGTGATGTGTGTGGGAGATTGGAGGGGGCTGGACGTCAAGTTCATTTACTCCTGTTCAGCCGAAGTTTCCTCTTTTTATAAGAACAAGCCCCTGTAGCCGATGAGAAGGTCAGGCCGGAAAGCAGACTGTGTTACTCATTACGTCTCTCAGAAAGTAGACAAGGACTTAGAATGTTGGCACCAGCAGTGGGGGCTCCAGAGAGCAGGGAAGAGCATGATGAGAGCCCCTGGACGGGAGGTGGGCCAGCGTGTCAGCTGTGGGACCTCTCCGTTGGCACATTCATTAACCTTAAGGAGGTCAGGGGAGTAAGAGTGATGGCCGCATGTGTCCAGAAGTGTGTGTGTGTGTGTGTGTGTGTGTGTGTGTGTGTATGTACATGTGCACGTATGGGTGTATATGCATATGTGTGCGAACGTCTGGGACCAGGCTCCTGGCCAGCTGCTCTGTGGTGCTTTGTAAAGGGCCAGGGAGCAGACCAGGAGGCAGTGAGGTGCCCAAGTGCCACCACGGGCTCTCCTGAGGATCCCGGGATCCTTACCCCTTTGGGTGCCCACAGACTGCCCTGAGGTTGCTTTCAGAGGCAGAGTCTGGTGGGCAGAGAGCCCTGCCGGGGACCCACCAGGCCTGAGATTGCTCTGGCTCTGCCCTTTCCTCACTGGGTGACCTTGGCCCTTCATCTCCATCTTGGAGCCAGGGTTCCTCGCTCACTGAAGGGAGACGGTGCAGGGTGTGTGCCCAGTGCTAAATACAGGGCCTGGCATGGCTGGGCCTGGCTCCCCAGCGAGGGGAGTGATTACTGATCTCATGATGACAGTTGTCACCGTAGGTAGAGGACAAGGAATCTTCTCCACGGTGACCCAGCAGTCTGCAGTGCTGCTTACAGCCGAGCTGAGCCGGTGCTGGCGAGGGCTGGGCTCCCTCCCACATCAGGGACCTCCCACATCCTAGGTGTGGAGCCCCCAGGTTTGGGAGTGTCCAAATCCCCTCTCCTGGACCAGTGTGAGCTGTTCTGTGGGGGCAGCAGTAAGTGCCTGGATTCAGTTTTGGGGGCATTCTTGTCCCTAGAGGGGAGCCCTGCCCTCAGTCTCTCTGCTTGGGCCACCTGGAGTCCCCTGCCAGGTACCGGCTTCCCAGTTTGCTGGCCTGTGTCTGTTTCTTTCCTTGAATGGCCACCCACACCTTACCGTGGACTCAGACCTCAAGCTGTCCGCTTCTTGGTGTTCGGGTATGAGCCGCTGGGGCTCCTTAGGGGCCTGTTCCAGGCCTCGAACAAAGGGGCTGGAGCCAGGGAGCTGGCTAGCTGAGTAGAGAGCTCTATTCTCAGTAACTTCTCCCTGGAGAGAGCCTTCTTAGTAAACACCTCTGCAGTCAAGGTGGACTGGAAAACTGTGCCCTTGCATTTACTGTGGCTGATAAAGCCCAGTGATGTATGGAAATTCTCGGCAACTCTTCCTCCCCTTCCCTGGTTTCAGCCATTCTTTTGCACTAACTCTCCCAGCTTTCCTCTTTTCTGCAATCTTTGTTGTGTCTGTTTTTGTTTGTTTCCCAGAAGAGAGGGGATGCTGTGGTCCGGAGAGGTGTTAGGGTCCTGTGTGGATACAGCAGGCACACCTCCAGTGCTGCCCCCTATACCTAGTTGATCACAGCACCTCTTCCCTCTGGTGGCGGGGTGGGGGAGGGGGGGCTGGACGCCTCAAGCGGACGGGTGAGGCAGCCACTACTCATCGATCACACCGGCCCAGAAGTTGAAATCTCCTTTCCATCCTGGTATGCCTTTGAGGAAAAGTCGACGTGCAGACTTAGGCAGAGGGCATGGTCGACCTGGCCAGTTCAACCCTGGGCTGCGGTCTCTGAGGTCCTGCCTGGGCCTTCCTCTGATCTAGCTTCCGGGAGCAGTGGGTCCTGCCGGCCTGAGGCCCAGGCTGCCCCCCACAAGGCCCGGCCAGGCTCCCCAGGGGTGTGTGTGCCAGTGGCACCTTGTTGACATCACGGTGAGCCCTGATGGGTGAGCTTCTCGTTCCCTCTTGTCCCGGTGCCACGGGGTTTCCGTGGCTGTTCTCCGCTCCCAGCCGGGAGCCCTTGCACTGACCTTGTCCTGGCCTGGGACTTGGCTTGTTCTGTCACATGGCCTCTGTGGTCTCCGTGGATTTCCACCCCAGGGCCGTGGCCTGCTCTCTGGTCGCTTGAGAATTCCCTGCTGATGTCAGTGAGGCTGTGTGTTTTGAACAACAAGCAGCAGAGTTTTGGGGTCTAGTGTGCACGTGAGCTGAGAGAGGTGGGATGGCAGCTGCGTCTTACAGATGAGGAAACTGAGGCTCAGAGAGTCAAGGCTCCCCTTGGAACTGCATGGCTGGGAAATGGCAGCAGAGGACTCCGTGCTGGTCGCGAGGTCCCGGCCCTTCTGTCCTTCTCGTGAGGCACGGTTTGAGTGCAGAGCCTATCCCGTGCAGCTGTCTGAGTCTCGTCCGCTGTCACTGTGCTGTGCCCGGGACACGTTCTGGCTCCCCTGTGGAGCTGCCCCCACCCTCTCTCCGCCTGGGCGTCCTTGTTCCTGTCCACGCTGGACTTGCCAGCTGCAGTGTTTGTGCCTGTGTGTGTGTGTGTGTGTGTGTGTGTGTGTGTGCATATGCACGCATACCTCCCCTCTAGACCGGACCTTGGCTGAGGCAGGGACGGTGTCTTTCGACCTGTGTATCTCTGACATGAGCGTCGTGGATGGGTATCAGACTGATTCTTCCAGCAAACACACCTCCGTGCTACCCCACTGTGTCTTGGGCCAGGAACATGTCAAAATGGGGCCCGGCCAAATTCTGGAAAGGGGCTTTGCCCCCAGCCTCCCTGGACAGGGTGGAGGCAGCTGCATGTGTCGCCTCCCAGGCGAGCGTTATAACCAGAATCGTGAAGTCTGGGGCCACAGGGAACGTGAAAACCTTCTTTCCTCTTGTTAAAGGCCACCCCGTACTTGGTCTTGCTTTGGTTGGTTCCCCGTCTGGGCCGTGAAGGAATGGCTCTTTTAGGACTTCAGCACTTCTGGAGACCTCGAGAAAGCTAGGTGTAAATATTAGAGCCTGCCAACAGTCAGTGGCAGCAAGTTCCTAATAAACAGACTCCCAAGTAAATAACGTGGTGATTATCAGGCCAGCAGCCCCAGAGACGCTGGGCTCTGTGGGGGCTGGTCCCCGCCCGCACCTGGGATCCAGGGCTCAGGGCCTGTGGCTGACACCCCAGCTGTCAGCCTGGCTTTGCCGGAGAGGGAAGGGATGGGGCACCCGGGCGAGCTCAAGTTCATACTGTGTGGCCCAGAAGGACGAGGGCCGAGGTCCTTCGGCTCTGGCTTTGAAGGGCTCAGAGTCCCCCACGGGAGCGTGAACTCCCTCTGGCTGCGTTCTTGGCCTCCAGGGCCCGCTGGACTCCTCTCCCAGTGCTGCCTGCTGTGCTCAACCATGCTAGCCAGGCCTCTGTCGTAGCTTCCATTTGTTATAAGACGCCCACTCTGTGCCAGGCCTGGTACACCTGTTATCTCATGTCCTCCTGAGGCTGCTACTGTGATATTGGTATGAGGAGGCGGGGTCGTGGGGCCTCTGTGACTCGCCCGGAATCACCCATTAACACATGGCGCGTTTCCAGCTGGAGCTGTGGGACCCTGCTCGGCCAGAACCTCAGTGCTCAGGGCAGGTTACTGTCACGTGTCTGAGCCTGGCCTCATGGGCTTCTCGCTCTCTCAATGGGCCCTGGGTACCTCTGCCCTCCAGCCTGGCCAGACTCTGTCCAGGGAGTCCCTGGGTCTCCAGGCAGCCGGGACCCTACTCGGCGAAAAGCTCCCCCAGGCAGCGCTCAATACACGCCTGTGGGCCCAGCTGGTCAGGTTGTATCCTCCTTGTGCGGGACAGCAGGGCTCCCAGGGCACAGGGTGTGCTTTGCGTGTCTGCCTCTGGGTCTCAGCACTCAGTGCAGGACTTGGCACCCAGGAGGGTCTGCATGAATGAAGGGTGTGTTTGGAGCCTTCTTGCTACCAGGAGTGGGTGGGGGACTGGAAGTGACTGGAGTGAGTGCCTGAAGCTTGCTCAGTTGCATCATATGCAAGAATTCGAGTCCAGAGGACTTGGCTGGAGGCGGCTTAGGTAGGAAGGGAAGGAGTGGGGGGTCTAACCCAGGTGAGGTCTGAGAGTGGCGTCTGCAAAGGCTTATGGTGATGCAGAGGGACCCCTGAGCTGGAGTGCCATCCTGTTCCCATGCCCTCTTTTGTTATTCTTGCCGTAGCTGCTTCCATAATAAAGGGATGTGAAATCTCTTACTTTAAGTAAACCAGTGGCAGGAGCCTTCAAACAGCCATAAAAGGATGGGAGTCATACAAGCAAGGAAGGGACTGGAGAGCTCGTCCGGGAACCTGTATTTCAGTGGAGCACAGAATTTGGCTCTGAGCCTCCTGGCAGCCTGGCCACAGGGGAACCCGGGTGAATTCTGCTTTGCTTAGGAAAGAAAAATGGTTCAGGATAGAGAGATTTTTGCATCAACCTCAATCCTGGGAGACTTCCTCCCATGGTTTGTTAGCTCAGGTAAGGCCTTTATCTAACATGAAAGTCCAGATAGTAAATATTTTAGGCTCTCCGGGCCAGTGACCTCTCTTGTAGCTAATCAGCTCGGCCATCGCAGAACGAGAGTATTCATGGACAGTGTGTATGTACCCACTTGGGTACGACTGTTGTTTCAATAAAACTTTATTTACAAAAGCATGTGGCCAGTCCATGGCCTGTAGTTTGTGGATCTCCAAGATAAGGAGTAATAAACGTGATGCCGAGGGATCGTTCTAACATTAGCACACACAAAAAGCAGGCATCTTCTCACTGACCTTGGAGGCAGTTGAGACAAAACCTAAGTAGAGAGTCTGATCCGTCTTCCTTCAGACCTCCTCTGTCCAGACCATCTCCCAGACCTCATTCTGCCCCTGGAGAGAGAGAGAATTACATGCATATCCTGTCGGGGGCCACTGGCCCGGGCGTTGGCCTCCCAAAGCCTCAGCCTGCAGGTGGAAGGCAGCCCTGTGGGCTCCCCTCCTGTGGGACCAGGCTGTCCCTGTGGGGTTGATCTTCCTTCAACAACTTGTTTCTGCAAAACAGATACGTGAAGGAAGACCAGCAGTTGTTGGAGGCAAAATAGGAAATTTCTGTGAATTCCACATATTACCACATACTTTTTTTTTTTTTAAATGTTTTTATTTACCTTTGAGAGAGAGAGAGAGAGAACCAGAGTGCGAGCATGGGAGAGCAGAGAGGGGGGAGACACAGAATCCGAAGCAGGCCCCAGGCTCTGAGCTGTCAGCACAGAGCCCAGCGTGGGGCTCAGACTCGTGAACCTCGAGATCATGACCTGAGTCAAAGTTGGACGTTAACCGACTGAGCCACCCAGGCAGCCCCTTTACCACGTCGTTTCAGTTTGGTTGTTTACTCACTCCTGACCCCCGTTCCACAGAGGCTGTGAGGACTGCATAGACGTACGTTTTGCCTCTTTTTCTTCCTCTGCAAAATGGAGGTTCACAAAGCACCAGGACAGGACAGGCACACAGGAGGTGCAAGGAATTAATTTTCTTCTTTCCTTCAGTGCTAGAGTGGCCAATGCCTTGTAGTATGGTTGCATTTAACTAACAACTGTCAGAAGTGGGTGGTGCAGCCTTTGGGACGATCCTTGAATTTTTCCAAAACTGTAGAAAACCCGAATGAGGGCACCAGAGTAGACAGGAACTCTCTGGGGGCCCAGCTGGCTCTGGCATCCTGGGTGGGGAGAACCTCTGGCCACCGGGTAGAAGCACTGTGTGTCGCTGGCAACTCCGGAATTCTCTCTCAGCTGCCCAGATGGTCTTACTTTCACGGACCTGCATTATTCTAATTCTCCCTTCCCGCTGCTTCGAAAGATCGCGTTTCCATTAAGTAATGATCATTGCATCCTCCCTTTAAAAGCAATATCACTGGAGGCACATCTTCTGAACACCTGCCCGCAGGTGATCCGAGACTCTGCCCACCTGGTCCCAGGTACCTGTCGGTGAGGCAGTGGCAGTAACGGTCTTGTGGCACCAAGTGGGCTTAATTTAGGTTCTAAGCCAAGCGACTGTGTTTTACTTTGCCCTTGCGGCCCTGTTTTGGATACATTCATAAATTTCTTTAACATTTTGAACAGTTTTAAAAATGTTTATTTACTTACTTTGAGAGAGATAGAGTGCGTGTGTGTGAGCAGGGGAGGGGCAGAGAGAGAGGGAGAGAGAGCATCCAGAGCGGGCTCTGTGCTACCAGCACAGAGCCTGACTCGGGACTCCATCCCACGAACCATGAAATCACAACTTGAGATGAAATCAAGAGTCAGATGAGCCACCCAGGCGCCCCCTTGAACATTTTTGAACAGTGTCCTTCATGATGACCTTCAGGGACCCAAGGATGGAATTAGGACACTGGTGCTCAGTTTTGTCCGCTTGGGCTCAGGCTCGTGCTCTGCCTGGGAATGAGGCGCATTGCCCTTGAAGAAGAAGGATATAGAAGTCTTGTCGGCTCATGTCTGTGCTCAGCTCCCAGCTGCCCAGCACTGGCCTGGGCACGGAGGATGTGCTCGGTGCCCTCATGTGTTGGGAAGGCAGCTGAGGGGTCACTGAGTGCCCCACTCGCCTTCCTGGGCACTGTTGGGGGGAAATTCCGGGGCAGGGGAGCAAGCTTCTGAATCTGCCACCTGCCTTGCTGTGCCGGCTGCCCCGTCCCCCACCCCGTGCCGCACCTGTGGTCACTGCAGACAGGAGATACTCGGGGCCGCTCAGGTACAGGCCAGCAGCTCACAGCTGCCTCAGCCTCTGTGCCGATGATGCCAGGGAGGGAGATGCCTTAGCTCCAGATGCCTGACAAGTGGCTGGCCCCCAGAGTCCACCAGGGGCCTCCCACACAGCTCAAGCATGGGTGCCGTCTGCAACAACTTCCAGGGACAGTGGCTGTCCCCTTCAGCTGCACACCCCCTGTCATCATACCCGAGATGGCCTTTTCCATTCCAAGGCTAGGATGTGACTCGAGCAGGGTCCCAGAGGGTCCGTGCTCTGTGGGCTGGGGCCGGGGCAGTGGGAGAGGTTGGGGTTGTCCTCGAGAGGTAGAGAGGGCCACTTCCTCCGGTGCTGGGCTGCAGTGATGCTTTTAGGGGTGTGTGTGGGGGGAGGTCCCTTCATAACGCGCCCCTATCCCCCACCTGAGACAGCCTGCTGCAGAAGGTGCATATAATGGACCCGTTTGTGAAATGAAAGAGCAGAGAATGAATGAAAGAGTGAGCTCTTTGAAGGCGGTCGTCTTGTCAGGATCCCCACGGTGCCTGGCGCGTAGTAGGTGCTCAGGAAATGCTTGTTGAACAAACAAACCGAGGAGGAACCCATTTTGAACTTGCTTTTGAGAAATTAAGGCCACGGACACAGCACCGTGTGTTCTGTCCATCCCACATCCTGAGGATGTGTGCGCTGTTTCTGCTGAGGTGTAGACAGGATTTACAGGTGCGGACCCTCCATTTGGTGCCTGCCGTGGAGACCTGCTCTGCCCTGCCGAGGCCGCAGGGGACGAGAAGGGGGCCGGTGGGCAGCGGTCCTGCTCTCTGGTCCTCTCCAGTCTCTGAATCTCTCTGGGAATGGGCGATCTTTGAGATAGCACACGGAGGGGCCCCGCCTCATGCCTGGGCCCGCTGGGACTTTCTTCTGTCAGAGCGGGGTGTGGCTAGTGAACGGCCGACGACGGGGGTGAAGGGGCCCCGTGGGATTCTCTGCAGACGCAGTTTCCAGTGGCTGCCCCTCCCCCAGAGCACGTGGGCCACGAGGCCAAGTTGTCTGGTCCAGCTCCCTGCCCCACCGGAGACCCAGGTCCCGGGAGGGGAAGGGTCTTGTTTGGGTCACTTAGCAGGGGTGGAACTGCATTAGACCCCAGGCTTGTTCCGCCTTGCTGCCCCACTGCCCCCGTGGTGAGCTGGCCTGAGCGAGGCTGGGGTCAGGGGTCACACTGCCCTGCACTCATGAGGGCTGTTGGACGTGGCCTCCAGTGGCCAAGAGGTGGCTTCTTCTGTCTGCCCAGGGCTTTGGAAGGATGCAGGCCCTGCCCTGGCCTTGGGGGGAGCCTTTGGGGGAGGCGCTCTTGCTTTCCCCTCGGCCCCGTGAGTCCTCCCTCCATCCCTTGAGCTGTCACGTGGTGCCGTGGTCTGAATATTTGTGTCCCCCTGCCTCCAGTTCATGTGTTTAATCCTAGCTCCCAAAGTGATGGTATTAGGGGGCAGAGGCTCGAGGACGCGATTAGGTCACGAGGATTAGTGCCCTCTTTGTAAGAGACCCCAGAGCGTCCCCGCACCCCCAGTCTCTTCAGCCACAGCAGGAAGGCTGCCGTCTGGGAACGAGGCAGGGGGCCCTCACCCGACCCCACATCTGCTGGTACCTTGATCTTGGACTCTCGGCCTGTGAAACCGTGACAAATAAAAGTTTGCTGTTTGCCAGCCGCCGGGTCTGTGGTGCCGTCAGGGAGCCCCAGTGGACTGAGACGCTTCAGGACAGGGAGCCCCTGGGTTTTCCTTTTCATTCCAAGGCACAGTCGGCTGACCAGCCAAGTGCTCCCCGGCACCCTCTCTGACCAACGCCAGCAGACTTGGTGAGCTCCTCCTGGGCTCTACCCCATAGAAAGCTTTCACAAGAACAAACAAACGACCCCGGGTGTTCGCACAGAGGCCAGCGTGTCTGACTGGTGCTGTGGGTGCGTCCCACTGGGTGGCACCTGAAACCCCCGCCCCTGGAGGCACCAGGGTCCCGAGACAGGTGCGGTGCCCAGAGGTGCCACATAAAGAGCCAGGGGACCTTCAAGGAAGGCGGGGAGCTCTGGAAGGGGGTCTGAGCCGGACGTGAAGGAGGCAGAAACATTCCCCGGTGGTACAGAGTGCGAGAGACCGTGTGAGGCAGAGGGACTGGACCGCCTGGGGTGTGAGGGAGCAGGAGACTCTTCGGGACTCAGGAGTAGCTGCAGTGGCTCGATGTGGGGTGCCCGTCAATGAGGACAGAGAGGGTAGAGAAGGCTGCTGGCAGCAGATGAGGATGTTTGGGGCCCCGGTGTGGGGGTCTGCTGTTTCCCCAGGAGGCAGTCCTTGGTAGGCCCCTGGGGGCCCCTGGCTGTGTGACCTTGGATAAGTCACCTCACCTCCCTGAGCCTTAGGTTCTCATTCGTAAACTGGAGGGACCCCGCCCCCACCCCACCCCCACAGTGAGATGATGATCGTGCTGATGAGAACGAAGATGGTTCCTGCTTCATCAGGCGGTTGAAGGTTTGAAGAAGGGTCTAGTGTGAGTGTGCCTAGTATTTGGGAAGGTTGCCCTGATACCGTGTGGCCCCTCAACTCCCCAAAACCCCTAGTATTTGAAGCATACATTTTGTGATAGTTTTTCTTAAAAAAAATTTTTTTTAATATTTATTTACTATTGAGAGACGGAGACAGAGCGTGAGTGGGGGAGGAGCAGAGAGAGAGGGAGACACAGAATCCGAAGGTGGCTCAGGCTCCGAGCTGCCAGCACAGAGCCCGACGCGGGGCTCGAACTCACACACCGCGAGAGCATGACCTGAGCCGAAGTCGGACGCTTAACCGACTGAGCCACCCAGGCGCCTCAGTTTTGTGAGAGCTTTGCAACTACTGATTGGCTTTAAGCACTTGATGGTCAATTTGTTTCTCAGACATTCTTTAAAGTGAGTCTTGTTTGGCTTCCAGGACTAGAAATCTCTGGCTCAAGTTTTTTTTCCTTTGTAGAAATATTTGCATGGGCCACTGGCCACTTCCCTTGGGCAACTGGGTGCTCTGCGGTGTGGATCCTGCCCTTAGGAAACCACTGGGTGTCTGAAAGTTGGGGTGATGTGTGTCCACTCTCTGACTTGCCTGGACGCCGGGGCTCCTCCCCACCATGCTGGGCCTGGCTGTGCCAACTTCTCTGTGTCAGCGGAGTCTGGTCTGGGAGGAAAAAGGCTCCAAGGGCTGCCTGAGGCAGCTGGCCGAGGATCGGGAGGGAGGGGGTGCTTTGCATTTGGTTTGGGTCAGCAAATACTGACCAAAGCTTGCTCTCTGCCAGGCCTGGGGGAGGCCCTGTCCTTGAGTGCAACCATCGTGGTCTCCCAGTTTCCATTGTGGGTCGGTCCGGAAGTGTCCGTGCCAGCCTCCTGCCCTGTACGTGGGCAAGTGCATTTGTAGGGGAGCCCAGGGCCCTCCCTGGCCATGACCCTGTCTGGAGGAGCGGGCCACGTGGGGTGAAAACAGATGGCCTTCCACCCTAGTCAGGGTCCCATGCAAGGTGGCTTCCCTGGGCTGGGGCAGAGGGTCATCTCCCTTTCTGGGGAGCAGATGAAACGCCTGGACCCCAGAAATAGGCCTGTCACGGTTGAAGGGCTTCCAGATCGGGGATCCTGAGCAGAGCGTGCTGAGTAGACCCCTTGCCCGATGGCTGCTGTGCCTGGGCCTCAGTTGCCACCCGCGTCCCCCGCCTCCGGCTGTGGGCGCTGGCCTTTCACACTTGGCACCGGCTCAGCTCTGGGCTTTCTGAGCAGGGATGTCAGAGTTCCAAATGGGACTTCCGCGGGGCCCTCCCCTGCCCACCAGGGTGGAGCTGGCCCACCCCTCAAGTCTGACCGGGCCTGGCTTTGGGGGCCAGGGAAGTGGGCGGGCTCTCTCTCCCCTGTGACGTGGATCCCTGCCACAGCCCAGATTTCTAAACACTCACGGGTGGGCCTAGTGGGGTTTCACTGCTCACCCGTGCTGTGTTAATAAGATGGTTTAAAAAAAAAGAAAAGAAAAGAAAAAAGACAAGAGCCCTGCCTGCGGTGGGATTTGGTGCCTTTAGAAGCAGAGGGACAGAGAAGTAAGGGGGAGCTCTTCCACAAGAAATAGACTCTCACATCTTGGGATTTGGGGAAACAGAACAGGCGAGGCTTTTTTTTTTTTTTTCTTCCTTCCTTCCCAGGCACTCCGTATTATTAAGACACTCTGTCTTATAAGGGATGCCGGATAATTAATCCTGTGGCGAGGCAATAGCAACAAACGTTAGAATATATTTAAATAATGAGGAAGCTCTTTAATGTGGACCTGTAGAATAATTGTGGGCCAGTGGCATGAAGGAGCGGGGATCCAGATTTATTGAAATGTACTCACCCCTTCAGAAGACGGGGGGTGTGTTCTTTTGTGTACATGCACACGCACACGCACGCATGCACACACACAGCGTTTAGCCAGAACCCTGCTAAGTCTTTTCCCTTTTCAGTCGAAAGGAATCAATTATGCCTTGTGGTCGCTTTCCAAAAACCACTTTTGATTGTGTGATTTTGTTTCAGTCGAGAGCTCCAATCAGCCCCTCAGAAACAAGCCGGGGAATAAACCCTCTCACCAAATATCTGGGCGTCCGTGCACATTCTCAGCAATTGAGAATATTGACAGCGATCAGAATTCCGTGGCTGTTGAAACCTCGCCTCTAATTGAACTGGGAAAGGTAAACCCAGATTCAGGGCTCTGCACGCTGTAATTGCAATAATTTAATTTAGCTATTTAACCTGTAATTCAGTGGTATTTATTAAGGAGCACGGGAGAAAATGAGGCCATTAGGAGCCAGAGATGAATACATTGAAATGAAAACGAACACTTCTAACTGCCAGTTGACCTTCGGTTTGTAGCAGTTTTTATTAGGCTGGTCACGGTAATTACCAGGACGTGAATCAGGGAGGAAAGTGAATAATTCCGTAATGAACATTTTTATTCATTATCTCGCATTTTCAGGAAGCGGAGAAGCACTGCGCAAAAGTATCGGCAACTCGCCTTTTCTGTTTGTTTTTTGAAAAATGATTGTTTGTGGACAATGGCCCCGTGCACGGCGTCATCCTGAGGAGGGAGTTGGCAGCCCGGGAGTCGGGAGAGAGGCGCACGGGTGTGTCGTCCGCGCTGGGCAAGCTCCTGGGCTGTGCCGGGGAGACTGCTGTCCAGACGCGGTGGGCATCCACCCGGCAGGGACCAGGAGAACCACATGCCTGCCGGGCCGGCCGGGGGCGCTTTTCCAAAATTAGTGATCAAATGGGAAGTTTTCTTGACGTGTGCTGACCCAGGCGTGGGGTCAGCCAGCTGTTCTTGCACCCTGTCAGGGTGAATGGTCTAGAGGTGCAGGGTTACGGGGGCCCCGGGGATAGCTGGGAACACGTAGTGAGATGCTTCATACCCCTGGACCTGCATATGGGGCGCCATCCTGAAGGTTCGCCAGGGATGTGCGGGAGAACGTGTACACGCACCTGCAGGCTCCTTGTAATGGTGGAAAGTTCTGGAAGCAAGTAGATCCCAGGAGGGAGGAGGATAGCTAGAAGGTGCAGTCTCCCGGTCGTATGGTGGGACACACAGAGCAACCAAAAATAATGACTTCACGGTGTCTCTAGCGATGTGGGAAAATGCTCCCAGTGTAACTCCAGGAGAGAAAAGCCCACAGCAAAACTGTACGTGATATTTCTTTAAAACTCAGAAGACCCTGTCACGTTGATTTCCAAAGTTATGGTGACTTTTGCTGATTGGAAAGAGAAGTTTCTAGCCGGGCACCTGTGATTTCATTAGCTCCTCCTGGCACTTCCCAGAAAACCATCCAGCCCTTCGATGTGGCAGGGCTACATGACAGACTGTGTCAGCCCAGCCGTGGGGACAGCTTCCCAAAAGGGCTCAGTACCCTTGCGCCATTGGGAGGCGCCTTCGGGAGGCACCTTCTTTCATTGACATTATTTCCATTCTCTGCTTGTGGCTCCAAATCGGAAGTCAGGGCCTCCGTGGTGCCCAGGCCTTCCTCCTCTGGGGCTGGGGCGCATGCATCCGAAGTGGGACATCTGTTGAGTTGGTGGCCCTGGTCCCTGCATCTCCTCTTCTGCTGCTGCGCACCACATCTCTGGCTGTGGTCCTTTCCGTTCAGATAGACGTGTTAGACTCGCACTCTCTAAATGCAGCTAGAGGAGCAAGTGTAGTGTGTACGTGTGTGCGCATGTGTGCGTGTGTGCATGTATGCATGCATGTGTGTATGTGTGTGCACATGTGTATGTGTGCGCACACGTGTGCGTGTGTGTATGTGTGTGCGTGTGTGCATATGTGCACGTGTGCATGTGTGTGCATGTGTGTATGTGCCTGTGTGCATGTGTGTGCATGTATGTATGCATGCATCTGTGTGTATGTGTGTGCACATGTGTATGTGTGTGCGCGTGTGTGCATGTGTGTATGTGTGTGCATATGTGCACGTGTGCATGTGTGCGTGTGTATGTGCGTGTGTGCATGTGTGTATGTGCCCGTGTGCATGTGTGTGCATGCATGCATCTGTGTGTATGTGTGCATGCGTGTGCATGTGTGCGTATGTGCATGTGTGTATGTATGCATGCATCTGTGTGTATGTGTGTGCATATGTGTATATGTGCGCACGTGTGTGCATGTGTGCGTGTGTATATGTGTGCATATGTGCACGTGTGCATGTGTGTGCATGCATGCATCTGTGTGTACGTGTGCATCTCCGTGTGTGTATGTGTGCATGTGTGTGTGCATGTGTGTATGTGAACGTGTGCATTGTGTGCATGCATGCATCTGTGTGTATGTGTGTGTATGTGTGCGTGTGTATGTGCATGTGTACGTGTGTGTGCATGTGTGTATGTGCACGTGTGCATGTGTGTGCATGCATGCATCTGTGTGTATGTGTGCATCTGTGTATGTGTGCATGTGTGTGCATGTGTGCATCTGTGTATGTGTGTGCATGTGTGCATCTGTGTATGTGTATGTGTGCATGTGTATGTGTGTGCATGCATTCATCTGTATGTGTATGTGTGTATGTGTGCATCTGTGTATGTGTGTGCATGTGTGTGTGTGCATGTGTGTATGTGTGTGCGTGTGTGCAAGTGTGCATGTGCATCTTGGTGTTGTCAGAGGAACCTCATTAGATACACGGGTGATACCCACCCCGCCTCAACAGGGTCTTCAAGTCCTCCCTGGAGGCTTGCTTCTTGGGGGAGGGGGGTTGGAATTCTCTTTCCAATTTCTAATTTCCCAGCTCCACTCATTTTGTTTCTTAAGTGCACTATTGGTTATTGGGGGAAGAAATACAATGACAGGTCAGCCCTGAATTCAGAGTGTCTGGACCCCCCTTTGTGTAACAACCTCGGCCGACTGGCAAGAAGGGGTGAGGGGGGTTCCTGCAGGCCCCAGGGCGGTGCCTGGCACGTGCTGGGCCCTCTGCCCATGTGCCTGTCTGCCTCTGGTCTCCTTCTTGCTCATCTGCCTACTGTGTCTGACCTGATACCTCCATCTGTAATCCTGTACAGGCGCCAAAGAGATGACTATTGGCAAAGGCAGTGTCGGGTACCTTCTTAGAGCACGGGCTAGGGAGGCTGGAAGGCCCGCCATTGGCTTCTGGCTCTGCATCTCGGGTCTGGGTGTACTCCCAGGTGTGAGAAGGAAGTTCCCGAGATTATGTCCGTGTCTTCAGGCCAAGTTCTAGCACAGAGTAGGCTCCTGGTGAAGGTTCCTTGTTCCCCCCCCAGCTCCGAGCTTGCTATTACCATGCTCAGCGTGATAATCACAACACCTCCCTAACGGCAGAGGACCCAGTGGCACCTTGGATGTGAAAACACCTGGCTTATGCCAGATGCCCATCGAAAGAGCTAGCTGGGCTTTTGAGGCATCTAATATGGCTTCAGAAGCATTTGCATTTTTCAGAGTAGATGGGTGCACACGCTCTCTGCACACAGGGCTTCTGTGTCGTCGTTAGGGGCCCCAAGATCCCCTTGCCATCTCTCCCTGTCCTGTGGACACAAGGTATGTCTTCTCGGCCATGGGCACATATTTCCCCAAAGTGCAGCCGAGCCCTCTGAACCTCTGAAGCTTTGGGTCTCCTGGAATCTCGGGAGCATTTGCCAGAACAGCTGCAAACGGTTCGTGGCCAGAGGGAAGGGGCCGCTGCGAAGTAGGAGCCTGGAAAGGCTGTGTGCGTCCTGGGACCTTTGGCTGAGGACGCATGGATGGCCATGGTCGTTGTTGGAGGGGGCACGGGGCTGTCTCCTCGCAGAGCTGGCTGGCCCACCTGCCTTGTAGGGGAAGAGGGAAGGCCAGAGCATCTAAGCCTCTGTGTTGGGGGGATAGCTAGGGCACCCCCTCCTCATTTTCTTAAGGTTCAGAAGAGAGGGTCACGGCGCTGTGTCCCAGTAGCCACCATAGCAGAACGCGGCCTCCTCGTTCCTGTGGAGGAACTTTGGAACCTTTCCTCGTGGTTGCCTGGTTACAAGATCATCTGCCCAGAGTTCCCCAGAAGGGGCTTGGCTGGGGAGCCACAGGCAGGGGAGTCGGGGGAGAGTGGCTGCTGTTGGGAATGCAGTGAGTACATTCGATCATATCTAATTCCCATTTATGTTACGTCGGACAGCCCCACTGCCCAGCTGCCCTCTTGAAGCCTCGGACCGCTGGGGTTTTTTGATGCATGAATGAAGCCTGGGAAGTGGGCCAGGACTTGGCTCATGGGCTTCTTCATCATTTATTAGCTTCTAGTTTTAATTGTTTCCCGACTTCTTTCCAGATATTTATCTAGCAAGAATTGTCAGTCCTTGCTGCGCTGTGCAGACGCGAGGGGCGTGCGCCAACTGCAGAATGTTAACGGCTCTTCTGGGCGGCGGGCAGGCATTTCAATGGAGTCAAGCAGGTGTCGGGAAAGCAAGCTCCTACTGTGCGTTGTCAGCCGGCGCCGCGTGATGAAGGGGCCCGGATGGACCGGACGAGGCTCCTGTTACAGAGAGGCCTGCTGTCCCTGGGGAGGAGGGGGAGGCAGGTGCTGTCACACAGAGAGGTACAGTTTGTTTGGAGCGCCACCTGGGTTACAGGCCCCGGGACGTGTGGCCTCAGGCAGAGACCTCTCTGAGCCTTGGGTTCTCTGTCCGGGATCCGAGGTGACAAGCCTAGCAAAGGTTACTGAAAACGCGGAGATACTCGGGAAGCGTCTGATTGAGGGGACGGGCAATTGTTTTGGGGGTGCTGTGTCCCAGGGAAGTGTGGTGGGGCAGAGTGAGGTCAGGACGCTGGGCCGCGGATGTGGACATGATGTATCACCTGCCTTTTTGTACTGGTCCCACCTGGGAAGCGGGTTCTGGGGGAGCTCTGCAGACGACCTGCAGGGTGTGACGGGGGCGCCACTGGCAGCTTCTGTTCCTTCCCTTCCAGAAGGAGCCCTGGGTCCGCCATGTTGGTGCCTGAGGCGGTTTGGGAAGGTTCCTGAATCAGGAACCAGGGCTTGGCTGGTGTGTGACCTTGGGAAGTCCTTTCTCCACACCGGGCGGCCTTGGTTTCCCCATCTGGTACTGGTTGGGGTTGGGGACTGGGCGACCTTGCTTGTCACCTACCCTTAGTTTCACGATTTGGGTGGCCTCAGGCAGGCGTGAGTCAATCCTCAGCCTCGGCTTCCTCGTCTTTGAACCTCAGTGAAAATCCGTACTTCGGGGACCGCCGTGGGGGTGGAGAGGGGCCCTGCTGACCAGGTGCCTGAGATGCAAGTCTGTCGGCTCTCTGAAGGTCACCGTCATCAAGGGCAGTCGGCTCTGTGGCGGAGATGATGGGCTCTTGTGCCAGACTGTCCAGGCCTGGGTCACGGCTCCTGCGCTTCCCTTCGGACCCCGGGCCTCGTAAATAAACCCGTTGAGTCTTATTTTTCTCCCCCAACGAGAGAGAGATGAGCTTACTGTTGAGGCCATTTTACCGATGAGGACTGAATGAGAGGCACAGAGAAGTTGAGTGCCTCATCCATGGTCGTCAGCTAGTAACTACTGAGCCTGGACCAGAAACCCATAGTACACATGGGGCAGCACTCCTGGGGGACCAGCCTTACACCCAGGCCCCTGGCTCTGCCCCCCACTGTAGAACAGGGATCCAGAAGTCCCAGCTCCTTGGCAGGCCTGGCCCACCAGACCTGGGTGTGTTTTCTGAACCGGTGCAGGCCATGCACTGACAGCTTCCTCTGCCACTGGGGACACTCTGGGACTGGAAATATTTGTCTTCCAGAGGGGGAGGAGTGGGGACAGGCACCCCGTGTGGCAGCCCTACCCCCAGCCCTCAGTTTCCTGATTTTGCTTCTTTCCCTGTCATGTTTAGGAGATTTATGGTGGAGACCAGATGCTTCGTGTGCAGGGACATACACGTTTGTCACAGAGTTCCCATTCCTTTGGGAACCTGTTGAATTTGCAATTTGCTCTGGGGCCGTATTGATTGGCAGAAACCATCAAAACCCGCGGTGCCCTCGTTCATGTTGACAAGCGCGGGGTCCGAGAAAATGGCTGGATCTCGTGGCCGTAAGGCCCTGGTTTGAGGCGGCTGTAGGAAAGGGGGGAAAATAAAATCCCTCGCTTTTCAGCTTGCTTCTTGAGCGGGAGGTTAAAAAGCCCATTTTCGACTTGGGGTTTTTAAAGACCGATCCCTTCTGAGATTTGGCCCAAATGATTTGAAACAAAATGATCATAGGGTTGATTAAAAAGTGTGCCATCAATCTGTCTTTGTGGTCTGGACTGAAGCCTCTTGTTAACAGTGGAGTTTGTAAATGTTGTGTGTTTGACCATTGTTTCTTCACTCAGTTATGCTTCCTATCCTAGATTTGGGTGTACACACTTATTTCTTAGAAGGGAAGCTTTTTTTTTTTTTTTTTTTTTTGCAGAAGGGAGTGGTGAAGTGGATGGGGGAGTTCACCCCTCTGCGGGCAGAAGCTGAGTTCTCTAGCATGTTCTGCCCAGCCGATGGTTATTATTCCCCCAGAAAATAATGTCCTTTTTTTTTTTTTTCTTTTCCAACTTGCTTTTAACATTCTGCCCTTGGCATCTGTTCTAGGCATTGTGGACGAACCGTAGACTGTGTTCTGACAATGGGTTAAAGCAAGCACTTATTGAAAAGCATTCTCTACTTAATTACATTTCCTTCTTCTGGAAGCTATTTTAATTTTTTTTTTTTTTATAATCACATGTTAATTGTGTATTAGCGGGGCCTTTCTGATTAGTTGAAAACATAATGAAACCTTTGTAAACAACACAGAGAGAAAGAAAGAAGGAACGTGTGAAGCACAGGCAGTGCTGAGAGGCCAGAATGACTACATTTCTTGATTCCGGGGAGGGGTGGAAATTGTACCTGGATGTCCCTTTTTTTGTGTGATGACCCCCGCTGCCCCATCCCCCCGGTTGGGGGAGGGGTGCGGGATCATGGCTACTGATCAGTGAAGGGAGGAGGGGTAGCTTCCTGAGGGGTCCTGCTCTTCCTGCCTTCGAGCTCTGTCCTGCTGCCATTCATTCATTCCCTTACTCATTCATTTCCTTTGCTCATTCATTCATTCACTCATTCACATTCTTAGCAGTAGCTTCCTCTGCTGAGCACCGATCAGGTGCAGGGTTCTTTACACGCACGCTGTAGACCCGCGTACAGGGGTTCATGCCACTTGGGGAGAGGGGAGCTTAGCTCACACTTGAGTAACTCATTCACGTTCAGCCGAGCCTAGAAGCTGGAGAACCGGATCTGTCAGGCCCAGGGACCCACATCCCCCAGTGCGGTTCTGAAGTCCTCGTGCCCCTTCCTGCACAAACTTCAGCAGGCTCGGAGACAACCTGGTACCTGTCTAGAGGGCAGATGGGTAGGAGGAGCCAGCCGGGCTGGGCCTCTGCCCGTGTGTGTGTGTGTGTGTGTGTGTGTGTGTGTGTGCGGTGGGGAGCAGGGGGCACATGAAAAGGAAGCGTGCACCCGTCCCCAGAATGTGGCAGCATTGTTTCGTTTTCCACCTTTTGACATCTTTATTGAAAGCCCCAGCCCCCGTTTCCAGCCCCTGTTGTGGCGGGAGGGGCCCCGAAAGCCCTGCTCTGTTCCCCATTTGGAGGGCTGGGCTTACAGGGGTTTTGCAGTTCCCAGGCTGTTATTAGGGAAGCGTGGCCGGGGCGTTTGAAATGCAAGCGCTACTGTGAGCGAGCGCCAGGTTCACCGTGCGCGCTCCAAGGAAACGCGGCCAAGGCAGTGTTGTGAACAGCCGCCAAGCAAAACACACGCATGCCGTCCAGCGGAGCCAGCTCACTTCTGCAAACAGAGGAAAAATTGACTTTCTGATTTGGAGTGTTTCTGCAACTAAGAAGAACCACTCGAGTGATTGTTCTAAAAATATTCTGGAGGCAGCACGTTCTCGAAGGCCTCGGGATTCTGAGCGGTCCTTAATTGTACTTTTTATGTAATCTCTCTGGATCGTGGTTTTTAAAAAAAGGAATTTGCTTAAGCCCGTGCGGTCATCTTCCTGCCCCCCCCCAACCCAGCCGCTCATGTCCCCCCCGCCCCCCCCCCCCCCCCAAGTATTGCTGCAGCGTGAAAGAGTGCCATACACAGCAGAAATTGTATTTTTATCTCTTTGACTTCAGGAAGTATATTTGGGTTTTCATCTCCTGCAGCCGCTGTCGCAGGGCTCACATCTGAGCAGCCGAATCTAGGGCAGCCCCTCACGTCCCTGCTCTGGTGGCCGAACCCTGTTCTGGAGGGAGGCGTCCCCAGGCGAAAGGGCTTCTCGAGGAGGGCTGGGGCGAGGGGGTGCCGGCACCTTTGACGCCCCTGCTCCCTCTGCCAGATCAGCCTGGCGTCCCCCTTCACGAGGCACAGAGCTCCCTGGGAGCCCCGGACCCGCCGTTCCCGGCGACTGTGGGATTCAGATGATTTCTGCAATAATGAAGCTGACTGGGTTGCCACCAGCTCCTTGACTGCCAAAAAAGTAAACGATGTCGGCCCCTCCTCCTTCTCTCTGATTCTCTGTTTTCTCTCCACCCTCTCTCCCCACCCCTCCTCGCTCTCTGCCTTTACCCCGACTCCCCACTTCTCCCTGGCTGTCTGTTTTGCAAGTTCAGCCCACAGCGCCTACAAGGCTGGAGGATTTCTTGTCGTTGGGTGTTGAACAGCATCCCTGCCTTGACCCAGTGCCAGTGACACCCTCACCTCCCCGAGTCGTGGCAATCAGAAATGTCTCAAGACATCGCCAGTCCTCACTGGAGGGTTTTTTTGTTTTGTTTTTTGTCCCAAACTCTCAAGCAGAAAAAGGCCTGGGGATTATTAGGACCTATTTTTAGGTTTACAAATAAGCAATAATAGGGTGGGAGCAAAGGCCTTGGAAATGGAGAATGAGTTCCCACTTGAATTTCACCCCCCAGAGTGAGTTTTTAAAAAACGAAGTCGCTGGATGCTCCCGGTTTGAGGGATGGCCCCGGTGTGGCCGATGAGGGGCGGTGAGCTGTCCCTTCACAGCTTTGTTTGCAGGGGTTAGAATGACCAGAGTCTGTGCCTTCACGTAATCAAGCTGTTTCCTCTAAAACGTCTCCTGTGCTGAGCTTATCAGACAGCTTTGCTAGTGTTAGGTAACTGATCACCGTATTAGTGAAGCGACAATCGAGAGGAACTTGCCAGTGGTTTTGGCATCATATGCCAGGACTTGCTCTGTACAATTGCCCTCCCTCCCTTCTTCTTTCCTTCTCTGCCTCCTTTCCTCCCTCTCTCTCTTCACTTCCCCCCTTCCCTTAGAGATTTTTGCCCCCGTGGTAGGAATCAGACGTCGCCTGCTCACTGGCAAGCACCTCATTTTGACGACACAGGCCGTTCCCCGTTTGCAGGAATCCCGTTCTGTGGCCTTGAACGCTGACTCATTACTGGGGCAGCCAGGAGGGGTCAGGTGCCAGGTCATTTCGCCCATCGGCAGACTCATCTTCGAGGGACCTAGAAGTGGGTGGTCAGCGGGTCTCGTGCCGGCCTTCCTTGGGGCGGTGCGTGGCCAAGGATGCGTGTGACCGCGAGAGAGCGATTTCCTGGGCTCAGCCAAAACCCATGCTTCCGCCGGCTTCTCTCCGCCAGCTGGCCACCAGAGCCAGCCTGGAGGTGCGAGAGCCATTTGGAATCACAGGACTCCACCTCCCCTGAGGCCTGGGCTTCTCGGCTTCGGGTTCTCCAGTGCAGACCGGACAGCACCACCCTGGGGGCCTCCTGGCCCCAGATTGTACAGTCGGTTTGGGCTGCTGGTCCCCTGCGCGCCCCCCTTGCTCCGCCCACCCCCTGTGTCACTAGCACGGCCCCCTGCCCCTTGGCATTGCTGCCGCTTTCATGTGCCCTTTTGGGGGGGGCAGCGCTACGAGAACCAGCTGGCACCTGCTGGGTGTGCCACCGGCAGGAGCCCCATCTCGCCCAGCCCCTGAGCCGTGGTTGGCTCTGGCCATTGGGCCTGCCCAGCCACCACGCCGAGGCAGCCGGTGTTTCCAGAGGGGCCATGTTGTAAGCGTGCCCGTCATTCTCTCCCCTTCGCAGGTGTGCGTGCGCGCGTGTGTGAGAACCCGTGTGTCTGGGAGGTGGAAGGGTTCGGTCTGTCTTTTCCATAACCTCCGAGGCACTTGCTACATCTCTGAACCCTCTGATTTTCTGGCGGCACCGGGCAGCTCGGCTGCGCGCAGAGCGCCCCGCACTGTGGACGCGGTGCGGCGCCTGGCGAGGATGACCATCTCCCCGGCTGCCGGCGGGGCTGGAGGAAGCTGGCACCGTGGCGGAGGCGAAGCTCTGCAGAAGTGCCGCGGGTTTTTCATATGGAAATGTGAAATAATGGGGTGATTAAATAGAGCTGTATATTAAAGTACATCTGACATTAGAATTACC
Organism: Panthera pardus; assembly: GCF_024362965.1. Classification (NCBI taxonomy): domain Eukaryota; kingdom Metazoa; phylum Chordata; class Mammalia; order Carnivora; family Felidae; genus Panthera; species Panthera pardus. Next base: position 133,333,051 of record NW_026526810.1, on the reverse strand, counting down.
ATAATGTGCTGTAGCCTTAGGCTGAGTACTTTATTTGCCATCTGCGTCGGCCCAAAATCCCCCGGGGAAGCGCTAAAATATTCTGAATAAACTCAGCCCGAGTTCTTATTGAGAGTAAAATACCATTTGTGGCACGTCGTATTGATTCGTCTTAATTGTGGTGCAGAAAAGAACATTCACTCGCTGATGACTTTTGTGCTCGGTGACAAGCTGGCTGGAGTAACTCAAACACTGCAGTTGGTTAACCTGGACGGGGCCAGGCGGGCACCTCGGCCCCAGCCAGGGTGCGGCGGTGCCCCCCCCCCCCCCCAAGGGGACGCGCCACAGCTGGGGCTCCCCGCCAGCCCCACCGCGCTGTTCTCCAGGGAGGGTGCCCGGGAGATGGGTGCCCCATTCGGGGGGCAGGGGAGGTTCCCGCGCTGCCTGCGGGCCCCTCTCTGTGCCTGGCCTTGCCCCTGCACCCGGGGGGAAGCGCTGACCGGCTGCGGAAGGACGATGTTGTGGCCCGTTGTCCTCAAGGGGCCATGGCTTCCGTCTCAGCCTGTGGTCGGAGAGGCGTACTGTGCATATTGAAGAAAGCAAAACTAAAAGAAGAGAAGGAGAAGGGGAGGAACCCACCCACCCAGGCAAACCCAAGCGTGGCTGGTTGCCGGTTAGTGGCGGTGGGACCGGGTAACCGTCCCTGCAGCCCTTCGGAAGAGGTGGGGGGAGGGAGGGCGGCACAGTAAAGACAGATGACTGGTTGGTGGGAAAACACTTGGTGATCCAGACAGCGCTCCCCCATTCGCGCGGTCCAGTTTTTATCCTATAATTGCCTATCATTATACACAATTTAAATATTCAAACATTCTCCACAAACCTTGGGCTAGCGTGTTTTTATTACAAATTCAGAACAAGGGAATAACCTTTAACTTCAGAGACAAATGAGACAAATTTACAAGTGCATGTCTGCTGTTTTCTTGTGTTTTATCAATCCCCGTGGACCGGAACACTTTTGCTATAACGCCACTCTGAACAATATACATATATTACTACTTGTTTGTAGTGTGTCGGTAATGAGTCCCCTCTGCATTCGCTAACCTATATAACTCGGCGTCGAGGCTCTCCATAACGTCAATTATCTCCTCGGAGCTAAACGTACACTCCATTAAAACGAGATTTACTGCCCCTGCAATACTTCTTGGGGTGGAATGCGGAGATTTTTGTGGATTTAAGGAAAGGAAGGAAGCCTTATTCCTGCCTGGTGAAGGAAGTCATGAATAATGGAGAAGAGAGACTTCCTGTGTCAGCCAGAACGCGTGCGTGAGGCACCACGAGGTGTGCCCACGTCTGCTCACAACGGCTCTCAACACACACCCGCGGCGCGTGCCTTGATTTTTTTTTTTTTTCTTACCTGTTCGTTTCTTAATTCACTCTTTATTTTTCCATTAAATGATAAGGAGGATTTGCACCATGCTTCTTCCTCTTCACATCCTCTGCTAAGTTCCTGTCCCCAGAGTGCTGGAATCCTTTCAGAAAACCTCATATTTGGGGGAGGGGGGGTTGGGAGGGGGGGGCCAGACCACCAAAATACGTTTATCTGTCGGCCCACCACATCCCACTGTTGTAGGTCCTTTTCAGAGAAGTCTGCAGAAAGATTTCAAGGGAATCTGACGACGCGTTCGTCTATTTTGGGGAAGACATACTATTTCCAGCTGATTTGAGCGCCTTATGCAAAGGGGGGGGGAGTTCTATAAAGATGATCTTGAGGAATGTGCCGTAGTTTTTTGAGGGTGCTGTAAGTGAGTTGCCACGTCTCAGATCACTCTGTGTGTCCTGCTTCTGGCTCTTCCATCTGACTAGCACACAGTGCTGTTCTCACCCTTCCCCGAGATGCCCCCGCGGTCAGCCGTATTGCTTTGTCTCGGGGCTTGGGTGGCTGTTTCCTGAGCCTGAAGTGCACACCTGGTCTGACCACAGAATCGAGCAGTTGAAATCGAGACTGGGGGGGGGGGGGGCGGAATCTGGGGTGCGTGGTGTCAGCAGCTGTAGTTGAGTTCTGATACTTTGTTCCGCTGAGAACGTGGCCCGCCCTGTTCCTGAGGCTGACTCACGGGTCCAGGGGGTTCAGATGGGAGTCTTGCCGGAATGATAGAACTCCTGCTGGAGAGAGTGATTTAGAAGCCACCTTGTCGGGCCAGCGGTCCTCACAGATTGGATTTTAAACTTCCTCCTTGCATTTCCCAGGCCCCCCTGGCTTCCTTTCTTTACATCTTACGGTTTCATAGTCGGGGAAGGGGGGATCTGGTCTCAGAAAGAGCCATCTAAGGGGTTCTCCTGTGTCCTTTGGCTGTACTGTCATTTTGCTGTATGGAACAGTTTCTGACTCGAGTAGGCCTTGAGTGTGGGTTTAGAAATCTTCATATTAAAAAAATATATATATCAAAGCTTTCGCCGTGATGGAATTTCTAGCAATGGAATTTGTGCTGTAGCCAGCTCAGTTTCTTTGTGGGTTTTCAGAGCCTCCTCAGATTGATCCAAAACCACATTTTCAGTCCCGTATCCTTTTCCTCGCCTCTGTGAGTCTGGGGTCCCACGACCCTTTGTGCATGCCGTTTCCTCTGCCTGGCACCCCCTTTCTCTCCTTTCTCTGCAAGATAGACTCATTTTTCCTTCAGAATTCAGCTCTAGGACCTCCCCCTCTGAGAGGTCTTCCTGATCCCCCCACACTGCCAATCTCTCCCTCCTCTGGGTCCCGTGCCACATGTCACACCGTAGACCTCGTGGCCCGAAGCCTTACTAGAAACGTGTGGAATTATTAGCTCTTGAACTCAACTGTGGGCTCCATGCGGGCAGATGTGCATTTCTGTGTCCCTTCACTCAGCACGGGGCCTGGCATGTGGCAGATGGGTCCTGCATTTGTAGAGCAAAGGGAGGAGGGGGGAGGGGCATATGGCTAAATGATATTGAAGACCTCCTTTCATCCCCAGCCCCCTACCTGTGGCTTCCTGGAAGGGAGGGGTCACAGCCGGTCCCTCTGAATAGTGCCTGCCAGGTTGGCATCTGGTGCATGATGGCCGAATGGAGAATGAATGAATGAATGAATAAGAAGGGCATGTCTCTAGAGCATTTGGGGCACAGTTAGATTTCCTTGGGTTCACTAACTTCCCAGGTGTGCCTCTTTTGCTGGAAGCAAGATTCAGTAGTGTTTTTGTGCACGACCAGCTGTCTAGGGGAACGATAGAGGCTGTGGGGGAGGCTGGAGGCCCAGTCACCCAGCCCCGAGTTAACTCCAGGCATATGAAGCGCACAGCTTACCTGGGCCGCAAGGATGCTGGCAGGGTCGGCGGACTGTCCCCCAACACTGCGAGGCTGCGTGAAGTTTTCCCACCCGTGTAAGGTCTCCGTTCTCAGCCAGGGTACGCGTGCTGTCTTCTGCATGAAGCCCGCAGCTTGCTGGTGTTCACCAGCAGGTAGAGTGGTTTGCGTGCCTGCTCCGGGTCCCTCCCCGGGGCCGGTGATAGTGGCCTTTGTGGTTCCATGGACGGGGCAGCCAGGTGTGTGTCTGAACACAGCACAGGCCCTGGGCTCAGACCCTGTGTGAATCTGGGGTCTGTGAACCATAAGCTGTGTGAACTTACCTGTGATGAGACTTAGTTTCTTTTTTACACGAAGTCTGGATTAAAACCCACTTTCCAAAGTTGCCGTGAGCATCTGCCTAAGAGCACAAGTCCAACACTGGCACGTGCAGATCGCAGGCAAGTTGAACACTCCAAGGTCAAGGACAGATTATGATAGTACGAGTGATCAGTATCAGGTAGTATTCCCTGGATGCTGTGGGAACATACTGGCGGCGGGGGGGTGGGGTGGGGGTGTGCTGGCTCTCACAAGACGTTTTGCAGGTAGAGAAGCAAAAGCAAGTATTCTGGGCACAGGGAAGGGCGGGTGCAAGCTGGTGTGCAAACACGAGGACTAAATGGGGCCTTGCAGACGAGAGCCCCACAGTGCAGGCTCTGAACCCAAATGCAGCCGAGCCCAAATATTCTCCCCTCTTCCGGCACCACGGCTGCCTACGGAGCAGTGCTCGTACTTTTCATCAAATGACTGAGAGGGGGCATCAGGTGTTCCGTGAGCTCTGGCCGCCTGGGGAGGGTCCCTGGTGGATAAAGGGTGCCCGGCTCCTGTCTGTGCAGTGAATGAATGAAGAGCCCGTGTGGCCTTTGCCCTCAGCAGGACACCCACTGCTGCCTACTGAATTCAGCCCCGTCTCACCGGGCTCCCCACTTACCGGGCTTCTGTGGCCCGGGATCCACAGATCCCAGACAGTGGCACGCTTTACGTGGTGATGAGGGTCGAGAGGATTCCGAGGCCTGGAGGGAGAGCGCAGGGATGGAGCGGCCGTGTCTGCCACGGGCACTGGCGGAGGGCGTGGGCTCCGCTAACCGAGCCAGCCGAGGCTGGCTGAGCACCCGGGAGATCGTACAGGATAGTGTATGGCTTTTATCACCACTACCAGGACCAAGAAAGTGCATCTGTTCCCCCATCAGCGTGACTTCACAGAGTTACCGCGGTGCCAGCCCAAAGCAGCACATCTCCACTTTTGAGTTAGCACACGGGCTGGAATGAAAGGTCAGGTAACCAAGGCATAGCCTCCCCATTACCATGTCCAAGTGCCTGGGCCAGGGCCGGGGTCTGTACATTCTCTCTCTTGACCAGGCTTTTATCAGTCAGCACGTAGCTCAAGAGCACGCCGTGGGGCTGACCGCCTTCTTTCTTCCAGCCCTCCGTGTCCTCATCTGTGACACGGTGCCTGGGACACCATGTCCTTAGTTGGGGGTTGTTTGGAGCCTCGGCTGAGGTCCCGTTCTAGTCAGCTGCGGCAGGCTCGTGTAAGGATTTAATGGCGGTTAAGTTACTGCTGCCATTATGCCCGTAGCCGTACCTTCCTGCTCCAAGAGGCTGAGGTTTGACAGAGCACGTTCAGAACGAGCAGGGGTGGTTGTAGATTTTGTAGATGGCCATGCTCAGAAATAATACAGACCGGGGGCGCCTGGGTGGCGCAGTCGGTTAAGCGTCCGACTTCAGCCAGGTCACGATCTCGCGGTCCGTGAGTTCGAGCCCCGCGTCAGGCTCTGGGCTGATGGCTCGGAGCCTGGAGCCTGTTTCCGATTCTGTGTCTCCCTCTCTCTCTGCCCCTCCCCCGTTCATGCTCTGTCTCTCTCTGTCCCAAAAATAAAAAAAAAAAATTAAAAAAAAAAAATAATAATACAGACGGCAAAACCCACGAAAACCGCTGGGGTGGCCAGCTGACATTTTCTCTCTGGGATCATGAAAGGGGAGACCGACCGTATTTAAACTAAGAAGGGGTCTGCACATTGGAGGGAAAATAGTGATGATAATTATTATCATTTTGGAACTGTGGGGACGGTATTGTTAGCAGTCACAGACACTGGAGGAGGACTGGGTGATTGGCTGCTGACCCAAGTGCACCCTGATGTCCAGAGACGGGAAGGGCCTGCTGTAGGAAGACCCTGAGATCCAGCATCCTGCCCCTGCATCTGGGTCCTGGGTCCTGTTGCCTTCCCCCCACCCCCGCCTCCCGCCATGGGCTTATTTGCTTTGTGAAACGTCTCCCTCCAGGGGCAAGGCCTGCGGTGGCCCTGAGTGGGTTCCATAAGATGATCGGTACCCTTCCCTGAAGGGACACGCAGCGTGGCAGGTGAACCTCTTTTTTGGGCATTTTCATTGTAAAACAGGCCCTGACAAGCGTACAAAGAACCATCCATCCCTCGGTGGTACCGCGTGCTGGAGAGACGGCCGGGACCGAGCCTGGGGTCTGAAACCCTGAGGACGGGCACGGCCCTCTCCCTGCTGGCTGTGGGACTCTCCCTGTTTCTCGGAGCTTCCGTTTCCTCACGTGCTGGCAGGATGCAGCCCTCGCCTGGCCTTCCTCGGAGGCCATGTGAGTAACGATGAAATGCGCTAATGCACACAAAAATGCCAAACCAGCTGTAAGGCACTTTGCAAACTGTGGAGGGCTGTGTGAAGCCAAGACCCAAGTCTGACCTCTGCGGCCGGGTGCCCGGATTCTAATTTTGCTGCCGGCTTTGGAGAACATGGCCCTGCTCGAGCTGGGAGTTCAGGTACCCTTGCTGTCGCCCTCTGAGCGGCAGTGACCCACTGCGGCTTCCACAGGTCCGAGTGCCCTTCCAGGTGGTATCAGCTGGCCTTTAGAGGGACCTGTTAAACTAGCACGCTCAGTTATGGCCTTTTCGTTGAATAATCAATTAAAGATGTGGTTTTTTAAAAAAAAATTTTTTTTATGTTTGTTTTTTTTTTTTGAGAGACAGAGTGAGACAAAGTGAGAGTGGGGGGAGGGACAGAGAGAGAGGGAGACAGCAGAATCCGAAGCAGGCTCCAGGCTCCGACCTGTCAGCACAGAGCCCGACCTGGGGCTCACACCCACAGGCTGTGAGATCATGACCTGAGCAGAAGTCAGACGCTCAACCGACTGAGCCACCCCGGCGCTTTTTTTATTGAACATCCCCGATACCTTTATTGGTGTTATTAGAGTAACCGGCATACCAAGGAGGAACAATTATTTAAATGCTCATTAAAAACGAAACAAAACAAAACAAAACAAAACCCCTCCTGGCAGAGGGAGACTCTCATTTCATCTGCAAGAGTCCAGTTGCCTGTCGGTTCCCAAGAGGCACAATGAAAAATGATGTTTCCTCGACGTTTGCAAGTTCTCACTTCCCCGGAACCTCTAATGCATTAGGCAGGCCGCGTTACAATTCCTCCCAGGTTTCATTACTGCCAGACTTACACAGAAAGGCATCGTTGAAACGTGGATGCACCTGCCAGGTATGAGGATGAACCCTAAACACCAAAACCTACAAACTCCTGCACAGTGGTGCACGATTTATGGTGTGTGTCCACATACAGGGTCCCATTGGATACCTCCAGCTCTCTTTGGAGGCAGGCGTATTATTCCCACTCTACTGATGAGGAAACCGAGGCTCAAGGAGGTTGTGATTTGATCGACTTCACTGAGCTGGAAATGTCAAGGCAGAGGTGTGAACCCGTGCCGCCGTCCAGGCTCGTGGGAAGGGAGGGTCTCGAACTTGAGAAAGACATAAGGACTGCCTTTAGAGCCGTTAAAGCGAAGAAGCTCCAGTCTGGGTTTCTGCCAACTGAGGAGTAAAAATGTCTGAGGAAGGAAGCAAGCAAGCAAGGACAGACACGGGCCCTGGCTTCTGAGTTGCCAAGCCTGATTTAGTGATGCAAGTACAGCTGACATTTCTAGGTCTCTAGGCCGGGTCTGACGTCAGTTCAGAATAATCTAGGCATCCACCTGTCACTCGGAACCTCAGCAGCCCCAGCAGCAGCGTGGTGGGAAGTGGGTCCTGTCTGGGCTGCTGGCAAAGTCATCACCTCACGGAGCCTCCGGCTCACCTCTGGGCAGGTGGCCCTGAGCTTGAGGAGGGAGGGGATCATCACCTCTGGTCCCGGGGAGGGGAGGGGAGGGGAGGGGGCCGGCCCTCTGGACAAGGGTCTTCCCTTGCGTCTAAAAAATGAGCTGTCCGTGACTGGTAGGCCGCGAGTGTGAAATATTTAGCGAGTTTTCGAATAGAAAAATGTTCCGAGTGGCTCTTCAAAGACTTCTGACACTGTTCACTTGTGAAAAGCGAGCAGCCCCTAGTGCTCAAGGCTACTTCGAGGCAAGAGAGAACCGTGAACTGGTAATGTGGAAACGAACATTTTATTAAAAAAGAAAAAAAAGGTTGGGGAGAGTGGAAAGGGACTCGTCTAGGGAGGGCCTCTGAGGGCTGTGAGATTTTTAGAAAAGTCAGAAGCTGTCAGATCCCGGGAAGGCCGTCCCTGGCAGTCTTGCCTCCGCGAGAAGGAAAGTCTGGGAACCGAACCACAGCGGTTCATTCAGGGGTGCGGGAAAAGAAAGGGCTTCCTCCGGCGTGAGGAGTGGCCCTGAGATCCGATGTGACAGACGCCTAGCTCTTCCCCACCTGACGGTGGTTTACGGACAGGTGACCCCCTCTTTCAGCCGCTCCAGAATTTTAGCGGGCATCTGTTTTTTTTTTTTTTCCCTTTTCTTTCCTTTTCAGAAGTGGAAACATCTGAGCTCTTTAGAACATGTAGCTACATGCTTCCCAGCAGCTGCCATTTTGAGTTACAAAAATGTTTTCATCGGCCATTTCGGCTGAAGAGCAGTCTTTATTCCTGGCCTGCCAGGGAGTTCTGCGTTTTCTTCTGACATCCCCATCCTGCACCGGCGGTGGAACTTTTAGAAAACGTGTGGCCATCAGAACAAGAAACAGGAAGTGCTCTGGAGTTGAAGCCCAAGGAACGAAGATGATGAACAAAGAGATGGGGGGGGGGGAGGCGGAAGGAGGTGGCCCCACTTAAAAACATGAAGAACAGCTGTGTGCCATAAATCGATTAATTAGAGTTTCCGAAGCCAAGGTGAAGGGTACAGAAACGCTCTTTAATTTGAAGATCTATGACCTTGTGGGATGTGGCACTTCATTTGCGTTATTAGCTCCCGTGTCAGAAAGGGACATTTTATTTATCTTCTTGTTATTTATTACGTATTTATTCTGCCTTGCTCTAGAAAAGGATTTGAGCAGGACTCTAAATATTATGGCTTCTGGCCAGCTCCCTTGTGAGGCAGTGTGAGGCAAAGGGTTCTGTTCTCCCAAGTACATTAACTAATAAGCTAGGACGGGAGATGGCGTCTTCTTTGCCAGCTGAGGGACGTGTGCCGGAAGGGAAGGCCCAGGGCTGGTCCTGCTGAACGGCATCCTGGGAGAAACATGGCGGCCCAGGGCCTTGGGAGGCCCCCTGCCATTTTCCAGGTGGGCAAAAGTCTCCTCAGGGACTCCCAACACGGGGAACCGAATTACCCAGACGTACTGGGCACACCAGAGGGAGAGAATTGCCTCAGCAGATGTACTTGAGCTGGTTTTAAAAGCGAAGTGAAGTTGAAGCTCAGAATTCTTTTTTTTCTTCTCCGTCCTTCCCCCTGCCCGCTGGTGTCCTTGCCGCCACACATGTGTGTACAGACTAGGAGACGAGAGTGGACTGATGATTCTTGGAGGACACCAAACCTGGAACGCACGTCTTGGTTGCCGGTGGGGGGTGCTCTGGCCTAGTTGGTTGTGTGGTCTGGGAGGATCTCCGCCCGGCGCCGTGGGGTGTGCGCACGCTGCCCCCCTGAAGCTGTCTGGCCTACCCTGCGTAGGGCTCAGGCCGTTGGGTCTTCGAGTCGCTTGGTTTTTACAGCTAAGCATGAAGTCCTCCGGAAACATAATTCGAACGAGTCAAAATAAAAAATAAATCTCTGCGTGGGATTTCAGAAGTCCTCAAGTCTTTGGGGGAAAGGTCGAGATGGAGGGGTCTTCTCCACTCTGCACTGCGCTGTGTTCTCACGTCACCTTCCTGACTTGGGGCGTGGACATTCGTCTGCACCTTTGGCTTCTCCGGGGAGTCTGCGGCTACCATGCCTTCTCAGCGTTAAGACCTTCCAGCTACGGGAAAGCTCTTAAAAGGGGTTTTTCAAGATCGCGGCTGTGATGTCTTGTTCTCTTTTCCCTCCCGGCCAGCGAGCGAACCTCGCGGTAGAAAGCAGGGCCCGCCCGCACCTGCGCCTTTATGGGAAGCCCGAGCAGAGGTTCAGACAGAAAAGGCAGCGAGTTTGACCCGCAGGGTGAGGAGGGTGGCCACGAGACAGGTTCTGGCTGAAACATTCAGCCTCCATTTTGTGACGGCCCCGATGATGGACAAAGACAGTAACGTTTTTGGCTCAGTGCCCACAAGTGTCCGCTACGATTTGCTTCCGACGCCACGGGAGCCAGTATGTAACAAATCCACACTTGCCACCATTCATCCTGACCACCCCGTCAGATTTGACATTCCCCCGTGCGGTTAGCATTCTGGCAAAGGACTTCATGGAGGCCAGTGGCCCCCTATCCAGTGCCCTCCCAGCGGCCGGTGGAGGCCGGCTTCCGTGGTTAGGGCCATGGGAGGAATGGGGCGGGGGCCTCCGTGTGTGAGGCCATAGGAGGAAGGGGGGGGGCAGCCGCCACACAGCAGCGATCTTCTTATGCTGAATTCCTTCTGTTCCTTCGTATCCACGTTTAAATTTGATGGTGCTTTCTGCATGTAGTGTGGTGTGTGAAACCCTAGAAGGTCCTACAGCAAAAATCCCAAACGATGCAGAGGGATCAGCCATGTCACTTCAAAACAACGTCTGCCAGGCAGTTGAGTGACTTGTGTGTTTTAGAACCTCCTTGGATCAAGTGTTGACTAACCAGTGGTTCTAAAGGGGGGGGGGGGCATTGAGCTGCGGTTTTGGCCCCCACCAGGGGACACTTGGTAACGCCTAGAGAGTTCTGTGATCCTCATAACCGGGGAAGGGAGTGTGACTGGCTTGTAGGGGGTGGGGGCCAGGGATGCTGCTGAACATTCTACAAGGCACAGGACCCCGTCCCCCCAACACAGTTATCGAGATCCAAATGTCACCAGTGGCCTTGGTGGATAAAACCCTGGTCCCTCACGGTTGTGGTGTCCCTGCTGTTTTATCGTTGACATCAGTCATTCTCACCAACGCGGCCTCATTTGGCTTCTGAGGCAATGGGGATAAGAGCGCCTCTTCTTTAGGGGAAGCAAGCAGAAGCCTAGGAATTTGGGGCTGCTCGCTGAGGTCGTGTGGCCGATCTGGGCTCCGCGGGGGCAGCCTGCCCACAGAGCCAGCTTGCCTCAGCCTTCCAGCCCCGTGGAGTCTTGGCCGGAGCGTCGAACACGTCGCCGGCCTCGGCCTGCTCCGAAGGGGCCCCGAGGCCGCCCTCCAGAGCCCCGCGGATCCGGGACTCGCTTCGCGCCCCTCCCCCCCACCGCGCGCCTTCAGGTCCGTGGCCCCGCGGTGCGCGCGCCCCGTCCGCTTCTCACGCTCTCTCTGCCTTTCTGTCCGTGTGTCTCCCCAGGTAAAGATGAGCCTTCCAGCTACATTTGCACAACATGCAAGCAGCCCTTCAACAGCGCGTGGTTCCTGCTGCAGCACGCGCAGAACACGCACGGCTTCCGCATCTACCTGGAGCCCGGGCCGGCCAGCAGCTCGCTCACGCCGCGGCTCACCATCCCGCCGCCGCTCGGGCCCGAGGCCGTGGCCCAGTCCCCGCTCATGAATTTCCTGGGCGACAGCAACCCCTTCAACCTGCTGCGCATGACGGGCCCCATCCTGCGGGAGCACCCGGGCTTCGGCGAGGGCCGCCTGCCCGGCACGCCGCCGCTCTTCAGCCCGCCGCCGCGCCACCACCTGGACCCGCACCGCCTCAGTGCCGAGGAGATGGGGCTCGTCGCCCAGCACCCCAGTGCCTTTGACCGAGTCATGCGCCTCAACCCCATGGCCATCGACTCGCCCGCCATGGACTTCTCGCGGCGGCTCCGCGAGCTGGCGGGCAACAGCTCCACGCCGCCGCCCGTGTCGCCGGGCCGCGGCAACCCTATGCACCGGCTCCTGAACCCCTTCCAGCCCAGCCCCAAGTCCCCGTTCCTGAGCACGCCGCCGCTGCCGCCCATGCCGCCCGGGGGCACGCCGCCGCCGCAGCCGCCGGCCAAGAGCAAGTCGTGCGAGTTCTGCGGCAAGACGTTCAAGTTCCAGAGCAATCTCATCGTGCACCGGCGCAGCCACACGGGCGAGAAGCCCTACAAGTGCCAGCTGTGCGACCACGCGTGCTCGCAGGCGAGCAAGCTCAAGCGCCACATGAAGACGCACATGCACAAGGCCGGCTCGCTGGCCGGCCGCTCCGACGACGGCCTCTCGGCCGCCAGCTCCCCGGAGCCCGGCACCAGCGAGCTGGCCGGCGAGGGCCTCAAGGCGGCCGACGGCGACTTCCGCCACCACGAGAGCGACCCGTCGCTGGGCCACGAGCCCGAGGAGGAGGACGAGGAGGAGGAGGAGGAGGAGGAGGAGCTGCTGCTGGAGAACGAGAGCCGGCCGGAGTCGAGCTTCAGCATGGACTCGGAGCTGAGCCGCAACCGCGAGAACGGCGGCGGCGGGGTGGCCGGGGTGGCGGGCGCGGGCGGCGTGGGCGGCGCGGCCAAGGCGCTGGCCGACGAGAAGGCGCTGGTGCTGGGCAAGGTCATGGAGAACGTGGGGCTGGGCGCGCTGCCGCAGTACGGCGAGCTGCTGGCCGACAAGCCCAAGCGCGGCGCCTTCCTGAAGCGCGCGCCGGGCGGCGGCGGCGGCGGCGGCGACGCGGGCGACGACGACGACGCGGGCGGCTGCGGCGACGCGGGCCCGGGCGGCGCGGTCAACGGGCGCGGCGGCGGCTTCGCGCCGGGCGCCGAGCCCTTCCCGGGCCTGTTCCCGCGCAAGCCGGCGCCGCTGCCCAGCCCCGGGCTCAACAGCGCCGCCAAGCGCATCAAGGTGGAGAAGGACCTGGAGCTGCCGCCCGCCACGCTCATCCCGTCCGAGAACGTGTACTCGCAGTGGCTCGTGGGCTACGCGGCGTCGCGGCACTTCATGAAGGACCCCTTCCTGGGCTTCACGGACGCGCGCCAGTCGCCCTTCGCCACGTCGTCCGAGCACTCGTCCGAGAACGGCAGCCTGCGCTTCTCCACGCCGCCCGGGGACCTGCTGGACGGCGGGCTGTCGGGCCGCAGCGGCACGGCCAGCGGAGGCAGCACGCCGCACCTGGGCGGCCCGGGCCCCGGGCGGCCGAGCTCCAAGGAGGGCCGCCGCAGCGACACGTGCGAGTACTGCGGCAAGGTGTTCAAGAACTGCAGCAACCTGACGGTGCACCGGCGGAGCCACACCGGCGAGCGGCCTTACAAGTGCGAGCTGTGCAACTACGCGTGCGCGCAGAGCAGCAAGCTCACGCGCCACATGAAGACGCACGGGCAGATCGGCAAGGAGGTGTACCGCTGCGACATCTGCCAGATGCCCTTCAGCGTCTACAGCACCCTGGAGAAACACATGAAAAAGTGGCACGGGGAGCACTTGCTGACTAACGACGTCAAAATCGAGCAGGCCGAGAGGAGCTAAGCGCGCGGGGCCCCGGCGCCCCGCACCTGTACAGTGGAACCGTTGCCAACCGCGAGAATGCTGACCTTGACACTTGCCTCCGCGTCTGCGCCACTTCGGCACCCCCCCTCCTCCACCCCCCCCCCCCGCCCCGGGGCCCCCACCCCCCACCCCCGCGCGTCCCCGGGGGCCCCGGGGGAGGCGGCGCTCCAACCTAACCTGTGTCTACGAAGTCCTACGGAAACCCGAGGGTTGATGGAGGCAGTAAAAATTGTGGAGCCTTTTAACTGTGCAATAATTTCTGTATTTATTGGGTTTTGTAATTTTTTTGGCATGTGCAGGTACTTTTTATTATTATTCTTTGTGTTTAAATTCTTTTAAGAGATTTTGTTGGGTATCCATCCCTTCGTTGTTTTTTTTTTTTTTTTTTTTTTTTTTTTGTTTGTTCGTTTGTTTTTTTAAACCCAGTAGTAGCCTGAGCAATGACTCCCGAGCAGTGTAGAAGGGAAGCTTATCTTTTAAATTATAATTTGGGGGGGAGGGCGCTGCTTTTTTGAAATTTAAGCTAAGCATGTGTAATTTCTTGTGAAGAAGCCAACACTTAAATGACTTTTAAAGTTTACTTTTTTTTAATTCCTTCTTTGGTCCTGAAATAAAAAGTGGCATGCATTTTTTTGTTTTGTTTTGTTTTTTTGTTTTTGTTTTTGTTGGTTTTTTGGGTTTTTTTTTGGGGGGGGGTGGATGTACAGCGGATAACAATCTTTAAAGTCGTAGCACTTTGCTTCAGAGTTGGAATGGAGATGTAGCACTGATGATGTCCTGAGTAACAGAGGCCTTTTCTGCAACCTTTACATGATACAAGGAAACGTTTGAGTGGTGGGGGCCCCCACCCCGAAAACTCCACACTGCCGGAGAAATGCCAGTTTTTGAGAGCTGCGGGCAGGGGGCGGGGGGGATGGCCTGAGAGCATTCTACAGTGGTGTGGCATCAGCAGATACTGTCCTTTTCTTGGGCTGTGGGTGTGCCCTGGGGTGCCGCCTTGGCTCTTTGCTGTAGATTAGGCTACATAAAATGGGCGGAGGGTACCTTTTTTTGGGTAGACGGTGATCTTCAGTGACACAGGAAGAAAGCCACCGTATTCTTTCAGGCTTCTTCTGGCTTGATGGCTTCTCTCTCTCTCTCTCTCTCTCTCTCTCTCTCTGTCTCTATCACCCCCACTACAAAAAGTCCCAAGTCCTATGTTGCTACAAGTGATAATTTATGACCGTGTCTCAAGCAGACAAGTGCCCTGGACGAGGTGAATTGAGAGAAGTTAGTAGTCTCTCATTTAATGCACACTGATGACATTGTACGGACAGGGGGGAAAATCTTGCAAATTTCTGTTCCCTTTTACTGGAAAAGCAGGGAAAGAGTTCCATCCGAAGGTGCCCAGCGCTACTTTCCAATTTTTTTTTTTTTTCTATCCCATTAGGTTGGAAGGTTCTAAACATTGGACTGTTAAGATTAGACATTGGAATTCTGTTGACCCGCACTTTAAAGCTTTTGTTTGCATTTAAATTAAATGGCTTCTAAACAAGAAATTGCAGCATATTCTTCTCTCTGGCCCAGAGGTGGGTTAAACTGTAAGGGACGGCTGAGATCGAGTGTCAGTGTTGCTAAGCATGGCATTCACAATACTGGCACTATAAAGAACAAAATAAAATAATTTATTGGACAGTTTTTCTACTGCCATTCAATTTGACGTGAGTGCCTTGAAAACTGATCTTCCTATTTGAGTCTCTTGAGACAAATGCAAACCTTGTTTTTTTGTTTTTTTGTTTTTTTTTTTTTGGAAACGAAAAGACTTTTTAAGAGTAAAACAAGAAAAGTACATTCTTTAGATACAAACAAAGCCACCTTTACCTTTAATTAGATTAAATTTTAAAAATCCTGGCTGAAGATAGAGGACGTGAAAATGCCATAAGGACCCAATCAAATGAAGAAATAAACCCAGCACAACCGTGGACATCCTTAGCTGAATTATCCTCAACCCCTTTTGTTTTTTGGGACAACGCTGCTTAGATTTGGCGTGGAGGTGATTTACTGCTGAATTAAAACTCAAGTGACAGAAGTTACACGCTGATATCGTTGAATGAAAAACAAAACAAAAACAATTCAGGAACAATGGCTAATTTTTTTTCTAAAGTTAAATTTAGTGCACTCTGTCTTAAAAATACGTTTACAGTATTGGATACATACAAGGGTAAAAAAAAATCGTGTGTATGTGTGTTGGAGCGATCTTTTTTTTTTTTTCAAAGTTTGCTTAATAGGTTATAAAAAAAATGCCACAGTGGCTGCGTGTATATTGTTTTCTTTTGGTGACGGGGTTTTAGTATATATTATATATATTAAAATTTCTTGATTACTGTAAAAGTGGACCAGTATTTGTAATAATTGAGAATGCCTGGGCATTTTACAAAACAAGAAAAAAAAAAAACCCTTTTCTTTTCCTTGAAAATGTTGCAGTAAAACTTAAATGGTGGGTCTATAAATTTGTTCTTGTCACAGTAACTGTAAAGTCGGAGTTTTAGTAAATTCTTTTCTGCCTTGGGTGTTGAATTTTTATTTCAAAAAAAAAATGTATAGAAACTTGTATTTGGGGATTAAAAGGGGATTGCTACACCATGTAGAAAAAGTATGTAGAAAAAAAGTGCTTAATATTGTTATTGCTTTGCAGAGAAAAAAAAAATCACATTTCTGACCTTGACCTTATTTTTCTCTTCCCGCCCCCTCTGGAATGGATATATTGGTTGGTTCATATGATGTAGGCACTTGCTGTATTTTTACTGGAGCTTGTAATTTTTTAACTGTAAGCTTGTCCTTTTAAAGGGATTTAATGTACCTTTTTGTTAGTGAATTTGGAAATAAAAAGAAAAAAAAAACAAAAACAAACAGGCTGCCATAATATATTTTTTTAATTTGGCAGGATAAAATGTTGCAAAAAAAAATTTGTATGTTAAGTCCTATTGTACAGGAGAAAGAGGGTTGTTTGACAACCTTTGAGGAAAAGAAACAAAAGGAAGTCGTCAAATGCTTTGGTTCACAGATCCTTTTAGTTGTATATATTTTTGTCGAAATTGGCCTATACAAAGGACTGTTCGAGCAGGGCTTCTCCCCGAACGCCCCGAACCTTGCATCAAGGCTCCCTGGTGTGGCCACAGCAGACCGGATGGGAAATCCTTTATTCGCGTTGAGTGGGAAAATCGGTTTTCGTAAAGATGTTGGTGACATCTCGCAGGGTCCTCTTGTTCTCTGAGAGGCCATCTGTAAGATGTCAGGGGTCCGAGGAGAGAGCGAGAGCATCTTCCTTCTCTACCGTCCATCGTGGCGGTCACCACCACATCTCCCGCCCGTAAGAGCAGAAAGAAATGCAAACCGAGCTTTCTTTAGTCCTTGGGAAAACCTGAACCAGACAAACGGAAGATGTAACAAGAGCTGGTGAATCAGCTAGGCACAGGTGACGTGAGCTGCTGTTGAGAGAGCAGCACACACTGGATTTCAGGAAGGACTCCCCGTCACAGCCAGGGCCTTTCATGCCGCGGAGAGTGTTGGCCTGTTGTCTTTCTTACCTGCTCTGCTGCTTTTCTCGCTGAAACCTACATTCCGTCAGTTTCCGAGTGCCGAGGGCCTGGGATGAATTCGGTGCCTTTCCATATCTCTCTCTCCTTCCTCTGCGTTTCCTCTCCATCCCTCTCTATCAGCCCGTTGTTTGTCTTCTTCGTCTTTATTTAATTTCTTCTCTTTCTCCCTCCCTGTACCCCCCTTTTTCTTCGTCCTCTTCTTGTTTTTTCTTCTTCCTTCCTTTTCTCTTTCTTTCTTTCTCTCTCTCTTTCTTTCTCTCCCTTTCTTTCTTTCTTTCTTTTTTTTTTTTTTGTAAAGCCAAGTAGCTTTAAGATGAAATAAAGTGGTGGTTTTTTGGATGAGGGAATAATACATTAAAAAAAAAAAAAACCTATATCAGGAAGCCATTTTTTTATTTCAGGAACTGTAAAAACCATTATTTCAGGTTGTGAAAGTATAACCAAGCATCTTTTTGGGCAATTTCTTTACCAAATGCAGAAATCTTTCTTCTGGGAGCTTTTCCGTTCAGTACGCCCCTCCCTCCTTGCCACCTACCTTTGCAAAGTGAACAGAAATGGGGAGGAGGGGAGAGAAAGCTGAGATGTCAGTTTCCTACCTGCCCGACCCGACCTGAAGACCCAGGGGCTGCCCTTCCCTTCGGATGCCCTGTTAAGGTACTTGAGAGCCTCCAAGGTGGTCCTCCTGTCATTGCGAAAGCTAGCCAGCCCTCACCAGCTTACACAAAGTCACCAGAATGCCAGGACTAAGCCATCCTAAAGCACAAAGATTGTGTCTCTGTCGACCGCAGAGAAAAGCGCATTATGCTTCTCTCTCACGTTTAAGAAGCCGACACTGGAGCAGATGACGCAGTGAGAGGGGCCCCGAGCCTGGGTGACCCAGCCGACCTCAGGCCGGGTTCCATACTGCCACAACTTTGTTCAAAGTTGCCCCAAATTGGAACCTGCCACTTGCCATTAGAGGGTCTTTTACGGGGAGAGGGGGAGGCTGAACTACTCTAAAGCAAAATGTCAGAAAGTAAGGAAGCCAGCCTTTCATCCCGGTCCGAAGCGACGTAGCGAAGGTTCGGTTGCACACAGGCAAACCCGTGATTTTGGTGCTCTTTGTATCTCAAACCCTGCAAAGCAAAGTTCCATTGATTTAAGTTGTTTGCATTTGTACTGGCAAGGCAAAATATTTTTATTACCTTTTCTATTACTTATTGTATGAGCTTCTGTTGTTTACTTGGAGGTTCTGTCTTTTACTACAAGTTTGGAACTATTTATTATTGCTTGGTATTTGTGCCCAGTTTAAGAAACGGGCACTTTTTTTTTTTATTATGGATAAAATGTTGAGATGACAGGAGGTCATTTCAATATTGCTTAGTAAAATATTTATTGTTCCTTTAATTCTCTGTACAAGATTTTGGGCCTCTTTTTCCCCTTAATGTCACGATGTTGAGTTCAGCATGTGTCTGCCATTTCATTTGTACGCTTGTTCAAAACCAAGTTTGTTCTGGTTCCAAGTTATAAAAATAAATTGGACATTTAACTTGATCTCCTAGCCTGGTCCTCTTCTGTGTCTTTTAGGGGTGGGTGGGGGGTGGACAGCTCATTTCCAAGGGGGGGACTGAAGGTCTTTCTCCATTTTCCTCTTGACCCAACCCCTTGTGCCCACATCTGGGAAGACAGGAAATAATGGCCCGAGACACCAACAGTTCTCTTTGTTTATCTTGCGGAGCCGCGTGATTTAGATCAGGGGTCCTCAGTCCTCACTGCACATTGGAAGCACCTGGGAGGGTTTGACAGTCCCAGTGCTCGGGCCCCACCCACACCAGCTTCTATCAGGATCTCTGGAGGTGGGATCCAGACGTCACGGTTTTTGAAAGTGATCCGGGTGATTTTCCTATCCGGCCACAGTTGAGAACGAGTGGTTTAGAAGAAAAGGTACTTGTCTGGGAATGGCAAGACTTGGGTCTAGTTTAATTCATTTTTTTTTTTTTTGAAATGTATTGTCACGTTGGTTTCCATACAACACCCAGTGCTCATCCCAAAAGGTGCCCTCCTCAATACCCATCACCCACCCTCCCCTCCCTCCCAACCCCCATCAACTCTCAGTTTGTCCTCAGTTTTTGAGAGTCTCTTATGCTTTGGCTCTCTCCCACTCTAAAAGGTCTCGTTTAATTCAGCTAACATTTTCTGACTCCCCAGTGAGAGCCACTGAGTGTGGCACTGAGAGGTCAGAGTGGGACAGAAGCCCTTCTCAAATGGCTCTGTGCCTTCGGGCAGGTCCCCCGGGTCCCCCATCAGTGAGGCGAGGTTGTCGGACTGGAGAGCATCTCTGACCACCTGTGACTCTTAAGAGAATTACCTTCCCGTCCCATGTGGCAGATGTTAACGGACTTGAGGAAATGTTCTTTGGGGATAATCTCACAGAGCCAGAAGAGGAAACAAGACCTTTCAGAAGGAAAGAGCTTTTAACTTGATGTTTCCTAGTGCCCAGCCTGGAGCAGCCAAGGTGGAGAAGGAAGAAGGCATTCTTCCGGGTCTCAGCCAGTTAGGCACACAGTTCCCTTCCGTCCCCTCCTCGGGAGTGAGCATCTGAGCCCACGGCTCTGGGTGAAAAGGGATCAAAGGTCCCCTGGGTTCTTGTCCGCTCTTCTTATGTTTCCTGCTCTTAAAGACACAAAGAACATTCCACGCGAGTCATTTCGGCAACCTCACTGGGCACCACCGTGAGCCAGGTCCCCACCTAGGCAGCCCGGGGAATCTTGGCAAGGACGCTGCAAAAAAATGAACACACACCATGAAGCCATGCTTTTTGGAAGCTGTGCCCGCAGAGATGGGAGGAGAGACCCGGCCACGCGTTCCTCTGTGTCCCGTTTTCACCCCAAAGAGGTCACCGTTCTCCCGAGGCCATGCCTAAGCACTGGAGGACAAGACGTGGGATTTGAACCGCAGCACCAAAAATGGTAGCCATTCAGGAGAAGACCTGCCCTGCTTTCTAGGGGCTCAAGGAAGAAGAATCCCCAGAGAGGAATTCTCTTCTTTCCCGGGGGCCCTGGGCTCCGAGTCTTTTCCCAGCTGGCTTTAAAATGCAGGTGTCCGAGACTTTGTGTGTTTTCCCACCCAGAAAACCGGGCAAGGGACAGACATGAAAGGCTCACCTGCTGTCTTGTAACCTGTTCCCTCCCTCAGCCCTTCTAAGAAGGCCACGTTTGGGGGTTGCCCGTGGGGGCAAAGGAAAGGCTCTACTTGATTCTCACCGTCGTCCCATAAGTAGCCCTGCCACCCCAGGTCAGTCCTTTCCCTTTTCTGGTCTCAGTTTCTCCACCCGTAAAATGGAGACTTAAGGCGATCTGGAAGGACACCTTTTGCCTTTGAATGGTTGGACCCCGATGACCTCTGTGTGCCCAGAATACCGACATTCGGAGGGCATGTGTATGTCAGAAATGTTCCCCATTCTGATGACACAGGTCAGGGCGAGAGTGAGTTTCCTGGGCTTTTGCTGGTCGCAGTGAGGTGTCCTCAGCCACGCTGCAGGCCACAGATTCTGGACGTTTTCCAAGGAGTTCCTCCTCATACTTGGGGCATCAGAGCAGGCTGCTGAACACCTGAGTCCAGAGCTGTAAGCTCCTCAAAGTTAGAAAACATTGCCTTCTGCCTTGGAGAGAAAACGAGGTGGATAGAACTTCAAAAAATGTTAAATGTGAGGGGCGTCTGGGTGGCTCAGTCGGTTAAGCGTCCGACTCTTGATTTCGGCTCGGGTCATGATCTCACGGACTGAGCCCCGTGTCGGGCTCCACGCTGAGCATGGAATCTGCTTGGGTTTCTCTCTCTCCCTCGCTCTCTCTCAAAATAAATAAATTAACATTAAAAAAAAAAATGTTAACATGTTAAAATATATGACGAAACTTCTGTGACCTCCGAGCCAGGGAGACGAGGATTCTGACCTCGTGTGTCGATGAAGTCTGGGTTACCAGCTGCCTGCATGGCATAGCCTTCAAGCCAATTTTTACTGGATCCTGGTTACAGACCATCTAGGATGCTCTAAAGAAGTTGAAGCTGGTTGAGATCAGGAGTCTATTTCACTCCCCAAGCAAGGCCTGACCTAGATATCAAGTCTGGGCACGGAGGGAGGTCTTGGGCCTGGTCTTTCCTCTTAAGCAACTCCTTGTTCAATGAGACAGATGCACTATGAAACCAGACTGCAGGACGGGGTGGTGTGGGCAGTGAGAAGGGCGCAGGGGGAGGACAGCTGATCAGCTGGGGAGAGGGAGGAGTAGGGAAACTGTGCAGCTCTTTAAAAGATGAGTAAAGATTCACCACGATGATGAGGACAGTGAGGGAGAAAAGGCACGTCTTGCAGTGGGTATGACAGGGGAAGATGCATGGATATTGGAAAAGCACAGTGAAGCCCACGGACAAACAGAATTTTATAGCTGGCTGAGACTCTTAAAGGTCATCCTGTATTATCCCATATAACATGGGAATCCTCTCCCAAATCCTAAGGTATAGCACACCCATCCATCCACCCATCCATCCATCGATACATCCACCCATCTACTCACCCATCCATCCATCCAGTCATCCATCCACTCACCCATCTATCCATTCACTCATCCATCCATCCATCCATCCATCCACCCACACACTCACCCTATCCATCCACCCACCCATCTGTCCATCCATCCATCCACCAACCCACTCACTGCATCCATCCACCCACCCACTCACCCCATCCATCCATCCACCCATCCACTCACCCATCCATCCATTCACTCATCCATCCATCCATCTGTCCATCCATCCATCCACCCATCCGTCCATCCACAAATAGTTCATTTAATAAACATTTATCAAGGACCTATGCTGTGTCACAGACTCTTCTGGGGAGCTACAAATCAATAAGGTGCACCCTTGCCTTCCAGAGGTTTCCCTTTCAGCGGGCAGGATAAGACACCCACCATTATATCAGTTATTTGTTCCCTTAACTGTCCTGGGGTTCCTACAGAGTGCCCCCATTCATAGGCCTTGGATACAGTCATGCCCCGGCTGACTCTAGTTAGCTGGGGAGGCAGAAAGTGAACAATCAGCATTCTTTCTTTTGGATGGGAGCATGGGCTCCAGCAGGAAGCTGGAGGGGACATTAGTGTTCTTCATTACAGATGAGGAAACCCAGTCTTCGGCCCATTTTATACTGCCACCATCTAAACTGTCTTTCTTTACTATGGCTTATTCCTCACAGGCTGTAATGAACATATATTTGTGTTTCTGCCATCTCTTATAATTAAACATTTTTAGGGTAAGAAATGTCCACTTCAGGACACATCCCAGGATGGGAACCCAAGGCTCCTGTCTGGAGGAAGTGGTGGTTACTCTTCCTGTCCCAGTCCCCAGATATGATAATGGTGCTGGCATGTCGCTGGTGAGACAGGCCACATGCAACTTCTTTTGGCTCCAAATGCACTGCAGGCTCCAAAGGGGAGGCTGGTCTCCCACCACCTTCGGCGCTCAGCACGACCTTTGTTTGGAGGTACCCGTGCGAGTTCAGGTTTGTTCCCTATATCATGTTTCAACCACATTCTCCCATTTTTCTCTCAAAAGCCCTGGATTAGTGCGTACCAAAAGCCTAATGATATCCTGACTCTTTGATCTGGTGATGTAATCCTCAGAAATGATACTAAGTATACTAGTTAGCGATTTCTTGAGAGAGACCTATAGACAGGTTGCCTCAACATTTCGTTCAATTCCTTATTAATAATTTCCATCCTTCCTCCCCCCACAAGGCTGTGAGCAGGCCAGTAGGAAACATAGTAAAATATAAAAAAGCAGTAAAACATCAGGAGCAGAGAGATGAAAAGACAGAGTAAAATGTAAACACCTGCGTAAGAATATAGCCTAGAGAAACAGGCTATATGTTGCTACACTTAAATCATGTATTGGAGCCTAAGCTTCTCGGGAGCAAAGGGAAAAAAGAAACATAGACACAATGCTTATGATTCAAGAGGAGAAAACATGCCAGCGAATGACACATAATAGCAAAATTTTCAAAGCAGGCTCTGTGTTCAACAATAAAGGAGTGAGTGAATGAGAAGGTCCATTATGGGATGCTTATATCCCCCTAACACGAGGGGTTGAAGACTTATGTAATACTAGGAAAACCGTGCGTGAGCTAATGTTCACTTTCAAAAGAATGGAGACCGTGCGCGTGCTAGGATTCCACACGATCGCCGCATGACGCGGTGTCGATGTCTCTCAGATGCGAATGCTGGAAGGAAAGCCTCAACAGAGGTATTTTCTCCTACCCCGACGTTTCAGGGGGCTTTGCCCTATTGCTTTTGCAACTGAAAACATTCGAGTGGACACTGGGAGTTAGGCCCTCCCAAACGCCTTCCCAGCATTTGCTGTCTCTTGGAGCCATTTGTTCTGGCTAATCTTTCCCCAGGAGGTGCACAAGTGGGGCACACGGTCACCACTGGACAATATGGAAATGCCCGCACATCCCATAACCGAGCACTGATCGCAACAGAAGCAAACGTGTCTTTTTTGATTAAATAAGCAAAAAGGGTTTTTTTTTTTTCAATTTTTTAATGTTTATTTATTTTTGAGAGAGAGAGAGGGGGGGAGACAGAGCGGGGGGAGGGGCAGAGAGAGAGGGAGACGCAGAATCAGAAGCAGGCTCCAGGCTCTGAGCCGTCAGCACAGAGCCCGATGCGGGGCTCGAACTCACAGACTGTGAGATCATGACCTGAGCCGAAGTCGGACGCTTGACCGACTGAGCCACCCAGGCGCCCCATGATTCTGGGTTACATTTTAGTGAGCCCCTTCTGGCTGCATGTGGTGGGCCGACTGTCATGGGCAGGAGGTAAAGCAAGGGTCGGGGAAGGAGACAGGAGATTAGCTCGGACTTACATCAAAAGAGGCGGAGGTGGCCAGCAGAGGTCCGATTCAGGACTCCTTCTGGAAATGGAGAGAAGGAAATAGAGACGTGCCGAGGGATTGGTTGCGGGTGTGGAAGAGAGGTGGCCATCAAGGATGACGGTGCGTTCTTGGCCCAGCAGCAGGTGCATGGCAACTCACGGACCTAGGGGGAGGCTGGAGGTGAGGGGTATCATGGGGCAGGTGGGAAGGGGCTCGGGGTTCTCTCTGGCCTGGGAAGCTGGAGGTGCCTGCTGGTTGATTGCTGGTGATGCCTCTCTCACCAGGTTATCAAGGGAATTCAGAAATAAACATCTGCAGAGCAACAGCAAGGCACCGTTAGTGACCGAAGACACTAGGGGTACAGACTGCCCGTGTTCACAGATTAGCTCCGACACCGATGAGCTGGAGATCTTGGCCCAATCACATAACCTGGTCGTGCCTCAGTTCCTGGCCCGTAAAATGGGGATGCCCTGTTACGGACCGAGTGTTTGTGTCCCCCACAAATTCCTATGTTAAAACCCTGACCCCCCTAGTGCGACGGTATTTGGAGGCGGGGATTTTGGGAGGTAATGGTGGTTATGTGAGGTCATGAGGGCGGAGCCCCTTATAAGAAGAGGCACCAGAAGCTTGCTCTCTCACTCTCCCTGGGCACACAAAGACAAGGTCACGTGAGCACCCAGTGAGACGGGAGCCAAGTTCGGAGGCCTCAGCGTGAAGTCTACCCGCCGACACCTTGATCTTGGACTCGCAGCCTCTGGAACTCTGGGAAGCAAATGTGAGCCGTGCGAGCCCCCCCTCTCCCTCCCCGCCCCCCAGTCCACACTATTCTGTTATGGCAGCTGAGCGGATCAAGGCAGACTCAGGGTTATGACGGGGATGCGCTTAATTATTATTTGCACATGTGCCTCTGTATCCGGTGACCCAAGCACCTGGAAAGCTCTGGGCCACTGTGACTGGGCTTCAAGTCTGCCCCCTTTCTCAGAGGACCAGGTCTGGTGTTCTCACCGGCGTTAGCCCACGCTTATCGGTGAAAGCAGCCCGCGGACCCTCCGTGCCCTCTGAACTGGACGTTCGGCTCTCTCTTCCAAGGAGCACATCGCACGCCTAGAGATTCACCGAAGCTCTGCTCTACCCACGTCAGCCCTCACCACCAGGTTCGCTGTGATGTTCTATTCTCATCTGCCAGCGACGGTCGTTTCCAGGGCTGGCCACAGGAAGAATGAATCACTGTCACCTAGCGGTTGTCTCCACCACGGCCAAGGAGAACCAACGGGCGAGTTGTTTAGGATGCTTTCGGCCGCGTGGCCATCGGTTCTACGGTTTTGCTGCCGCTACTCCGGGTTCTCTCGTGTCGAGGATTCCTCGTGGATCTGATGCCCTGGTGGCTGGTGGTTTCAGATTGTGAGCTCATCTTTGTGGGTTTTCCCTCAGGGTGGGTCTGATGAGGTCGGGTTATAAGAATGTCCTTCAGATCACCTCCCGCTCCTGTGGGAGCCCGGGGTCTTCGGCCGGGAGAGCGGGTCTGGGTCCCGCACGTGCTTTATTCCGGCGCTTTTTTCCCCACCCAAGCCCCAGGAGGGCCACACGCTTCATCCCCAGCGGGTGTAGCGTGTCTTGCTCTGTTGTCGCTGACGGTAGCAGCTCTCGGAAATCCAGGCTTTACGCAGGGGGTGCCCAGCTTCCCAGGGGCTGATGCCGAACTCTAGCGCCTGGTTACACCGTCCCCTTCCGGGTCTGAAACCCACGAGCTACGGAATCAGCTCTCCCAACTCAATTTCTCTCACTTTCAGTGATTCCCTTTCTTTCGGATTTAGACACACACACACACACACACACACAGTTTGTATAACCATATACTATAACCGTGCATTATATAACTCTACCAATATAGTCCTGTGTGTATAACTATATCTGCACCAATGGATACACACACCAGCTGTATAATTATATAGTTATACAGTTTGTAACTATATTGTTATATATATATACACAACTAGACTGCCATACAGCCATATGTTGCATATATAGTTAGATAAATGTGTGTGTATAACAATATAATAAGATAAGGGTTTGTGACATTTTATTCATCTGGAAGTCTTATCCATGATTTCTAGGACTTGGCATTGGGAAATAAAAATCTCTCTTGATAAGTCAGTGGGTTTTGTCTTGTACCAGAGTCCCTCTTGTCCTCAGTTTTGTTCTCGAAGGTTCCAGTTACCTTCCGTCAACTGCGGTCTGGAAGCTGGTGAGCCTCTGTACTGTCAGGAGTAGTCTGACACTCCCTCACCCACCTCGCTTCACCCCCCGCCCCCCCACGTGGGCATTTAACCATCTCACATGGTCACAAGCAGGGTGATCACAGCACATTAAGATATTCTGAGAGAGAGAGAGAGAGAGACCATGTTCGTATAACTTCTATTACAGTAAATTGTTACAGTTGTTCCATTTTATGGTTAGGTATGGTGGTTCATCTTTCACTGTGCTTAATTTATCAATTAAACTTTATCATTGATACGTAGATACAGAAAAAAACCGTGTCTATCGGATTCGGTACTATCTATGGTTTCGGGCAGCCACCGGGAGTCTTGGAACTTATCCGCTGCCGATACGGGGGCCTTCTGTGTTTGAGTCAGGTAACTGGTTGTGTTTCCCTTTTTGCCACAACTTCCAGGAAGCCCAGGGTTAAAGTCGGGGTTCAATCCACGTATATATGTGATCTTACTGTTGCCTCTTCACTACTTTTTTTTATAATTTTTTTTTTAACGTTTATTTATTTTTGAGACAGAGAGAGACAGAGCATGAACGGGGGAGGGTCAGAGAGAGGGAGACACAGAATCTGAAATAGGCTCCAGGCTCTGAGCTGTCAGCACAGAGCCCGACACGGGGCTAGAACCCACGGACCGCGAGATCGTGACCTGAGCCGAAGTCGGCCGCTTAACCGACTGAGCCACCCAGGCGCCCCACCTCTTCACTACTTTTGAGAAGGTGGTAGAGCGGGGAATGAAGTAGGTAACTCCCGTCACCCCCGATGCCGTCCCAGGACACCCTGCTCACACGGCTCTGCTCTTGCCCAGACCCCCGTCGTATCTGAAGCTTCCGGTCTACGGTCCGCCACGACTGCCTCGTGGCCGCTCTGATATCACTAAATTGCACGGTTTAAAAATCGAGCGTCCTGTCTTCTCATCAACTTGGACACTTCAGTGTGGCGGAAGGAAGTCCACACTCTTTAGGATCGGACACACTTGAGGCTGAGTAGGAAACTGAGCTCTGCCTCTTACCAGCTAAATGCCTGGGCTCAGTAATCTCTTAGCCTCAGTTCCGGATCTGTCATACGGGGCCGAGGTATAAGGATCACACAGGAAAACGTAGATAAGGTACCTGGTGCATGGAAGGCGCCAACAGAATTCCATTTGCTTTTCCTCTCGCTTCCCAGCTGGGGTCCTGTGCTCCTAGCAAGCCCCTGACCCCGCCCCACCCCACTCGGGGCCCTTCTGCCGGCTGCCTCCCGCCCCCAGGCTCCCCCACACTCTGCAGAGGCCCCGGCAGCTTCTGGCCTGCCTCCTCCTCTTCTTGGCGCTGTGCTCCTCGCTCGATCCCGCCCCCCCACCATGTGTGCGCCTCCGGGGAGCCTCGCCTGGCACAGTCACAGAGACACCCACTTGGCACAGCCCCGAGCGCCTGGCAGCTGGGCGGGGGGTGGCTGGCACGTGGGAGGGGGCCGGCTCCGGGGGTGGGGTGCCGACCCGGCCTGGGCTGTCCCTCACTCGAAGGAGGGCTCAGAAGGCCCGGCAGATGGGAGTGCGGCCTCCCCTCCCCCTCCCCCCACTGTCTTGCTCTGTCCGTCTGTCTATCCCTGAGTCTCCCTTGCCGCTGTCTCTTCCCTGTCACTTCCCTGTCCCTCTTCGTGTTCCTGATGTCTGCACGGTCCACCCAGGGCCCCCGTCCCTTCTCCCTGGGCAGCGCCCAGCCTGGGCCGTTTGGAGGGCCCTGGGGATTGGTTGGCCTTCCCTAGAGCCCCACGGTCTCCCTGAGGACTTGGAGCCCCCCCAAACCTTATACTGTGAAACTCTTTGGGGCTCCCTCCAATGGAGCCACTGCCTTCATTCTGGGGTTTTCCAGGAACATCCTTTGGTTTCAGCCTCAGGTGGCTCTGGGGCCAGACCGACTTGGGCTGGGATCCCAGTCACCCTCTTTCTATACGTGAGACCACTCTGTGCCCCTCTTTCCTCCTCTGCAAACCGTGGATCACGGCAGCACCTCCGTCCTCCCGCTGACACGAGTCAGACTCTCGGGGCCACTCACGCCAGTGGCCGCCACCCTCCCGCCACCCCAGCGACTGGGGGAAATAAACTCGGTGTCGTCCCAGGCCCGTAAAGCGGATGGCTTTCTGTGTGGCGACTCAGGGCTCCGGCCCCTTCCGTCTTGTGTTCCCGACGTCTTGTCTTCTAGAACTGCGCTGTCCGACGAAGTAGCTGGCAGTTAGTTACATTTAAATTAACTAAAACATCAACGGAGCTAAAGATTTGGTTCCCCGGTTACACGAGGCACGTGACAAGAGCTCAATAGCCACAGATGGCCGTCGTGCCGCGCGGCACAGACCCGGGGCCTCTCCGCCACTGTGGAAAGTTCTACCGCCTAGCGTCGCTGGAGTCTCCCGGGGGGCCCTCTGCACCGAGCCCTCTGCAGTGGAAGGTATGGGGGCCCGCACGCAGGGTCCTTCCGGGCTGGCTTGGGAGTGGTCAGTGCCACTCCGTCCCCACCCCCTTGACCAGAAAGCAGTGACATGGCCCCAACCTAGAACTTTAGGGGCAGCTGCCGCGGCTTCCACGTGGCATTCAAGTCCTCTACGAGTGGATTCAACGTATCTCCTTCTCTTCCGTTTCCCATCCCCACCCCACCTTTGCTCCCTCACCCCACGTGGTCCTGAAGGAGAGAGGGCACCGGTTTCCAGAAGCTCTCTCCGGGAAGACAGAGAAGCCCCCTTTCCTAGAATCCGCTAGCTAACTTCCCTCACCTGGAAATGGACCACATGGCTCTTCCGGAACCAGTTCTTTGGCCAGAAGAAAGCCATAAGCCAATTGGCTTAATCCCGGTTTTCGAAACCAATCAAGGTAGCGGCGGGTGGGGGGGGGGGGAAGCTAGAATTGGAACGGAGACTGGGGGCCATGTTCTCTCCACCCCCAGGAGATAGCTGCGGCCCAGTGCGGGAGAGACGGGAGGGATGGGTGGGGGGCACCACCGACGCTCTGCCGGGCCCTGGAGGTGTGGGTCTGACCCGAGCCTGGTCCCCGCCGCCAGCCAGGTCAGAGCCAGGTGGAAGGAAGTCTGAGAAGCTGGCACGGGTGAGGGTCCGAGGCACGCTTATCTGGACTGCACGGCATCTCCGAGCACGTTCGGGAACCTGGCCGCTTCGTGTTTAGATGCTCTGACTTTTATGCTTTATAGGTCATCGGTCACCTCCGGCAGGAGGAGCCAGAGTGAGTCAGCTTGGCTGATGCTCATTTCTCTTCTCTTTTTGTTTCCCCGGGTCCTTCCTCATCTGCCTGGCGTTCCCTGCCCTCCTTCAGCTAGGTTTTGGCCCGCCGGGTACTTTTTTGTATGTTGTTCCCCGCCTAACGAATGCAGAATGCTTTATTTACTTATATTTACTTAATTATTTATATATGAATATATAAAATATATAAAATATATAAATATATTTTTATTTATTTATTTATTTATTTATTTATTTTGTCAGAGGCGCCCAAGCATTTAGCGGTTACCAATGATCAACACTACATTTTGCAAACAAGTAATACATTCTAAGGGCAATTTGTCTACGAATTGTGACCTTTCGATGATGCGTTTGGTTCCCCTCCCCCCGCCCCCCCTCCCCCCCGCCCCCCCCCCCCCGCCCCCGGGGGAAGTTGAGCTTCTTTGTCATACAAGTTTGATTCATATTTTAATTTTTTTCAAAAGCAAATGGTCTGCACAACACATTGCAACACTGAGCTGATTGCCAAGGCGGTTGTGGCTGCAGTCAATATGTCTAATTTACGCCCTTCGAGATACACAGGGAGCCCCCGGCCCACGTCGCCAGCCGCCGCAAACGCACACATCTCTGCCCCTGACATTTTATAGTCTGTAATTTTCTTAATGTTATATGGATTTTTTGTTTTTTAAAGGAAGGACAATGTATGCCAGTGTCTGTTAATGATGCACCTTTAACGAAAGATAAAACACGTCCCTTTTCCTTCTGGCCTGGGTGCTGCAGATCGTTTTCCTACGGAAAAGGAGGTCGGCTCTTTGAATCCCCCGACCGGTGCATAACTTTGTGTTAATTACCTCAGGACGAGAGAGTGGCTCAGAAGCAATCATCTTTGTTTGTTAACACACCCTCGCTGTGCCACCCCTCCCCATAAATAAAACATAACTGAGATCACAATGTCATGTTCGCCGGGACTCCGGACCCTGCTAACTGCTCTGGTGGAATGCACAAGACAGCTCCCGGCAGCCGGGTTCCGCTGTGAGGTGGCCCCGTCAGGATCGCCTCTCATTTGCTCAGTCACCTCGTGCCCACCCGGCCCGGGCTGGGTCTGCAATCCCCAGGCGCTCCGATGTCGGGAAGGCTGGCGGGAAGCTCCCTTCGGGGCTCCTCCAATTCACGAGTCAGGCTCGTAAGTATGCGAGGGTGTTTTTCGCCGCCCGGGGTGGGGGGGGGGGGGGTCCCGAGTGGACCGGCAGGATGCAGAGCTGTGGGCAGGAAGTTAGCACGCGTGGGCTGTGGGAACAGCTGGAGGCACTGACAGGCATGCGATTATCCCTCCGCGCCGGTGCCTTGTCCCCCATGTACACAGATAAGAAAACGAGAGACGGCCGGTGAGACGAGTAAGTTGGAACAACGTAATAAGAAGACTGAGGCAGGCGCCAGTTTAAATAGAATGAAAACACTCAAGGCGTGGGTTTTCCAAAGTCTGGTTTGCAAGTTTGGCTCTGAGCTTCCTGGCTGTCAGAGAGAAAAGGGCTACAGTGGGTATTACGCAGTATGGAAAGAATCATTGTACCTCAGGGCGAGCAGGGTGCTTCTGTGTACTTTAATCTCAAAACGGTTTCTCTAAGGGACCCTCCTATGGAGTTATGTCTCTCAATGTGTGGTCCGTGACCCCCGGGGTGTGGCGGGGTGGGGGGCGGGTAGGAAAAGGACTCCCGGGAAGTCACAAGCTGCTTAAAACTTCACATTCTGGGGGCGCCTGGGGGGCTCAGTCGGTTAAGCGGCTGA
This sequence comes from Panthera pardus, assembly GCF_024362965.1. NCBI lineage: Eukaryota > Metazoa > Chordata > Mammalia > Carnivora > Felidae > Panthera > Panthera pardus. The sequence goes on along the minus strand of NW_026526810.1, from coordinate 133,302,249 downwards.
CTCTTGATTTCAGCTCAGGTCATGATCTCACGGTTTGTGAGTTCAAGCCCCGCATCAGGTTTCGTGCTAACAGCATGGAGCTTGCTTGGGATTCTCTTTCTCCCTCTCTCTCTGCCCCTCCCCTGCTTGCACTCTGTTTTTCTCTCTCAAAAATAAATAAGCATTAAAAAAAAATCTTAGAGATCAAATGCATAGACAGAGTTGAAATTTCTTTCATTTGGGGTGAAGGGCACTTCGTTTTTAGTGAATTATCAACGTGCTCTTGAACTCATGTGGTTTTCAAAGTTTTCTAGTCTTATATTGGTAAATAGATTGGTAGAATAAGTTAAGTGTTAATTTTGTTAATCTTTGTTTTTCTTGGCAATTGCTTTGGAAAGCAGGAATGGGTAGGGTACTGAACTTCAGGGCATTTGCTTCAGACAAGAGTTGAGAATCACTTATAAAAAAGACCATGACAAACCTCACCTGCATCCCGACACCAGTGTATATTTAGGCTGTGATAATCCTACACGCGTATGTCACTAATAACCGAACTTTAAACTCTATGCAGCAAAACCTAATACAATTAAAAACAAAAACAGACAAATCCACAGGTACAGCTGGAGAGTTCTTTATTTTATTTTATTTGCTTATTTTGAGAGAGGGAAAGAGAGAGAATCTGAAGCAGGCTCTGCACTGTCAGCTCAGAGCCCAACGCGGGGCTCAAGCCCAGGAACTGTGAGATCGTGACCCGAGCCGAAATCGAGAGTCAGGTGCTCAACTGCCTGAGCCATCCAGGCGCCCCCAGTTGGAGGTTTTAATATTCCTCTCTTGACACTTGATAGAACAGACAGACAGCAAGTGAAAAAGCACGTCCAAGGTAAGTATCAATTAACACCGTCAGCTCACAAGGACCTGACTGACCTGTATGAACACATCGATCAACAGAAGAACACAGGGAACATCCAAGGCCGACCATTATCTGGGCTATCCAAACAAGTGGTTTGGATCAGGAGAGACAAACTTCCAGTTGTCAAACAAACAATTCATGGAAACGGAATGTACAACACAGAGAATGCAGGTCAGTAATATTGTATTAATTTTGTATGAGGGCAGATACGAACCAGAGTTATTGTGATGATCATTTCATAATGTACAAAAATGTCAAATCACTATGACGTATACCTAAAACAAATAGGATATTGTATGCCAATTATACATCAGTAAACACGGAATTGTTATTTAAATCAACAAACAAATTAAAAAAAAAAAAACCCAAACCGGGTAAACGAAACATCAAAATTTGCGGGACACGGCTAAAGCAGTGCTTAAAGAAAAATTAAATGTTTGTATTAGAAAAAAAGTTCTCGGGGCGCCTGGGAAGCTCAGTCAGTTGAGCATCTGACTTCAGCTCAGGTCATGATCTCGCGGTTCGTGGGTTCGAGTCCCGCATCGGGCTCTGTGCTGACAGCTCAGAGTCTGGAGCCCGCTTCCGATTCTGTGTCTCCCTCTCCCTCTGGCCCTCCCCCACTTGTGTTCTGTCTGTCTCAAAAATAAATAAACATTAAAAAAAATTTAAAAAAAGGAAAAAGAGTTCTCAAATCAGTGATCTTCCACTTTAAGAAACTAGAAAAAAAATACAACAAACTAAACTTAAAATAATAAAAAAGAAGAAATAATAAAGAGTGGAAAGCACTGACACAGAAAACAGGAAAACCTATAGAGACAATTAAAGATATAGTTCTTCAAAAGATCAATAAAGCTGATAAATGTCTAACTGGACTGATTAGGAAAAAAGACAGAAAACACAAGTTACCAATATTAAGAATGAAATAAGGGACATCACTTCATGTCCTACAGATATTAAAACAATAATAAGAGAATGCTACGAACACATTCATGCCAACGAAGCCCTCGACTTACATGAAATGGAGAAGTTCCTTGAAATTCGCATATTACCAAAGGTCATTCAAGAAGAAATAGATAGCCTGAATGGCTCCATATTTATTAAAGAAATCAAATTTGTAGTTAAAAAACCTCCCACAAAAACAAAACAAAACTGCCAGATTCAGCTGGCTTCACCAACCATTTAAGAAAGAAGTACAATTAATTGTACACTAAAACTTCCTGCAAATCGAAGAGGAGGGAGTAATCAAACTCCTTTTATGAGGCTCGCATTGCCCTGATGTCTGAACCACATAGAGAGATTACAAGAAGAGAAGACTACAGATTAATATCTCTCTTGGACATAAATCCTTAACAAATATTTAGCCAGTTGAATTCAGTATGAATTCATTATATGAAATGATGCTATATCCTGACCAAGTGGGTTTTATTCCAGGAATTAAAGTATCAATTAATGTAATTCACTATGATAGCCAACTAAAAAGACAAAAAAATGTATGCTTATTTGACAAAATTATTTGAAAAATCATATTGACAAATATATGACATTTGACAAAATTTAACACTCAGTGTTGGTTAAAAACCTTCGGCAAACTATTTATAAAGGAATTTCCTAAATCTACAAAAGTTTACAGCTAACATCATACTGAGTGGTGAAAAACTGAACCCTTCCCCTTAGATCAGGAACAAGGCAATGATATCTGCATTTACCACACCTATTCATCATTATAGGTGATATTTTAGACAATGTCATAAGAAAAAAAAAAGACATATGAATTGGAAAGGAAGAAGTAAAACTTTTTCTTCCCAGATGACATTAATTTTTGCATGGACAATACCAATGATTTGACAAAAATCCATTTAGAACTGGCAAGTGAGTTTGGTAAGGTTGCAGGATACAAGGTCAGTATACAAAAGTAGACTGAATTGTCTTTTTTTAAATGTTTATTTCTTTATTTTGAGAGAGAGAGAGAGAGCAAGCAGGGGAGGGGCAGAGACAGAGAGAGAGAGAGGGAGAGAGAGAGTCCCAAGCAGGCTCTGAGCTGTCAGCACAGAGCCTGATGCGGGGCTCAATCTCACAAACCATGAGATCATGACCTGAGCTGTTATCAAGGATATTGGATGCTTAACAGACTGAGCCACCCAGGCACCGCAAAAGTAAATTGCACTTCCTGCATAATATCAGTGAATACCTGTCATTTAAACTTTTAAAAGCAATACCATTTATAATTATATGAAAAAAGAAATGTTAAGGGAGAAATGGAACCAAAAACATGTGTATGTATACTGAACACTGAAAAACATTGCTGAGAAGAATTAAAGAAGATTCAAATAAAGGAAGAGATACATTATGATTACAGATCACAGGACTGAGTATTTTTTTTTGATGTTTATTTAATTTTGAGAGACACAGAGACGGAGCACAAGTGGGGAAAGGGGAGAGAGAGGGGGAGACACTGAATCCGAAGCAGGCTCCAGGCTCTTATCTGTCAGCACAGAGCCTGACATGGGGCTTGAACTCACAGATGGCGAGATCATGACCTGAGCCGAAGTCAGACACTTAACCGACTGAGCCACCCGTGCGCCCCTCACAGGACTCAGTATTAAATCTCCCTATATTTATCCTTATAGTCAAAGAAATCCTAATTGAAATTTCAGCAGAAATTTTAAAAGTAGAAGTTTACAAGCTGATTCTAAAGTGTATGTAGAAATAACAAGCATTTAGAATGGCCTAAATAATTAAAAAATATTGGGGGTATTCATATGACCTGATTTTAAGACTTACTGTAAAGTTGCAATAATCAAGATTGTTGGTATTGGCAGAGAGGTAGATTTATAGATCAATGGGCTAGAATACAGAGTCCAGCAATAGACCCAGACATACAGGTTCACTTGGGATTTGACTGTGGTCCCAAGCGACTCAATGAACGATTGGATATCCATATGCAAAAAAAAAAAAACACCTCAACTTTTACTTCCCATCTCAAAAAAAAAAATTAGCTCAAAATGGTTCACAACCTTAAATGCAAGAGCTTAAATTATAAAACCTCTAAAGAAAACGTAGGAGAAAATCCTCATGACCTTGGATTAATTAGGCAAAGATTTCTAAAAATTTTTTTAACGTTTATTTATTTTTTGAGAGACAGAGAGAGACAGAGCATGAGCAGGGGAGGGGCAGAGACGGAGAGAGGGAGTCACAGAATCCAAAGCAGGCTCCAGGCTCTGAGCTGTCAGCACAAAGCCTGACATGGGGCTCGAACTCACAAGCAGTAAGATCATGACCTGAGCCGAAGTCAGACGCCCAACCGACTGAGCCACCCTGGCGCCCCTAAAAATAGGCAAAATATTTGAACAAACGCTTTGCTAAAGAAGATATATGAATGTCAAATAAGCCCAGGAAAAGGTACTCAATGCCATCAACCAGCCCAGGAAAAGGTACTCAATGCCATCAACCATTAGGGAAATACAAAGTAAAACCAGAATAAGATACCATGACCAGCTAAGTATAATTGCTAAAAATTGAAAAAAAAAATGATAACCACAGTGCTGACAAGGATAAAGTGCAACCAGAACTCTCATACGAATGTAAAATTATTACATCGTAATGTAACGGAAGGTAAAACAATTCATAGCTTTGGAAAGAGTTTGGCACTTTCTTACAAAGCTAGACACGCCTTTACTGTGGACCCCTGACAACAGCATTCCTTGGTACTCACCTAAGAGAAGTACGTAAGTTCGCACGAAGGTTTTCGCTTAAATTTATTCATAATAACCGAAGAGCCTGGAAACCACTCTAATGTTCATCGGTGATGATATGGATAAGCAAACAATGGAAGGATAGTCAGCAATAGAGTGACAAGCTCCCCTTCCGTGCAAAACACAACGACTCTCAAACGCGTTACGTTCCATGGGAGATGCCAAGTGAAAGAAGCTAGAGATTCTATGTGTGTTAGCTTCACTTGCGGAACATTCTAGAACAGGTAAAGCCGCAGTGATAGAGGGCAGACCCATGAATCGGAAGGGTGGGAAGAAGGGCACGAGGGAACTTTAGGGGTGATGGTGTTCTAGACCATGAATATAGTGGTGGTTATTGCGGTGGCTACATTTGTCAACACTTAACCAAACTGGACATTTAAAGTTGGTGAAGTTTATTGTACAACAGCTGCACTTACTAAACCTGACTGAAAGCAAGAATGGCGAGACAAAAATTCAGCTGTTCACAGGAGAGCAGGAAAGGTGAACGGGGGAGGAGTATGCCGTTCTGCGGTATTCCGAGCGATTTTAATTATTTGGAGGAAGTCATACAACAAAGGTTTGAGTTAAGTTTCTTGAGTCTGAGGACTTGGAACCAGACTGAGAAATTCCCAGAGTTTATGGTCCCGATGCCTCTCGTGGCCATGGCTGACCTGACTAACCAATCATTGCTCTTGCTCACGAGCCCAAATGTAACTTCGAATCCTCCTTAGTTTAGGTCCAGCGGCCACAACCCTTTCTTGGACTTAGCCTGAGACACGAGATCATCATCGGTAGGTAGATGTTCTCTCCATGGGCTGAAACACAGAATCCTGATGCTTCCAGGCGGATGGACCCTTGGACTTGACCTCCTCCCCGCAGGGGCTCCAAGTATATCCTGGGGGAGGGGCCCCCATCTGGATGTCACGGGGCTCTTTGTGGCTCACCGGGAAATTCTGATTCTCTCAATTCCTGGAAACCAGACCAGAAACACCTTCCCTAACAAGTCCTATGACCCTAGTGTGTGATACCCCCAAATTTCTAGATCGCAAATTATTCTTAATTCCTAAGTATGAAGCTGCATTTGAGTAAAGATGAACGCAAATGCCCACAGCTCACTGGCTTGTTTTAATGGGAGGGGTGGACTCAGTGGGCTGAACCGGTGTCTGAAGTCAGAGTGCCGTTGGACACTGTTCTTTGACTTCCAGCCCTGCTGTCGTGACAGGGGAACGCACAATGCGCTCCTCATGGACTTACTTTGTGCTATAAGAAGCCCCCGTTTTTGAACTTCTTAGAATCGGTATTATTTTTATCAGTGATGGATGTTCATCATTTTAAAAACGTAAGCAACATATAAAAGGACAAAGATAACAAGAAAAAATCGCCAACACCACGCATTTGGTCACACCCCCTCCCCCAGGAAGTGCACCTCATTCAGAAATCTCCTTGTGCATGAATCAGGTCGGGCGGGTGGTTCTTAGTCATGGCGCATCGTGGTGAGAGACGGACATTTAAAAGAGATCCCTCTAAGATTAAAAGAAAAGAGACCAGCCACTCCACCTTTCTCTGCCTTAGTCTCCTCCTCTCCAAAACGGTGGGTGACACTTGCATCACAGAATTGTGACAAGGGTCAAACGCGGCCACACGGGCAGAGTGCCTGGCCCCGTGTGGGCACGCTACAAATGCGCATCCTTTTCTTTCTGGTGGTTGAGTGGACAGAGGAATCGAGGTTTAAGTGGTGTAGGTCTGGGTCCTGGAGGGGAGTGGGTCACGCACTCACGAGGGTGTGGCTGGGGAGAGTTTAAGTAAACGATGTTGAGAAGTCACCGAAACCAGCAAGGTCTGTTGAGTACCCCAGCGTAGCATAGGTGATGAGCTGTCCCCATCAGGTCTGGTTTGGAGGGGTGGTTGCTGGGCCTCGAGAAGGGGCAGAGGGCCAGGGGCCGCCCAGTAGAGCCGATCCACATGCAGCGGTGAGGCCTTTGCATGTGCTGTTCCCTCTGCCGGGGATGCCCTTTGCATTTTCCCCAGGCAGCCCCGTGGGGCCCCACCCGGGGCGTGGTCCCTACCTTCATTCCACCCCTCTTGGAAACCGGTGTCGTATTCGTAGAGTAACTTTTTTTTTTCTTTTAAAGCACAAAACAACTTTGTTATTGTTTTAAAAAGGAAAGCTGACTTGGAACCCGATCGCTAAAGCAGATCAAAGTGTGATTTATGAGTAGGCGTGCTGTGCGCGTGCGTCTGTATTCGTGGTATTTGCTGAGTAGAACTGTAGCGTGACTGGGAGGGAAAGGGTCCTTGCCACCAGGCCACGCTGCCTCCTTCCACGAGTTTGAGCTTAGAATTGGCCTTCAGCTGGGACTCAGCTTGACGCAGCCCCAGTGGCCAGGAGAGACAGAAGAACGTGGCAAGTGTTTGCAGAGGGGGGTTGGAGCGAGGCTGTCGGAGGAGTTAATGACGGCGTGGGTTCTTGAAGGATGAGTGGGGTTTGTCAAGAGGAGATGAAGGGGCAGAAGAAGGTGGGGCAGCAGGGGTGGCGGCGGAGAGACCTCCAGGACATGGTGCCTTCAGAAAACCGCCTGGCGTTCGTGTGAGGCCGGAATGTGGGGTGCATGTGGGAGAAGATGGCACACGGGGACGCGCTCTTGTCATAGAAGAAGGACTGCTCCTCCCAGGAGATGGGATTCACGCTTGGTGGCTCCCCAGCCATTGACTGGCTCTCAGAGGCATCCAGAAGTAGGGTCTGGGGTCCCAACGTTGCCAAGAGGACAGGATTTCCTGTGGAAGATCAGTGTGTGCTCCTTTGACAGAATCTCCGAGAACCATTTTGCCCCGGGCGGTGATCCTTCGGGTGGGGGGTAGTGAAGGTGTGCCAGCCTGCCTGGCGGTGTGATGTTGGGGACGGCGCGGAGCATTTTGTAGACAAGGTCCTCGAGCTCTGAATCTGTAACCTCTCGAGGCGTTCTTGAAAGGAGCGTTGGAAAAGGCAGAACTTGGAGGTGCCAGGGGGAGAGCAGGACCTCTGAGCTGAGTTAATTACCGCCCTGTAATGTGGCAGGAAATAGGGCCCCGAGGTCCAATTCCATCCTCAGTAACATTTGGACATTTTATGGAAGATGCTGTAGTTAACGACAATGCACAAAACAGGTAATTGTTTAGCAAAATGCGCCTGTCAGAACTCCGTGACCTCTGTGAATCATATTCCGCTCCTGGTGTCTTCTTGGGGTAATGAAATGCACTTCTGTGCCTTCTGTTGAGCTCTTCGTGTTCTCCCAGAATAACTGGCAAAATGGATGGCTGGGGAGGCTTTGGCTTGTTGTCCGCTTGCGTGCTGGGGAAATGTTCGATCGGGTTTCAGAGCAATTTCCAAAGTTTGGGAAAAATAAAATGAGGGAGGTGGCACAGCTCTGGAAAGCTCTCCAGGGTTTGGTCCGGAAGACCCCGCGATCGTCAGCTCCTCCGGGGCGAGGGATGTTCGAGGGGCCGAGCGTGGGCGGAGGAGCCCCGGCCGGAGTGGGGCTCCGGAGGGGACACCCTGGTCCCCATCCTGCCAGATTTGCCGTATCACTCTTCGGTTATTTACCGCTCGCACCTAGAGGCATGTGATGAGTTGTGCCAGAGGAAAGAATCCATAAGGAGGACTTTAGGATAAGAAGATAGAGAAAAGGAGAAAGAAAATGGAAGCCGGGCTGAACTAAGTTCATGAGATGCCACCACGGGCCCCTTACGCTTGCTAGAAATTTGGCTCTGATCTTCCCGCTTGCCAACGCAAAGAGGGGAGTTTTAGCCACCCCAGATTACAGAAGAATTGAGGGTGTTTGGGCCTGGTTAAGTCAGTTTGTCGGACTACAGGAGTAGAGATGGGGCCTGGGGGCGGGCAGGGGACACGCTGGACAGCCTGGCCGCCTTTGCTCACTGTATCGGGTGGGAAGCGGTCAGGACGCTCCTGGGGGAAGGTTGAAGTGTCACAGGAAGCCGCTGGGCCATGGAGGCTCCAACCAGAGTGGTTTTCTCTACCCCAAGTGACCCTCTTACACCAGTGGGCGGGCTACCGAGGGCGCAGATGAAGGCAGGACGTGGGGTGAACCACAACAGCTCACGATGAAGGCCGCAGCCAGAAGCTTGTCAGGGATGTGAATTCTTGGGCTCCACCCCGGCCTGCAGACTCGAGTGTGGGATGAGGCCCAGGATTCCGGATTTCCAGGATCTCCCAGCTGATCTGACGCAGGCTAATGCTGAGAGTCACTGACGTCAAGCATGCTAAGTGGGGCGGGGGGGCGTGAAGAAACCAGCTGAAGACACAAACCCTGAAGAAGTGCCTTACACGGACGTGAGTGCTGGGGCCCGTGTCAGACATAGGTCCCTGAACCCGGTGGTGGCTGAGCCAGCTGGACGGGGTGGCACGGGCCTCTAGGAACAGGGAGAAGAGTCACGTGATTCCCCAGTGTCCCAGAGGAGGGACTGGAGCTTGAGATTGGCAACCTTGCCCCGGAGGAGCTGGGAATTTAGTTTCTGGCTCACTGCTTGGGGCCGGGGGTGGTGGGGGTGCTGAGGGGGGAGGGGGGGCGCAGACCTGCGGGGACTTCTTCCCTCCCAAGTCCCCACGCCACTGGCATTTCTCAGCATTGAAAATGAACATTCTCACGTGTGTCTCTGTGACGCGTTTTCTCCGACGTATGTGAATACTGTTGATAGAGAAAAAACACAAAGTCATCTAAAGGGTTTACTGAATTCTTCGTGTGTTTTCTCAGTCTCTCTGGGGATACGAAAAGTGTCGGCGTTTTTTTGTTTTTGTTTTTGTTTTTCTTTGTGGGGCTTTGCGAGATTTTTTTTTTTTTAATTTTTTATTAAAAAACTTTTTTTAATGTCTATTTTTGAGAGGTGGGGGACGGGCAGAGAGAGAGAGAGAGAGGGAGACACAGAATCCGAAGTAGGTTCCAGGCTCTGAGCCGGCAGCACAGAGCCCGATGCGGGGCTTGAACTCACGAGCCGTGAGATCATGACCTAAGCTGAAGTCGGACCCTCAACCGACTGAGCCACCTAGGCGCCCAAGATACTTTTATTAATTAATTAATTAATTAATTAATTATTGAGAGACAGAGAGAGAGACAGAGCACAAGGGGGAATGGGCAGAGAGAGGAGACACAGAATCTGAAGCAGGTTCCAGGCTCTGAGCTGTCAGGACAGAGCCCCATGCGGGGCTTGAACTCACGAGCCATGAGATCATGACCTAAGCTGAAGTCGGACGCTCAACTGACTGAGCCACCTAGGCGCCCAAGATACTTTTATTAATTAATTAATTAATTAATTATTGAGAGACAGAGAGAGAGACAGAGCACAAGCAGGGGATGGGCAGAGAGAGGGAGACACAGAATCCGAAGCCGGCTCCAGGCTCCGAGCTGTCAGCACGGAGCCCGACGTGGAGCTCGAACCCATGAACTGAGAGATCATGACCTGAGCCAAAGTCGGACGCTTAACCGACTGAGCCGCCCAGGCGCCCCGCGAGATTTTCTTTTTGACATTATAACGCAGTCCGCGACCTCAACGGGGTTGGGAACCAGCGACACCCTGGAGTTCACTGTGAGTGTGCTGCCGGTGGGCCATTCCTAGTCCTGCATTCGGGCTCCGTGATACACACACATCTCCGTGGCGTTTCCATTCAGACCCGACGAGGAGCCCCTCGATGGCCCGTGTTGGGTAGGAGTCCTGTGACGACGGTGACAGAACCCAACTCGTCTGGGTCGGAGGCCAAGGGCCTTACTGTTCCGGGTGACAGATATCCGTGGGAACTTCCATGTGCAGCGGGGTCCAGGGCCTCAAGCGGTGCCCGCAAGCCTCCCCACTCCCTCACGCACCTGCCGGTTCTGCTGTCCACTTCTTGGCTTCATCTGGCGGGTAAGACGGTGCCGGCATCCTCCAAGCCTAGCAATCCCGGCGGAAGCCTGTGAGTGGCCTCTCTTGCCTCCTGTAGCCATCCCTGGACGAACTGCTCTGGCCACCCGGCCCCTGCGGCAGAAGGGGGGAAACAGGACCCATGACTAATTGTCCCCCGGGTACCATATACAGTGGGGGAGTCCTCCCAAGGAATGCCAAGGAGAGGGAGGGGGAAGGGCGAATGCAGACACAGTGGTAGGCTCCATGGGTGCTCCATGGTTTACTCCATGGGCGCAGGTGGACCCCCTGACTCTCAGGAGGCAAGATTCAGAGGTCCTGAGGGGGCCCCGGTGAGCAGGATCCTGGCTCGGGGAGACCCATTTGCACAAAGTGGCACCATGTGGTGACACACACATTGCCTGTCCCCGGGAGGCTTCCCGTGGAGATGGGGACGGTGAGCCCAGGGCAGGGGCTGGGCAGGGACAGGGGCTCGGGTCCCTAGGTGATGGGCTGCCTCCCTAGAGCCAGGGTCACATGAATGGCTGGCCACAAAGGTCTCTGGTAAAAGGGTAGATGACTCAGTCTACCCCACCGGCATCTCCTGGAAAGGTGACGAACAGCTGTGCCCCGCAGGGTGTGGGCTGCTCAAGGCTGGGGTGGGAGGGGGAGGTGACAGTGGCCTTGAGATCCAGAAGCTGGGTCCAATTGCTGGCCTTCCGCTGGGGTTCCCAGCTCCCCGCCTCCTGGCCACTTCCGGGCTCCCACAGGGAGACCCTCTCTGCACCTCCAGGCCCTGTGTCATCCCTCCCTCCTCCCTCCCTCCTTCCTCCCGCCCTCCTTCCCTTCCTGCTTATCATTGGGGCTGCAGAGACAGTAACACCCAGCCTAGGTCTGGGGAAAGGGAGTCTCTCCTCGTAGCAGGACTGCCCCCAAGAGCATTCGGCCCTCTGGGGACCACACGGGGAAGCCCACACCACAGCCAGCGCTGGACCCCAGGCCTCTCCGGAGCCCACAGGCCTCTCCGGAGCCCACAGTCCTCCCGCTGCCTTTTCTTCCACAGCCGGGAGCAGGGAAGGGGGCCTTGAGCCGGACCTGGATGGGTCCCTGGGTGGGAAATAATGCCGTCTGCCTTCTCTTAATCAAAAGCACAGCTCTTTGGAAGGGAGGAGAATGCGATTCCATGATTGGTTTCAATTAGAGATTTGCTACTATTTGATTAAGATGTATTATTGATTTGGGATTGTTTCAAGCAAGCCCAGGCTCCTTTTCTGAGGTGAAGGGGGGCGGTGGCGGCTTGGGAACTGATAGGCGCCAGGTGGGCTGGGACCCTGGGGGTCAGAGGCGCCCTGGCTGTTGTCTTCTGCAGATCCGGCTGTGATGACCACATTGCTGCTGTGGCCAAAGCCCGGTGGCCGGCTCTAGAAAGGTGACGTTAGCTAGCCAGCCTCCCTCCAGGCCTTTCCTGCTCCAGGGCTGTGGCTGCATCCACTGCCCCCAGGCTTGGCCTCTGGCCCCCTCCAGCCTCCCTGGGCTCCCCTACACACTATTCATTCTGATCCTTCCATCTAGAACTTTCCTCTATCTCTCCTCAGATTACTCCTGCTTAGTCTTCAAGCCTCCAGGTAAGCTTTAACCCCTGCCCCTCTGCAGGGTCCCCCTCGATTCTCTCCAGGCCACTTGTGTGTGGTCCTCCCTCCTCTCCGTGGCCCCGGGATGCAGCCCAAGTTTGTGGAGTGTCAGAGAGCTGGTGGGGGACACGGCTCCAGCCCACTCTTATGGAACCCGTGGCAGGTAGTCTGGTGGATTGTTCTTTATTAGCCCCGATGCCCCGTGGCAGAGGCCAGAAAGGCTGCCTTGGGATGAGAGGCCTGGGATCGGGGCTCTGGGCTGAGCCTCTGAGGTGGTGGCACAGGGCGAGGGGACCCAGTGTGTCCTCACTGTCTAGCACGTCACAGCCACCTAGCAAATGTCCGTGGCACTGAACGGAGCCCCCTCCCATCCAGGCCTTCCGTTTCCTAATCTGGAAAGGGGATGCGGCGACTGTCCCCTCCTCTAGGCCTGCTGGAAGGTTCCAGCGAAGGGAGGTGTACGAAGGTCCAGTCCACAGCCTGGCCACACCAGGAGTGCAATTAAGCACGATGGGCTGTGCCCTGGAATCCAGCTTCCTCCGGGTCTCAGATGGGCTTGGAAGGGCCCCCCCTCCTGGTCTGCTGTCTGTAGGCTCATCCTCACTTTTCCTGGCACCTGCAGAGAGAACGCGGGAGCAAAGGCAGGCAGAGAAGGCCGGCGCCTGTAGAGGGAGAGACCTTCAAGGCTTCCAGCCGGCTGGGAGCACAGGGCAGACATGTGGGAGGAGAGGAGCTGGGGAGCCAAGCCACACCTGTTCAGAGGACACCTTATGCAGGTTCCAAGGATGCTGGACTAGCCTTCCGATGCACGAGCGAGCATGGCATGGCCAGATGGCTGTGGTCCGCCCAGCGACTCACGATCCCTCCCGTGCGGCGTGGTGCTGCCCCGTGGAGCAAGGCTATCCCAGAAGAACTACATTTCCCAGAAGCCCCTGCATCCAGGTGTAGCCAGATGACTGGCTCTCAATCAATCAGTGATGCTGGAGGTAAAGCCGGTCTCTACAGAAGAGGAGAAGCCCCGTGACTTTTCCTCACCGTCTGCAAGCAGAGAAGCCGGAAGCCTCGGGGCCTGGCAGAGACACAGAATGGAAGGGACGTGGGTTTCTGACTCACCACGTGCGGGAAGAGTTCCCGTTGCAGCCGGGAGCGCTGGTATCCGACCTTCACATAAGCGAGAAAATTCTATCCCGTTAACCCCCGGACGCTGTGTTTGTTTATGGCAGCAGCTGGCATTGCCTTGGAGGAGAAGCGGGTCAGTGAAGGCCAGAGCAATCACTTGAGGCTGTGGGGTGGGAGGCACGATGGGTGCAGGCTTCAGGCTGGTGGAGACGGGGGGGCGGGGGATGAGCTTGGCTAGGAGTTCAGGCGGCAAGACCCGCAGGTCCCGGACCGCCCGCTTGGATGTGGTCCCGGCTGGCTAGCAGGGGGACTATATTTTATTTTTCTCTGAGTGGAGTTGACACAACATTACATTAGTTTCAGGTGTACAACGGAGTGATTCAACTTCTCTCTGGTCTGCTGCGATCACCGTAAGTCTAGCTGCCATCTGTTACCATGCCACACGGTTACAATGCCACCGGCTCTGTTCCCCGTGCTGTGCCTTTTATTCCCGTGACTTACTCATTCCATAATGGGAAGCCTGTATCTGCCTCACCCCTCCACCCATTTTGCCCATCCACCCACCTCCTCCCCTCTGGCCGCCATCAATTTGTTCTCTGTATTTACAGGTCTGATTCTGCTGTTTGGTTGTTTCTTTATTGGTGTTTTTAGAATCCACATATGAATGAGATCAGACGATGTTTGTCTTTCTTTTATAAAAATTTTTTTCATCAAAAAAATTTTAAAATGTTTATTTGTGTGTGTGTGTGTGTGTGTGTGAGAGAGAGAGAGAGAGAGAGAGAGAGAGAGAGAGAGAGCACAAGCAGGGGAGGGGCAGAGAGAGAGAGGGAGACACAGAATCGGAAGCAGGCTCCAGGATCCTGGCTGTCGGTGCACAGCCCGAGTCAGGGTTCAAACCCATGAACCGTAAGATCATGACCTGAGCTGGAGTCGGACGCTTAACCGACTGAGCCACCCAGGCGCCCCTGGTATTTGTCTTTCTTAGCCTAACTTATTTTACTTAACATTATACCCTCTACATCCGTCCATGCTGTTGCAAATGGCCCCGCCTCATCTTCTTTTATGGCTGAGTAATATTTCAGTGTGTGTGTGTGTGTGTGTGTGTGTGCATGCACACATATCTGGAAGGGGGACTGTTTACTGGACTGGGAGAAGAGAGCAATTTGGGGTGGGTGCGGCCGAGGTGACCCGTTTTGTCTTGACCACAGCGAGTCTGAGGAATGTGGGGGCTGCCCGGTGGTGACACCCAAGAACCAGCAAATTATGTGATGCTCAAACGAGAGGCTGGATGAGCTGGGGCTACGGCCAAAGACTGGCGAGAAGGTGGGGGGTGCTCTTACTAGTTCAGCCTTGGGCAGAGTGCCTTGGCCTTGACCTTGGGAGGCATTAAGGAGGCACTGCTGGACTTTGAGGTGGGAACGTTAGGCTGGATTTGCATGTGTTCAGTGTGGTAGCCAGGAGGACGCTGGAACAGAGGGGAGAGTCTGGAGACGGGGAGGTCCATGAGGACCCTGGTCAGCAGTTCAGGAGGGAGATGACGACGCACAGGCATAAGGAGGTGGGAGAGAATGAGAGAGGGGAAGTCCGTGGTGAAGACGTGGCTTTGGTGGCTGGGAGAAGGGCGTGGAAGGGGTCAGGATGGAGAGGAAGTTTTCCAGCACACTGACTGCTGGGCTTTAATCCCTTGGATGAGGCCTTTCCTCGGCACTCATTCTAATGCCCTGTAGGTGTTTATTTAAAATGGGTTCTTCAGGGCATTCTGGCAGGGCACAGCCATCTGTACATGTCATACTTAAAGCAATTTATTCCTCTCCCCAAATCATAAGTTTGCTCGTTCCTTGTGGGGAGAGCAGTGCATTGGCATTTTGTGGCTCTAATGGATAGTTACTCTCCAGCATCTGATGGGGCCGTATTTTCTGACCCCAAAACGCAGGCTCTGCCTATGGGAAACAGCTACGCCAGCTCAACTATGGGTTTTATCTCTCCACCTCTTGACTGGTGATTTGTCCGGTTCCACGTTGGTTCCGTGTCCTGTGGTTTGGGGGCTGGGTTCGGTTTGAGAGACAGAACCTACTACCTCGGCTCCTCAGTCGCCATCCAGCCCTCAGGTGAGGAGGGGGTCTGTGGTGGCACTGATGGGACCACAGCCACCCTCCCCCCTCCCCCAACCCCCGGGAATTTTTTCATAAAGCTAACTGTCTGGTGTCTGGTATGGGCCCGGGACTCTGCTAGACAAGCCCTATCAGTGAGGAGCTCACAGACCCAACATTTGGCTGGAGAAGGTTTGGAGGGCGAGTGACGAACTCCCTAGTTGGGTCCTGGGCTTTCCCACAAGCCTCCGCTCTCGGGTTCCTGGAAGATGGCGGTTCCTGTGACGTGGGAACAGGAAGCCCAGTGACCTTCTCCAGGTGCCTGAACCCACCATGCTTTGGAGCCACTCATCGCTGCCCCCACAGGGTTACTTGCCATGGCCTGCCAGCCTCTCCCTCCTCACACCGAGCCCCCCGAAGGCCTGCCTCGGCAACGGCTACTCCAGGGTCTTTGGGATTTGGCCACAGCCCATCTGCCAGCCCCGAACCTCTACCCTCATCCCAGCAGGCTGCTCGCACTTCCTGGGCTCATCTGAGGGTCTCTTCTTGGCAGAATTGGTTTTCTACATTTACGTGTGCTTTTTCGATTGATTATCTGTCCCCGCCAGAGGCTGTAAGTCCACAAGGACAGTGTTTAATCACCACTGTATGCCCAGGGCCCAGCACAGGGCCTGGCACACAGCAGGCCCTCGGTGACAAGTGCTGAAGGGCTGGTTGACTAACAGATGAACAGACACTCCCAGCTTTCTCCTCCTCCCTTTTTCTGCTTTGGTTTTGAGCCTTCTTGAGGTCACAGAACACTGTGAGAACGTGACAAAAGCCCTCCGGAAAATGCAGTCTGGCACAGTCACACACAGGGGCCCTCGCACCTTCTGAAGCTGTCCACAGTCCCCAGGCCGAGGGCTCTGGTCCAAAAGCTTCAGGTTCCATTGGGTCCTCCATTGGGTCCTCTTTGATCTTTGGAGCCTATCCCACTTTGGAGTAGAAGGGAATGCTGCTGTAGCCAAGGCCTTGCAAAATGACCTCCAGTGGAGGACAGACCGGCAGAGTGAGGGGAGAGAACTGAGGCCGAAGGTGGAAAATGCACCATGCTTTTGGTTGGGGAACAAAGGACTGAGCCCATGCTGCCCTGAACTTGCTTTATCCTTGGGCTTTTACTCAGAGATTGGGTTATAAAACTGACCCCTTGGGAGCTGAATTCAGGAGGTCTAGGTCTTGGGCTTGTTACAATAAAAAGGAGACCCAGACGTCGCCGCTTTGGACCAGATGTGGACAATGTGGTCCATGAATGGGACAGGGCCCCGTTTGTGGAGGGGGTGGGGGACAGCCAGGCGGAGAAAGGGTACAGTCTGAGCTTCCCCTCCAGGGGAAGGCCTTCTGTGAGCAGAGTGGTCAGGTGTTCAGAGGAAATGACAGATGCAAAGGTGTGCCCACGGCAGTGGTTCTGCTGGAATTCTCTGAGGGGGCTGCCTGCGTGGCTTTGCCCCGGGGGGTGTGGATCGTGGCCGGAGTCAGATAGGACCCACTGGGCCTGGGTGTGCGTGAATGAGAGTACTGGATGGGCTGCTAGTCAGGGTTAGCGAGAACGGCCCAGGTGTGGTGGGCACTGGACAGAAACTATATTTCAGAATCCCTGCAGTCACCACGTGGGGGCCTGGGGGGCACTGGGTCAAGGGTTCCTGTCTGCACTCACACGAAGGGCTGGGGAAACCGTCCTGGGCCACTCAGATCAGCTCTGTGGCTTTGGCCTCGAGCCCACGGCCCGGGTCTGCCCTCGGACCAGCTTTGCACCCCAGGCCCCGTTGAGCGCAGCGACATTTCAGCCCAGCAGCTCCCTGCCTCTTGCACTTGTCCCTGTCGTGCTGATGGCAGCGGCCTGGAAACCCTGCCTTGAGCGGAAGAGACGTTTATTTCATTTCCTGCCGGGAGTTCCGCCTGGAAACGCATCCCCCACTGAGCATAAACAGGGCTGCCATGACACTTCCTGTGTAACACCCTGAAACGTCCCCCTAGGAGCAGCAGCCCAGGAGCAGCTCAGGGCCTGGGCAGTTTCGTCACCTCATGTCCAATGCTATCACAGTGGTGAAATAGTCTGTAAACTACACCCATGTGCGAGCGTTTTGAGCAATTATGACTGGCCTTGGAGAGCACCGCGGGCTGGAGCGCATTCCAGGTGTGCCCCGCGGGGGCAGCGAAAGGCTAGCAGTGCGAGGAGGCTGGGCACCTGGGGGAGACAGGATGTTGTGCAGACATCTGGATGCCTCTGCTGCTGGCTGGGAGGTGGGGTAGCTAACAGCCGGGTGTCCTTCCCTGATTGAAATCATGTGGAGTCTTGCTGGGCTCCTCTTGGGAAATGCTGTCCTAGTTTGACTGTGGGTCTCCCTCCCCATCCCTGCCGGCTTCCTTCCAAGAAGCCTGTTTTGTAACAGTTGGCCCTGGCTCTCCTGTTCTCACCCGGAGAGACTGTCATCCTCGAAACAAGGCCTCATAAACCTGTAGCAGAGACAGGACATGATTTTAGCCGGAGCTCTGAGCGGGGAGGGCAGGCTGGAGGCTGTGCTGGTGACAGCGAGATCCACTTTCCCCAGGGAGAAGTCAGTTCATAGGGAGACAGGGGAAAATGTGCCTAGAGGAAGAAATTCTTCAACTCAGCTGCCACTTCTGGTGACGGCAAAGGCCACTGTTGGCATCTCCCTTGTTCTTGGTGTGAACACACTCTTGTGGGAGAAATGTGACAAGTCCTTTTTCCCTCCCAAGAACTTCTCATGCAAATGGAACCCTGACCGTAGTCAAATGCTCCCCAAATAAGGAACGGCTTTGGGAGGAGACACAGGGAGCGAGCAAAATACAGAGCGTGGTTTCACAAGGCTTACATCTTCCTTGCCCTCCCCCACCCCTCCCCAAACAGGCTGGTCCCCACCCCCACCCAACAGTGACTCCCCGCCTTGGCTCTGTCTTTCAAAAAATGAGTAAGGGCTTTTATTTCTGACTGTGGCAAGGGAGGGAGGGAAGACTGTGCTACGGGAGTTCTGTCTTCCTCTGTCACTCTCAGAGACATGCGGAGTTGAGTAAAGGCTGTGACCACAAGACTTTGGGGATGGGGCCACAGAGCTGAGGTGCCGGGACCCTGCCCTGTGGCTGGAGGCGAGAGAGGTGTCTGAGTCACGGCCTTATTATGATGATTTTATTTTATCTTTCTGAGGAAAGGGGGTGGGGACTGCACCAAGCTGGGAGCCAAGAGTAGGAGGTTCCCTACCACCTGGAGTGAGGCAGCCTCCCTGCTTCCCCATCTTTAATGGGAATAAGCCCGGCACCCCCTTGCCTCTCAGGAGTGCTGTGGAGAGAAGGAAGGGAGGTCATTGAATGAGGCACCATCCTGTGTAGTGGGTCTCAGAAACTGATGTGAGTCCGATTCCCCGTGCTGCTTTTTACGATGCTGATTCCAGAGACCTTTCCTTCATCACAGACTCATCTACTGGGGTGGTCTGCGGAAAGCTCTGAGGTCTAAGCCCTTCTTTCTCAGAGGGGAAGTGAGGCCTGGAGAGACTCTGTGAAGCAGACAGAGGCAGGCATAAGATTAGAACCACATCTTCGGATTCTGGTCTGCTTTTAGAGCCGTCATATTCACACATCTCACACGTCTTCGGGAAAAGGGGAAGGAACCTCACGTCCCTTGGGCACCCGCAGTGTGTCGGGCTCTGAGCTAGCCAAGGTTCATAAAAGCATTTCGGGGTACGAGCTCAACAGTCTTAGCAGATAGGGTCTAGTGTTATCGCATTTTATAGAGGAGAAAAGTAAGGTTCAGTCAGAGCAAATGACTTACTCAGGCCAGTAAGTGCCTGGCTGGGATCTAGAACCAAGCCTTTCTGGCTCTGCCGCCCCGGGGAATCAGACCGTAGAGAGTGAGGAACCGGCAGGTCCCAGCGTCTTTTCCCACAAGCCCTGGTACCGAGCAGAGCCTGCTGTATGTTGAAGCCGGTTTCATTTCTGTACCCTCTTCGCTCTGATGTTCCGTGGGGATGAACTCCTTCTCTGTGGCTGGCGCTATAGAGTGGGGAGCATGGCAGGGCGATGCCAGGGAAGGCGAGGGAGAGGGTTCCCATCTGGGGTCACTGTCAGCTGCTTCCTCCCTGCAGGTGGCTGAGGCAGCTGGGCTGACCGTCTCTCACTGGCACTGTCCCAGCCAGACTCAGAACTGGAAGGCAAGGTTGGCGGCTCTGGATGTTTCCTCTGCTCATCTCCATCCGCCTGGGGCTCAGACGCACCCCCCCCCCCATTCCCCCACCACCCCCACCCCCCACCCCTGTCTTTCAAGAGGACCCGCGAGGGGCTCCCTCCCTCCCCAGCCCACCCCAGCAGGCCAGCCACCAGGACTGAGCATCAAGTTCATCGGCACACAGTTCTCTGCTCCTCTCTGTCTCCGACAAGGCTTTCCTTTGTCCAAGGGCAGCCCCTTAGCCTCTGCCTGCACACTTCCCGTGATGGGGGACTCACTACATTCCAAGGTAGGCAGGGACATTTCCAGCCAGTTTATGTTGTTATGACACTCCCCTTTGCAAGTTTTATATGCTGGAAATGTTATATATATAAATGTTTGTAAGTTTATATGCATACAAAATTACACACGGGTTATATATGTGTAAAATGCTCCCAGATACATTTATATATTATATATAAATCACGTGCAAATGATGTATCATATAAATACCAATTGCCAAAATCTTATATGTTACAGATATGCTCTAGATGTTTTTATAGGTTCTATAATACATGTTAATATTGTATATGCTTAGATATATGCTTTATACATTTTATCTGCCTTGATAGTTTTATGTGCTTGAATCTCAGCTCTGCTTGTTAGCTGTGTGTCTCCGGGCAGACTGTTTCGACGTCCTGTGCCTGACACAGGAAGTAGAGCGTGAGACTTTTAGAAATAACAACTGAAAAAAAAAATCTTCTTATAATATTCATGTTAATAACAACTGAAAAAACAGTATTGTGGTACTCACGTGTAAAAACGTTATTATCGTACTTGTTTGTTGTTGCCCCCTTCCCTTATTTTTCTGTGTGCCACCACCAGGCACAAGGGAGGATACGAAACCACGGCCTGTATTCGTCTCTATCCCACGAGTAACTCGGGAGCCTGCAATACTCTGCCTCCCTTCCTAGGCCGCATGCTGACAATGTCTTCTTTAATTTCGCCAACTTTGTAGGTAAGAAGCGTCTCCTTCCACCTGGCAAGGGCGACCTGGCTCTGTATCTGTCCCTTCTCGGTTTTGCTGGTGACTGTCATAGGCAAGTGGCTTAGCTCCTGCGGTCTAGCGTCCTGCCCTGCACGTGGCCTCTTGTCTTAGAGGGCTGTCTGTCGCAGGATTCAGGAAGACAGCAGGTAGGAAGGTGCCTGGTATGTCATAGGTCCCCAGGCTGCACTGGGTTTTCCCTTCCCTCTCCCCCTCATCTGTAAAATGGGCTGGCGCGGGCTCTCCAGATCCTTCCCTCTCTGAGGTGGGGTGATTGGATCAACCCCCCAGGGTTTGTTGGACTGCTTCAGTGGGCAGGTCTAGGGCACCGTCTCCACCTTCATGCAGAGAACTTCTTTTCCTTATCTCTGCACATCAACATTCCACACCTTTAGCGCAGAGCAGCTGGGAGGGCTTCAGGATTTTCTTCTGCAAGGGGTTTGGGAGTAGGTGGAAGGAAGTGAGAGGAGGAGGGGGAATTTCCCCAGGGATGCACTCGAAGAAACCGGGGTGTAGATCTGGGCTCACTGTTCCCGGCAATGAGGTTCCAGACGGGGGCTCCTGGCCCACGCCGCCCCGCCCCTCACACTCGCAGACGCACACAGACACCCCCCATCACACACTAAGAGTGCACACTCACGCACTCCCACTGTCGCAAACGTACACTCATACACACTGACGATCACACGCACGTGCACGCGCATTCACACACAGGCTGTGAAAGAGAGAAAGTGCATCTCGCTTTCACAAGCCACGGGAGACGGCGGCCGGTCCCTGTCTGTTTCTCTTGGAACCCGCTCGAGTTAGCGGATTCTCCCCTCCTTGAGCAGCCGTGGCGATTCCTAGCCCCCGTGCTGGGGAGAAGGAGGCGAGGCTCACTTTCCTGTCCCGGAACCGGGTAGAGGGGAGGCCAGCTGGAGGGCGAGTTGCAACAGGGAGCGTGTGTGCGAGCATGTGCGTTCTTCGCTCGCTGGGTGGCTGGGCTTGGCAGGGGCAGCACATCACTGGAGGTCTTTGTTGATCGTTTCCACTTTGGGAAACAGCGTTCTTAAGGTTGACTTTGTAAGCTCAGGTTTCTCTTCCTTTCTCCCGTCAGTCATGCTTCCAAGGCGGCGTGCCAGGGGCTGTGACTCGCTCAGAGAGCGGGAGCCCGACACCGTCGTCTCACGCCGCCTCAAGATAGCAAAGAAGGGCTGGCAGCTGCCATGTCAGTAGGTAAACCCACTTAGCAGTAGTAATGGCAGTGGCCCTGGTCGGTGTCTCTGTCTTCTGCGCCGGGCCATGAGCCCGATCTTTTCCTGGCCAATCGGGAAATCCTGCGCAAGTGACTTCATTCTTTGTGGGTCCGTTTCCTTCACCTGCAAAGTGGGGATGGTGGCGTCAGAGCCCCCCCGCGTGAGAAGGGTGCAAGGACTAGGCAGGCGACGATGAGTGGAGGGTGCTAAGAGGGGTGTCTGGTGTCTGGTCAGCCCTTAGAGGGGTTACTGGTCGGCCCCGGTGAGCATCGGCTGTTATCGCCGCTGTGTGCCCGGTTCCGGGCATCATCTGCAAGACGCCACCAAGGGCATCCTGTGGTTGATCCCACGAGGATGGTGTGGGCCAGATAACTTGCTCAATCAAGCCCTCGGACTTCGTGGTGGAAGAGCAGGGACTGGAGTTCACTGAAGCCAGGAAGGTCTCCTGTGGGGGGTGGGTACGGTCCCCCATCCTGCAGGCTCCCAGCTAGGAACACCCATTGCCTTCGTGTTGCAGTCCAAGGGGGAAGACAGGGCCAGGGGGCTTGGAGTCTCGCTCTTCCCCCCGGAAATGGAAAGTAGGGGCTGAGAGGCCCGCCTCTAGCTGGCAGCGGTGGTAGGGAGCTCCTTGTTGCGGGAGGTAATCAATGAATAGGTAGATGCGCACCTATTCGAAGTGGCTGGCCTTTCACTGCCACTTGCACTGCACCGTAGTGGTGTGTGGTAAGGACACAGAAGAGAGGGCCGGCTAACTGAATTTGCAGAGTGGTGTGAGGGAAATGTGCTTATGTAAAACCAGCGGACCAAAAATACAGACTAAGAAACCCCAGAGGCCGCACGATTAGTAATAAGGAGCAAACATGCTATTTTCCCTCATTTTTCTTCTTGACATTGCCATGAAGGGTTTCCTCTCATTCATCGGGAGTAAGAGCTCTTTGACGGTCAGACCTCTGCAGGGCCTGGCTCTGCCTCCAGAACTTGCTGGTTCTGAACCCAGGCTGGTCTGGCTGAATTCACAGCCCGCACATCTGTAATTTGGAGGTTATTACTTCTTTCCCTGCCAATGGGACCGAGAGACCTTAAGGATCAAATGAGATAGTATGGATGTGAGAGTACTCGACAGCTATTTATTGCGGGCTTACTATGCACATGACTCTGTGCTAAATGATGGTGGCTCAAAGAAAAGCAACAAGCCCACCCACCCACCCACCCAACTAACACACTCTACGAACCAACCAACCAACCTACCAATCACCCAGCCAAGCAACCAACCGAACTACCTACCAACCCCCCTACTCACCAACTTACCAACCAACCTACCGACTAACTACCCAACCAACCAACTGACACACTAACCACCCTACCAACCAACTGACCGACCCACCAACCAACTTGCTAAGAAACTGACCAACCAAGTCGCCGCTCGGTCAACCAACAAACTTACTAACCAGCCAACCAGCCAAGCAACCAACCGACCAACAAACTCACCAACGAAGGGAGCAACCAACCAAATAATGACGTCTGCCATCTTGCTGGGAAGAGATCTTCCCTGAGAAGTCCCTGGAGTAGATGTGAAACGTCCCTCTGATCAGTGCTGGGAAGTAGAGAGACATGTCACCATGAGAGCCTGTACCAGGGAGGGCCGGCCTGCGTGGGAGGCTCCTCTGGCATGAAACCTGGGCTCGGGTTTGGTGGAGGAACGGGAGTGAGAAGCAGTGGCGCATGTCCTGATATCAGCGTTCCCAGGACGCACAGCTGGTGGGCTCCTTTCTGTCCTCGCTTCTTCTGGCCACACCCCGGACTCTGGCTCCCAGGTCCATGCCCAGGGACTGCACTTGGCCCCTGGCAACAGCCTCTTCATTGCTCTCCCTGACTCAGTGTCTCAGTCTCCCCCTGGACACGCTGTGGCCAAAAAGTCTTTTTTTTTTTTTTTTTTTTTGGAAGTGCCGATCTAACAGTGTTGTTCCTCTGCCTAAAACTTCTTGCCGGCTGCTCCTATGCTCTTAGCCTGACCGGGCCCAGCGACATGCAAGTCCCCAGACACCCAGGGCCTTTCAAGCATTGTTTTTCCAGTAGAACAAGCACACAGGTGTAGAATGGAGTTGGAGGCCCTTTCCTGGGGGTTGGTGGTCCACTTGGGGCTCCATCCCTAGATCCTGGCGGTTTGCCTTCCTCTGCTACTAAGGGGGCTCTGGTGGTCAAGTTTGGAGGTGCTGTCCCCCTGCTGGAAGGTCCTTTCCTGCTTTCTCCATCTGGCAAGACTTAGGTCCCCTTCTTGCTCACTGAAGCTCAGACCTGCCCTTTGCTGACAGGCTACCCTGACAAGCCACACCTCCAGTGGTGACCAAGATGACACTGATCCCACCAACTGGCCTTACCGGTTTACTTGCCCAACGTCACCACTAGCATGTGGCCCCTTAAGGCCAGGACCATGATTTGTCCTTCTTGGTAGCCCCACAGCCCGGCCAGGGACTGCCCAGTGGGGGGCCAAGAGGGCTGGTCGTCTGAATGGGGGTGCCCACGGTGGGGTGCAGGCGGAAAGCTCAGCTGGGTGGTGCTTGTTCTCAGCAGCTCCTCCTTCTGATGGCGGGACCCCCAGGGGGACATCACCCGCAGGCCTGGAGGCCCGGGTACACCCACAGGAAAATAGGAATCGCACAGACGGGGGCTCTTGGCCTGTTGGCCCTCTCCCCAGAGGCAGAGGCGGAGAAGGGCAAAGGGTGCAGGCTCTAAGACCCCATAGCTGTGGGTTCAAATCCCTGCTCCTCCACTAAATAGCTATGCAGCTGGAAGAAAGTGTTCCCACTATTTTAGTTCCCTCGTCTGTCAAATGAAGTGTCCAGTGTCCAGATCGATTGCTCCCCCAAGAAGTGGCCACTGCTTGCCCTCCAGCGGAGGGTGGGCAGGAGGAAGGAGATGGAGAGGCCTTCCTGAAGCTGTCGTTTCTCCCTCTTGGGAAGATAACATTTCATGGGCAGAGACCAAAGGGGCTTTTTGGATGCTCTGGTTCAGGCCACATCTCCACGAAGTCGTATTTTATTTAACTTCAGAAAATCTGCAAAAATCATTTTGCTCCATTAGTGTCCTAAACATTCTCATCAGCTACTTTTTTAATTTTTCTCCCAAAGAAACACGCCGACCGACAGAAAATTGTGACAGGTTGTGAAACTGGAAGTTTCCGCAGAAGCATCGACGTCTAATAGAGATCGTCCTCTCGAGCAAAGCCCCGGAACAAGAGGCAAATTTCCAAAGGGAAATCGATCGGGGTGTCAGACTTCACACCGAGGGTGCCAGATGGATTTGGGGAATAAAGGCAGATATCTTGGGGAAAGATTCCTCCCCCTTCCACGTGGAGGGGCATGAGGAGACCCCTCCCCCTTCTCGAGTTTGGGGAGAGGCACCTCGTGTGCGTCCCTGGCAGGGTGGGCGCAGGTGATCTGTCGTCCAGCCTGCGTCTGAGAGAAGTGAAAGCCATCTGATAGCTCTCAGAGGAGCCAGCGCTCAGCACAGCTGTCGGCCTGCGCTTCCAGAAACCAGGGCCAGGGATGCACGTGTGCGTCCCTTGACAGGCACAGGGTGGGGCCCACCTTGAGGGGCTGGGTGCCACCCGGGCAGCTAATGCCGACTGCATACTCGCTAGGGAGAAGCTGAGGGTTCCTGGAGCTGCGGAGAGGAGAGCGACCAGCAGGCAGGCAGAGTCCCGCTGGCTGGTCACGGGCACTACAGGGGGCTGATCTCTGCTGCACGTGGCGGGCTGGCTGTATACCTGTTCCAGGCCAAGAGCGAGAAGCCGGCTTACAACAGTGCCAAGCGGGTGAGAACTTTTCACTCCATTTCTTTTCCTCTCGCGACCTTCTCCTGCGCCAATAACCTAGATTGTGGGGGAGGGGAGGGGGAGCGGCCGAAGCAGGGAGGAGGGTGGCGCACGGGGAGTCGGTGAGAGGGAAGAGGAGAGAAGCGGCAGGTCAGCACTCAGCCCTGAGCGGTCTGTATCTTACGGGCGGGCGGGCAGGCCCTGCCCTGGGGGAGACACGATGTGACTTTAAATATCATCAGGGTGGAGGTTCCTCAGAAAATTAAAAATAGACCTACCGGGGCGCCTGGGTGGCGCAGTCGGTTAAGCGTCAGACTTCAGCCAGGTCACGATCTCACGGTCCATGAGTTCGAGCCCCGCGTCAGGCTCTGGGCTGATGGCTCGGAGCCTGGAGCCTGTTTCCGATTCTGTGTCTCCCTCTCTCTCTGCCCCTCCCCCGTTCATGCTCTGTCTCTCTCTGTCCCAAAAATAAATAAAAAAACGTTGAAAAAAAATTAAAAAAAAAAAAAATAGACCTACCTTATGACCCAACAATAGGAATTTACCCAAGGGATACAGGAGTACTGATGCATAGGGGCACTTGTACTCCAATGTTTATAGCAGCACTCTCAACAATAGCCAAATGATGGAAAGAGCCTAAATGTCCATCAACTGATGAATGGGTAAAGAAATTGTGGTTTATATACACAATGGAGTACTACGTGGCAATGAGAAAGAACGAAATATGGCCCTTTGTAGCAACGTGGATGGAACTGGAGAGTGTGATGCTAAGTGAAATAAGCCATACAGAGAAAGAC
This sequence comes from Panthera pardus, assembly GCF_024362965.1. NCBI lineage: Eukaryota > Metazoa > Chordata > Mammalia > Carnivora > Felidae > Panthera > Panthera pardus. The sequence continues at coordinate 133,275,835 of NW_026526810.1, read as the reverse complement.
AGATACCATATGTTTTCACTCTTATGTGGATCCTGAGAAACTTAACAGAAACCCATGGGGGAGGGGAAGGAAAAAAAAAAAAAGAGGTTAGAGTGGGAGAGAGCCAAAGCATAAGAGACTGTTAAAAACTGAGAACAAACTGAGGGTTGATGGGGGGTGGGAGGGAGGGGAGGGTGGGTGATGGGTATTGAGGAGGGCACCTTTTGGGATGAGCACTGGGTGTTGTATGGAAACCAATTTGACAATAAATTTCATATATTGAAAAAAAAATATCATCTGAAGTTCAGATTACAACAAGGCACAAGATTATTTTATTTTATTTTATTTTATTTTATTTTATTTTATATTTTAATATAATTTATTGTCCAATTGGCTTCCATACAACACCCAGTGCTCATCCCAACAAGTGCCCTCCTCAGTGCCCATCCCCCATTTTCCCCTCTCCCTCGACCCCCCCATCAACCCTCGGTTTGTCCTCTGTACTTAAGAACCTCTTATGGTTTGCCTCCCTCCCTCTCTGTTTGTAACTATTTTTCCCCCTTCCCCTCCCCCATGGTCATCTGTTAAGTTTCTCAAGTTCCACATACGAGTGAAAACATATGACATCTGTCTTCTCTGCCTGACTTATTTCACTCAGCATAACACCCTCCAGTTCCATCCACGTTGCTGCAAATGGCAGGATTTCATTCTTGCTCATTGCCAAGTAGTATTCCACGGTATATATAAACCACATCTTCTTTATCCATTTGCCGGTCGACGGACAAGTGACACAGACCTAAAGTGACAACAGCACTTTTCTTGCCTGGGTGACCTGTGAAGTCAAGAGGCTTTCTGAGGATCATCCAGGGGCCGGGGATGAGCTCTTCCCATTGAGCACATTTAAAAGGGACAGTAGGAGGCAAAATAAAGCTCCTGTGGTTATACCTGTGGATGCGGCTTGCCCGATGTGTCAGCTCTTAAGCAAACCGAAGGCAGATTGCATGATGCACCTGTGGCCGTGAAGAGGCCCTTTCCGTCCTCTGAACCTGCATGTCCCACCCGAGAGGTGAGGCGTGTCCCCCGTATCCGGAGGCCTCCAGTGCCCCCATTGGTGCCGATCACTTTTCCTTTCTCTCCCGTGACCCTTGGTCTTTGGAGAAACTCGGTTGGCCGAGACCCTGCCCTCCGCAGCTCACAGTAGTGGGGAGAGAAGGGAAGCAGACATCCAGCAGGTGTTCCATGATTGGTCACCTGTTGACCAGTGCCCGTGGCCTGTGGGGCTGTTACAAGGGAAGCCGCTTCACGGGGGGGGGGGGGGGGGTGGGGGGGTGGGGTGAAGTGGTGAAGTGCAAAGGTGACCCGGCGAATACCTGGGGGAGTGGCCTCCAGCAAAGGATGGCCTGGGGGTGGGAGGGTGCAGGGGTGCTGGCAAAGGAGCAGGGGCTGGGGGGCGGGGCGCTGGTGGGAGATGAGGTCAGGAGGTAACGGGAGGGGGAGGGTGGTGGTGGGAACAACACACAGGGCCTTGAAGGCCGAGGTAAGAGTCGGTTTTGGCTCTGGATGAGTCGGCATGGTGGGTGTTGGGTTAGGGGCAGAGCAATGGGCTAATCTGGGGCGAGAGAGATCATGGTGAGTTGGGAGGCACTGTGTCTCCAGAGGCTGATCCCCTGGCATGTTCCCTACCTTGTGGTTTAAGGGAGAGAGAGCATCTCGGTCAGATGTAGGGTTCATTTTTGACCGAGGGACACCAGGGCAGTGGCTACTTTGAGGAAAGACATTAGCACAGTGGCTGCAACAGCCTCCCTTCCTTGAGCCCTCGCCATGGGCCAAGCGGGTGTCCAAAGCTTTATGTGGGTCATTTTTACACTGTTCATCCCATTTTGCAGATGGGAAGACAGAGGCATGTAGAGGTTCAGTGCCTTACCCAAGGTCTCGCGGCCAGTAAGAGGGAAGGGGGATTTGAGACCAGGTGTGCCTGGCAGTTAAGACCACTTCCTGCCCGTTGCAACTAACTGAACTCAGAAATGAAGGAGGGAGAGGAGTATGTTCTTGTCCTTGGACCCTGACACCTCTGGGCAAATGGGTCTCTATTCATCTTTGAACCACGGGGTTGGGGGCTGAGCACAGGTGGGCGTTCGACTCTCTCTCGAGGCCGTTACTGCCAAAGCTCTTACTGAGCACCTACCTGGAGCCAGACCCTTTGCTGGGCGCTGTGGCAGCTGGGGGTGGGTGGGGTGGGGGTGCAGCTTACACCTAGTCTCCGTCCTTACGCTTTTCCATGTCAGATACTTACTGATGGGCGAGGTATTCGTTCAATGTTTATTAAAAAAACCTTTATTGTTTTTCTAAATAACATGATTACTCCTAGTGAAAGCCCAAAGGTAGATTTTATTTATGACCATTTTACAGATGGGACAGCCAAGCGCAAGGAGGGAAGTGTCCTGTTCAAGGCCAGGGCTGAGCCGGATCCACACCCAGCCAGCCGCGTTTCCTGGGTCCCGAGGACCGGCGCTGTCTATGCGAAGTTTGTGTTTTCTCCTCGTTTTAATAGAGCATCACCTTCTGAAGGGACTTGTTCGTGAACGTTGGCCCGGTGCCCGGGTGCTGTATGGGATTCGTTTAAACTCGGGCTCTGGCAAATTTGATTTTTACTGAAAATCACCCTTTTTTTTTTTTTTTTTAACATTTAAAATGTTATCGAGCCATGTGGCCATGGCCGTCTTGGGCAGAAAACATCTTGGATGAATTTGCATTTTTAATTCTTGGCATTTTTATTTTGCTTCAGTTCCCAAAGAGCATTTTTTTTTCTCCTTAAAAAAAAAAAAAAGAAAGAAATTAAAGAAAGAAGGCAGCCCGCAACAGGGCCAGGGTGCCAAGAGAACATAATAATAGTAGTAAATGTGTGTTCCCTCGCTGCTAATTGCACCAAATTTTACCATGTGCTCCAGAAGCAAAGCCTGCCTGCCACTCTCCAAACCCGATAGCTCCTGCAGCCACTTAGCAGTGGTGAGATAATCGCTCCTTAATGGGCCGGCTCCTCCCGAGGGCGGCTGCCTGCCGCGAGGGCCCGGCTTGCCTGGCAAGTGCTGGGGAGACAGTACCTCGGGACCTGCATTATTTATCAGCCTACCGTGCTTTCTCGTCACCTTTGCCTGGTGCGGGGCTCCCAGGCTGGCCCGGACCCTTGCTGGGCTGCAGGAGTTGCGCCAAAGGGCGTCAGCACTGGACAGGGCTTCGGAGGTGCGTGTGTGTGTGTGTGTGTGTGTGTGTGTGTGTGAGTGAGTGTTGTGGGGGGGGTGGGGGGAGGACCGTGTTCCAGATGGGGACACTGAGGCTGGGAGAAGGTAGACAGCCGGGTGCGCGAAGACTCGGGAGCAGTGTGACAAGTGTCAGGAGAGTGGACGTCCAGGGTGACGTGAGCTCAAAGGCGGGACCCCCCCACCCTGGTGCTGCACACCTTTCCCGATGCACCGTCCACAATCCCGAAGACAGATATTTGGATGCCGTTTTACAGACGGGGAGGGCCAGGCATAGGCGTGGGCGTTACGCTCACTTTATAGATAAGTTGATGCTTGGGGTGATGGGCCATGAGTGTGACAGGAGCCTGTCCTTCGAGGAACAGAGGGTCTGGTGGTGGTGGTGGGGGGGAACAGAGACAACAGGCAGTTCGTAAGGAAGATGGCTTCAGATGCGATTAGCTCACGGAGGAAAATATGGCAGGACCACGCAGAAGAGAGTGACCCCGTGGAGAGTGGAAGCTGCTGGAAACCCTGGAAGTGACCTCTGTGTGTCTTAGGGATAGAAAGGCTCCAGAGGACAGCCAGGGTGGATGTGGACTAAACCCAGCCTCCTGCTTGGGCCCTACCTGTCTGTAGCTGTGTGGCCACGGGTGAGTTACTCAACCTCTCTGGGCTCTGGTTTCCAAGTTCATGTAAAAGAAACGTAATAGTCCCTAGCACTCGAGACGGCTGTGCAGATGAAAGGAGTTATTTATACACATAATATATACATATGTAAATGCACATACATACTCACAATTAGCCGAGTGCCTGACAGAGACTAAGCCCTCCGTGCGTGGCTGTGAGATCTTTTTGTTTTGTTTTGTTTCTACCTCTTCTAGAGCCCGAGTACAAATCCCACACCCCGTCAAATCCTTCTCTCCCTCCAGCGACTCTGACTTGCAGGGCCATTCAGCCTGCTTCGCGAAGTGAGGAAGCCACATTTGAATTTGTTGGAAAAACAAAAAACAAAAAACAACAAAAGCCCCAAACCAAACAAACACTGCGCGACACGGGACGCTGTTTCCTTCAGCCGGCGTCTTCCACAATATGGTGCGGTGGGCCGGGAAAGCTTGGCCACAGATGGCGTGGTTGCTACCAGCCCTGTTTTCTAAATACCCGGTTCCTCAGTGTAAATGATAATGCTGAGGCACCTCCTGGTGCAGCTTGGCTCCCGGGAGGCTCCAGCGACAACGCTTTTCTTGGCCTGTCGCCCCGGGTCCGGCTTTCTCCCTCCAGATGGCAGGCATCAGAATCCTTCAAGACACGGGATATGGATGCTGACACTCGCGTCAGAGACGGGGCGGGCCCTTGAACCCTTGTGGGGCCACCGCTTCCAGCTTGCAGTCCCACCTGTGGCCTCGGGGCACAACATAGGAGAGGGGGTGCAGGCAGGACCTCGAAGTGACATCACAGCAGGCCTGGGCCTTGACCCCAGCTCTTCCACAGCTGTGTTCTGGAAGCTTGTTTCTCCTATAGGAAAGGCGTGCGCTCTGGGGGAGGGGTCCACGGAGCACCCCTCTCAAAGGCAGTAAGGGCAGGGTTGGGGGGGGCAGGGGCAGGGGCTTTCCTCTCCCACCCATAGGAAGAAGCCTCTGCCTGGGCATCTTCAGACTTGCAGGCAGCCTCCCAGTGTGGAAAGAAGGTGAGCTTGGCATCCCTATGCCCTTGGCTTTGAATTCTGCCTTCGATCCGTACCAGTGACTTCACTTTGCTGAACCTCTGTCCAAAGCCCACTTTTCTTTATCTGCAAAATGGGAATGATGTTCCAAGAGCAGGGCTTGGGGGAGCAGGCAAGAAGGGGACACACTGTCTGCAGGGAATTTAAAAAAATTTTTTAATGTTTATTTATTTTAGAGAGAGAGAGAGAGAGACAGAGTGTGAACAGGGGAGGAGCAGAGAGAGAGAGAGGGAGACACAGAATCCCAAGCAGGCTCCAGGTTCTGAACTGTCAGCACAGAGCCCAATGTGGGGCTCAAACTCACGAACTTCAAAATCATGACCTGAGCTGAAGTTGGACGCTCAACCGACTGAGCCACCCAGGCGCCCCTGGGAATTTAAGCAAACAAACAGAACCGACTCCAACTGGCTTGGCTTTTTATCACCCCAATGCATTGACAATTTCAAACAATGTCAGTTGATAGAATACTCCTCCCTGAAATATTCTTTTGTTGGTTTAAGTTTTTAAACAATTACTGCATTTGATGGAGAGTCTAAGTATCTTTTTCATCTTTAAATTCACATGTTTTTCTGCTGTATCCTTCAGTGTCTCTTGTATTCTGCATCAAGTTTTGCTGTCAACCCCTAACTTGCAATGAGTGGAGTCAGAAGCGTCCAATCATTTGGACAGTGAGTTCCCAACAGCATGGAACCACTCAAGCTAACTTTGAACACCCTCTGGTACTGTATGTTCTCATATTTAAATAGTAGATTTCAAATATAACAACATCGTAGTGATCAGAAAAACAGAGAAACGGAGCTTGAGTTATTTGGTTTAAACGACATCACGCATGGGAAGTACCCAACCAAGGGTAGCACCCGGGGCTTGGCTGTTGCTTAATAAATTTGAGTTACCCTTCATCTGGAAATATGGGCCCTTTGGTTGTAAAAATGGGCACAATAACATGTTACAGGGATTTTGGTTCAAATTCCAGTTTTCCTACCTATTGGCACATCCCATAACTCCATGAGGTCTAGTTTCCATTCCTTTTCTTTTTTTTTTTTAATTATTTTTAATGTTTATTTATTTTTGAAGGAAAGAGAGACAGAGTGTGAGTGGGGGAGGGACAGAGAGAGAGGGAGACATAGAATCCAAAGCAGGCTCCAGGCTCCAAGCTGTCAGCACAGAGCCCGATGCTGGGCTCAAACTCATGAACCGCGAGATCATGACCTGAGCCCATGACCTGAGCCCAACAAGGAGCCCCTAGTTTCCTTTTCTGAAAATTTGAGATTATAGTATCTACTCCAGTGGTATGCAATGAGTTCACCTCCACAAAGTACCTGGCTGGGCCATGGCTTTCCTCTACTTGGGGTCTGATCCAATCCCACCCAACCTCTGACCCTGGCTCCACTCCCCCATTTCTAGTCTTTATCCTTTTGGAGTCTCCATCTAGTCTTGGTTCCCCAAGACTGGCTTTTCGGGGGGACATAGAGTTTGGCTCCCTGTAGTAATTTGGGGTCTTGATTGTAAGAAATAGAAGCATACTTGGTTAATCTAAGCAAATGGAGCTTTGGTAGAAGGATATCATGGGGAATATGTGTATTGGGGTATGGAGGAGCTCCTGAAATAGAACAGAACCCCCAGACCAAACTGGGAATGGGCAGAACTAAGAGAACCCAAAGAGACAAGGGGCAGGAAACACAAAATATAGATATGATCTCACAACTGGAGCAGCCTGGCCAGGAAGACAACACCACTCCTATTTTGCTGCCTCAGCTGCAACAACCCTCCCCCTCCACCCCCTCTTCACATCACTCTGATGTGAGGGTTTCAAGCTCAAATCCCTGAAAGCAGCCCTGACTGGCTGACCATATAGGTCATATTGCCCACTCCCTCATTTACCAGGGGCAGAGAAAGTCAGAATCTAGTCCTCTGGGCTTCCAAAGTGGAAGGCTTATTCTGGAATTACAGTCAGAGCTGGTTTCCTCCAAAAATCTGAGATGCTCTCAGGGAAGGGGACTAGATACAGGGCAACTGAATATATTGAGAGTCCACTACACTCACCATTGGTTCTTTTTAGTACCCTGGTAGAGGTCCTAGGCGGGTCCCATCTTGGTACACCCAAGAGATGTTCTCACAGTACCTGATGGATTTGAAAAACTTGACTTCTAGGCTTAGGGCTGAGATGAATAATGTCCTGTCTGAATAACTGGAGGAACTGGAATTTTGTTGCCTCTAGTAAAGGATGGAGGTGAAGAAAGAAAACTTGTATTTAATGAGCTCCTAGTACACGCAAGGGATTGCACGGTATACTTCACAGTCTTTCATCGGTTAAAATTATAGCTAGAGTCCTTGGAGGTATATGCCATCACTCCTGTTTTACATATGGAAAACTGAGGTTCAGGGGACTTAAATGGAATTACTCATTTCATTTAGGATTCTTGGATGTACCTTCAGAAATTAATCAGGGTTAAGTTAAGCCAAAGGCTTAATTGTAGGAGGATGGAGTAGGGGCTGATTTCGAATTGAAAGGAAGCAAATGATACAGATTTGGAAAAGACAGGAATCAGCAATTCTCTGGAGATATAGGTAGCAGAAACCAATGGTGACTTTTAGGAAAAATTAGTTCCAGAATTTTCCTAAACCTATGTCATTGTGGTGAAGATATAAATTTGGGGGAGGGAGAGTCTAATGGGTTTAGGTTAGGTGAGTCTCTTGGGTGTGCAACCTGGGCATACAGCCCTGCTCTTAGAAGAGCTCCACAGTTGGTCTAATGCTCTGCTGCTGCCATATTGAAATTCTTCAGATTTTTTTAAAAACACAAATTATATAGCCAGTTCTGCATTAGTCAGGTGAATTCAAGACTCTCTGATTGGGGCACCTGGGTGGCTCGTTGGCTAAGCGTCTGACTTTGGCTCAGGTCATGATCTTGCCATTCCCAAGTTTGAGCCCTGCGTCGAGCTCTGTGCTGACAGCTCAGAGCCTGGAGCCTGCTTCGGATTCTGTGTCTCCTTCTCTCTCTCTCTCTGCCCCTCCCCGCTTGTACTCTGTCTCTTTCTCTCTCTCTCTCTTTTAATATTAAGTAAGTATTTAAACAAATTGAAAAAAGACTCTCTGACAGTCCTATCTAGATTGCATACAATGGTGATTAGGTTATTTTCTAAAGCATTACTGGGAAAATGTTAGACAGGCAGGTGTGCACCCGAAAACAATAGATGTTCACTACTGTCTCTATCCTGTCACCCCAACATCCCCACATACCCTTTTCACCTCACACACAATTCTACCTTGCATCACTTCCACCCAACGTTCAGTGACAGAAAGTACTCATAGGACCCTGGCCTAGTTGCAAAGGAGGCTGGAAAATATAGTTCTCAGGATTCAGAAGTGAGATTAAAGCTCATCTAGTCAATCACTGCCATGGCCCATTTGCCCATAATCATCAGCTACCCCAAATTATATACTATGTATTTTATAGCACATATTTTAGAATGATTGTCAATGGGTGAGAAAGGAATGCATTATACAATGAAACATATGGAAGAGATGGCAGGTGTGAAAGAAATAGAAATTATGAGATAAACGGAATATACAATGAGAAGCTTCAACACAAATCTAATCTAGTTGGATGCAAATTGTTGACACAGAGTATAAAAGAGAACTTAAGGTTCATAGAAGATAGAAAATGAAGCTCCAACATAAGTCAAGAGGGAGAGACTGGGGTAAAGGACAGCAAGGTGGTATTTAAAACAATTAATTGCTAAAAAATTTTTAGGAGTGCAGGAAGACCCACTAAACACCACACTTAGACAGTTTATAGTGAAACTACAGAATATCAAGGAGAGAGAAAAATCTTAAAGGCTACTAGGGAATAAAACATGGATTACCTTAAACAGAACAACAGTCAGACTGTTATCCAAATTCTCACATACAGCATCATATGCCAGAGTGAAATGGAATACCTTTGAAGTTGAGAGATAATAATTATGAACCTATAATTCTATACCAACCCAAACTATAATTTAAGAGCAAGGATGACAAAGATATTTTTAGAAAAATCAGAGCATAGAATAGAAACTAATACTGCAGATGTTCTCTAACATAATTATTAAATTACTTAAATAAGAAAAAAAATATTCCAGAAGGAAGGAGTGGGATGCAAGATAAACAATACTAAAATTTACTGGTAAGCACTAGAATGATAGAAGGCATGACTTCTGAGCCCGTAGTGGGAAACAAAAGAAATATAGAAAACTTAATTAATCCAACAAAAGAAATTAAAGGAGAAGAAACAAAAAAAAGTGAAAAGGAAGCAAGAATGTAGAAATAAGCCCACATGCATTACTAACCACAATAAATGTAAATAGGTTAAACTCATAATTAAAAGACAGAGATTTCAGATAAGATTAAACATATATAGGTATATGTGATTACAATAGACATACTTAAAAATTTAGAGGATGCTTGAAAATTAAGATGTATAGAGAAGATATACTAGGCATTTACTGACCCAAAGGAAGGTAGTGTAGTGTTCTTACTAACAGACAAAACAGAATTTAGTATGAATAGCATTAGAATATTTAATTTAAAGAGGTTTATTTCATATTGATAATAGAAAACCCACCAATATGACACAACAATAGTTAATTTGTATGTACCTAACGATACAGCCTCAAAATACAAAAAAGTAACAACTGTCAAAACAAGAGGGAGTAATTGATAAGATTTGTGACAATGATGAAAGGTTTATACCAATCTCTCAGAAATGGATTGATCAGACATACAAGCAATAACTACAGATATACAAAAATAATCTTGATCTGGCAGAAAACATATAGAAGCTTGCTCTTCAGGGAACATACATTATTTTCAAGCACACATTGAATATTTACCAGAAAAGGATAATGTATTAGACCGTTAAGGAAGTCACAACATATTCCAAATAATAGCCATTATTCAAACCACATCCTCTGATCAAAATGAGATAAAATGAAATATCAGCAATAAAAAGAAAATTATTTCCCATGCATTTGGAAATGTTGAATAAAAAATCAAACTTCTACATCATGTATGAGTTGAACAGAAAAATCATAAGGAAATGATAAAATACGTAGAACTGAATTATAATGAAATCACTACACATAAAATCTTTGGAGATGCAGATAAATTCATATTTAGAGAATAGTCTCATGTGTGTTTATTAGGAAACAAAAAGTCCAAAAATAAGTGAGTTGAGTGTACAGTTTAAGAGACTACAAAAAGAAAAAACCCCTCTAACAGTCTCCTGTAAGAAGGACCTGATGTAGAAATAGTTGATGCAATTGGGTTCATTATTTGATTAAGCTTAAATCCACTGTGTTCTCCAAATTTATCAGAGTTTGGCATCGACTGAAACTGTAGAATTGAATATGGGTGTGATAAGGATTATTATATCTGTATCTGTCGAATATTCAATGATTGAAATTCTCCAAGGGATATTTTTATTTTGAAATAATTTCAAACTTACAGAAAAGTCACAAGATAGTACAAAGAGCCATTTGAGAATAAGTTACTGATGCTATGTCCCATTACTGCTGAATATTTTAGTGCATAAAGAAAAAAAAAGGATATGATTGTATATTACTCAATACAGCTATCAGAATCAGAAAATTATTACTGATACTGTCCATCTATAGACCCCATTCAATTTTGGTAATGTCCCGATAATGTCCTATATAGCAAAAGGATGCAGGATCATGTGTTGTATTTGGTTGTCATGTCTCTGTAATGACCTTAAGACTGAAGTAGGTCTGACTCTATCTGATGCTTCCTGGTGATTAGATTTAGGGTATGCATCTTGGTCAGGGATGTCACAGAAGTGGTGGCTCTTTTCATCTGCTTTCACACTGCATCAGTCTACTTGGGCTGCCACAACAAAATACCACAGACTGGGTGGCTTAAACAAGAGACATTTATATCTCACAGTTCTGGAATCTGGAAGCCCTAGATAAAAATTCTGGCTAATTTGGTTTCTGGTGAGGCCTTTCTTCCTGGCTTGCAGACAGCTGCCTCCTCACCGTGTCTTCACAGGTGGAGAGAGAGAGAGAGAATGTGATCTGGTGTCTCTCCCGTTGCTTATAAGGACGCAAATCCTATTAGATTAGGACTTTACCCTTATGACTTCATTTAACTTTTATCACTTTATTATAGGCCCTATCTCCAAATACAATCACATTGGGGGTTAGGGCTCAATTTTGTGTGTTTGTGTGGGGAACACAATTCAATCCATTACACGCAGGTTCAACATTTGTTCCCTAGACTATTGCACTCACCTCTTACCTGACTTCCCTGCCTAAATCTTCCACTTCACAGTCCATGACTCGTACTATCAAGTGATATTTAATTTTGATGTGCCCTGTTACTTGTTTTATAAACTTTTATCACTGGTAATTCTGTCAATTTTCTCCACTATAAAGTTCCCCTTCTTCTTTCGTAATTAATACATATTTTGGGGGGCAGTACTTGGAAACTATTTAAATGTCCCACTCTTCATGAAATATTTATTACAGGTTTTATTATCTACTGATGTTTTCTAGTTGACTTAATTATTACCATGACAGGCGCCAAGTGGTGATTTTCTAATTCTATTATTCCTTGTACATTCATTAGTTGACGTGCTACTTTAAAAGAGAGCTCTCTTTTATGCTCACTTATTTTTTATTGACAGCAGAATAAACTCTTGGGCTCTATTTTATTCAATGGATATAATCTATTCATATCTGTTCATATCATTATCTTATTGGTTCTCAAATGGTTTCTTATTTGGTCTTTCCGCAAAGTAATCAATGGTACTGGACTTGTTCTTTCACCATAAACAATTAGAACATTAGACAAAGCATGTAGAACAACAGTTTCAGATATTTGACAACAAGCAGAGGAGGGCTGTAATCACAAGAAGGAATGCGACAAATAATATGAGGTCTGTCATTACCTTAGTTTTCTTCCTGGAGTAAATTCATGATCCTGATGCAGGAGGGGGGAACTCAAGCTGAGCACAGCAGATTTGGTGATGTAAAGCAACAAAAGTCAGAGTTTATGGAGGACTGAGATGGTCAGAATTTGTGGAGCAGAGTACAAGAGAAAAGATAGCTGCACAAAGAACAATCTCCAGAAATCTTCAGAAGTTTCATAAGTCTTTGATTCAATGCTGATCTACATATTCACAGGGTGAGACAATGAAGCTGGGCAAAGTTTCCACGGAGACTCTAGTCTCCATGGGAGAAAAAACAATTACTGCAGAGTAGTAAACTAGAACACTACCAGAACTCATACAGAGCTGTGAATCATTCACCTCACAACCAACCAGAGTGGAGGGACTTTTTCAATACTGGGAGAATTCACTAGCAATTCCAGAATGGCCATGCCTTAAGAATAGAGCTACATGAGCCATAGCACTAAATCAACTCTAGACTGACTCTAACAAGTTTTTCTAACAAGTTTCTAGACAGTAATGCTCATTTGTAAGTGAATTATTTGCCTGCCAGAACAAAACTCAACACTCTTTGATAAAAGAAAGCAAAATCCACCCACACTACAATGTAACAATCGTGATATGCTGAATCTGGTTTAAAATGACAAGGCAGGTGTAAAAAGCAAGAAAAATGTGGCCCATAACCTGGAGAAAGAAAATTAATAGAGTCAGACTAAAAATTATATAGATAATGGAATTATGAGGCAAGGACTATACAGGAGCTCTTACAAATATGCTCAAGAATTTGAAGGAAGCATCAACATCATGAGAAGAGAAATAGAAATGATAAAAAAAAGAAACAAGTGGATATTCTAGAGCTCAAAAGTACAATTTACGTATTAAAAATTACATTAAAAGTATATCAGAAGCTGCAGAAGAAAAGATTGAAGACAGAGTCATATGAACAATCCAAAATGAAGAACAAAAAGTAAAAGGCTGAAACAAATGAACAGTGTCAGTGACCCATGACACAATAGTACACAGTCTAATATCTGTACAATTGTAGTTCAAGATAGAGAAGAGGGAGGCAATGGGGCAGAAAAAAAATATTTGTAGAAGTAAGAATAAAACTTTTCCCAAATTTGGTGAAAAACATGAAACCACATATCAATAAATCTCAGTGAATCCCAAGCAAGGTTAAAAAAAAGCATCAAATCATGTTATAATCAAATTTCTCAAAAAAATCTCAGTGAATCCCAAGCAAGATAAAAACAAACAAACAAACAAATACATCAAGTCATGTTATAATCAAATTTCTTAAAACCAGTGACAAGAGAAAAATCCTAAAAGCCTCCAGAGATAAAAGACATATAACATATAGACCAACAGACGTTAACAAAATGGCCTCTAGCTTCTTTCAGAAATAGTATAATCCAGATGATACTATAATTATATTTTTTCTTGTTTTTAAAGTAGGCTCCATGCCCAGTGTGGGGCTTGAACTCAGAACCCTGAGGTCAAGAGTTGCATGCTCTACTGACTGAGCCAGCCAGGCACCCCTATAATGACATCTTTAAAGTGTTAAAAGAAAAAAACCCACAAAATCCTGGCCACCTAGAATTTTATATCCAGCAAAAGTATCCTTCAAAAGTGAAGGTGAAATAAACAGACAAAAGCCAAGAAATATTGTTACCAGGAGATCTGTACTAACTACAATAAATATTAAACCATGTTTTTCAGGCTGAAGCAGGCTCCAGGCTCTGAGCTGTCAGCAGAGAGCCTGACACGGGGCTCAAACTCATGAACCGCAGGATCCTGATCTGAACTGAAGTCGGATACTTAACTGACTGAGCCACCCAGGCATCCTTCTCATTTACATTTTTAAGAAAAGATAATTATTTAAGTAAAAATAACAATATATTGTGGGACTCGTATATAGAAATGAAATGTGTGGCTGCAACAGCAAGAGAGCTGTTGGAGATATGTTAGTATCAAACTAGATGTCAAGAAAAGATATATTACCAAAGATAGGAGAGACATTTGTAAATTATAAATGCTGATTTATCAAAAAGATATAACAATTTTGAATGTGAATGGGTCTAGGAGCTCCTGGGTCGCTCAGTTGGTTAAGTGTCAGACTCTTAATTTTGGATTGGGTTGTGATCTCACGGTTTGTGGGATCAAGCCCTGTCAGTCTCTATGCTGACAGCATGGAGCCTGATTGGGATTCTCTCTCCCTCTTTCTCTGCCTCCTCCCTCAAAATAAATAAACATTAAAAAAAAATGTGTGTGGATCTAATGATAGAGCTTCCAAGTACATGAAGGAAAAATGGACAGACTCCAAATGAGAAATAGACACATCTTTAACTTTTGTTGAAGAGTTTCAACACTCTTCTCTCAGTAGTTGATAGAATAGAAAATAGATCAGTAAGCAAAAAACAAAGCAAAGCAAAACACAACACAACACACACACCCCAAAACCACACACACACAAACAAAAAAACCAAAAAAAGCCAAAAACTTGAACAGCACCATCAACCTACCTGACCTAAATGACACTTACAGACTATTTCACACAACTGGAGAAAAGAAAATATGCTTTTTTTGTTTGTTTGTTTTAAGTGGCTCACTCATCATGATGACCCATGTGCTGGGCCATAAAATAAGTCTGTATAACTCTAAAGAGTATATTCTCTGGCCACAATGACACTAAATGAGAAAGCAATTATAAAAATAAATCTGGAAAATCTCCAAATATTTGGAAATTAAACAACATACTTTTAAATAATCCATGGATCAAAGAAGAATTGTAAAGGAAATTAGACATGATTTTGCATAGAAATAAAATAAAACTAAACATATTAAAATCTGTGATGTTCATGTTTTTCAGAGGAAAATGTTTATCTTAAACGCATATATTAGAAAATAGGAAAGTTTTTAAATAAGTGATCTAAGGTTCCATCTTTAATGATTAGGAAAGGAATGGCAATTAAAACCTAAAATAAGTAGAAATGGGGAAATAAAAACATAAGGGCAACAATCAACAAGATAGCGAATGAAAAAACAATGAAGAAATTGATGAAATCCAAAGTTTATTCTTCACGGAATTTGATAGTTTGATAAATCTCTGGATTGATTGATCAAGTAAGATTCTATGAATGTTTACTAGAATCAGGAATAAAATAGGGAGTATCATTACAGATTCTTCAGACATTAAAAGTGTACTAAGGAACTCACGAAAATTATTATGTCAGTAATTTCATTAACTTAGATCAAATGGACACAACTTATCAAAATAGACACAAGAGAAAATAGAAAATGTTAATAATCCTATGTCTATTAAAATTGAATTAATAATTAAGACCTTCCCACAGTAGAACTTCATGCCCAGATGGTTTGACTGGTAAATTCTACCAAACATCTGATGGAGAAATAATAATACCAATATTATATTAAGTTTTTCAGAAAATAGAGGAAAAGTTGACATTTCTTAACTGATGTTGTGATGCCATGATACAAAGACAGTATGAAAAAAACACAGACTAATTTACCTTACAAGTATTGAGGGGGAAAAATCCTTAACAACATATTATCGAGTCAAATCCAGAAATAATCACCAGATACAGTTAATATGCAAGTTTGGTTTGGCAATCAAAACACAATCAATGTAAATCACAGTCTTAGCTGTAAAAAGGAGGAAGCTCATATGATTATCTCAATAGATGCACAAAAATAATTTGACAATATTTTCCAAGTATAGATTATAAAAACTATCAGAAAACCCAGAACAGAAGGAAACATTCTTAACATGATAAAAAGCATCTATGAAAAACATTCAGCTTACATCATTTAATAGTAAAAGACTAAATGCTTTTCCTCTAAGATCGGGAAAAAGCAAAGATGCCCATTCTCACAATTTCTTTTCACTGGCTAGAGATACTAGCTAGTGCAATAAGGTAAGAAAGCAAGATAAAAGGCATAAAGATGGCAGAGAAAGAAATAAGCCATCTTTACTTGCAGGTGATATAATTATGGGTGTAGGAAATCCTAACGCATCTGCAAAAAAAAAATGCTACAAGGTAAACAATTTTGCAAGGTTGCTTGATATAAGGTCAGTATGCAAAAATCTATTGTTTTCTTGTATACTAATAAGAATAATTGTCAACATGAAACAGGAATAATTAACAAAAGTGGTACTGACTGAAAACTGCAAAACACTTCTGAAGGAGACCTAAATATATGGAGAAGTATATTAGATAATGGAGAGATACGTTCTAAAACTAAGTGTTGTGGAGATACCTGAAAGGTTTTCTCCCCAACACTTCTGACACTAAATGTGTGGTGGTTCCCCACAGCAGTTCTCCAATTCTCTGACACCAGCCAGGTGTTCAAAGATTCAATTCAGTGATGACACCCAACCCTGGAGTTAGTGCAGACCCCACAGGTTAAAGGTGCTGTCTCATGCTCCCCAGTCAGATGCCAGCCACAAATGGGGTTCCCAGGCTACTTACATTTCTGCTGGGCTGAGTTCCCTTGACTTCTTCCCAATTGTGATAATTTGCTAGAATGGCCCACAAAGCTCTGGGGAGCACTTTACTCATGTTTACTGGTTTATTATAAAGGATACAACTCAGGAACAGTCAAATGGGAAAGATGCATAGGGTAAAGTATGGGGGAGGAGCTTCCATGCCCTCTCCAGGTGCACTGCCTTCCTAGTGCATTGATGTTTTCACCAACCAGAAAACTCCCCAAATCTTATTTAAGAGTTTTTAATGGAACTCAATCTCCATCCTCTGCCCACCTCCAGAGGTCAGTGGGTGGGGCTGAAAGTTCCAGCCCTGTTATCACTTAGTTTTTCTGATGACCAGTTCCATCCTGAGGCTAGCAAGGGAGCCCACCCCAAGTTCCTCATTGGCATAAACTCAGGTGTGATCAAAAGCAGTTTGTTATAAATACTAAAAGACACTCCCATCACTCAGGAAATTCCAAGGGTTTAGGAGCTCTGTGCCAAATCAGGAACAGAGATCCAGTGTACCTCTTATTATACTACAATATCATTTTTACCTAAGTGAATTTATAGACTTAACGTAATTCTAGTAAGTTTACCAGGTTTCCGAAAGAAATTGACAAACTGATTATAAAGTTTATATGGAAATACAAAAGACCTAGTGTAGCCAAAATAACTTTTAAAAAGTAGAGCAAATTTGGACAGCCTAAACTACTTAATTTCAACATTTAATGTTTAGTTATTATTGGGATACAGAGAAACAGAGAGACAGAGCTTGAGTGGGGGAGAAGCAGAGAGAGAGAGGGAGACACAGAATCTGAAGCGGGCTCCAGGCTCTGAGCTGCCAGCACAGAGCCTGATGTGGGGCTTGAACTCACCAACTATGAGATCATGACCTGAGCCAAAGTCAGACCCTTAACCAACTTAGCCACCCAGGTGCCCCCCTAATTTGAACGTTTATATTATAAAAATATAATATTCAAGTCAGTGTAAGATGAGAAATATAGATTAAAGGAACACAATCATAGATACATGATTAATTGATTTTTTTTTTTTAATTTTTTTTTTTCAACGTTTTTTATTTATTTTTGGGACAGAGAGAGACAGAGCATGAACGGGGGAGGGGCAGAGAGAGAGGGAGACACAGAATCGGAAACAGGCTCCAGGCTCCGAGCCATCAGCCCGGAGCCTGACGCGGGGCTCGAACTCACGGACCGCGAGATCGTGACCTGGCTGAAGTCGGACGCTTAACCGACTGCGCCACCCAGGCGCCCCTACATGATTAATTGATTTTTAATCAGGGGGCAAAGGTAATTTCATGGGAAGATAATCTGTTCAGCAAACGATCCTAGAACAACAGACTAGCCACATGGAAAAAATAAAGCTTGACTCCATCTCACAACGTTCACAAGAATGAACCTCAAATAGATCGTGTGCCTTAGCACAAAGTCTGAAATTATAGAACTTCTGAAAAAAACAGGACAATTTATTTCTGACCTTGGAGTTGGTAGTGGGTGCTCAGAACACAAACAGCACAAACGGTAAAATAAAATGTGATAAAATGAACTCCAAGAAAATGAAAACATTCTGATTTTCAAAAGATACCATTAAGAAAATGGAAAGCATGTTGGGGTGCCTGGGTGGCTTAGTCGGTTAAGTGACCAACTTCTGCTCAGGTCATGATCTCACAGCTTGTGAGTTCAAGCCCTGCGTTGGGCTCTGTGCTGATGGCTCAGAGCCTGGAGCCTGCTTTGGATTTTGTGTCTCCCTCTCTCTGCCCCTCCCCCACTCACACCACACTGTATCTCTCTCTCTTAAAAACAAAGAAACGTTAAAAATTAAAAAAAAAAAAAAAAAGAAAATGGAAAGCATGCTACTTATGGCAGTCTTTGCAACATGTGTGTTTGGCAAATAACTTGTATCCAGAATGATTCTTACAACTCAGTAAGACAAAGAGTCCAATACATATGTGTAAAAATTTGAACAGGCACTATATAAAAAAGTTCTATGTATGGCTAAAAAGGTCATGAAAAGATGCTCAAAACCATTAGCCAATAGGAAATTAAAATTAAGATCACCATGGGGTTTCTCTATATGCTTACTAGAATGGCTAAATGAAAAAGTCAAACATAACTAATAGTGGAGAAGATGTGGAACAGCTGAGACTCTCATACTTTGTTGGTGGGAATGTGAAATGGTACAATCATTTTGGGAAAACTGCAAAAATGTATTATAAAGTTAAATTGTACATTATCATATAACCCAGGAATTTTATTCCTATATATTACCTCAGAGAAATAAATACATATATCCACACAAAGACTTGCATATGAATATTCAAACAAGCTTTATTCATAATATCTAGAACCTGGAAACAACATAAATGTTCATAAATAGGTGAGTGGATAAACCAGTTATATTTTTCATAAATTAGAAATTACTCATCATTAGAAACGAACAAATTCCTGATATGCACAGCAATATGGATGAATCCCAAACACTTTATGTTAGTCTTATGTTAGAAGGCAGACACCAAAGAACACATACTGTTTGATTCCACTTATAAGAAGTTCTAGAAAAGGCAAAATTAATCTATGGTGACACAAATCAGATCAGTCATTTCTTGTGGGGCGGGATGAATTAAGAAAGGACTTGACAGAATTTTTGGGGTGGGAATGGTCTGTATCTTGATTAAAATACATGCATATATTTGTCAGAACTCATTGAGCTATAATTAAAATAGGTGCATTTTGTTGGATATAAGTTAAATCAGAATAAAGATGATTTTCAAATTCCTCAAAGTTGGTCAGTGTGTGTTTCTTGCATATTCCCATCTCTGGTTGGTCTCTGTTCTTGCATGTTCCCATCATGCCTTGAACACTTGGTCACTTTCTGGCAGAAGATGTTACACCTATATCTTGTCCTTTCACTGTCTCACCCATGGAATCATACACATCTCTAAGGACCTCTTGTTCTTTTGAGTGGAGAATGGTATTTAGAAACCAAGATCTGACACTAAGTGTGCTCATTGCTACTGGGTATCACTGTTTGCCGGTCCACTCAGTGGACAGACTCAAACACATGTTCATGTCTATAGTTACACCTCTCTATAGATATTGAAAACTATGCGTTCAGACCAACACTTCTGGTTCTAATCCAATCTGTTTCATGGTAGACCTTCAGTCTGGGGGCTTCTCTTTGACAGTCTTGAAGCTGATTACTATAATCAGCTGTTTCACCTCTGTGGGCCATTGGCTACCAGGTTCCCACTCTGAATATAAATCTGAGTCCTCTTGACTGGATAGTTGCTTCAGCATACCCTATGTGTGTCTGACAGGTTCCTGGAGATTCACTCTCTGTTATTGATTTTTATGTTGGTTATTGTTCTTTGTTTTCAAGTCATATATCAAATTCTGACTAACTTGAGCAAAAAGAACATTTATTGGAAGACCAAGAGGCTCACAGCATCTGAAGGAGTGCTGAAGAACCAGAATGGGAAACAAGAAGGAAATAGAGAGATTCTAGAGATAGAACAGGCAGAACCACATAGCCTTCTCATCAGAGCACCACCATAGGGGTGTGCCAGCTGCCACTGTTCTCTACCTTATGTTCCTCCACTTGGTAGGTGGCAGGTGAGCTCCGAGTGAGGCTCTGACAGTCTCTCTTGGGTCATGTACCCTTTCTTTGGCTGGATGAGGTCAGGCACCCTGGCTGATCACCTCCCCGACCAAGAGTATGCCATGGAAGTAGGGCATGGCTGATGGTAGGGAGAACTGGGTGTTTGGTGGGCAAAATAACAGATGTCCATGACACAAACCCTTTTATTTCCTGTACCCAGCACCTGGGATGCCCTTCGAATTTCTGGCTTGGCCTGAAGTTTCCACTCATCTTAAATCCCTCAATTACCCTGTGTATCATTGGTCTTCTTCAAGTTTCCTCTTTGTGAACACTCTGTTTACTTCCTATTAGCATTTCCACCTGTCTTGTTGCTTTACCTTTCTTTGCAGAACTCCTGTCCCTCCAAGAGTGCAAATATCAGTGTGTCTGGTACTCCTGTGTATTCTTAAAACTGAGAGCCATGATTGGCATGTAGTAGATGATCAACAGATAATCTGTTGAATAAATGAACCTTGAATAAGTGAATGGGTGGTTGTCTAGGGTCGCATTGCCTGTGACAGCAAAACTGGGCTTCTTACCCTGGTAGGTCTGACCCCAACATTCATGCTTTTCCAGCTGGATGCTGACTCCCATCTACTGAAGGGACAGACAAAAAAACAAGACAACACAAAACAAAACAAAAAAATAAGCCATACGAACAGGACAGACCAAACTCTCCCTCTCAAGAAAATATGCATTTATAACTTAACAGCCATGACTTGGCTGACTCTAGCTGGAAGAGTTAAATAAAAACGGGTAGAGGGGAAGCCAGTTAAACTTGTTTTCCTTTTTTTTTTTTTTTTTTTTTTTGCAAGAGGCCTAAGTTTTGCAGTCTGCAGAGCTATCTGTTGGGCTGGTGAGCCGGGACGACCGTGAAAAGAAACCAGAGAAGCTTGCTCACAAAAGACTGAAATCCTGGTATCTCTTTTGTTTTCACCCAAGTCTGCGGCCACTGACATTCCTCTTTTACACCACGGGTGGATAATAAGCCCCCTTCTCAGGAATCGAAATGCTCTTATACATTTTAATGTGACCTTAGCGAGCGCTTTTCAGAAATCACAGGCCCATCTGACTACACTTGAGGTTGAATTGAGCTAATGGTATTCACCTCATCTTTAGATGCAAAATTGGAAGGATAAAAAGACCTTGCTGTGAAGGGGGGGGGGTATGAAGGGAGGAGGGGGCGGATGGGTTGGGGGGGTGGGAGGGGGAAGCAGATTAGAGACACCGCTTAAAAATCTCATGATTGCGTGTTGATAACGAAATGTCTCCTCTTTCTAAAATCCCCCATGGGCTCGAGAGATGTCCTTACGCTTTCATTTTTAATGACAGCATCTTTTTATTCTTGGGCTTGGGGAAATTTGAATGTTGCTGCTTATGTGGCCAGGAGATACATTGACCTTTAGTAAATCTTATTTTAAAAAAAATCAGATGGAATAGTTACTGCAATATTCCAGCCCTGTAAGGTGTGAGAGAGAGAGAGAGAGAGAGAGAGAGAGAGAGAGAGAGAGAGAAGAGAAAGAGAGGAGATATAGAGAGAGCACTTTCTTCCCTTGTAATCAGATGTGGATTACATTTATTAAAGATTCTGTGTCTCCTTTTAAATAACTTGCAACTGTCTTTCTGAATTACAAGAAGCTAGTTGGAGACATGGCCCCCTTCTGATTTCGTCTTCAGATCACAGAGAAATCTTCTAAAATGGGAGGAAACCTGGTTCTTTTCTCTTGCCCTTTGGCTAAAACGTGGTTCTCGTTCACGCGCCCGGCCCTGAGGAGGTAGGAACCGGGGTGAGGCAGCCGAGGGGGTGGGGGAGCAGGGTGTGGTCAGGAAAGAAACTGACCTGCACTCGACTAAAACACACGTCCCCCCAAGACAGGCTCATTTCCAGTTTTGACGTGCCTGCCGTCTGTCAAAGACCCGGTGGGTGCTTCCCGCCACCCGGATTCATCTGCCTCCAGGACGGAGGGGCCCCTTGGGCAATCTGTCAGGGAGCACACCTGGTCTGCCCAAAGGAGACAGCAGGTAGGGAGGGGCTGGCTGAGCGGTGGGGGGAGCGGGTGAGTGGGAGCGTGGGGCCCCAGGTCGCCTGGTGAGGATCCCGCTCTCAGACAGGACCTCAAGCCTCCGGGCGTATCCGTCCAAGGGGGAGTGCAGAATTTGTCAGCATGGAAAGGGTGACAGATTGGGATGGTCTGGCCTTTTGGCTTTGCAGCTTCTGTCTGTGTTTATAGAATTGGATGCTTGGGCCTTCAGGCCCACAGCATTCTGACTTTAAAAGTGGGTGTGCTGACTCAGATACAGGTGGTGAATGGGATTATTATGATGATTTAAACACTTTTTTAAGACACGAGGATCTGGTTTCCTTCCGCTCGTTGCAACCATTAAGTTACTTTGGGGAAACACTCTTTTGGGGGGAGCGATGGCCCTCTGCGTGCCCATATCACAGCTATCCCTGTAAAAGGGAAATCCTGATGCCGGTTTCCAGTTCAAGTGGAATTTCTTACGCGAGTCTCTGTTTGGGGAGAGAAGGTGGCAATCCAGGGCCACTGTGTCAAGAGGCAGAATCATAGCGGAAGGTTGGGTATAACGGGATCTCTTAAAGCCAGAATTTACGAGCTCGGAATTCACCCACCTCAGCACAGCACTGCGTCATTTGCCGAGATATATGTAGGAAGAACCGTAGTTGTGATTTCCCCTTAGCTTGGGATTCATTCATTCATAAGGAAATTCCAGGTTGAGAGATGCTTTTGCCTAAAACGCTTGGGCATTTAACATGTCTGTTGAATGAATGGGTAAATGAATAAATGCACGAGTGAGTCACTGAGTGGGGTCTAGGGGGAGTGACAGTCATGCCGTGCTTGGGCATTTCATTGGATGCTGGAAATCGAGAGAATGAGCAACTTGCTAAGTGAGTGAAGGGGTGAGCAGGTGAATTTTAGGCTGCGGGGAAAGTGAGCCTGGCAGAGTGGGTGGTTTGTAAATCAAGTATGAAATGCCTGAGTTAAGTGCTTCATCCCAGCGTCTGGTGGCATGTCCCCAGCCCGTGGCAAAGCTGCGAGGACAGAATGTCGAATCAGTGCATGGTCTCCTTTCCCCAGAACAAGCCGAGGGGTGGGTGGGAGGTGGGTGATCGTCACTGACCCCTTCCTCCTGAGGAAGGGGCTGGGTCTCAGGGGTCAGGTGGCTAACAGAGTTGCCGTGCGGTAGAGGCAAACTTAAAGCGAGGTCTTGCTGACTCCAAATTGCGTGATTGTACCTCTGTTCTGGGATTTTCTCCTGTCCCCTTTGGAGCCTTTGTCCTCAGGGCTTGGCCCTGGTAGAAGGACGGGCTGGCTTCCTGCCTGAACAGCACACCTGTAGAGCTCACCGCCTGGCTTGGTGCTGGGAATCTTCTCCATACACGAGAGGTCCCACCCCTGCCCTCCAGGGCCTGAGAGCTTTCTTTCCATTGCGTGCCGAAAGCCCAAGGCAACCTGGCACCACTTCCCCAGCCTTGTCCTGACCAGTCCTCAAAAATGCAATCTTGAACGAGCACAGGCTGGGGTGGGGCCCTTGGTCAATTCCTTGGACCGAGGCCACCTCGCCTGAAGAATCCTTTGGGGTTGGATGCTCCTGCCAGGGGCCTCTGAGGCCGGCCTGGCTCCGCCTGACCTGGCCTGGCCACCTTGATGAGGTGGGGTGGGTGGGGAGCAGGGTGGGGCCGTGCTTAGCTGTGTCATGCGCGGGGGCTGACTTCCCCCACCACAGGAATGTGCTGACAGTCCTGATTTTAGCGTCCCCCAAACCTTCATCGGCAGTTCACAACTTAAACGTGCTCCCAGACTAGACGAACGATCGATCCTTTGTGCACCGTGGTTACTTTTAAGTCAGACTTACTGTGGTTGCATTTGGGGAGAAGGAGACAGTAGGGCCATAGCAAATGAGCTTAGGCTTCCAAATCAGCCAACCTGTGTTGAGCTGTGTGACCTTGGGCAATCGACTGTCCTTCTCTGAGCCTTAATTTTCTCTCTCTAATGAGGGTGTTAAGGATACCTAAGCTGCAGTGTCCTCTGAGGAACAGAGATCCTTATGTGGATGACTGGGGATGTAGTATACTGTGCAGGTATTTTGATTTGCAGAATTCTGTGTTTAATAATGGAAAAAAAAAATAAGAAGGGGAGGAGGAGCAGGAGAAGGAGGGTAGAGGAGAAAATAATCCTAGTTAACATTTCTTGAGTTCTTACCGTGTGCTATCCTAAGCTCTAAGCCCTTTACAAAATAATCTTGTAAAATCCTAAAGTTACTGTTATTGTCCCCACTTTCCAGTTAAGGGAATGGCTTTAGCAAGGGGAGATGATGGCGCTGTTAGATTTCCAATGGCCGTCCCCGGCTCTGTGTCTCACCCAATGATGAGTGTCTACCACGGAGAGGACACCTTGCCTAGGACCCTTTGGCAGAGTGCCGATGGACCCAGCAGACACAGTCAGAACCTGAGTACACTGGGCGTGGCATCCTTAGAAGCCTCCGGACGTGCTACCCCCGTGAATGTTGCTGGGGCTCTTGGCTAACTCTGGGGGGAGGGGGGTGGGCGCCAACGTGGGGCACCAGCAGCCACCAGATCTCCATGTGCCCTTGGAGAGATTTGACTATCAAATACATGTGCGCTGGGAAAATGACTTCAAACACAGGCCCCAGTGAAGGAAGGTGCTCTCTTGTATTTTGCCATAAATATTTGGAGCCGAAATCGTCTTTGAAGATAAAGATTGGGCTAGAAGCAAAGCTTGCCCTGGCCACGTTGCCCACAGTGGGAAACACTGATGGGGTGGGGTTGGGGGGGCGTTGGTGAATAGCCAGAGAGTGGAGCCTCCAGGTAGGCTGAGGACCGACTGGTTCTGGGGGCCTGCAGAAAAGCACCGCCAGCCTTGGCCTCCAGTGGGTGGGGAAGCCAGCTGGGCCTGACAGCCCCGTGACGCTGCAGTGACAGTCCTGGGAGAAGCCGGGACTTCGGAGCATGGGCGGGACTGGAAGGACTGTTCACTAGCTCTGACTTTGGTCAAGTCACTTAACCTCTCTGAACCTTCTTTTTCCTCATTTGTGAAGCGGGAGATAAAGTAAACCTCCTCTTGGCGAGGTCAAGTGTAACTAAGCTAATGCATGAAGTATTAGGTTGCTCTGTAAGTTCTTTTTAAACAGCTTTGTTGAGGTCTAATTCACATGCCATGCAATGAGTCCATGTAAAGTTTAGAACTTAATGGCTTTTAGTGTATTCACAAGTATGTACAACCACCACCACCATGAATTTTAGAACATTTCATCACTCAATATCACTGGCTCCCATCCACCTCTTGTCCGGCCCAGTAAACCACCCGTCTACTTTCTGTCTTTATAGATTTCCTTATTCTGGACTTTTTCATATAAATGGAATCATACATGTGGTCTTTTGTGGTTGGCTTCTTCCACTCCACATCATGTTTTCAAAGTCTGTCGATGCAGTGGCATGGATCAATACTTAATTCCTTTGTATGGCTAAATAATACTTCACTGAACGGACAGACTGCATTTTATTCATCCGTGAGGCATAGACAGATGGGCATTTGGGTTATTTCCACTTTTTGACTCTTATAAATAATGCTTCCCTTTAACATTTCTTTTTCATTGTTTATTTGTTTTTGAGACAGAGAGAGAGAGAGAGAGAGGGAGAGAGAGAGAGAGAGAATGAGCAGGGGAGGGGCAGAGAGAGAAGGAGACACAGAATCTGAAGCAGGCTCCAGGCTCCATGCTGTCAGCACACAGCCCGATGCAGGGCTTGAACTCACGAACTATGAGATCATGACCTGAGCTGAAGCCGGACGCTCAACCAGGTGCCCCTGAATCATGCTTCTCTTCACATTCTTGCTCATGTTTTAGTGGACGTGTGTTTCATTTCTCCTGGGTCGATACCTGGAAGTAGAATGGCTGGATCGTATGGTCTCTCTTCAATCGTTTGAGGAAGCGCCGGACTGTTTTCCAAAGTGGCTGCACCATTTTACATTCCTACCGGCATTGTGTGATGGCTCTCTACACGGCATTCAGATGAGCGTTCTGCACCCCCGGGACATCCAACAACCAGAATCAGAAACCCACGAAGCCTGGTGCCCGCAGTGGCCAGCCCCGTCCCTTGATCCGCATGGTGTGGTCCTCCCACACCTCCTTCACCTCTCCCACCTCCCCACGTGGTCCTGCCCGGTCAACCTTCCTTACTCACGTGGGTTTTTTTTTTTTTTTTTTGTCTCTGAAGGAGCCCCTTTGCTTCTGAGCTTTCCAAACCTGTCTGTCCACCTGCCTGGGTCCTTCCCAGGCTCCCACAGAGACTTCTACGTCTCTGTGGAGCTGTGACCTCCTTGGAGAGGGACCTTTGATTTCTCCCTTGCTGTATGCCTCCTGGCACCTGCACGGCCAGGGGCAGGAGCCCGTGCCAGCTTGGGCGGTGGAGAACTACTGTGCTTGGGTTCAGACGGACCAGGGTTCTGATCCTGGCCCTGGAATGGATGGCTGTGGGCTACCAGGCAGGTTCAGGTCCACCCTCATCCCAAACCAAACAGCAGCGACAACACAAAGGGGGTAATTACACCTTCCTCGGTCTGTCAGGTAGTAAATGTTTGTTGAATGTGTGCATAAATAAGTAAAACCAACATGTGGTGAGTAAAAAAAAAAAAAGGCGGTGCTTTGTTATTTCCCAGGGAGCTGTAGGCAACCCAGGCCTGTGTGTTCTGAGAGTATTTTCCTCTATTCCAGAAGCAATGGCCTATGTGGATGCTACGCACGATACCCCATTTTATGGATGTTAAAACCGAGGCTCCAAGAACTCCAGTGAAGGCTGCTCGTGTCACTGGGAAGCACTTAGACAACAAGCATTGAGCCAGATTTAGCAGTAGTTAGGAAAAAGGAAGGCCACCCTTCCCAAAATACGTCCCTAGAACTTGAATCCTGTAAGTCCCATAAGACGCCACGGATAAAAATACTCCTAAACTACCTGAGATTGAGGAACACTTTGCAAGGGATAGCCTATCTCAGGACTCTCTCAGTCAAAGGCTCCTCGTGGGTACCGTGCAGAAGGGCAGTGGGTAGCAATGACTGAGAAGGCCCCGGGGTGGGTTTCTAAAACGGTCCCTGTCCTCTCTGTTTAAGCAAGGGAAGTGCTCTTGGCTGAGAAAGAGCTAGCTTGTTTGGGGTGTGGGTAGGAGGGGAGTCTTTCTGCTAATGTGACCCCTGACTCTCTATACCCTGAACTGGGCGGGACAGACGGCTATCCTCCTGAGCTTATGGTTCTTACATGCAGGGAAGAAGAAACTGCGGGAGAAAAGCCAGCTGGCCTGCCGCTCGAGCTCCCCTCTCACTCATTCTAGAGCCCAGGCCTCCAAACTGCTGTAGCCTGACCCGCAGCTTTTGACTCCAGGAAGCTGAACCAACCCTTCACTGCCGGGGGGTGTGGGGCCCCGCTGCGGTGGCTTGCTCTTTTTTTGATTAAAATTAAAAATATATATATTTTATTTTATTTTTACTTCTTCCTTTTTTCTTTTTCTTTTTTTTTTTTTTTAGCAGTGGTTTGCTCTGGATTTCACATCCCCCCTCTCCTCCTGTCTGCACCCCGTCCTGGATACAGAATCACACAGCTCATTGGATGGAGAGAGCTAGGCTTCTACCCTGCCAGTGACTCCTGCCAGCATTGACTTCGGTGAGGGTCCCTCTTGGTCCCCAAGAATAAATGGTGCCTCGGTCGGGCACAGGGCTCTTCTTGGGAGCAACAGTGAGAGAGACGAAGCCCTTGTCGAAGCCCTACTGTGCTCCAGGCGCGCGCACACACACACACACACACACACACACACACACGCTAGCTCCTTCCACTCAAGGATCTTGGCCACATGCACAACGAGAGGGTGCTGAGGACCAGGGAGACAAAGGGACCCTGGCAAGGTCAGACCACAGAGCTGTTGGGATCGGAATGAAGGGCTTCCCGTTGGGGCGGCTGTGCACGCTCCACTAACCTGCACCACTGTATACAAAGTGCCACCTTCTTCAACCTCCGCTTTGGTCTGTGCCCAGGACCCGGTCCTAAGGAGGGGCCCAAGAGCTGAGGTCCTGCCCCCTGGACACAGATATCAGTCTGCTCCTTGAAAGAAAAGAAACAATTCCGCTGATCTCCACCTTTAAGGCGTGTCCCCAGAGGGTGAAGATGTTCCAGAGGTGTCTCTGTCTCACTGCCCCCCCCCGACTGTCCAAATAGCTTCTTGCTTCCAGTCCCCCTTGGGCCAATGAACCAATAACTTTCCAAAGCATGGAAGTGTTTCCCCCTCTGTCCCCACTGGCAAAATAATTATCACTGAAGATTAAGTGTCTTTCTTCTTCTTTTTTTGTTATCTGTCTTTATGTCTCATCCATTTACAAGACATCGCAGGCCCCAATTGTTGTGGTAAAAATATCCATAACATAAGATTTATCATTTTAACCGGTCCCCGTAAGTACACAAGTCAGTAACATAATCTGTTCTCACCATCCTGTATGGTCACCGATCATCGATCACCGCTAGCTGTCCCTAAAAGTTCTTCACCTTGCCTGATAGAAACTTAGTACCTGTGAATAATTGCCCCCAGCCCTCCTGCCCCCAGCCCCAGGGAGAATTCTTATTTACCGAATGCTTCACCCGCCCCCCGCCCCCCACCCACTATCCCTTTTTGGGGAGAATTTTTAAGTCAACACGGCAGCACACGTCCAACCTGGCTGAGTACGGAAGCTGCCTAGATTCTGGCCTCCGAAACCTAATTAGGAAAAAGGAAACTACAAACCAAGGATTCCCAAAGAAAGGAACCTGGGCGGCTGGAGTTACCTTCCTCCTGGAGGGTGGGGCCCGCCCCGGGGGGATGGAAAGCTGGATCCAGGTTTGTTTTTGAAATGTCTGGGCTGGGCTTGGCCTCCTGGCTCTCCTGGCCACAGCTGGGCGGCCCGTCTCCCCTTGCCACACAGACCGTGAACTATTTTCCCTCGATCTCTGTTCCAGCTGCCTCCCAGGCCCGGCAACCGGCTGCCCTCCCCCGTGCTGGGTGTGGGTGTGGGGTGGCAGGAGGCAGCACCCCCCCCCCCCCACCCCCCCAGGGGGGCAGGGGCAGGCCCGCTGCTTGGTTTGTTGGTTTTGATCCCAGGCTGCAGTTTGGCCAGGAGTAGAGAAGAAGAGGGAACAAAAGACACGAAACACAGATCTCTGGCCTCCGAGGGCAACCAAGAGGGAAAAGAAACGTACTTGGGCCTTGGGAATTAGCCCTGGACTCGAGCTTAGAACTTTCCAGCCCAGATAGGAGCTTCAAACCTTTGAGACTGAATTTCCCACTTGGTAAGAGAAGATAACTTGAGTGTCTCATCCTAGTTCATCGTTCTGCAGCAGGAACACGAGGCCGTGGGCCTCGAGCAGTGTTCGTCTCCTGAATGCGTGATCTTTGTCCGCCTGAAAACTCCCCTTCATCCCGCCGACCCCAGCTTCCGTAGCCCTTTCTCCGTGAGGCCGACCCAGAGGACCCCAGAAGTCAATCACTCCCATCTCTGTTCTATTCCAGCACCTCCTGCGATTTTCTGTATTATTGACAACCCCCTTCTGAAATTTATAGTTTTACGCCTCTGTTGGGCTGAGCTCGTCAAGGGCAGGCACGTTGCCGATTCATTCTTGCGTCCACACACGAAACGTGCTGGATAAACCTGAGATCCCCTTTGCGTTTTGGTGGCCCTGAGGTCCACTTCCCCTCTGCTGGGGCTCAGGGGAGGGCAGTGGGTGTGTCACTGGGCGTGGATCACGGGGAACTGACAGAGAATCTCTGCTTCCTCCTGTGAGTGACGGCCACCTCCATGTGCGGGAAGTGCCACTCTTTGGGGAACCTTGAAGGGAAAGTCTAGGGTCCTGACTGGTTCCAGGAGCGGGAAGGAGTGCTGCTGGAGGCTGGGGGCTGTCTTCTTCCAGAATATGGGGGAGCTTCTTTGAGCCACCCGAGTGGAGTCAGGCCCCTTGGCCCTGGAGGTCAGGTATTGGCACCTTGTCACGCCTGTTCAGTACCTGGCTGGGCCCAGCCTCTGAGATCTGTTTGTAAAAAATAATTATTTGCTTAAAACACGTGAAGTGGCCCTGTAATTTTAATTGGTTTAATTTAAATTTTAAACGTCGGATCTTCAACCTCTAATCACTTCGAAACTGAAGTGCTTTTCACCAAATGTGAAGTGCTTTGGGGTTGGAGATGATTATGCGTAGCTCAGAGGGAAAGAGAGGGGAGAGAAGGAGACAGACAGGAAGGAGGACGCAGAAAGGAAGGGTCAGAAAAGAAGAGAAAGGGATTATGGCAGAATGGAGCTGGGAAAACTTTGTCGTCAGCTTTCTCGTCGCTGAGCCACTGTGGATACACAGCTCAGCTTGTTCAGAGATCTCAGCTCTGTGCGTGGGAGGAGCCCCCTCACCCCTTGTGACCTACATTTTGCATATTGACACAGACCTTGTAGGGACAGTGGGTGGGATTTAGGTTTTCTGATTGCGAAATTCTGATCATCCTTCTGAGGTTGAGCTTTGTGTGTGTCCCCAGAGCCCCGGGCACGTGCCCGGTCTGCCCTTGGGGTCGCCCAGCACTGAGCACAGAGCAGCCCGGACGGGGGGTCAGGAGGACAAGCGGATGGGCGAAGATTCAGGAATTTGAGCTCGGCGTGCAGGGCCCCAGAGCAGACGTCCTGCTGGAGCGTGAGGCTCCAGCACCAGGCATCAGAGTAGGGCATGTGTGTGTGCGTGTGTGTGTGTGTGTGTGTGTGTTTGTATCCTGGGGGGTGGGCTGGCTGGAGACACCTGGCCACAGCTGGCCTGGACAGGCATTGCTTGGTAACTCGGGAACCCCTGAGTGGCTGCAGGGCACCGTGGGACAGAGGCCCCGAGCTGGGGGTGGGGGTCCAGCAGCTGGGGTGGTGGTGGGGGCTGCTCACAGCTGCCACCGGGTGTCCTTGCTGCTCTCTTCTTTCTCTCTGTATAGCAATGCCAAAAGGGCAAGGGAGGCCAGACTTCATTTCCAACGACCCGACTTCCAATTTCATTCTTGCTCTTTCCTTCCACGGATAATTCTGGGCTGGCTTCTTTGACTTTCCAAGGTTGTTTTGCTCACTTGTAACTAGGAAATAAGCACTTTCTTTGTGTTGTCTTGGCTTTTGGGGCAGGGTTTCCCCAGCCTCGCCTCTGGGCTTTGAGTTGGCCCTGTGCTTGCTTCTTAGTACTTGGCCTTCGGGAACGCATAATTCAGGCATTCCCTGCGATAGCGCGTATCCTGGCCCCATCAGACTGAACTCCAAGGCAGGCCTGGGTCCAACTAATGTCTGTGCTCCTAGCACCTATTTCAGGATCAGAAGCCCAGCACAGCTCAATTTGGAGGATTCTGGAAGGATGCTGCGGGGTGGAGGGGAACGGCCATATGTCAATCAAATATTGATTCCAGGCTCGGCCATTTCTAGCCTGAAAAGTCCGTTCACCAATCAGAACCTTAATTTCATCTACTGTAAAAATGGAATCAGCCTCACATGACCCCCCAAATAATTTCCAGGTGTGTTATGGCATCCGTGGGGAAAGAGAAACATTAACACGTTTAGAAGAAACTATAATAGAATATCTTCATGACTTTGGGGATACAGAAGAACTTTCAAAACAAACCCACAAGAAAAACCACAGGAAAACACTCATACCTTTGGCCACCTTAAAATTAAAACCTTCTGTTCAATGTAAGCTACCCTAAAAGAAGTTAAAAGTTACGCTACAAACTCACGGGAGGTATTGCAAATACCTCCTGCCATCAACATACAGCAAATAAAGGATTGGCCTCCGTACTATAAGAACGTCTACAACTCAGAGTAAGAAAAGACGAGGAGTAGAAAAATGGGAAAAAGGTCTGAATTCCAATTCATCGAAGAGAAACCGCTTGAGGCTCCAAACATAGGAAGAGATTCTCGACCTTCTTAGTAATCGGGTAAATGCAAATTAAAACCATAAGGACTAGGTTAGCAAGAATATCTGGCAGAGAAGGATAAAGGGCAAAAGACAGAAGGTGGCTGGAGCTGACATTTGGGGGCACAGACCACCTGCCCCCCGAAGCCCCGCAAAACATCCCCAAAGCAGCGTCCCTCTACAGACCCCGGAACCTTCTGCAGCCACGCCTTCTGGCACTTTCTTTGGGTTTAGTTTCCCATTTTCCTCTCCTAGCTTTTGAGATGGAAGTTTGGGTCATTGTCTTTCAGCCTTTATTGTTCTCTAATATATACATTTAAGGCTCTACCAATTTCTCTCTAAGCATGGCTTTTGTGCATTTCACAGGTTAGCATCATATGTGGTCACGTCCATCATAAAGATGTTTCATTGTCATTCGATTAAAATTTTTTGTAATTCCCGTTGTTTTGTTGTTTGGCCCAGAGGATTTCTTGGAAGTGTATTTTTTTAAAATGTTTATTTATTTATTTTGAGAGAGAGAGAGAGTGAGTGCGAGTGAGCAGGGGAGGGCCAGAGAGAGGGAGAGAGAGAATCTCAAGCAGGCTCTGGACTGTCAGTGCAGAGCCCGATGTGGGGTTTGATCTCACGAAGTGTGAGATCCTGACCTGAGCCAAAATCCAGAGTTGGACACTTAGCCGACTGAACCACCCAGGCACCCCTTGGAAGTATATTTTCTTAATTCCCCTAAATCCTTAATTTCCCAAAGCATTCTACTTATTTTGCTATTGATGTCTAGCTGAATTCCACTCTGATCAGAGAATATGCTCTGTGGGATTTTAGTCCTCTCCAGTGTGTTGAAACTTGATCTGTGGCTGAGTATATGGTCAATTTTGGTAAATGCTTATAAGGTATACTTTAGAGTTGTTGGGTGCAATGTTCTACAAATGTCAAGTCAAATTGGTTCTACAAATGTCAAGGCATGTTTATTGGTTAATAAATATAGTTATTCAAAACTATATTTTTGCTAATATGTTTGGTCCACTCGTTTGACCAATTACTGAGAGATGTGTTAAAATCTTTCACTGTGATAAAGATTTTGTCTTTTTATCCTTTTAGCTCTGTCAGTTTTTGCTTTATGTATTTTGAAGCTATATTACTAGGTACATACATATTTGGAATTATTACATCTTCCTGGCATTTGGAGTTTGTATTGTATAAAATGTCCCTCTTTATAGCCAGTCACATTTTCTTCCTTGGATCTAAATTTTTTGATATGAATGTAGCTTCACCTGCCTTATCTTGGTTAGTGTTTTTATTAAGATATCATACCATCCTTTTACTTTAAACTTTTCTGTATCCTTATGCTTTAAGTTTGCATCTTGTAAACAGCATACAATGAGACCGTGTTTTTTCTAAAATCATGTCTTACAGCTTTTGTCCACTTGCCTTAATGTGACAGATACAGTCAATTTATTCTCTCTGATCTATGTTATTTTTTTCTTCCTTTTTTGCCTTATGGATTCACTGAGTTTTTTTTTTTTTTAATTTAATCCTCTTTTCCCCTCCCTTCACAGTATTTATACATTGTTTTAATGGTTACCTTAGAACAATGATTCTCAAACTATTGGCTCTCAAGTCTCCTTTATACTCTTCAAAATTGCTGAGAACCCCCAAATTAATTTGTTTGCATTACACCTATTAATATTTTGTTGTTATAATTGAGAACTGAAAAGAATTAAAACATTTATTAATTCATTTTAAAATAACAGTACATAGTAGTAAATAGGAATATCTCATTTTTATGAAAAATAACTATCTTTTCTGAAACAAAAAATTGAGAAGATGGTGTTGTTTTTTATTTTGGCCCATTTCTTCAGTGTATTACTTAATAGAAGACAGCTATGTCTTCATATCTGCCTCTGCATTCAGTTTGTTGTGATTTGTTGTTTTGGGTGAAATACATAAAGAAAATCTGGCCTTATTCAGAGATGTGCTTGGAAAAAACAGAGGAGTATTTTATCTTACTTTTTAAAATTGAAGTATAGTTGAGAAACAATTTTATATTATTTTCAGGTACACAGCGTAGTGATTCCACAATTCCATACATTACTCAGCCCTCTTCAAAATAAATGTAGTCACCATTACAACATAATTACAGAATTATTGACTACATTCCCTATGCTGTACTTAAAAATTTTTTTTTAAAATGTTTATTCATTTTTAGAGAGAGAGACAGAGCATTAACAGGGGAGGGGCAGAGACAGAGGGAGACACAGAACCCGAAGCAAGGCTCCAGGCTCTGAGCTGTCAGCACAAGGCCCGACGTGGGGCTCAAACTCACGAACATGAGATCATGACCTGAGTTGAAGTTGGACGCTTAACTGACTGAGCCACCCAGGCGCCCCCCCACCACATGCTGTACTTTTCATCTCTGTGACTTATTAATTTTATAACTGGAAGTTTGTATCTCTTAATCCCTTTCACCTGTTTCACTCATCCCACCATCCACTTTCCCTCTGGCAATCATCAGTTTGTCTTCTGTGTTTAAGAGTCTGTTTGTTTGTTTAGTTGTTTTTTTTTTAGAGTCCATATATAAGTGAAATTATACAGTATTTGTCTTTCTCTGACTTAGTTCCCTTAGCATAATACCCTTTAGGTTCATCCATGTTGTTGCAAATGGCAAGGTTTCATTATATTTTAATATTTAAATGATTTAATAGTCCATTGTAGATATGTACCACATCTTCTTTATTCATTTATTTATCAATGGAGACTCTGGTTGTTCTGTATATTGGCCATTATAAAGAATGCTTCAATAAACATAGAGGTGTATATATCTTTTCAAATTAGTGTTTTGGTTTTCTTTGGGTAAATACTCAGTAGTCAAATTACTGGGTCATGTGATATTTCTATCTCTAATTTTTTGAGGAAACTCCATACTGTTTTTCACAGTGGTTGCACCCATTTACATTCCCATCAGTGATGTAGGGGGGGCTCCCTTTTCTCTAGATCCTTGCCACTGTTTATTATTTCTTGTCTTTTTTTTATTTTTAGAATTTTTTAAATGTTTATTTATCTTTGAGAGAGAGAGAGAGAGAGAGAGAGAGAGAGAGATAGCGTGAGCAGGGGAGGGGCAGAGAGAGGGAGACACGGATCTGAAGCAGGCTCCAGGCTCTGAGCTATCAGCACAGAGCCCAACGCGGGGCTCGAATTTACCAACCATGAGATCATGACCTGAGCCGAAGTCAGAAGCTTAACCAACTGAGTCACCCAGGCACCTCTTCTTGTCTTTTTGGTAATAGCCACTCTGACTGGTGTGAGGAGATAGGAGATATGTCACTATGGCTTTTATTTGCATTTTCCTGATGATTAGTGATGTTGAGTATCTTTTCATATGTCTCTTGGCTATGTTTGTCTTCTTTGGAAAAATGTCTATTCAGGTTTTCTGCTCATTTTTTAATCAGATTGTTGTTTTGGTATTGAGTTATAGGAGTTCTTTATGTATTTTGGATATTAACCCCTGATCATACGTATTGTTTACAAATATCTCCTCCCATTTAGTAAGTTGCTTTTTTTGTTTTGTTTATGGCTCCTTTTGCTGTGCAAAAGCGTTTAATTTTGGTGTAGTCTTAATTGTTTTGCTTTTGTTTCCTTTGCTTGAGTAAACATATCCATAAACATGTTGCTAAGGCTGATGCCTAAGAGATTGCTGCCGATTTTTTATTTTAAGAGTTTTATGATTGTAGGTCTCACATTAGGTCTTTAATCCATTTTGAGGTTTTCTTTTTTGTGTATGGTGTAAGAAAATGGTCCAATATCATTATTTTGCATGTAATTGTCCAGTTTTTTTCAAAATCGTTTATTGAAAAGACTGTCTTTTCCCCATTGTATATTCTTGCTTCCTTTGTGGTAGATTAAGTGACCATATAAGTGTTAGTTTATTTCTGTGCTCTCTATCCTATTCTGTTGATCTATGTGTGTGTTTGTGTGCCAATACCATACTGTTTTGATTACTATAGCTCTGTAGTATATCTTAAAATCTGAGATTGTGATACCTCCAACTTTATTCTTTCTCCAGATTGCTTTGGCTATTTGAGGTCTTTTGTGGTTCCATACAAATTTTAGGATTATTTGTTCTAGTTCTATAAAAAATGTTATTGGTATTTTGATAGAAATTGCTTTGAATCTGTATATTGCTTTTGGTAGTATAGGCATTTTAACAATATTAACTTTTTTCAATCCATGGACATGGTATATATTTCCATTTGTTTGTGTCATCTTCAGTTTGTTTAATCAATGTCTTGTAGTCTTCAGAGTATAGATCTTTTGCCTCCTTAGTTAAATTTATTCCTAGGTATTTTATTCTTTTTGAAGTAATTGTAAATGGGAATATTTCATTAATTTCTCTTTCTGATAGTTTGTTATCGGTGTATAGAAACACAACAGATTTCTGTATATTCATTTTTGTATCTTGAAACTTTAATGAATTCATTTATTAGTACTAAAATAATTTTTGGGTGGAGTCTTTAAGGTTTTCTATTTATAGATCATGCCATCTGTTAATAGTGACAGTTTTAATTCTTCCTTACCAATTTGGACGCCTTTTATACTTTTTCTCTTGTCTGATGGCTACAACTAGGACTTCCAGTACTATATTGAATAAAAGTGGTGAGAGTGGACATCTTTGTCTTCTTCCTAATCTTAGAGAAAAGGCTTTCAGTTTTTCACCATTGAGTATGAAGTTAGCTGTGGATTTTTTATATATGGCTTTTATGAGGTTGAGCTATGTTTCCTCTAAACCCACTTTGTTGAGAATTTTTATCATGAGCGAATGTTGTATTTTGTCAAATGCTTTTCTCTGCCTCTATTGAGATGGTCATATTTTATTTTTTCTTTTGTTAATGTGATATATCACATTGATTGATTTGTGAATATTGAACTACCGTTGTATCCCTGGAAAAAATCCCACTTGATCATGGCAAATGATCCTTTTAATGCACTGTTGAATTTGGTTTGCCAAAATATTTTGTTGAAGATTTTTGTGTCTCTGTTCATCAGGGACACGGACCCGTAGTTTTTCCTATCAGGGTAACATCTAGTATCAGGGTAATGCTGGCCTTGTAGAATGAATTTGGAAGTTTTCCTTCCTCTTCTATTTTTCTGAAACAGTTTGAGAAGAATAGGTATTGGCTCTTCTTTAAATGTTTGGTAGAATTCACCTGTGAAGCCATCTAGTCCCAGACTTTTGTTTGTTGGGATTTTCTTGATTACTGATTCAATTTTGTTACTAATAATCTGTGTGTTCAAATTTTTAAAGAAATTTTTCTTGATTCAGTTTTGGAAGATTGTATGTTTCTAAGAATTTATCCATTTCTTTTAGGTTGTCCAATTTGTAGGCATTTAAGTTTTCATAGTATTCTCTTATAATTCTTTGTATTTCTGTGCTGTTGGTTGTTACTTTCCACTTTTGTTTCTAATTTTGCTTATTTGATTTCTTTCTCTTTTTTCTTGATGAGTCTGGCTAAAGGTTTATTAATTTTGTTTATCTGTTCAAAGGAACAGCTCTTGGTTTCATTGATCTTTTCCATTTCTTTAAAGTCTCTAATTTATTTTCATTCTAATCTTTATTATTTCCTTAAAAGAGGAGCATTTTAATAGCTTTTTCAGAATATTGTATATCTTCTTCTTCCATCTGACTCCAAAACTCCTCAAGTGGTAGTTTCTTAAAGTATAGTTACAATTTGGTATTTAAAACTGTATCAGTGAACTTTTTGTATTTTGTTTCATTAAAATCCATTGGTTTCTCTTGCCATTGGAATAGATCATTACTTATGCATAATTTTGTAACACTTCTTTGATTATTTGGAAAATATTATTTCTTTGAGTTATGCAAGTGTTCCAAATGGTGACACATGTGATTATATGGCATAAAAATTGCATTTATTTATATCAGCATTGATCTTACCAGGAAAGTCTTTAAATATTTGGGGAACCACTAAGCTCATGATGGCTAATATAAGTTTTCCAAAATATTAACTTCTAATTTCTAATTTGAAAACTCAAATTATAGCATGGGTAATATACACTGTAAATTGTTTTCCTTTAAGTGACGTGTTAACTTTGTTAATTTTTGAGACGATGACTGCCAGATATCCAAGTTGGTTATAATCAATCCATTTTCATTCGTGATTTTATCTATTTGGGTCATCTCTCTTTTCTTTTTGAGGAGCCTGGCTAGAGGTTTATCAATTTTGTTTATTTTTTCAAAAAACCAACTCTTAGTTTCATTGATCTGTTCTACTGTTTTTTTTTTTTTTTTGGATTCTATATTGTTTATTTTTGCTTTGCTCTTTATTATTTCTCTTCTTCTGCTGGGTTTGGGGTGTCTTTGCTATTCTGCTTCTAGTTCCTATAGGTGTGCTGTTCGATTAGAATAACCATAGTCTGTCAGTGTTACAAATGGGGTTGGATTAAAAAGTGGCTCATTCACCTTGCAACTTAATCACACAAGTTTTCTTCCTTGAGACAACCATTTTATTTCAGGATGCAGTAGCCATGCTCTCCGCCCATGGAATGTTAGAAACGTGTGGTCAAGGGTCATGATTTAATAAAAATGAATGCTTAAAAAAACTATTCTATTCAGGAGAGTCAAATGAAGTTGGCCTACCCCATCCCCCCTTTTCCCTGCAAGTGGATTGCCGTGTAGACCACAAAGACCGGTATTGTGGTTTCTTGCCATTCGTATGATTTGTGCGAAGTCTCCAGCACTTTTATCCACTGTAGCTTTTGCAGTATCAGCACACATGTCAACAGGATAAAAAAAAAGTGCAGATAATGCTTTAGTATTATTATGAAAATCATTTTGACCTTGAAGACACCTCTGGAACTCCTAGGGCTCTATGAACTGCGTTTTGAGAACTGCTGCTTCAAAGATAACAACAGAAATCTTTGATTTTTCCTTTTTCTGTCTGATATAAAACAGGACTTTCCCCACTTCTTGGCAGGGGTTTTAGAGGACTTGAACTTCATTTACTCCCCCCGACCTTCTCTACTTATACATGATAGTTGCATTTTAGTTCTCTATTCCACACTCCACGAGGTATTATTATGTTTCATACAGTTGACATTCATTTACATCTATCCATACACTCACCTTTCCATCATTTTTCCATTTCTACCTCCGTTTCCAAGCTTTCTTCTAAAGGGTGCCTTTCAGTCTATCTTTTCTTGTGGGTCTCCTGAGTATAGTTCCTCAGCCTGAAGGTACACTTCTCCCAG
This sequence comes from Panthera pardus, assembly GCF_024362965.1. NCBI lineage: Eukaryota > Metazoa > Chordata > Mammalia > Carnivora > Felidae > Panthera > Panthera pardus. The sequence continues at coordinate 133,236,583 of NW_026526810.1, read as the reverse complement.
GCTGCAAACGTCTTTATTTAACCTTTATTGTCGAAGGATATTTTTGCGAGGGGGAATTCTGTGTGGGAAAATTTTGGTTCTAATGCTTTGTAGATAGTGTTCTGTTGTCTTCTGGCTTTGTTTTTCTGCTGAGAAGTCAGATGTTGGTATCATCCTTGCTCTTTTGAAGGAAATGCTTCTTTTTTTTCTCCTCTCTGTTCTTTAAGATTTCCTCTTTGTCTTTGGTGTTCAGTCCCTTTGGTATAATGCGTCTAGGTGGGGTTCCCTTTCTGTTTCTTTTGCTTGGGGTTCATAGTACCTCTTGGACTTTTGTAAATGTAATTTATCACTTTTTGAAAATTCTCAGCCATTATCTCTTTAGATGTTTCTTTTGCCTCACTCTTTCTTCTTTCTTCTGGGAATACAGTTTCATACGTTAGACTTCTGTGTGGTATCTCATATGAGTCCTTCACCTTTCCCCGTCTTCATGTCTCTCCATGCATCATTTTAGATATTTCTTCTGACATATCTCTCAGTTTACTGATTATTGTCAGCTGTATCTTGTTATTGAACCTATTCATTGATTTTTAAATTTCAGTTATTCATTTTTTCAGTCCTAGGATTGACCTTTGATCCGTTTTTATAGTTTCTGGTTCTCTGATTTATTCCTCAATCTTTTCTTTTCTTTCCTTGGATATAATAAGCTAGTTATTTTAAAACTCTCGGTCTGATACCTCCATTTTCTGGAGGTCCTGTGGGAAATTTCGATGTTATGTAGTGTCTCTTTGCTTTCAGCCATATAATTTTGGTTCCTTGTATGCCTGGTACCGGGAAAAATGTAGAGATAAATTGAGTCCTGGGTTTAGTGCTTAATTCTGGCACAGACGACTAGCAAAGCCAGATGTGTTTAATACAATTGGGGTGGAGATGTTTTAGACTGGGCTTCATTCTTTTTGAAGGACAGCATATTATAGGGTGTATCCCTCTAAAGTCAGTTAAAAAACAAAGCCCAATCAATTCTTCCATAAAGGCAAAGAAAAAGAAAAGAAGAAAAGGAAATCATAAAAAAAAAAATGGATACCACTTTTAGTGTGGGTGGTTTACTAAGTCCCCCTTAGTAATGGTCCTTGAACTTTAATTTTTGTCCCTCTACTTCTATGAATTTGTCAAAATTTTAACCTCTTGGCCTCTTTTTCCAGAATCGGTGGGCACCTTTAGGGGAAAAGCTGTCCAAATTCTGAGCTTGTCTCATTGAGTTTCCCTCTTCTCCTGGATCTTGGCCGTAATTCTTCACTATCTTGATAACTCTCCAATGCCTTCGGGCATTTAATTTTTAATTTAAAAGCTAATCCATATTTTCTAGGTTTTACGGTGGTGAAGTTGGTCCTAATTACCTAGTCTGCCATTGCCAGAAATGTGGCAATGTGGTATAACTACTTTCAATTTGTCAATATCTAGGAAAATTGAAGGTATTTACAATCCATGACTCAGAAATTCTACACCTAAGAATATTTACCTTAGAGAGAAACTTCTGCAAATGTAAACAGTTTTTATAATAGCAATGCCAATCAACAGGAGAATGGATAAATCAATTGTGGCATAGTCTTATAAAAATCATACAGCAGTGAAAATTAATGAACTAAAGTTACAAGTATCAAAATGGGCAAACCTCAGGAACACAATATTGAGTGAAAATGTGATGTGTAGAAAAAAATGTGTACGTGCGTGTGTGTTTTTGCATGTGTGTGTAATTATACTTACATTTTTAGTAAAATATATGGGACTCGATGGTTATAATAGGTACTAAATTGAATAATCATTTTATTTCTGGGGGGATGGGTTTGTGATCAGGGAGGAGGATGTTGATTTTGCTGATAATGTTTTACTTCTTAAACGAGGTGGTGGGTACACCTGGGTGTTTCTCGAGTTAAAAAAAAAATCTTTAGGACAATCTTGAATTGGTTAGTTTAGTTCATTTATATTTATCTAGATTACTGATTTATTTTTTATTGTTTCTATTGTCTTGCTTTGTGATTTCTTTTTCCACGTTTTCTCTGATTCCCTTTTCTTATTTCTTGCCTCTTGAGTTAAAAAAAAGTTATCCATTTGCTTTTTTTATTATTCCATTTCCCCCTTTCTCTACTGTTTTGAAATTTATTCTTTTTTTTCTATCGTTTTTCTGATAGTCTCGGACACCGAACCATGCATATTTAACTTAACGGCGTACTAAATACAGCATTATCGTAGCATCTTTTAAATAATGAAAGGAATATCCAAAATCAAATCATCACCTTCTTGACCTACTTGCTATTGTTGTCCAATATTTTAACTCTGTTATTTTCCTTTAACTTCATAAATTAGACTGTTATTGTCTTAGGCACATGGTATCGTTATTTTTACACACGTGTCTATCCGTTTTTTTGCACACCAGCCCTCTTGCACATCTCACTGCTCTTTTTGTGAGGATTTGCTTTCCTCCCTCAGGGAAGATCTGCTGGTTTACCACCAACCACGTGTGTCTGAATGTATCCTCATTTGATTTTTGTTCTTGCCGGGTTCATGGTTTTGTGGAATTCACAATTCTGGATTGACACTAAATACATCTCTTTACATGTCTTCTGTCCACCCTGCTGGAGCTGAAAAGTTTTCTCTTAGTCTTATTGTCATTCTCTTGAAGAGTATCCCTTCTTTTTGTCTGGCTGCTTAAAAAATATTTTTGTCTTTGGTATTTTAAAGATTTGCCACAGGATGTGGGAGGGGATTTAAAATATTTAATCTCGCTTGGAATACATTGTGATTCCTGAATCTTGGATTTGTATTTCCCATCTGTTCTCGAAAGCTCTTAGCTATTATCTCTTCGAATCTGACCTGTCTCTGCACTCTTCTGGGACTCTGATTAGATATCTCTAGTTTCATATCTCCTACATTTCCCTTTAAGTTTTCTATTTCCTTGTTTCTTCGTATTGCATCGTGGTAAGTTAATCGGACTCTTATTCTTGGACTCATACATTTTACTTTTTGGTTGTATATAGTCAACCATCCATTGAGGTTTTCCAAAATCAATTAAAGTGTCCACATTTAGAAGTTCTATTTGGTTCTTCTTCAAACCTGTTTGGTCATTCCTGAAAATCTTTTGCGGATTCTTCATCTTTGTGATTCCTACCTTTCTTTCCTTGTCCATTCCGTTCCTGCATGTTATAGATTATGGACCAGACTATTCGCGTTCTGTCATCTTTGGGTGTTTACGTCTCGTGTTTGTTGCCACTGCCACTCATGGACACCTGCCTCCTTCTCTTTCTGTGACTTTTCATTGTGGGGCTCATGGCTTATCTTTAACCCGTGGGATGCCTAAGTTGGGGATGCTTTCCTCCAGAGATCTCTAAGTGGTTCTGTTGTGATTCAGGGCCATCAAAGACCTGGAGACACTTCTGTTACCTTTGAGCATCCCAGATCTGCAAGGAACCACCAGGCTCAGCTCCTCTGCTTTGCCTTTGGGTCAGGATCCAACTTGCCGTATGCTTATTGGTACTCGCCCTCAAGGCAAGCAAACCCCTGCCGCCTGTGCATCGCCAGCTCATCCCGGCTTCAGGTCTAGCTCACGCTTGGGGAACGAATGGGTGGGGGATCTGGAGACCCCGCGTACCTTGGCAGCCCAGCCATGTGTCAGAACTGCATGTTATTCAAGACAGTCTTCTTTCAACGTGACAGGGTGCCTGGGAGGACTTGGTCTGCCACACTCCCAGACTGGAAGTTGTTGTATTATTCTGTACTAACCTTTTTGCTTCTTGAGAGCTCATAAATATTACATAATAAAGGTAATCGCACTGTCTACCTTGAAAGATGATTAGGAGGATCAGGAAGCCCAGAAAAGCCTCTAGCATTTAGCAGATGTTAAATAAATGAGAGCTAATAACAATGATGATGGTGATTAAATATTTTCAGGACTTAATTGAACATATATGGATTATGGTAGATGCATAGACCCTGTGCATATGTTACCTCACTTAATCTTGTAACGCTGTTACCCGGGTAATATTATTCTTATTTTATAGCCTAGGAAACTGGGGCTTAGGGAGTATAATGAGCCACATCCTTTATTAAGTGATATCAAATATATGATGGTGCCTAATTCGTTCATTCTTTGAACAGATACATGCTGAGTGCCTTTGTGCCAGGCTGATATCTGATAGGTGTTTGTGTTAGGAGGGACCCGGATGAAGTCTCCTTGGAGGCGAGGCTTGGGTCTCTGGTAATAATCTTTCTTCTATTAACTAGGCGGGCCCTGAGTTATAAGCACTGTAACTTTGTTTTAGGGCAGTTGTTTAAGATGCAGCTGTGCAAGTCACAATGTGTCAGTGGTACTTAGTAATTAGTAATGTCATTAGGAGGGAAGGGTGGACACGAGCAGCACATTGCATAGATATGTGGTGCTACCCGTGGGAGCAGGGCTGTGACCATTGGGTCCTCTGGTTCTCTCCAAAAGCTGCCGAGGGCGACAGGAGGCGCATTGCATTCTGGCTACTCCTCCTGGTCACCTTCTGGAACCTTCTATTATCCCTCACCACATCCAGCTCTTCCGGGGGCCTCCAGGGTGCTGTGATACCTCCCCCACTCACTCCACCGTCCTGGGTCCTGCAGTCTGCTGGGATGGCCGATCCTTGCCTCTTGCCCTCGTTCTTCAGCTCTCCCAGTCTGGGGAAGACAGGTCACAGGGCTTGGTTTTGTTCTGCTTATGGGTGATGGTGAGCCTGTGTTTTGGTGAGGGTCCATCGAGTAGGAGGACCTGCCTTGGCCTCACCTTGAGAACTGTGAACTCAGTCTTCAAGCAGGATTCAGCCTTTTATGTGCACGTACACACGGGGATGTGGGGCACGTGTCTGGAACAGGATGAGCGAGAGAATGAGGGCAAGACTTTTATTTGACTTGTATTCAGCATTGAGTCTGGGCAACTACCAAGAGTCGGAGAGGGGCTTCAGACCCGTTTCCATCTGGATTCCCTAGCCCACCCTCTGCTGCCAGGCCTAATACTCACCTCCCACGGTGATTATGGAGCTTGGAGATGTCACGTGCATGGCTAGCGTGGTGCCTGGCATGTAAGAACTCAGTATATGCCCTTCTCTTTCTTTCTCTGAGCAAAAGGAAATCTTAAAAGGAAGTGAAAATCTGTTGCCTTGGAGAAGTTCGAGAAGAAACCAGAATGTGTGGGAAGGATGTCAGCCTTAGCCTGGGCTGTTGCACTCGTTCTGGTGGGCTCCAGGCTCTGGTGGGGGCTCCCAGGGTCCCCCCAGATGACGGGGGGGTATTTAACCACCTCCTGCAGGTTTTATGTCCCCCCAGGCCGACCCCCACCCCCATGTGGGCAGATGGGCTGGCGGGTTTGCACCTTTCCGTGATGGAATATGCTACTCGGAGGTTTAGCTTTTATTTATCATTATGATGTTTACGACGAAGGGCTGCAAATCTGACAGATTGAGTCACATCTCAGAGGCTGTGCTGTTCATATTTGTTGCAGTTTGGGTTGATCTGGGACTGAGAAAAAAGGGAGGGAGACTCTTTGTGGGGAGACCATGATTTTTATCTGAGTGGTCATTCCAGAACACGATTATGTTGTCTTCATCTAACCGTGCAAGAATCATGCTGGAAAATATCCTTCCTTTACTTCCCCGAGTGAAAGAAGCCCCTGTGGTTTCATACGCTGAAGGAGCACAAACAATGGAGTGAAGGAAGGGGCAAAGCAGTGGCCTCCACCTCCTTGCACCTGCTCCCAGGAAGGAGTCAGACGCGCCGTGTGGTTTGACCTTCCTCTTTGGATGTGTCGGGTCACAACTCTAAGGCCCTTCCTCGTTTACAAGGCCAGTGTTCTGGTTGTCTGTCGCTGTACCACACCGTCCCACACTTGGAGGACTACAGAAGCATTCTCTTATCATCATCGTCTCCTGATCGTCGGGATGGCTGGGCTCAGCTGGGCGGTTGGCGCTCAGGATGTGTCGGGGGCTGTGGACGGGTGCTGGGGGGCTGAGTCATTTGAAGTCCTCCTCGCTCACGAGTGGGGTGCTGTGGGCTGCTGGCTGGGATCTCAGAGGGGCGTCGGCCAGGACATTTACACATGGCTTCTCCATGTACCTCGGGTCCCTCAGGGCGTGGTGGCTGGATTCTCGGGGTGAGTGCCCCGTGAGACCTTCTAGATGATGGAGCTTCAGCGATCACACAGCTCCACACGTGCTGCCCTCTGTCACCAGGCACTCACTAGGGCCCAACAGGGGCGAGGGGAGGGGAGACAGACGACAGCCCTTCATGAAGAGAGGACAAGGCCCTGATGAGGTGGACTGTGACTGTTCCAGAAAGTACCCCAGCAGCTGGCGTGTGGGTCACAGTGATAGATGAGACTGCAGCAGGGGAAACGGCTTGGGCGTGGGTGTCAGGAGGGGTTGGGCTCTGACTGATTTCACCACTTCCCGGCCACATGCCGATGCACTCGCTCACCCAGAGCCCGATTGGCGAGGGTGTGGGGGGGGGGGGAGACTGGGGGCCTTTCTACCTACTCTAGATCCTTCTCCTATCCCCCAGTCCTGGTATCCCCCAACCCTGGTGGGTTGCTGCTGACTTGTACAGTGTCTGAAGGTAAACTTTCCACAGCAGTCTTACCTCTCCTTTAGGATCGCTGTGATTCCAATGAAATATTGGGTTTGTTAGGTTGGCAGTCACACCGGAGGCTGTCCCCGTCACAGTCCTTTGATTTGGGGAGCTTGCTGCTTCATAATTCAGCTTTCCCTGGGCCGCGGCAAAGACTAAATGAAATAATCTGCACGAGCCCGGGAGTGTAGAGAGCTGTGGTGGGGATGAGGTTACGTGTAGGCTGTGCCGTTGGGTGCCCTTGGGTTTGGATCCGGCCTCGGTGGTTCAGCTGGGAACCTCAGATAAGGCGGGACCCGTCTCTGAGCCTCCGTTCCCCTGCCTCTAAGGCGGGATGATGCCCAGAATGGCCATGGCACACAGCTATAAGGAGCACTTCCCACAGCGTAGACCATGTGAACAGTGCCCCCTGGAGGTGTGCGGACAGAGTCCGGGTGGCCTCGATGACCTCTGCCATGCACGGCTGTTGTGAGGGCAAGAAGAGGGGTGGAAGGGAGGGGAAGGGGCCGTGTGTGTGAGCCTGGGCAGAGGGGATTTTCTCAGCAAAGGTCTGCCCCCCACTTCCCAAACCCTCATGCAGACCAGCGGGATTCCCATCTCTTCTGGCAACTTTACAGAGAGGGCCCTTCTCCTCCCCATGCTAAGTGTGCACCTCTGAGCTCGCCCCTGGAGACCCCAGAGCGTCCCAGTTCTTCATATCCTCCGGGAAGGAGGCTCCCGCTGCAGGTCGTGTAAAGCGCGAAGCCAAAGGTTCATTCTCTGTGGTTTATGATCGAAAGATCAGGAGAGGGTTGCACTGGTCTTCTGATTAGTCCAGGACGTTCTCAGACTCGTCAGTGCTCGTTGGTTATGTACTGTCCCCTCTAGGCTGCGGGTGAAGTGGTGAGCTTTGTGCGTGGCATCCGGACAAACCTGGATTTGAATTCCTGGTGCCTGTGCCTAGTGCACCTGCCGGCTGTGGGGCCTCAGCTGATTGCTCAATTTCTCCGAGCCTCGTTGTTGTTGTCTACAAAGCTGGTACAACGACACCCACCTGTCAGGCTGGACATGCGGATTAAGTCAGATAAAGCCTGTGTGACTGATTAATTAATTAAACAGTATTGATCAACTATTTATTGAGTGTTCAGGCAGTATTCAGGTTGCCAAGGATGTGAGCAAAGTCTGGGTTTGAGAAGTCGACACACTGGCCACCGGAGGGTGGTGGGTCCCTGCAGGTGGGGCAGGCAGACAGTTGATCTAGGCGCGCCCGGCTGGTGGGGTGGGCTTTGAGCGGAGCCTGGAGGGAAGAGGGAGTGAACAGGCAGCTCTGTGTGGGAAAAGCATCAGGCAGAGGGCACAGCAGGGCAAAGACCTTGCCTGGGGTGGGGGTGGGGGTCTAAGTCCTGGGAGAGTAGCTAGGAGTTTCGGGGGCTGGGGTGGGAGCAGCACAGGTGAGTGGGGGAGGGGAAGGGCCAGCTGCCCAGGACCCTGCCGGTCACGGTAAATAGTCAGCCTTAGATCCCAGTGGGATGAGAAGCCAGCGAGGATTCAGGACGTGCCCCGTCCCTCTCTCCTTTCTCTTGGGGTTTTACCACTTTTAAATATACCTTGAAAGACAGTACATTGTTTGTAAATAGTCATTTCCCCCCACCCTCTTTGCAGGTTTCCCTCTTCCTCTAAGCACAAAGAAACTCCACCCTGGAGTGCAAAATAAATCCAAATCCTTGCATCCGCCCGGCGTGTCTGGAAACAGTGGATACACCGAGTTCCCCGCTCTGTACATCAGCTTCAGCCACCCCGTGAGGCAGTGTTAGTATGCCCATTGAGCAGGTGTGGAGGCTGAGACCCAGAGAGGTGAAGGAGATGGTCGAGGCCACGAGGGCTTGCAAAAGGCAGACAGAACTTGGACCCGGGTTTTCCTGACTCTATGTTGTTCCACAACCTTGGCTGAGGCCATCAGGTCCTGGAGCCTCTGGCATCTCACAGTACCAGCCTCTCCTCCTCGGTCCCTTCCCGTATCCAGTTTCAGTGGCTGATGCGGGTGTACGACCCGGGCTTGCCCATCATCTGCCAGGCTTGACACAGCTAAGTGGATTTCTTTTAATGATGACGGACGTAATTAATTTGGTAGAGAAGACGTCTCGTGGCCATTGCTGTCGACAAGAAAAAGGTGGCACACCAGCTCTGAACAGAACAACGTGATCAGTGGGAACCGGAGGGAAAGAATTCTTTGGGCGGAGCGGGCTAAGGGTGTGGGCTGGCCCTTAGACGTGTTTTGAATGCATATTGTCATAAACAGCAAGCGAAACACCAGCATTGTGACAACAGATGCGGAGCGCGGGGCCTTGGGAAATGGGTGCTTGCAACCAGGCAGGGGCAGTATTTCCTGGAATAACTCATCAGGTGGCATGTCATTGAGAGATTCCCAAACTTGACCGTCTATACAAATCATTCAGGAGGCGTGTTTAAAAAAAAAAAAAAAATCCAGAGATTCTGAGTTAGTCCAACTGGGGCAGACCCTGGAATCTTTAGGTTTTTATTTTTAATTTTTAAAAATTTTTAATGTTTACTTATTCTTGAGAGACACAGAGAGACAGAGCGTGGGCAGGGGAGGGGCAGAGAGAGAGGGAGACACAGACTCCCAAGCAGGCTCCAGGCTCCGAGCTGTCATCACAGAGCCCGACACGGGGCTTGAACCCACGAACCACGAGATCATGACCTGAGCTGAAGTCGGACGCTTAACTGACTGAGCCACCCAGGCGCCCCTGGACTCTTTATTTTTAACAGGCATTCCGAAAAGTCCTAATTCCCAATGAGATTGTGTCTGGAGTTAGGGCCTGTGAGGAGATGATGAAGGTTAAAGAAGGTCATAAGGGTGAGGCCCTAGTTCAATAGGGCTGGTGCCCCTCTAAGAGGAGGAAGAGACACAGGAGGGCTCTCTCTTCTGCCGCACGAGGACACGTGAGAAGGCGGCCGTCTACAGGAGGAGAGACCTTGGCGGGAACTGAATCAGCTGCCACCTTGATCTCGAACTTCCCAGACTCCAGAATAAACAGAAACGTGCCTGTCAGTTAGAACACCCCGTCTGCATTGTTAGAGCCGCCGGGAGCTAAGTCACTGGGCCTGTGCGAAGGCAGATTGGATGGAGGGGAGGGAGTGGATTCCCAAATTTTAGGAGCTCACCTCCACTGTTCCAAATGACCCTTCTCCAGGCTTCTTCCCTGAGGACAGTTGCCACTTTGTGGAGTCTGTCCGCGGACGCGGGGGCTCCCGGAAGCCTGTGGTGCCCCCGTCAGCTTGCATGCACTGCAAAACCCTGCTAATTGTGTGTTGGCTAATTGCATAATGCGGTTAGTTGTGTGCTAGTGAATTGAGGCCCAAATGTTGCTCTTTGCAGGGTAATTATGCTGGATAAGTGAATGGCTGGAATATTTACAAGATTTTGTCCCTCGGTCGATTTCTTTTCTCAGAAGACAGCCGCTGTGTGGGGTAAAACATAAGAAAGAAAATATCTCTGGGGCTTACGCAACATGGCGACAGGACGGTTTGTGGTGTTTGAGGGAGGAACATGCAAAATGTGAAGTTTGGGTAAAAAAGAGCATACAACTGTTCGGTTCCTCGAGATGCGTATGTTCGGCCGGATGATTGGCAGGGCTTGGGGCGGCTCTTGCCTGTTTCCAGTCGAGGAGCGCGTCTTGTTTCGGGCCCTGGTGGGTGCACGGTGAAGTGCTGTGAGCCGCCCGCGGATCCTGGGGGGTGCGGCTGGGTGCTGGGGTTCAGCTGCGCTGGGTCTGGATCCTGGCGTGTCCACGGTTGATTTCCGCAATCTAAGCCTCGGTTTCCTCATGTCTAAAATGCAAGGACCGTGTCTTTGGAGACCCGCTGTCTCCGAGGCTGGGAAAGGGATCCATGCACGGTCTGCAGTGGATTTCTGCAGTTTCTTCCCTCCCCTCGCGGAGGCCAAGGGGCAAGCCCGGAGCCCGGCACAAGGGACTCCCGGGAGACCCAGGGAGCCCTGATGCAAGGTACCCTTTCCGGCATCCTCCCCACGGACTCAGTGCAGCCAGATCGGCTGGGGGGGTTGGTCCCCTGCAGATGGGGGGTGGGGAAGAAGGAAAACTAGTTGAAGTCTCTCCCTTCTTCCCAGACAAAAGAGATTTTACGTCTCCTGCTAACTGCCAAGCACTGTGGGAGAAAGCGCTTTCCAATTACTCAGAAGCCTTGAACGTATTTCCACCTCCGTTCTTTGCAGGAGGCATTTGAGGGTCAGAGAGATTCCATGAGGTTCTCCGGGTCACACAGCCCACAGGTGGCAGGAACTGGGTTCGGACCAGTCTCCCAACTTGCTGTCCCTCAGCTCGCGGGGGTACAGGAGCCTCCCTCTGCCTTTTGACAGGCGTGTGGGGGCGGCGTGTCTGTCTCATCCGCAGTTGTGGCGTTTAGCTGGCAGGGAGCTCCGATGAAAGCTGTCTGTGTCCCTTGCCCCTTCCAGCAGGTGCTGGTCTCTGCATCTGAGTGACTTTTCTCCAAAGTGGATCCGACTTCCCCACAAAGCCCCGTGACCTCCGATCACCTTCATCTGCTCTGCCTGACGTGGGAACCCCTGCCCCGTGAGCTCCCGGCCCCGGGGAAGCCCAGCTCCCCCATGAGGTGCTTCTGCAGCCACGGGCCTGTGTGAGGGGGGCTCCAAGAAGACTCCCACACGGCAAAGCTGTCTGGCTCCCAACGGCCCCCAGTGCACGCAGAGGGGGTCAGAGTCCTGGGGGTGGGGGCCTGGCCTGGCCACCTGCCAGCTGCATGGCAGCCAGCAAGTTCTTCCTCCTCTCTGTGCCTCGGTGCCCTCATCCGTCAAATGGGCCTAACAACATTTCCCTCAGGGGTGGTCGGCGAGGACAGGGCCTGGCTCCCCGGGAGTGCACCGTCCCGGGCTCGCTGTCGTCATGGCAATCGCTGCCACCGTCAGGCTTGTGAGTGCTGAAGCCTGGCGCAGCACGAAGAGTCAGACGGGAGCCAGACAGACCTGCCGGTGTGAAAACTGCGAGTGCCTCACAGCAGTGGGTGAGGTCTCGCCCTGTCGTGCACAGCGGACCACAGGCATCTCCTCCAACTTGGGGCCCTAGGGGAAGGGGCTGGGTGCTGTCCTGGGTGTGCAGGGGCGGGGAGGCAGAGCCCCAAGAGCTCAGGGTGAGCCGGGCCCCCCCTTGTTGCCCTGCTGTGACACTGGCTGTAAATAGTTCGGGCCCGGAAACACCCACCTCGAGCTCGCCTGGTGCCGGGGTTGGGTCAGGGACGCAGGCAGAGTCTGCAAAGAGCTCACGGTTTCAGTGGACAGACAGGCAGCACACATGAGAACTGCAGTTTCGTGGGGCTTTGGAAATGCGGGGACGCAGCCCCTCTGATCTCCCCGGATCGGGATCTCCCGCCCTCCCATCCACCAGCTCTGGACCCTTCCTGGTCACTTCCCGACCGATGCGCTCCTACGAGGTTTGATTCTGCTGTGTGGGCAGTAAGGGTACCTAAAGCTCATCGCCCTGCTTGGCCTGACCACCTGCCACCCGTCTGCCCAGCAGCTGGGGTCGCGCTGGCCCCGCACGCTGTGGGCCTGGGAGGTCTTTGTAGAGAAACGACCTCTCCTCTGAGTAGCCTCCCCTGCTCCCGTGTGCCCGGCACGTGGTAGGACTGACTGATGCTTCTCGAACGGGTGATGGATGTGTAAACTCCTACTTATCCCCTTGAAACAAACAAAATATTTTTTGGTTTTTTTTTTCATGGCAGTTTGGAAACTCCTGAGGTTGTCAGGTTAAAAATAGAGAGGGTCGTGATGTACTTTGTGGAATGTCGCGAACATTGTTGGCATTTTTAAGCCTAAAATGATTAAATACACTAAATATAGTTTGAAGCTGTGATAGGTGATATACTAGCACGGGAAGTCAAAAGTTTAAGAGAAATTTCGGAGAGGAAGGGCTCGACACTGAGAAAATTCTACCCATCAGTGTGTGTGTGTGTGTGTGTGTGTGTGTGTGTGCTTGTGTGCACGCGCATGTGTGCGTGTGCGCGTGTGGCTTGGAAAAAGTCTTCTATGACAGTGGAGCTCTTTGGTTTTGCTCCAAAGCATTAGGCATGCAAGGAAGCTTAGCCTAGGTATGCAGCAGGCACTCAATAAATGCTCTTGGCTGAATGAAGCCCCCTGCTTCATGCCCTATCTCTCTTTGCCACGGTGTTTTATTTGAAAATTGCTGGCCAGCAGAGGAGAAAAGCCTCAGTTATCAGTTAATTGGGTGGAAAAACCTATTACTTTGACCCCAAAATGTTGTACTCACCTGTCCCCATTACTCACACGAGCGCCCACTCTTCAGACTCGGGCACTGAGGTGGGTGTGGGGCACAAACATGGGAGGCAAGTTCTGGCCCCGGGTGGGTTAGTTTTGGGGGGCTGCCATGACCAAGCACTATCACCCGGGTGAGTAAGCCAACTGAGATGGGTTGTCTCATGGTTCTGGAAGCCAGAAGTCCAAGGTCAAAGTGCCCCCAGGGTCAGTTCCTTCTGTGGGCCGAGGAAGAACTTTGTTTTGGCCTTGTTCCTTGGGTTAGTGATGCTGTTTTTGTGTCCACACGGTGATCCCCCCATGTGTCACTCTGTGTCTAAATTTCCCATTCTCATAAGGACGCCAGTCACATTAGGTTAGAGCCCACCCCGGTGACTTCCTTTCAACTCAAAGACTTCATTTTAACCCTGAAAAGGCTCTCTCTCCAGCGATGATCACATCCTGAGAAACTGGGTGTTGGGACTCCAACATAGGAATTTGGGGTGGACACAACGCAACCCCAGACATTAGGACCCTGAGGACCAGTGGGAAGGTGGGAAGTCCATGGACAACCACTTAGGGGATACTGTTCCTCTTGGAAGCAGAGAAGTAGCTGCCGACTGTGCTTGGGAGGGTCTAGAAGCCATCACAGGAGGTTGCACGTAGGTGGGAGTGAGTGACCAACCAGATTTTGCAGATTGCCGAGGCAGATACAGTGCAGGTGTCCTCTCGGCCACCTGTCCCCAGCTCAGGAAGCATGGCGGCCTGCAAAGGTGCCTGTAGCACCCTCGGGGCCTCAAATGCTGGGTGAGCAGTGGGAGAAAATGCTGCAGCTGGGCGGGGCAGCCACGGGAGCTCTGAACGCCGGGTGAGGAGCTTGGGCTCAGTGTGGAGGTCATGGTGGCCTAGAAGGGCTTTACGCAAGGCAGGAACAAGATCAAATTTGGACTTTAAAAAATTCGTAGTTCAAGAAACTCATACCAAGAAACTCATAGGTCACTCATTCTCTCACCTGACAGATACTTACTGCTTGGTTCTTTCCTTGGGCTCTGGGGTCTCTAACATTGACTCTATCAAGGTCACGTAGCTGAGTGATGTTGGCTGCGTCACTTAACCTCTCTGAGCCTCGGTTTCTCAGCTTGTCAGTCTGGCCCCGCCTACCTCCTGGGCACTGGGAGGATGAGGTGTCGTGATGCGCTGAGCACTCGCCTGGGGGGCTCAATAAACATGAGCTATCACAACGGAGACAAAGGAGGGGTTGCAGGGAGAGGCAGGGGTCTGGCAGGGGTGGCCGCAGGGGTGGTAGCAGGCAGAATGGCAGGTGGGGCCGAGGACAGTTTGCCTCGTGTCCTTATAGCGGTGGCTGGAGCGACACCTTGAGTGTTCACAGCTTTCTCTCCTGGCGCGTCCTCCCTACCTGTGGCCGGGAGACAGCTTCTCAGAGGAAGGGCGAGGCTGTTTCCCTGGCCCAGCGTCTACGTTTCTGGTGTGTGCGCATGGGGAAAGTTCCTGCAGGTAATCAACGGCTGGGAGACTGACCTGTCCCCTCGGCCACCTCAGTCGGATGGACCAGGGTTCGGCTGCTCTCCAGAGCACAGTGTCCTCTGGGTTCTGGCGCTGCTCTGCCTCTGACAGTTTCGGAGCTGTGATCCTTCACGTGGCAGGCTGCGTAGACGTGCTCGGCACCTGCCGATGGTCCCTGTGATGTTAATTGCCCGGCGTCATTCCCCGGGAGGACTCCAGAGTGTGTTGAGAAGCGGGGTCTGGCTCTGCATTTCCTCGTTTGTGAAATGGACCTCCTGGGCCCACGGCCGGGATTTCCTCTGTTGTCTCAAATCTCCCGTCTGTTCCAGCTGGACGGTGTCGGTGCCTTTCGGTCGTTACGCGTTATCTTGAGGTTGTCGGAGGAAATGAAGTGATCGGTGGTGTGGCTTGCTGTTAATGTGTAAAAACCAGCTTTCCTGGTGGGGGCGGGGGGATGGGAGAGAGTTCCTGAT